>NC_142756.1:10932933-12132933 GCF_054948205.1 Urtica dioica subsp. dioica
CCAGTGAGACGGAGGGTTTTTCAGATTCCTCCGACTCTTTCCATTCTTATTTTTCTTGCTAGGACCAGGTAAATTTTTCTCTGCCATAAAAACCATAGGCTGACCAGCATTATTCTGAAGCTCATTCTCTTACAGCAATCCAGCCCTCTTCTGACCAACCCGGGTATGATAGCTATGATTGTCATAAATTAATCATAGCTATTCTCATTGATTAATGCTGAAAATGTATATGCATTAAAACTTGTGAATATAAATGAAGATGACGTCATTAATTCATTAATGTAATCGTAAGTAACTGCTAACATGTTGCTGTAGAGTAGTTCAAGAGCTTTTAAAATAAAATAAAAAAAGCTTAGGGTCGCTACAAGGTCAAAGGCTTGGCTCAAGTAGCTAGGCTAAATAATCCAAATAATGATGTTTAACAGCCAATCTTCAAGGAGTCGAGCTGTAAAAAAATGTTGAGATTGCCAACGATGGCAGAGGGTCTAGTCTTGAATGAATAATCAAATACATATCCGCTAAACATTATATGTCAATTATGAGAATGGCAAAAAATCCATATAGGTCCGGGCCGTAAGAATTAAATTATCTCCATGAATCCCTCTTATTATTATTAGATGTCTTGTTTTATTTATTATTGCAGTGTACAACGAGTTATATATGTGTCATCGGTAGAGAAAGGAAGAGAATAAACACTAGCTGTTGGATATTAGACAGATTATTCGATTCTATCTGGCCCTCGACCACGATATAACACTTTCTTGATGGCATGTCTTTTTTGCTTGTCTTAACTGTAAATATTTTGACGTGAGAAAAGTCCTCATTTTAACTAATATATATATATATATATATATATATATATATATATATATATATATATATATTCTTGTTGGTAAAATCACATCCATACGAATAGTTGACGTGTCACTTGGAGGATGGACGTAAGATATGGTCATGCATGCCTTCAATCTGGAGGTGGAAGCAATAGCAGTACGCACTCTCTTTTGTTGCAATTTTCACGTCCATGTCATATGTGTCACTTTTAGTTCACTAATATATTAAATACCCCTTAAATAAGCTCTGCCAATTTACATACAAACGGTAAACCCAGTTTATTTGGGAAAGCTCCTGTTAAGATTATCTCGAACAAAGTACAAGCACTGTGTTTTTTTTTAATTTGATTTATAAAAGTAAAAACTAGTTTGTCGGAGCAGGAGGTGATGAAATGTTCTTTATCATCGGTATTAGGCCACGGCTGGATTCATTATTGGGGTCTGTTGAAAGTTCAAAATAGACCATAAGAAACAGTTTTGTTTTTTTGTTTTTTTTTTAATAGCGCTCTTTGTTTTTAGTTTTTTCCCTTGTTACCTTTTAATATTCAATGTTTTTACTAGTAACAACATAAGAAGATAATGTAGTGGACTCATGTCAACACGGTTACCTAATAAACTTTCAAATAAGTGCCATCTGCTTATGTAGCTAATTACAAAGTATCAATCAAACATGTGTTATTTATTCTTCTTGACTACATAATAAAAAGCCTCCTTGCTAGGTAACGGCGCAATTAAATAGACAACATCTCTCAAAGATAGGTCATGCATATATTTATATAGAAACTGCACAAAATCTATTTGATCATCTTCCTACAAGAACACTCTTGGGCACTTTATTGAACGAATTAGTTACCTCCTTCATCATCTTTGCAGATATTTCCACGAGAAAATCATGCGCATTAAAAAAGTAAATGTATTGTTTCGTGATGTCTCTTGATGATATTTTAGCAAGTTAATAATACTAACAGCTTACTAAATTAATGCAACAAATTAAATTCTAAATAAAGAGACAATGAATTGGTAACACAGTTCGGCCAATCATGCATACTTCTGGAGGAATGATGTAACTGGTAGAATAAGTACAAGACGGACAACCATGGATGATCACCTTACATCAAGTTTCCTAAACTTCAAAACTACCAATGTGAATTCTAACCTAGGCTCCCCTTGTGTTTGAACTCCCATCGCTTTTCACTCAACTCAACACCAATTGGTTGAAAAACGCTTATAACAATGCGTGTTTTACAGTACCAATAATATACAAACCAACTCTATAAAATGCCCTAACAATGACACTCAAGAACAACAGAGTAACATCACACAAAAGATAAAGTTTTGCGGCTGAGATAACTCTGATAAAACCCTACATGTGTAACCCTACTCAGGAGGGTAAACATTCTTTTTCTATGACACATTCCTAACTGAGAGTCATTTTCTAGGGTTTTTCAATTCAATTGCGGAAACTTCATTGGTCAATCAGGAAAAAAAACGCAGAAGCATATCAAACAAAAAAAACTCTGCAGAAATTTCACATCACCAATTTTGGCGTGGATTAACACCACCATATGTCACATCATAGATGTTCCCAACAACATAGAGAACAAATATTTTTCCAATAACAAAAACAGTCCATTCATAATAAAAACACGCATAAAGTCGAATCTCTCATCAACATCTCTTATAAAATCTGCAAAAGTAGGATGGTATTAGTAGGAGACGTTCATAAAAGTATCCGATAACCTCTTCCTTGGAAAAACCAAGAAGAAAATCACTCATAGCGGCCAAAATGTGATTGATGAGATGCTAGAATGTTTTCAGGATGACATGAATCCGATAGTGGAAACTTATTTACGGAAAAATGAGAAACGGCCAACAAAGCATTCTTGAATAGTGTTATAGACATCATCATCAACAAAATGGTGAGATATTATTGGCATCCAGTCTATCATATAGCAAATTTTTATCTAAGAACTCATACATAATGGATTACAACCCAGTGGAGAGCATGGTGACAATAAGGACAGCTTAAAGCGGGGCAATTATTGTCGTGCATACAAGTATTTATCAGTGGAAAACAAGTTAGATATCATCACGTGATGATTTTATTAGCGAGGTATTAAAACAACTCAAGATAAAACAAAAAAATTCAGATGCTACTATATTGCGATCGCATATACATGATTATGCTGGAAAATATGGTAATTTAAGGAATGGCGCAGAAGAAATTTATTTGATTCGATGGTATATACACCTTAGTTAATCATATAGACTTATGTATACTTAATAGCAAAATAAAAGTAAAAGAAAAAAAAATATATTTATCATGGAAATGGAAAGGAATGCAAAATGTATATACGAGTATTTAGTATTGTTAAGATAATCAATCGGAAATATATTTTACACAAATATATAAAATTTTTTGGGTAAATAGAATAATTATCACTATATGCATATACAAAGAAATTGAAATACGAATATGAATCGGGCAAATGTATTTCATGAATAATTCTTAGGAGATAAAGTTATTAAAAAAATCGTCACTTTTTATAAACGTTTTAGGGTTTTTTCCTTACATAATTACACAAGAGGGAGATTGAATTGCAATAATCATTCTGGCACTGAGAGTATTACTCCTCGTATTATTATATTACGAGAATCGTTTCGAAATGTACGAACCAGCAAATTCTAGGATAATTGACCCGAGTAAAGTAGCTTTGAGGGTACTAAATAGAAAAACGGACCGTTTATAAGGTAAGAGTAAATCCTCCAGAGCTAAAAATAAGATGAATTAGCATGTCAAACACTAGTCAAACCAATGAATCATAGCCATGTGTTAACAATAAAATAAAAAGGAAAATCAATAGTAACCATCCGCGCACACAAACGAACGATTACCCCATGAAAAATCCACCTAAAAACGACTATCAAATAAACGTCATGATCATGTATCTAATTACCCCGTGATTCCTTAACTTCAACTCTAAAAAGGGCAAGAGGAGAAACCATGGAGAGGCGAAATAATTTTATGAAAAACACATCTTATCGTCATTTTCTCAATAACACAATATCCTCATTATTGTTTTCTCTCTTTTACAATATTCGTCAATTATTAGAGACAAACTTATCTAAAAGTTATGATTCCTTAAACGTGGTGTTACTCGGGGTACAATTGTTGTAAAAATATTGTTCGTCAACGGAGAGAGTAATATATCATCCTGCAAAACAAACCATAACTATCTTTTAAATACCAAATTTTATAATTAGTACTACAAGAAAAGACAAACATGTCTTGGAATCCAACCATTAGACCTCTTGAAAGCAAGAAGAAATAAAAACATCTAACCGAATAATAAAAAAAAAAAAGTACCAATATCTCATAATATAGTTACTTTATTAAACTTCTACCTGTAAATACGGTCCCTCAAACTAAAATAATAAAAAGAAAGAAAATTCAAGAGTACATGATGATCAAGGAATAATTAGTTGGTCACTTGAAATTTGCGAGTTATATTTAAGAGAAATAAAATGCTAAACACTACATACGGTTTAATTTGTTGTACTCACGCAAATTTTCGAGATTATCCGTTTGAAATTCAAGTCAATGCATGAGTACTCTCTGGGTTTCAAGAACTCCTCTAACTGATACACTACTACAAAGGCCAGGCCAGAACATTTGCTTTGTGGCATCGCAAAACAGAACTTGAAAATTAATCATATTATAAGAAATGTTTTCAGAACTACCTCATAGATTCAGCAAATTAAATAAAAACTAAAACATATAGCTAGATATGGTCATCCGACATTTAGAGCTTAATTCTTGTATTATTTAATGCAAAATCAGGAAGTGAGACATGATTTAGAGCTTATAGATCCAGCAACCGAAAGCTAGGTACTTTGCTAATTGTAGAAATGAAATTAGAAATATTTGCAAAGGATTTGATTTCAGAAATAAATTTATGCATGGATAATAACATATATCAATCATTACATTGCAAGGCAGTTCAGGTTTTTATCTTTCCAAAAAGCACTAGAAAAAGACAACAGCTTAAGCTGTTATGATAATTACCTAGATAAGAGTATTCTTTATAGTCTTGATCATTGGGTTACGATTCAGAGAGATTCCTAAATTAGGGTAAAACTACGTGATAGCCAAAGCAATAAGGTGTGTGTGTGTGTGTATATATATATATATAGATGTATATAAGATAGGTACACCTTAAAAATATAACAACAAATAATATTTATAATACGGGAACAAAAGAAAGTTTGCACGGAAATTTATTTAAAACAAAAAGAAAAAACGATTATTATTATAAAATATTGTTATTAACGGAATTTTAACGGAATGGACGACGACGTCGCACGTGTGGTAGATTTTGGAAAACTTATTCTCGATATTATATCTCTTTACACAAGGAATAATAATATGCAAGAGTTAATAAATAATTCCATTGAGTAAACCCCTCTCAAATTCTTTTCAAAACTCAGCAGCTCGCAAAATAATAAATACTTTTTATTATCTAAAATCTCCATTTATTCCAATATGTAACGTGAAATTTATTACATACCCTAAATAGGGGACATAATTAGAAAACTTTATTACATACTCTAAATAGCCTGACTGCTGCTAATCTTCTGGCCTCTACCAAGTACCAACCTTTCTTATTTAGAATTTGAGAAGATAATTACAAAGAATTTGTTTTGTTGGCTATTCAAGCTACAATCACAAAAAAAAAAAAAAAAAATCCACTGCAGGTTTGATCAGAATACTTGGTTAGATTTTGTTTATAGTTTTTTTTTTTTATTAAAATATATGAAAGAAATGCGCATCCTTGATTAAAGGATGATATAAATTAAAAAATTCAGATTCTAAAATTAAAAAATTCAGATTCTTAAATTAAAAAGATTCTTTTTATTACGGAAAAGTCAATATGAGTAAGGTAATCCCATTTTCTTCAAAATATAAAACATAGATCAGATGCATGATGTACGATCGATGTGTTAATTACTCAGGTCACAAGTGATATCATTAAATCTCATTTTTTATTCTTGTCATTGCTAACTTATATGCGAAATATATATAAGAACCAAAAGGTCATATGTGCAGGTAGGTATATATAGAAATCAGGTACAAGAAATACATACAGTTCCAGAAACCACGCTTTCGCTTCTTGATGCTCTGCGCGCTGATTTTCAGAAGCCACGATCTTTTTTCTCACTACAACTTATAATTATGTAGGAGAAAGTTATATCTTGTAAGAGTTATGCATAATAAAAGCAACCTCAGTAACTCTGGCGATATTAGAGAGTAAGAGCGATGAACTTTAACGTGTATAAAACTTTATACTAGTAAAAGACTCGTAGCTATAAGTTCACATGCATGAGTAGCAATATATATAATGTTATTTTTTTCTTACATATATAGATTGAGTACAAATTAATAAGGTACAATACAGGACGTACAATATGCCAAACTTCCTAGTCAAAGAAAAAGGAAGATCTCATAATGTAACCTCCATAACTTTTTAAGTAATACCTATATTTTTTTTTATATTATTAAAGACACTTTAATCAATTCTAACACAAGACAATCCATCATTAATACTATAGGCCAATGACTGTCTCTTTCTCTCTCACCCGAGAAAGAGAAAGAAATTAACGCCCTTGATTATACAGCTCAAAAACCCTAGAAACACATATTCTTGTAGCTATGTGACAACTAGTTGGGACACATGCATTGATTTACGCGGCCGGAGCAACCGTGACATCATCATCGTCGTCGTCATCGTCGTCATCAATCTCAGCACACTTGAAGAGGAAACAAACCTTGTCCTCACTAGCCAAGAACTCAGAAAACCTAATCGTCTTTTCGCAGCTAACAACCGCCATTGTATATTTTGTAGTGAGAGAGGAAAGAAAAAGGGAAAGGAGAAAAGTTGCTGTATAAAGTACTAATACAAATGCTTGCTTTGTTAGAGCTGTGGTTGATGAGTCAAGGGAGAGAAGATTGGGGTCATATTTATAGGGAAGAGTAAAAGTGAAAAAACAGTGACAAGTTGAATGGTAATGCGTGGAGGTATAACTTTCAATTAAATTAAAATCGGGAAAACATATAAATAAATTAGATATGAGAATATATAACAGCCCTGAGTGGTAAGGAAAAGGCAAAATGAAGTATTTTGGGATGAGAAAGAGAAAGACAAGAAGACAGGAGACACAAATGTGAAAGAGGGCCCGCAAAGTGCGGTGAACTCATGCACTCCATACTCAGCGCATGCTCGTAACGGCCCTCACACACGTTTGCCTCAAGCCCCCAGCCTTCCTTGCCTGACACCTGGACACTATATACATGTGAAGTAAATTAGCATATATATAAAAAAAAAAAAAATAGAATAATAAAGTAAATACGAGTTTTATGTGTTAGTATTTGTTAATGTTTTCAGGATCAACATTCGAAAAACATGTGACGACGCAAGAGGTGCACTCGAGATGTGAAGCTGATAGAGTTCAACCGAAGAAAGTTCGAGTCGTTCAAGAGAAGCCTTAAGGGCATCGAGCACGGATTGACGACCAAACCTCCACGGCAAAGCTGCAAACTTTGTGGCAACAGCAATCTCCGTTTCGGGGTCCTTTTCTTTCCTTTCCTTGATGAATCTGTATCAAACTCACTACTCTTTTTTCATACAACTCATAATAGAGAGAACAAAAGAACAAAATTTCCTAGGACTTGTACCTTCCTAGAAGAGTCTCGGAATTTATTGCACCTAAAGAAAGCTGCAAGAATATCATCATATATTTTTGTAAGATAAGATAATAACATTGAAAAAGGGAATCCCATGATACACTGTTTCTCTCACCTTTGAGCCATAAACTTCGGCTGTATCGAATAAAGTTATACCGGAATCCACGCTGGCATCGAAAGCCGCCTTGGCAGCCTTCAGTTTTTTATCTGAAGTTTTGCACAAAACCAAAAGGAAACAATATAACAATAGACTTGATTCACAATTCACAGAATCACAATATATGTATAGTATCTGTATCCAAGCATTAGTTTGGGACAGACAAAATTTCTACATGACCATATTAAAAAAACAAAAAAACAAAAATTACAACAAACACCCACCAAGTCATTTCAACTAGGCAACCAAAACAGAACCCAGAAATTAAAGTGAAAGAAAAAAAAAAATTCGTTATGGAAGTTTACCATCCCACTCAAAGTTGTTCCAATAACTAGTGACCAAGCTCCAATCCCAAGGCGTGTGACCTTCAAATCTGAATCGCCGAGTCTGACCTTGTTCTCTTCCTCAATCTTCGGAGGAGAAGCGTTCTCAGAAACGACAGCTCTGACACTGCGTTTCACTCTCCTGCGGCTCATAACGGAAGAGAGACACCACGCGTTGTTCACGTGCATAGCCATGAATCACTACTACATATATAGTTTTCCGGTGCGGATGACTTTTGGGTGCGACTTTTCGCACCTAAAAGTCGCACCAAAAAGACTTTCAAGTGCGAATAGTTGGACCCAAAAATCAAATAAGCGCTGAAAAATTTTCGCGAATTTTTGTGAATTTAGCTGCGACTTGTCGCACCCAAAAGTGTGTTAATACTTTTGGGTGCGATACTTTCTCCAAAGTATTAAGTGCGACTAAGTCGCACCTAAATGACCTAAATTTTTCCGCGGCCAAACTTCCCCCCCTTTTTTTACAAATATCATTGGGTGCGACTTTGTCGCACCCGAAAGCACTGACACAAGTCATTGGGTGCGACTTTGTCGCACCCACTGATACCGTTGGGTGCGAGAAAGTCGCACCCAAATTCAAAGTTCTTTATATAAAGCTGCTCGGTTTTCATTCTATCCGAGCCAAACACCCAAAAAACTTACTCTCTCTCTCCGATTTCTCTCGTGCAATTTCTCCGACCACCACTACACTCCGAACCCCGTCGCCGCCACCACTACGCTCTCTCTCTCAGCCTCCGACCGCCACCACTACGCTTTCTCTCTTAGCCTCCGACCGCCACCACTACGCTCTCTCTCTCTCTCAGCCTTCGACCGCCACCACTACCCTCTCTCTCTCAGCCTCCGACCAGTCCTCCGACGACCAGCCCTGGAGACCCCTCGAGCCAGACTCGATCTGAACCGGCTTCTTCCTCGCGCGACCCCTCGAGCCAGACTCTGACCCAGACGAACAACCACCGCCGTGAGCCACCGAGACGCCGGACCAAGAGGAGATCGCCGGGAGAAGAAAGCTGAGTCGTGTTCTTCGTCTCCTTCATCAAGGTAAGGATTCAAAATTTCCTAAATCATGAAATCCGAAATTAGGGTTTATGAAGTGGATTGTGGGCTTTGTGATTCTGAGATTAAATTGATGATTTTTTTATTCGTTTTATGCTCGGATTTGTGACCAGCCGCCCCTCCACGACCAGCACCGAGCCGGCCAGCCCCGGTGCAGCCCTTCCGACGACCAGCCCCTCCGTGACCAGCACCGAGCCTCCGCTGCAGCCCCTCCGACCAGTCCCGAGCCTCCGCTGCAGCCCCTCCGACGACCGGTATTTTTCATAATTTTATTAGTATTTTGATTAGAAGTTTAGTTTATAATTAGTTAGTTAGTTTATAATTGATTTGTAATGAATTAGTTAGTTAGTTGAAATTAGTTTATAATTGATTTGTAATTAATTTATTAATTGAAATTTGTTCTAATTAGTTTTAGGTTGTTTAGTTTAATATTTACATGTTTAGGTTGTTTAGTTTTGATTAGTTTAGGTTAATTGAAATTGTCAAATTGAAATTGTAATTAGTTTAATAATATGTTTAGGTTGTTTAGTTTTGATTAGTTTAGGTTAATTGAAATTGTCAAATTGAAATTGTAATTAGTTTAATAATATGTTTAGGTTGTTTAGTTTTGATTAGTTTAGGTTAATTGAAATTGTAATTAGTTTAATGATATGTGTTAAATTGTTAATCATGAAATTAAAATTAGTTATGTTATTGTATAATTAAGTTTTATTTCACACATTTTTTTATAAATGAATTGAGATTATTGTATTTTTGTTGTAAACGAGCCACAGAGGTTCTGTTTAGGGTTTAGTTGATTATTAGGATAGTTTTAGATGATTTGTATATGCTTTTAAATTAGTTTGCAGGTTTTTGATTTGTTAGTATTATAGGGGAAACTCTGCCGAAATTTAGATTGAGTTTCCAGTCTATTATTTTCAAAACCCTAATTTTTTCAATTCGACTTCAAATAACATAAAATTCATAATCTCATCTTCATTCATTGATCTTCGTCACGTAGCAATAAGTAATCGACTTCATTCGTCTTCGTCACTTAGCAACAACTCTTAATAATTGTTCTTTTTCCCTTTCGTTTAGCGAAATCAATGTCCAATCCAAATAGAGATTGGATCACCGAGAACAATCGGTTGTCCTTGCAGTATAAAATCGGAGTTAATGAATTTATCTGTGCTGCAAGAAGATTTCCGAACGATAATTACGAATATCGATGTCCTTGCAAGCCTTGCAACAACGTGAGATGCCACGACATTGGGGTTGTAAGGCATCATCTGCTAAACAAAGGGTTTACCCCGGGCTACACAGAATGGTATCATCATGGCGAGGTCGTGCGTTCCGTCGGTCATCTTGAAGAAGTCCCCATCGGAGAAACAGCCCAGAGAGGAGTAGGAGGAATACATGCTGCTGTGGAGGATATAAGAGATCACGAGGATTTCGATGGTGTTACGGAGCCGGCTCCGAGCAATGTACGTGCGGAGGAGCAAGTGGAAGACTTGTTCGCTGAGTTGGAAGCGGAATTGTACCCTGGATGCAATGAGTTTTCGTCGTTGACATTCTTGGTTCAGTTGATGCTCCTTAAAGTCACGAACCATTGGACGAACAAGTCATTCACAGAACTGCTGCAACTTTTGAGGAAGTCTCATCCAGCCGGTAATCGAATACCGGAGAAGCACTACGAGGCAAAAGCAAAGCTGAAGCGTTTTGGAA
The DNA here is from genome assembly GCF_054948205.1 of Urtica dioica subsp. dioica. Taxonomy (NCBI): domain Eukaryota; kingdom Viridiplantae; phylum Streptophyta; class Magnoliopsida; order Rosales; family Urticaceae; genus Urtica; species Urtica dioica. The sequence goes on from NC_142756.1 coordinate 10,943,764, forward strand.
TGGGATACGAGATGATCGACGCGTGCATTAATGACTGTGTCCTATTCCGAAAACATCTCGCGAATGTCGACGTGTGCCCGATATGTAACGAGAGTAGATGGAAGCCAACTGGTAAGAAGATACCGTAAAAGATATTCTCGAGAACCGTCAAGATTGGTACGTTGGAATAGGTCCAGCGGTCCCGAGATCATCTTGGGTTATTGCTCAGGCTCAGGACGAAAGCTCGTCATCAGGCTCAGGCTCGTCGCGGCGCCGCGTTCCAGATCCAGTGGTTGGCGACCTCCAAGCTCAGGTGGCGGCACAACAACTCGCTATGGATGAGATGAGGCGAGCCCAACAACAGCAGATGGAGGAGATGCAGCGACAACTGTTCGCGTTCACGCAACAGTTTTCACCCTTGCCTCAGATGTCGTCCGGCACGATGCCACAGATGCCACAGATGCCTCAGATGTCGCCCGGCATGTTGCCACGGATGCCTCAGACGACGCCGTCGCCTCAAATGCACCCGTCGGCTCTGATGCACCCTATGCATCAGACAACGCCGCCATCAATTTCAATGGCAGATGCTCAGACGACGCCGCCAGCTTCAGCAGAATTCCAGCGAGATCGTACGAGCGGCAGTGCACGAGGAGGTAGCAGCAGTTCCGGAGGAAGATTTGGCGGAAGATGGAGTAAAACATTCAAGGAGTGGTTTACAAACCGAGGAAAAGGAAAGGGAAAAGAATGAACATTTTTTTTAAATTATTTGTCGTACATTATAATAATTATTGTAATCGAACAACAAATGTTTAGTTTTTATTATTATTATGAATATTAATTAATAAATTTTCTAATTAATAAACTATTTAGTAAGTATTATTTTATTATAATCATAGAATTTATAAGCATAATAAACCAAAAAAAAATTAAAAAAAAAACTATCGGGTGCGACTATCCGCACCCGAAAATTGAGCGGGTAGACCTTTGGGTGCGAATAGTCGCACCCAAAGGTCAACATTTCCCGCCACATAATGGCGGGAAGGCTATTGGGTGCGACTTGTCGCACCCAATAGTTTGGCGGGAAAGCCATTGGGTGCGACTTGTCGCACCCAAAATTTTGGCGGGTAGGCCAATGGGTGCGACTAGTCGCACCCAAAGGTTTGGCGGGTAGGCCTTTGGGTGCGATAAGTCGCACCCAATGGCCTTCCCGCGGACTTTTTCGCACATTTTTCTGACTTATGGGTGCGAATTTGAGTGCGGAAAACCGCACCTAAAAGTCGCACCTAAAAGTCATGACCATCGGGTGTGAATTTTCGCACCCATAACTTTTAGGTGCGAACTTTCGGGTGCGAAAAAGTCGCACCTAAATGTATCATTGGGTGCGACTTTTGACTTTTAGGTGCGAAAAAAGTCGCCGCCAATGATGTTTTTTGTACTAGTGAATTATGAAAACCGAGATTACAACGAATGCAGTGCTAGTGAATGTGTATTTAGTCGAATGGGTTTTCTCTCTCTCAACTATGAATAAACAAATCGGAAAACCCAACCCGTCTAACGAGCATGATTTTTCTTAAACCTTTTTTGTTTATTAGATTGAATTATAATTTATAATATTTTTATTTTATTTATTGTGGGTCTGTGTTGAGCATATGCATGGTCGTTGTTGTGTACACGTCAGATGTTCTGCACCGAGGAACGTTATGCTCGTTATTTCCTCTTTTACTTGTGGACACTAATTTAGATCGGGAAATCACAAAAATAACCGTTTTCAAGTGTAGCATTTCCAAAATAACGGTATATCAAATCTTTCAAAAAAAGAGTCTTTTTTCCAAACGGTAAATAACTATTTTCTTTAAAAATAAAATTGTACAGAGTAAATAAAGCTATATAAAGCCCAGTAGATAAAAAAAAAAAATTGTAAACATCAAAGAAAAAGAATTATTTACAACTTAAAAAAGACTATTTCGTAATAAAAACCATGCTAATTTCGTGTTAAAGTAACAAAAATCGGCTACCAGAAACAATTCCCACAATTTAAATTGGCAGTTTGGGTTTCAGTACTTTGGTGGTGTACCAATAGTATCCCAAGTCCAATAGGTACAACAAAGGTAAAGATCAACCTGGCTTAACGGAAATATCGGCCTTCCAATAAGCCAATAAGGACGGCTTAATGGCTTAACGGAAATTTTTCTTCCGTTAAGCCATTAAGCCGTTTCCGTTTCTTATTGGAAGCCATTATTCCTTTAAGCCAATAAGCCGTTTTGATTTCAATTAAAATGTAAAATCAAAAGGACTAAAATGTTACGTTTTTAATAAAAATGGTTAATATGCAAACTAAAGTTTATCTTTACATACAAACTATATAATGAAAATATTTTCGAGACGTTTTTGTTTTAAGTAAGAAACGTGGACGGAACCGCGAAAATTTTATTAATGAACCCTCACTTGTGGCGGAGGAAAACCGTGGTTACAATAAAGAGAATTGTAAAGCTTGATGAGATTGTAGAGAGAATTTGATGGATGATGTAGTGAAAAATTGGATTGAAATGAGTTATATTTATAGAGAGAAAAGGATGAAAGTGTAAAAAATTTAATAAATCCGTGTATAAACAGTAAAATAACGGCTATTTTTTTGTGACCATTGATTAAAAAACGGTAATCAAATAATTGGCCGAGATTAAAAGGCAAGCAACGGTCAAATGTGTGCAACGGCTCTGACGGAAGCCGCGGAAGCCGAATTTCCGTGTAAACGGCTCCGCGGAAGCCTTCTTTCCGTATAGACGGAAGCCGCAAAGCCGCTAAGCCGAGCCACGCGCATTTCCGTATTTCCGTCTCCAACAAGCCAGGTTGAGATAAAGATATAAATTTATTTTTTATCAGGAGAAATTACACATATACACACTCAAATTATCAATTTTTTTTATTCTCGTACGGTTTTTGCATTATTCTATATGAACATTGAACATTGAAAAAAATTAAATCAAATTAAACGGTACACAATAAGAAAAATATTATAAACAAGCTATTTGTGAAATAAAAGAAAATGATAATTTGAAGGATTTAGTATTAAATAAAGTTGCTTGAGGTATTTTCCAATTTTATAACATGACTTTCAGAGACAACCCATGAATTTGCTCCTGAAGAGTTACTTTAAATTGTTATTATTATCTTATTTTTATGAATATTATTATTATTATTGACGAGCAAATTAGTACAACAACTGCCTCACGAAAAGCACTTAGTTTCGAGCACGCAATTCTGAGAACTCCGAGTGTCTAAATAAGATTAGCTCTAAATACAGACGAATCTAATAAAAGGGAGCAAGTAATTGAGAGTGCTGAACGATATGTTAAACTTCAGGTATGCGTTTGTGTGTGTGAAAATTCCATCCCTTGTTTCAGTGGCGTCTTTTTGTATTTATAGACCTCGGAGTCGAGTACGTGGGGTGATCAATCCCACGTTCCTAGCAGTTATCAGGTAACCGTTCCTAACATGCCTAGTGGGTGGTTATTCTCTCGAGTGCTCGGTATAATTATCGATATGCGCGTTTTACTTAAGTTTGAATTTGTTTACACGTATTTATATTTAGTTTGACTAATCTTTGACCTACCAATTTATCTTCTCTCCGAAGTTGTGTTTGATAGGTTTCATTCTTAACTTATGAACGGGTCTTTCCTTAGACTTAATGAGACCTCGGGTCTATTTAACTCGGATTCCATGCTGAATTCCTTTCGTTCTCGGTGCATTTCAGCGCCTGCTCGGACTATGCAAATTCTATGAGTGATTATTAAATTATATTAATACATTTATTAAACTGCTAAAAATGTTAAACATAGAACACAAAGTAGTAAATATGTTTCAAAAATTAAATGTTTAGATATCAAGAGAAAAATGATCGCTTATAAATGAAATGCGGTATATTCATGATAAAACTATTGTGATAAGTTTACAAAACACCATATGGTCCATATCACATGCAATTGCACAACGTTCTTGAGGATGGACAAGTAATTGAGCTCAAGAGAAAAAAAAACAATTACGAACTCAATAGTTATATTATGGTGAAACTAGATGTGGTATTATTTTTTGGAAAGTAATAATTGCAGCATTTTTAAAAGTTTTGTAGGAGCTATCTTGTCGTTTATTAGTCTTTATGTCATTTGAATTTATATTGTCGATTATCTGTATTCGTCGTTTTTTGTATGTTGATTATAAATACATACATATGCTTTTTAATACGGGGGCAGATAATTTTGATATTGAAATAGAAAACTGAGTGTTTTCTCTCTTAGTTGGCATCTTCCCTTTTTGGGGTCGCGAACGTGATTCCGAACTCCCGTCCGAGTTGAGTCAGAAAAATCTACAACTGTTGCGTCAAGTTTTTATTGCGAAAATAAATTTATCAAAGTGATAAACCATTTTTCTTGATATTTACATTATTTATTAAAAAAAACAGTGTTTATTGTTTTGGGCTTTAAAAACTCTATTTATTGTGTATTTTGGTACTATCACAACATGACAAATAACTGGACGTCCGTCAATAAAATTTAACAGATCAATGGGTAAATTTGTTGCAATGTAGGATTTTATTGCCTGTCATGCACGATTTTAGAATTCAGGTGGTGAAACGTTATCAACGTCAAAATTGAGGGGGCAACAATGTAATTTATCCTTTAATTATTTAATTAGGAAAATAATTGTTTACGCCTTCAAAAATCACTAGTATCATGAGCAATCAGTGGGTGGGACCCACCTTCTAGCTCATATTATTAGCAGTATCTGCAGAGAGCTGTTGATGAAAAATCAATATTGTAAACTTCATTATAATGTTTACCCCCTTTTTTAAAAAAACTAAAATGATGAGTTAAGGAGTTGATTGTCATAATTTTTTTTTTTTTGAAAAATCGTGGGCAGCACCACGAGAAAATATATTAGATAACTCTCACTTAAGTGGCGGAGGAATACCGTGGTTACATTCAAGAGCTAATACCACGCAAGTCGTTCACGGCCTCTTGACACACAGAAGGAGGAGCCGATCCCAACCACCTGGCGCCCGACACAAAATTGAGAGCATAACTAGCAAGAGCATGAGCTACCTTATTACATCCTCGAGGGTGAAAAGAAAAAGTAACCCTATCAAAACTAGGAATAAGAAGAAGAATATCTTTAATCACCGTTCCCAGTTCCGTAGTGGTAATGACCGATTTCCTGATAGCCGATATCACCTCGAGACAATCCGATTGGATAATAATGTGAAACCATCCCATATCCAACGCAAAAATCATACCTTGAAGAACCGCCGACGCTTCCGATAATTGGGGAGAGAGACCAAGATGGAGAACCTTCATTTCTGAACCAAGAATTACCCCGTTATCATCTCGCGCCACCATTCCGAGACCTATCCGTCTTTCCTCCACACGGAGAGCAGCATCCACCGAAACCGCCACTACACCGACTGGAGGAGGCTCCCATACTCTCGGCTTAGGATGTGAACACTCGTTCTTAGTTCCAATACACGCCTCCCGGTAATCACGAATAAATCCGCCGGCCCACTCAAGAAGACTTTCTGGGGGGCCGATCTTCTTTCCGGAGCAAACATTGTTCCTGTGATTCCAAATTTCCCACATAATAATAAGAAAGAATTCAAAATCACATACCTTAAGATCCGTCGATACCGATAAAAGTGATTCAATGGTATCGCCGGCCCGGAGCTTTCGGATAATGTCCTTGAATCCTCCAACCTTCCAAATCTTCTTAGACCACCTACAATCCCACATCGCGTGAAATATAGTCTCCTCCTCAGAATCGCAGACCGGGCAGCGAGCGTCATTGATGATTCGGCGTTTGCGAAGCAAGGTACGAGTCGGAATCCTCCCCTGACAGACACGCCAAATAAAATGCTTTACCTTTGGCGGAATCTTAAGATTCCAGAGTTTAGTCCACCAGATCTTGTTCCCGGACGGAGAAGAAGGTCCCTCATCGATATTCGAATCCAGAGCAACCCTGTACCCTCTCTTAACAGAATACTCCCCATCTTTTGTGTAGTGCCACCTAAGCATGTCCGGTCCACCGCCATTGTTTTCCGGAATACTAAGGATGGCCTCTACATCATCAGGGGAGAACATCGCAGTGATGAGAGGGATGTTCCAAGCTCCCCTGACGTCTCTGAGCTCGGAGACCCGCATCTCTTCTGGAATATGAAAAGCATCACTGAGCATGAAGGTTGGAGGCCGGGGAATCCATCTATCAATCGCCACTGATGTGTTTTCTCCATCTCTTATCCTCCATCTCGAGCCTCTAGCAATAAGCTCTTTCCCCCAACACAGGCTTCTCCAGATATAAGATCCCGTAGAGCCACAGCTAGCGCTGAGGAAGTCCCTATTCGGATAATAGCTTTGGCAAAGCACCTTACCCACAAGGCTATCAGGCCGTCTAAAAATACTCCAAGCACTCTTCGCAAGCAAGGCCTGGTTGAACATACCCATATCGCGAAACCCGAGGCCTCCGTCAGATTTGTGTCTTGTGAGTTCCGACCATTTGCACCAGTGGATTTTCTTGCCCTGGTTCGTATCCCCCCACCAAAGCTAGCGATAGCTTTATGGATCCCATCAACAAGCCCTTGAGGAAGGCGGAAGCAACTCGCGACATAGCTTGGAATGGCTTGTAGGACCGACTTTATCAGAGTTTCTTTACCAACATGCGAGAAGAAGAGACCCCTCCACGAGTTAATTCTCTCCCACACCCTCTCCCGGAGGAAGGCAAAGATGTCAGCTTTCTTCCTACCCACAGCCGTAGGGAGGCCAAGATAGCGGTGATGGCACGAGGTAACCGAGACCTGAAGGTACTCCGCCAGCTCCTCCCCTAACCCTTCATTCACATTCGAACCAAAACAAATGTCAGATTTAGCATAATTAATTACCTGACCTGAAGCCGCCGAGTATAACGACAGGCAACGGGAGACCTCCTCGCACTCTTCTCTGTTCGCTCTGGAGAACATAATGCTATCATCTGCAAAGAAAATATGAGAGACGGAAAGATCCCCCCCTACCAAAAAGCGCACCACTAATAAGCTGGCGACTCTCCCGATTACGTAGAAGGCTCGAGAGACCCTCCGAGCAAAAGAGAAAGAGAAACGGCGACAGGGGGTCACCTTGTCTCAAACCCTTTTTCGGTGCTATTCGCCCATGGATCTCCCCGTTTATGTTGAAAGAGAAGCTGACGGAAGACACGCAGCTCATCACCTTCTCGACCCAACGCTTGTCAAAACCGAGCTTTAACATCATAAACTCCAAGAACGGCCACTCAACTCTATCATACGCTTTTGCCATGTCAATCTTAAGAGCTGCACAAGAACCGTTACCAAACCTTCCACGAGACATAGTATGGATGGCCTCATAGCAAATCATAACATTATCAAAAATCTGTCTACCCCCCCACAAAGGCACTCTGGTTTTCTGAAATAGAAATATCCATTGTACCTCTGAGGCGATCCACAAGACATTTAGATATTACCTTATAGAGAACGTTGCATAGGCTGATGGGTTTGAAATCACGGACCCTCTCGGGTTTGTCAATCTTCGGAATAAGCGTAATGATCGTGTTGTTGATGTCTTTAATCGGTTTTCCCTCGTTCAGAAACTCAAGGCAGAATTATGTCACCAAGTCGCCCACCACACTCCAGTATCTCTGATAAAAAAGGGCCGGGAATCCGTCCGCCCCAGGGGCCTTGATCGCGTCCATGTCGAACACCGCCTGTTTCACCTCTTCACTAGTAAAAGGCCGGAGTATGACCTCGTTCATGTCAGTGGTGATGGTAGGACTCACCGTTTCGCCAATCCGCTCCAAAGCATCACCTGAAGGCTGTATAGAGGAGAAAATAGACGAGAAATAAGAGGATATAATATTTTCAATACCATGAATACCTTCAACCCAAGTCCCCTCATCGTCGTAGAGCCCCTGGAGAGCGTTCCTCTTCTTTCTCGTCGAAGTTTTCCGGTGGAAAAAGGCCGAGTTCTTATCCCCGCATTTCATCCATGTGATTCGGCTTCGTTGACACCAAAAGGTCTCCTCCTTCTCCAGAAGTGCATCGAGTTGTCGCTCTTCCCGTCGGATTTCCTCCACATTGTAGCCCTCATCTCTATTGCTCGCCTCACAGAAAGCCACTTTTTGTCTCTCGATACGGTCTCGTAGCGTCCGCCAGTTTGCCTTTCCCCAGCTTTTGAGAGCACCCTGGCAGAGTTTAAGGGACTGACGAATTCTATCCCCCACATCACCTCCCGACGACAAATTCCAAGCCGCGCGAACCACCTCATCACAGCCATCCTCAAGACACCAAGCCTCCTCGAAGAAGAAACGACTGGGACCCCTGCCCCTAGTACTTCTAACAAGGCCCGACGTGTTGAGCAGAAGCGGTCTGTGATCAGAACCCCAAAACTCGAAGTGCCGAACAGAAGCCTCCGGATAGAGAGAAAACCAACCCGGGTTACCAAGGCATCTATCCAATCTCTCTGCGCTACTCCTCGGGGCATCGCTGCGACGCCACGTAAACAACTCCCCCACGTAACCCAGGTCACGAAGATCGCAGTCCTCCATCATCAACCGAAAATCTTCCATCAAGCCTGGGCCTCTCGTCCGATCCCCACTAAGCTCCGAGTTCGCCGCAACCTCGTTCATATCCCCCCCAACAAGCCAGGGGCTTTCAGGCCACGGTCTCAGTCTCCTAACCAGCTCCCAAGAAAATTTGCGTTGATTCGGGTCACCATAAAGACCCAAGAAATTCCAGAAGTGACCATCTTCATCCGTAACAAGCCCTTCCACATGGAATCTTGAGAAGGAGCGAACAGAGAAACCTATGGAGCTTCGCCAAAGCACCATGAGGCCCCCACTCTTTCCAACACAATCCACAATGAAACAGCACTCGAACCCCAAATAAACTCTTACTCTTTCGGCCCCCACACTCCTCAATCTCGTTTCGGAAAGAAACAGAATCTCGGGACGATACGAAGCCGTGTGAGAGCGAAGAGCCCTCCTCGTCCGGGGGCTGCCCAGCCCTTGGACGTTCCAGAAAACGCCAATCATTGCGCCCGGCGGCCCTCCACGCTGAGGGGCGCCGCTTCATCGTTCTGAGGGTTTCCAGCCAAATCCCGATCCGGGGAAATAACTGGAGACAGGTTAGGGGTCGAAACAGGTTCAAGAATCTCCTGCGGGGGCTTCAATCCCACAGGAGATGTCGAATCTTCAATAGCAGCAGTGGGTGGCTTTCGGCGAGCCATCTTCATCGTCAAATCATGGATTCTAGTGGTCACCCCTTTTCTTTTCATACCCGGGTTGCAGCTATCATTAATCACCCAGTGAGACGGAGGGTTTTTCAGATTCCTCCGACTCTTTCCATTCTTATTTTTCTTGCTAGGACCAGGTAAATTTTTCTCTGCCATAAAAACCATAGGCTGACCAGCATTATTCTGAAGCTCATTCTCTTACAGCAATCCAGCCCTCTTCTGACCAACCCGGGTATGATAGCTATGATTGTCATAAATTAATCATAGCTATTCTCATTGATTAATGCTGAAAATGTATATGCATTAAAACTTGTGAATATAAATGAAGATGACGTCATTAATTCATTAATGTAATCGTAAGTAACTGCTAACATGTTGCTGTAGAGTAGTTCAAGAGCTTTTAAAATAAAATAAAAAAAGCTTAGGGTCGCTACAAGGTCAAAGGCTTGGCTCAAGTAGCTAGGCTAAATAATCCAAATAATGATGTTTAACAGCCAATCTTCAAGGAGTCGAGCTGTAAAAAAATGTTGAGATTGCCAACGATGGCAGAGGGTCTAGTCTTGAATGAATAATCAAATACATATCCGCTAAACATTATATGTCAATTATGAGAATGGCAAAAAATCCATATAGGTCCGGGCCGTAAGAATTAAATTATCTCCATGAATCCCTCTTATTATTATTAGATGTCTTGTTTTATTTATTATTGCAGTGTACAACGAGTTATATATGTGTCATCGGTAGAGAAAGGAAGAGAATAAACACTAGCTGTTGGATATTAGACAGATTATTCGATTCTATCTGGCCCTCGACCACGATATAACACTTTCTTGATGGCATGTCTTTTTTGCTTGTCTTAACTGTAAATATTTTGACGTGAGAAAAGTCCTCATTTTAACTAATATATATATATATATATATATATATATATATATATATATATATATATATATTCTTGTTGGTAAAATCACATCCATACGAATAGTTGACGTGTCACTTGGAGGATGGACGTAAGATATGGTCATGCATGCCTTCAATCTGGAGGTGGAAGCAATAGCAGTACGCACTCTCTTTTGTTGCAATTTTCACGTCCATGTCATATGTGTCACTTTTAGTTCACTAATATATTAAATACCCCTTAAATAAGCTCTGCCAATTTACATACAAACGGTAAACCCAGTTTATTTGGGAAAGCTCCTGTTAAGATTATCTCGAACAAAGTACAAGCACTGTGTTTTTTTTTAATTTGATTTATAAAAGTAAAAACTAGTTTGTCGGAGCAGGAGGTGATGAAATGTTCTTTATCATCGGTATTAGGCCACGGCTGGATTCATTATTGGGGTCTGTTGAAAGTTCAAAATAGACCATAAGAAACAGTTTTGTTTTTTTGTTTTTTTTTTAATAGCGCTCTTTGTTTTTAGTTTTTTCCCTTGTTACCTTTTAATATTCAATGTTTTTACTAGTAACAACATAAGAAGATAATGTAGTGGACTCATGTCAACACGGTTACCTAATAAACTTTCAAATAAGTGCCATCTGCTTATGTAGCTAATTACAAAGTATCAATCAAACATGTGTTATTTATTCTTCTTGACTACATAATAAAAAGCCTCCTTGCTAGGTAACGGCGCAATTAAATAGACAACATCTCTCAAAGATAGGTCATGCATATATTTATATAGAAACTGCACAAAATCTATTTGATCATCTTCCTACAAGAACACTCTTGGGCACTTTATTGAACGAATTAGTTACCTCCTTCATCATCTTTGCAGATATTTCCACGAGAAAATCATGCGCATTAAAAAAGTAAATGTATTGTTTCGTGATGTCTCTTGATGATATTTTAGCAAGTTAATAATACTAACAGCTTACTAAATTAATGCAACAAATTAAATTCTAAATAAAGAGACAATGAATTGGTAACACAGTTCGGCCAATCATGCATACTTCTGGAGGAATGATGTAACTGGTAGAATAAGTACAAGACGGACAACCATGGATGATCACCTTACATCAAGTTTCCTAAACTTCAAAACTACCAATGTGAATTCTAACCTAGGCTCCCCTTGTGTTTGAACTCCCATCGCTTTTCACTCAACTCAACACCAATTGGTTGAAAAACGCTTATAACAATGCGTGTTTTACAGTACCAATAATATACAAACCAACTCTATAAAATGCCCTAACAATGACACTCAAGAACAACAGAGTAACATCACACAAAAGATAAAGTTTTGCGGCTGAGATAACTCTGATAAAACCCTACATGTGTAACCCTACTCAGGAGGGTAAACATTCTTTTTCTATGACACATTCCTAACTGAGAGTCATTTTCTAGGGTTTTTCAATTCAATTGCGGAAACTTCATTGGTCAATCAGGAAAAAAAACGCAGAAGCATATCAAACAAAAAAAACTCTGCAGAAATTTCACATCACCAATTTTGGCGTGGATTAACACCACCATATGTCACATCATAGATGTTCCCAACAACATAGAGAACAAATATTTTTCCAATAACAAAAACAGTCCATTCATAATAAAAACACGCATAAAGTCGAATCTCTCATCAACATCTCTTATAAAATCTGCAAAAGTAGGATGGTATTAGTAGGAGACGTTCATAAAAGTATCCGATAACCTCTTCCTTGGAAAAACCAAGAAGAAAATCACTCATAGCGGCCAAAATGTGATTGATGAGATGCTAGAATGTTTTCAGGATGACATGAATCCGATAGTGGAAACTTATTTACGGAAAAATGAGAAACGGCCAACAAAGCATTCTTGAATAGTGTTATAGACATCATCATCAACAAAATGGTGAGATATTATTGGCATCCAGTCTATCATATAGCAAATTTTTATCTAAGAACTCATACATAATGGATTACAACCCAGTGGAGAGCATGGTGACAATAAGGACAGCTTAAAGCGGGGCAATTATTGTCGTGCATACAAGTATTTATCAGTGGAAAACAAGTTAGATATCATCACGTGATGATTTTATTAGCGAGGTATTAAAACAACTCAAGATAAAACAAAAAAATTCAGATGCTACTATATTGCGATCGCATATACATGATTATGCTGGAAAATATGGTAATTTAAGGAATGGCGCAGAAGAAATTTATTTGATTCGATGGTATATACACCTTAGTTAATCATATAGACTTATGTATACTTAATAGCAAAATAAAAGTAAAAGAAAAAAAAATATATTTATCATGGAAATGGAAAGGAATGCAAAATGTATATACGAGTATTTAGTATTGTTAAGATAATCAATCGGAAATATATTTTACACAAATATATAAAATTTTTTGGGTAAATAGAATAATTATCACTATATGCATATACAAAGAAATTGAAATACGAATATGAATCGGGCAAATGTATTTCATGAATAATTCTTAGGAGATAAAGTTATTAAAAAAATCGTCACTTTTTATAAACGTTTTAGGGTTTTTTCCTTACATAATTACACAAGAGGGAGATTGAATTGCAATAATCATTCTGGCACTGAGAGTATTACTCCTCGTATTATTATATTACGAGAATCGTTTCGAAATGTACGAACCAGCAAATTCTAGGATAATTGACCCGAGTAAAGTAGCTTTGAGGGTACTAAATAGAAAAACGGACCGTTTATAAGGTAAGAGTAAATCCTCCAGAGCTAAAAATAAGATGAATTAGCATGTCAAACACTAGTCAAACCAATGAATCATAGCCATGTGTTAACAATAAAATAAAAAGGAAAATCAATAGTAACCATCCGCGCACACAAACGAACGATTACCCCATGAAAAATCCACCTAAAAACGACTATCAAATAAACGTCATGATCATGTATCTAATTACCCCGTGATTCCTTAACTTCAACTCTAAAAAGGGCAAGAGGAGAAACCATGGAGAGGCGAAATAATTTTATGAAAAACACATCTTATCGTCATTTTCTCAATAACACAATATCCTCATTATTGTTTTCTCTCTTTTACAATATTCGTCAATTATTAGAGACAAACTTATCTAAAAGTTATGATTCCTTAAACGTGGTGTTACTCGGGGTACAATTGTTGTAAAAATATTGTTCGTCAACGGAGAGAGTAATATATCATCCTGCAAAACAAACCATAACTATCTTTTAAATACCAAATTTTATAATTAGTACTACAAGAAAAGACAAACATGTCTTGGAATCCAACCATTAGACCTCTTGAAAGCAAGAAGAAATAAAAACATCTAACCGAATAATAAAAAAAAAAAAGTACCAATATCTCATAATATAGTTACTTTATTAAACTTCTACCTGTAAATACGGTCCCTCAAACTAAAATAATAAAAAGAAAGAAAATTCAAGAGTACATGATGATCAAGGAATAATTAGTTGGTCACTTGAAATTTGCGAGTTATATTTAAGAGAAATAAAATGCTAAACACTACATACGGTTTAATTTGTTGTACTCACGCAAATTTTCGAGATTATCCGTTTGAAATTCAAGTCAATGCATGAGTACTCTCTGGGTTTCAAGAACTCCTCTAACTGATACACTACTACAAAGGCCAGGCCAGAACATTTGCTTTGTGGCATCGCAAAACAGAACTTGAAAATTAATCATATTATAAGAAATGTTTTCAGAACTACCTCATAGATTCAGCAAATTAAATAAAAACTAAAACATATAGCTAGATATGGTCATCCGACATTTAGAGCTTAATTCTTGTATTATTTAATGCAAAATCAGGAAGTGAGACATGATTTAGAGCTTATAGATCCAGCAACCGAAAGCTAGGTACTTTGCTAATTGTAGAAATGAAATTAGAAATATTTGCAAAGGATTTGATTTCAGAAATAAATTTATGCATGGATAATAACATATATCAATCATTACATTGCAAGGCAGTTCAGGTTTTTATCTTTCCAAAAAGCACTAGAAAAAGACAACAGCTTAAGCTGTTATGATAATTACCTAGATAAGAGTATTCTTTATAGTCTTGATCATTGGGTTACGATTCAGAGAGATTCCTAAATTAGGGTAAAACTACGTGATAGCCAAAGCAATAAGGTGTGTGTGTGTGTGTATATATATATATATAGATGTATATAAGATAGGTACACCTTAAAAATATAACAACAAATAATATTTATAATACGGGAACAAAAGAAAGTTTGCACGGAAATTTATTTAAAACAAAAAGAAAAAACGATTATTATTATAAAATATTGTTATTAACGGAATTTTAACGGAATGGACGACGACGTCGCACGTGTGGTAGATTTTGGAAAACTTATTCTCGATATTATATCTCTTTACACAAGGAATAATAATATGCAAGAGTTAATAAATAATTCCATTGAGTAAACCCCTCTCAAATTCTTTTCAAAACTCAGCAGCTCGCAAAATAATAAATACTTTTTATTATCTAAAATCTCCATTTATTCCAATATGTAACGTGAAATTTATTACATACCCTAAATAGGGGACATAATTAGAAAACTTTATTACATACTCTAAATAGCCTGACTGCTGCTAATCTTCTGGCCTCTACCAAGTACCAACCTTTCTTATTTAGAATTTGAGAAGATAATTACAAAGAATTTGTTTTGTTGGCTATTCAAGCTACAATCACAAAAAAAAAAAAAAAAAATCCACTGCAGGTTTGATCAGAATACTTGGTTAGATTTTGTTTATAGTTTTTTTTTTTTATTAAAATATATGAAAGAAATGCGCATCCTTGATTAAAGGATGATATAAATTAAAAAATTCAGATTCTAAAATTAAAAAATTCAGATTCTTAAATTAAAAAGATTCTTTTTATTACGGAAAAGTCAATATGAGTAAGGTAATCCCATTTTCTTCAAAATATAAAACATAGATCAGATGCATGATGTACGATCGATGTGTTAATTACTCAGGTCACAAGTGATATCATTAAATCTCATTTTTTATTCTTGTCATTGCTAACTTATATGCGAAATATATATAAGAACCAAAAGGTCATATGTGCAGGTAGGTATATATAGAAATCAGGTACAAGAAATACATACAGTTCCAGAAACCACGCTTTCGCTTCTTGATGCTCTGCGCGCTGATTTTCAGAAGCCACGATCTTTTTTCTCACTACAACTTATAATTATGTAGGAGAAAGTTATATCTTGTAAGAGTTATGCATAATAAAAGCAACCTCAGTAACTCTGGCGATATTAGAGAGTAAGAGCGATGAACTTTAACGTGTATAAAACTTTATACTAGTAAAAGACTCGTAGCTATAAGTTCACATGCATGAGTAGCAATATATATAATGTTATTTTTTTCTTACATATATAGATTGAGTACAAATTAATAAGGTACAATACAGGACGTACAATATGCCAAACTTCCTAGTCAAAGAAAAAGGAAGATCTCATAATGTAACCTCCATAACTTTTTAAGTAATACCTATATTTTTTTTTATATTATTAAAGACACTTTAATCAATTCTAACACAAGACAATCCATCATTAATACTATAGGCCAATGACTGTCTCTTTCTCTCTCACCCGAGAAAGAGAAAGAAATTAACGCCCTTGATTATACAGCTCAAAAACCCTAGAAACACATATTCTTGTAGCTATGTGACAACTAGTTGGGACACATGCATTGATTTACGCGGCCGGAGCAACCGTGACATCATCATCGTCGTCGTCATCGTCGTCATCAATCTCAGCACACTTGAAGAGGAAACAAACCTTGTCCTCACTAGCCAAGAACTCAGAAAACCTAATCGTCTTTTCGCAGCTAACAACCGCCATTGTATATTTTGTAGTGAGAGAGGAAAGAAAAAGGGAAAGGAGAAAAGTTGCTGTATAAAGTACTAATACAAATGCTTGCTTTGTTAGAGCTGTGGTTGATGAGTCAAGGGAGAGAAGATTGGGGTCATATTTATAGGGAAGAGTAAAAGTGAAAAAACAGTGACAAGTTGAATGGTAATGCGTGGAGGTATAACTTTCAATTAAATTAAAATCGGGAAAACATATAAATAAATTAGATATGAGAATATATAACAGCCCTGAGTGGTAAGGAAAAGGCAAAATGAAGTATTTTGGGATGAGAAAGAGAAAGACAAGAAGACAGGAGACACAAATGTGAAAGAGGGCCCGCAAAGTGCGGTGAACTCATGCACTCCATACTCAGCGCATGCTCGTAACGGCCCTCACACACGTTTGCCTCAAGCCCCCAGCCTTCCTTGCCTGACACCTGGACACTATATACATGTGAAGTAAATTAGCATATATATAAAAAAAAAAAAAATAGAATAATAAAGTAAATACGAGTTTTATGTGTTAGTATTTGTTAATGTTTTCAGGATCAACATTCGAAAAACATGTGACGACGCAAGAGGTGCACTCGAGATGCGAAATGCGCCATTTGAGGCCATTAACATCACTTTTCCGGAGGTTTCAGGTAGATCGTGACTATAAAAGCAAACCCAATTTGAGTCTTTAAAATTGCAACGAGAATTGAGTCGTTCCGCCTACATTGAGAACATCATGGCTATGAAGGGCAAGACCCAAAATGCCACGATCCTCAAGGGTCTTTAGGAAGAGCAACAAGACAATAAAAAATAAGTTACCACCGACGCACGCTTTGATGCTTAATATTAATACAGAGAGCTTAGTGGGGTGGGGTCTAATCTCGTCTCTAGAGTGTAGAGAGAGGAAATGAGGTTTGAGAGAGAGAATTTTGACAGAGGTGTTACTTGGTGAAGAATGACTTATCTTTCCTCTTGAGTTGAGGTATATTTATAGAGTTTTGATATTATTAGAGTTACACAGCGGCAAAACACAAACAAACACACGAGATTATTCAAACAAACACACACACACACACAAACGAAACTTCATGCGCAAGCAACTGAAGGGCACACACACACAATTGTAGAGAAGAAGAAGAAGAAGAAGAAGAAGAAGAAGAAGAAGAAGAAGAAGAAGAAAGAGAAGAAGAGAGAAGAAGACACAATGGTTTATCCTGGTTCGGATCAATGCTATCTTAATCCAGCTCGGGCGTGAAAGGTCTTATACGCTATCCACTATGAAAAACCACCAACTCCGGTGAGAGTACAACTAGTCTCCGGTTACAAGACCGAGCTCACAAACAATCTCCGAGCGACTTTCTCTCTCAATCACTAAATGTTCTCTATCAAACTCTCTTGTTCTTTCTCTCAGATCGGAGATTACAATTAACTCTCGGATAGATCAGTTACAATGGCTCAAAGGCCCTTAAATACAAACTAATTTTCTCCCGCTTGATCCCATGCTTCCCAGCTACTCCAAAAAGACTTTGTAGATGCTGACGTGGACCAATGAGAAGACACCATTAGCTCACAAACCTCCACCTTGTCTTGTCATTCTGATCAGCAGTGGATCTCCCTCTCTCACGCCCTTCTTCTCAGTCTTCAAGCTTTGACCAACCTCAGCAAGTCCAATGATGCTTTGAACTTGCTAACTGGTACTGGTTTTGTGAAGATATCTGCATGGTTCACCTTTGTTCCTATCTTCTTGACACTGACTTGATTTTTGTTGATGACCTCCTTGATGAAGTGTAGCCATACATTAATGTGTTTGGTTCTCTCATGATGCACACTGTTCTTAGACAGATGGATGGCACTTTGAGAGTCACAATACACTTAAGTCTCTTCATTTACCCAGCCAAGCTCTTTTTCAAAACCTTTCAGCCACATTGCTTCTCTTATAGCCCTCAGTAAGAGCTATATATTTTTCTTCTGTAGTTGAGAGAGATACCACATATTACAAAGAAGCTTTCCAACTCACAGTTTTGCCTCCCACTGTAAATACATAACCAGAGAGAGACCTTCTCTTATCTAGATCACTAGCATAGTCTTGAGTCACAATATCATGTGAATGTGAAGCTTTGATTTATAGAACCCTTGAAAACCATTTTCAAATCCAAATCTCCTTTGATATATCTGACAAGCCATTTAGCTACATCTCAGTGTTGTTTTCCACGTTTGCTCATGAACCTACTAATTCACTCCTTCAGCAATATATGGTCGAGTACTGATCTATGCATACATGCAGCTACCAACACAGCTCGAGTATGGTATGTTCTTCATGCACTACTACAAATGTTAGATTATACAACCCACTTTCTACAACGCTTAAAATATGTGTTGTAGAAACTAGGGATTCTACAACGCTTAACATAAGCGTTGTAGAAACTTGGTGTTTCTACATGGCTAAGCGTTGTAGAATCTGGGTGTTTCTACAACGCTTATAGCTAAGCGTTGTAGAAACTTGCTGATTCTACAATGCTTGTGGTTAAGCGTTGTAGAATTAAATAAATTTCAGATTTCCCACAACGTTTAGACAATCCGTTGTAGAATCCTCGCCGCGGCATCACGCGATTTATGTCGCGGCGAGAACTTTCTACAACGCAATGTAAAAGCGTTGTAGAACGATGAACCTCGCCGCGGCGACTCTTTCTACAACGCTTGTTATAAGCGTTGTAGAATCCATTCGCCGCGGCGATAGTCATCTCTCGCCGCGGCGACATTACCTCGCCGCGGCTAGAAATATTCTCTGCCGCGGCGAGAAGGATACCGTGGCCAAGCAGTTTTTTTATGAAACTGCCTCGCCGCGGCGAGATGATCCTACAACGGTTATAAAATCCGTTGTAGGATCTTCTCGCCGCGGCGAAGACATATTCTCGCCGCGGCGAGAGGTTTTAGGTTTTCACTATAAAAGGCCGTTTTCAGTTTTTTTTTTCTCATTTTTTTCAAAATACAAACGCGAGACAACCATTTCGGCCGATTCTGTCCTAATTTTTTCTTCCAAATTCCCTCACCACGTCATCGCCGCCTCGAAATCTCGCCGTCGCCTTGCCCTCGCCGCCATTCTCGCTCGCCATGTTCTCGCCGCCCCCACTCTCTCGCGCCTCTCTCTCTCTCTCTCTCTCTCTCTCTCTCTCTCTCTCTCTCTCTCTCTCTCTCTCTCTCTCTCTCTCTCTCTCTCTCTCGCCGCCTCTCTCTCTTTAACATTGTACATAAGGTATGATTTTCTAAGTTTTTTAAGGTGGTTATTGATTTAATTTCGTGTTGTTGATATGGATTTCGTGTTGTTGATATGGATTTCATGTTATTTTCCCGAGTTGCATGTTGTTTGATTTTCTTAATTCACAAAATTAGGGTTTTTTATTTTATTTTCTTTGTTTAGAACACGAAATTAGGATTTTGTTTGACATAGTATGAATGAATTGGAGTTAGAATTTGTGTTAGAATGAATTTGAGTTAGATTGCAATATCCGGTTAGTGTTTGACATATTGTGACATCGGTTAGTATTTAAAATGGTTATATTGATTAATGTTGATATTGAATTGTTTATGAATTTCTGATTGCTGGAATTGTTTATGAATTTCTGATTATTGGAATTGTTTATGAATTTGATATTGTTATGTTTAATAGTTGGAATTGATATAGAATTTGTGATTGTTATGACATAGTTAGTATTTAAAATGGTTATGTTGATTGTAGATGTCGAGATTGAATTTTTTATGATTATGCTTTGTGAAGGTGAAAAATGGTTCGAACAAAAACTCCGACGGGCGCCACGGCTCCGAGCTCTTCCAAAGGTCCTAGTAAAAGTAAAGGTAAGCGAGCTCGTCAAGCGTCTCCTGAAGCAGATTATAATACAAGTATCTTCACTAGCAAGGCCGTAGAGGATCGCTACGACAAAATCTCGTCGCGTAGTGTGATCCCTGAGCGGGGATTCAATGTGAGCTGTAACACCGATATAGGAGTGTTAATCAGCAACAGTATTCAAGGTCATGACTGGGTAAAGTATTGTGCCGTACCCGAGTTCGAGGCAAACTTAAACTTCGTGTACGAATTCTACGCAAACTTACCAGATAACAATGGAGATGTTGTGATGGTCCGAGGTAAACTGGTCGATGTGAGTGTCGAAGCTATCAACGATTTGCTTGGGACCCCAGATGTGCCTTTCCAGAATGAAGGCTATCGGCAATGGTTAAGAACTTGCAGCCACGAGGAGATGGCGAGGTTGCTGTGCATTCCAGGAGAGGATTGGGTCCTTGAAAAAGGAAAAATGGTACTCAAGCGTGACCAACTCACCAGGATTGCTAAAGCTTGGATTTACTTTGTTTGCACTCCCCTATTTCCGATCAAGCACTTCACCACTCTTGACGAGGGTCGTATCCAGGTGTTGTTCTGCATCATAAAAGGTTATTCTATCAACGTCGGTCGATTCATCTACAATTGGATGAAGAGTCTAGACTATACTAATGAACGACACGGTTTGCCATATCCGTCAATCATTACCGGCCTTTGTACAAATGCGGAGGTAGAACGCTCGAAAATGGATACGATCAAGGGTCCTATGGGGCCTATTACGAATAATATCATCGATCGGTACAACATTAGGGAGGAACCACAAGCGGAGGAAGCAGACGAAGAGGAGGAAGAAAGGGAAGAGGGACCACCACTCAACGAGCCTCGATTGTTCTTACAAGCACCTCTGGTAGTCGACCCCGCCACCATCGACTACATAGCTCAATGCTCCAACTATCTCGTCGGCGGGTTCCAACACACGCAACAGTACATGCACCAACAACCGGAGTATGGCGCCTCTCACATCAACCAATTGAACGATCTCTACTCTTGGTGGGACATCAACCAAGAGAACCAGGTGTTATTTCCTCCATATCCTCAATACTCCGACTATCCGTACCCACCACCACAGTGGCCACCGCATATGGCACCTCCTCAATATCCGACGCACTCACCACCACCACCACCACCGAATGACGAGTAAACCAACAACACCAACTCCTCAATAACAATTTCAGACTCTTTTTAAATGTAAATTAAGTTTAAGACTCGCTTGGTTTGTTTATGTTTATGTTTATGTTTAAGACTCGCGTTTTATTTAATGTGTGTTTGAGACTTGATTATATATTTGAGACTTATCTTAATTTCAAGATGTTAATATTTACCGCTTGTGAAATCTGAATGTGTGAAGGTTTTTTATTTGAATGGTAATTTTTTTGTTGAAAAACAGGTTTAAAATGGGAAAAAAAAAGTGAAATATGAATGATGAGGTGATTATACTCTAATCTCGCCGCGGCTATGTACTGTTCTCGCCGCGGCGTGGAATTGATGCCGCGGCGAGATTTCTACTTCGCCGCGGCGAGGTATTCTACAACGCTTCTCCAAGCGTTGTAGAAAGTACTCGCCGCGGCAAAAAATCAACTTCGCCGCGGCGAGACACTTACCGAGAGCATGCATTTTTTTAAACATGACCTCGCCGCGGCGACATAATTTTCTCGCTGTGGCAAGTTGTTCTCGCCGCGGCGAAATAACATAGTCGCCGCGGCGAGGGATTCTACAACGCTTCCTCAAGCGTTGTAGAAACGTCTTGCCGCGGCGTAAAACATACATCGCCGCGGCGCGAAACTTACAGAAAATACGCATTTTTTAAACATGATATCGTCGCGGCGACATGATATTCTCGCTGCGGCAACTTCATGTCGCTGCGGCGCCAAACCAACTTAGCCGCGGCGAGAAACTTACCGAGAGCATGCATTTTTTTTAACATGACCTCGCCGCGGTGACATGATATTCTCGCTGCGGCAAGTTGTACTCGCCGCGGCGTAATAACATAGTCGCCGCGGCGAGAGATTATACAACGCTTTTTAAAGCGTTGTAGAAATTCATCGCCGCGGCGGAAAACCAACCTCGCCGCGGAAAGAGTCTAGAAATGATATTTTAAATTTAGACATTGTAGAAAGAAATTTAAAACGAGGAATAATGTTGTCCATAAGAGAATAACATAAAATCCAAAATGAAAATACATTGTTAACTGTTCTAAATCAAACAAAAATAGGATCTATATCCTTACGAAGTAGATGAGAAACATCGTCATCATCAAAATCATCCATCTCTTGATCAATAGGAGGTAATCCTGATGTGAACGGTGGAATGCTAGACATGTCTTCGTCTTCTTCATCGTTACTATTTCTCTCTTTCATATGAACTACTAACGATAACTCTGGATTGGCTGGATCCGAAACATAAAACACTTGACTTGCTTGCGAAGCCAAAATAAATGAATCATTCTCGTAGCCAATCCGTCTAAAGTCGACAACTGTAACTCCGTCATTATCAACTTTAACATGATTATTATCTGCCCATTTGCACTTGAATAATGCGACTCGCAACCCGCAATAATCAAGTTCCCAAATGTCTTCAATGTATCCATAATAGTTCATAAAAGCATGTTTTGGATTCTTAGCTTTGGCCGATGAAACATGTAATGCTTCGGCAAACAATGTAACACCACTATTTTGAACGGGATGCTTGTTGTCTCTCTCTCTTGTGTAAAATGTAAAACCATTAACAGACCAAGCAGTGTACCTTGTAACCATTGAGGAAGGCCTGCCAGATAGTTTACTCAATGTAGATGAATGTCCTGCCTCTTTAAATAAACGTTTTCCAAGCCAGTTCTGAAACAAACGGTTGTGCTCTTCTTGTAACCATTTTTCATTTCTGCCTTTCTTTCGATTATTCACTCTCAACTCATTCAAATGAATATCCACAAATGGCGTGACCTCAGAAACGTTGTGTAGCACATGGAGACCGGCTTGCTCCCATTCTTTTCGATTGACACTCGAATAGGTACCTATAAATAAAAACATACTTAAACAAGAACGCTCATAATTTAAAGTAACAAATAAAGTGTCAAAAACATACCTGTAGGTAGAGTTTTTGAATAAAAATTGGTGTTTTTGGGTACCCCAATTTCGTCTTCTTTAGCTAAATACTCAGAACAAAACTCAACCGACTCTTCTGCTATGTAATTTTCAACTATGATTCCTTCGGGCCTATTGTAGTTCTTCACGTATCTTTTCAACACTTTTATGTAACGTTCGATTGGATACATCCACCGTAAAAACACTGGCCCGCATAATTTCACTTCACGTACCAAGTGGACGGTTAAATGAACCATGATGTCGAAAAACGAAGGTGGAAAGAACTTTTCGAGCAAGCAGAGAGTTTTCACCAATTCCGACTGCATTAAATCTAGACGAGTAGGATCGATGACCTTCGAGCAAATTGAGTTAAAGAATACACATATCTTTGATATTGCGAATCTCACATCTTTTGGCACAATTCCTCGCAAAGCAAGAGGCAACATTTGTTGTAGCAGTACATGACAGTCGTGAGTCTTCATTCCAATAAGTCTCAAATCTTTCAAAGACACGAACCTCTTATAGTTTGATGAATGACCATTGGGGACTTTAATAGAAGCAACCCAGCTACACAACTTCTTCTTCTCCTTTCGATCTAGAGTGTACTTTGCCGGTGACAATTTTGTTTTTTTTCACCCCCTTCTTGGGGATGCAAAATGCTTCTTATATTCATCTCTTTGAGATCCATTCGAGATTTTAATCCGTCTTTCGTTTTATTTGGATCATCAAGAAGCGTACCGATAAACGATTCACACACATTTTTCTCGATGTGCATAACATCCAGACAATGCCGAATGTAGTGTGTCTTCCAATAAGGAAGGTCGTAGAAAATCGATTTCTTCTTCCAAGGATTCTCTTTGAAGGATTCTTTAGTACTAGCACTCCGCTTTCTTTTCCCAAGCACTTCATTGACGTTTTTAACCATCTCATAGACATCTTCACCAGACAAAATTCTAGGAGGCGGTCGTTCTTCTGTATTTCCATCAAATGCATGTTTCAACCTTCTATATGACTGATCTCTTGGTAAAAATCTTCTATGACCAAGAAAAACGGTCTTCTTACCATGCTTCAACCTGATGGAAGATGTGTCTTTCATGCAAATCAGACAACCAATCGAGCATTTCACAGAGTATCCTGACAAGTTTCCATAGGCAGGAAAATCGTTAATAGTCCACATTAACATTGCCCTTAAGTTGAACGAATCTCCACGGTAAGCGTCTTTGACTTCTATCCCTTTCTCCCATAACATCTTCAAATCATCGACCAACGGTGCCAAATAAACATCGATATCATTTCCTAGTTGATTCGGTCCTGAAATCAGAAGCGTTAACATCAAGAACTTTCTCTTCATACACAGTTTTGGAGGGAGATTGTAGTTCACGAGTATAACCGGCCAAACACTATATTTACTGATCATCATGCTGAATGAGTTCATACCATCATACGCTAGACCAAGACGCAAATTTCGAGTATTAACACTGAAATCCTTATACTCTAAATCGAAGGATTTCCACTGTGAAGCATCAGCGGGATGTCTCAACATACCATCATCGATACGCTTTTCGGAGTGCCAAACCATGTTCTTCGCATGTTTGACATTATTAAACATTCGACGGAAGCGCGGCATTGGAGGAATGTACCATAATGACTGAAATATATTTAAAGAAAATCAATAATTAATAATGAATATGAGCTACATGTATTTCTTAATCAAGTAATGAAAATGTACGTACCTTGACTGGAACTCCTTTAACCCCATTACATGGAATTTTACCCTTCTTCCACCTTGACTCTTTGCACGTCGGACATTCATTCAGATCTTCATACTCGTGTCTATATAAAACACAATCATTTGGGCACGCATGAAATTTCTCGTACTTCATGCCTAATGTGCTCAAAGTCTTCTTCGCTTCATACATACTTAAAGGAACTTTATTATCTTCCGGAAATGCTTCTTTCAGTGTTTCCAACAATAGAGTAAAACTAGTTTTGTACAACCGCCCGACGCCTTTAAATGAAATAATGTAACTAGAAATGACAACTTCGAAAAGCTTGTACACCCTTCATATAATGGTGTCTCCGCATCATTCATCATGGACTCAAACAATTCCGGTCGCTCAACAAAATCCTCCTCCAAATCGTTCATCATTCCGCACATATCATCAATATCATCTTCAACATCATTGTTATCCTCGTTTGCCGTAGAACGAAAAACCTCACCATGGTAGTACCATATTTGATACGAGGTCATTATTCCATATACAAACAAATGGGTCCGAACGACATCAATCTAAAAATGTCTATGATTTCCACATTGAATACAAGGACAACGCATAGATTTCTCATCTACCATGTTCTCACTAGCAAAATCACAAAACTCATCTACACCTTTACGATATATCTCATTTAATCTATTCTCCCACATCCACTTTCTCATCTTCATAGAAAACCCTAATTATATAAAATATAAAAAAAAAATAACTCATTCTAATTAGTAAACTATCAAGAGAACAACATTTGGAGCAAATTAAAGAAGAACTTACTAGATTTGGATGTGTAGATGAGACTTGTAAACGAGGACGCAGTAGAATGAATCGAAAAGGTGCTGGAAATTTTTTTCGAGTGAGGTTATGAGAGTTCTAAGTGAAAAAAGAGAAACGAGAATATATATCATCACCATCGTGTTTCTCGTCGCGGCGAGACCTTTCTACAACGTTTTTCCATGCGTTGTAGAAAGTTCTCGCCGCGGCAAAAAAAACACTTAGCCGCGGCGAAGTCAAAACAGTAAGTTCCCACCGCAGCGATGTACACTCGTCGCCGCGGCGGTATATCTACGCTGCGGCGGGAAATACATGTCGCCGCGGC
The DNA here is from genome assembly GCF_054948205.1 of Urtica dioica subsp. dioica. Taxonomy (NCBI): domain Eukaryota; kingdom Viridiplantae; phylum Streptophyta; class Magnoliopsida; order Rosales; family Urticaceae; genus Urtica; species Urtica dioica. Next base: position 10,969,648 of record NC_142756.1, read on the forward strand.
GGGAAACTTACCGAGAGCTTTAATATTTGAAATTTTGGTCTCGCCGCAGCGATGTACAATCGTTGCCGCGGCGGGATATGTTCGCCGCGGCGGGAAATACACTACGCCGCGGCGAGACGATTCTACAACGCATTCTTAAGCGTTGTAGAATCATCTCGCCACGGCGAGATATAGACTTCGCCGCGGCGAGAACGTTTAGGTTTAGGAGTCTATTCTCACCGCGGCTAGGAATATTTCTCACCGCGGCGTTACTTTTCTGGGTTTGTATCGCCGCGGCGTGTTATACACGTCTCCGCGGTGAGACTTCTACAACCCTTATTATAAGCGTTGTAGAAGCATCTCGCCGCGGCGGGACTTCAACGTCGCCGCGGCGAGGTTTCTACAACGCTTTACTAAGCGTTGTAGAAGCCTTTTAAAACCAAAAATTTCATTTTTTTTAAAACTTTCTGCCTATTTTTCAGACTTAAGCGTTTTTTCCCATCTTTTTCATTCATTCATTCTTCTTCTATTTCTCCATTATTCTTCTTCTCTCGCCGTCCCTCTCTCTCCGGCCCTCACCCTCTCTTCTCGCCACCCCTCTCTCTCCGGCCCTCACCCTCTCTTTTTCCCGCCCCTCTCTCTCCGGTCCTCACCCTCACTCCACCTTGCCTCCACCTCGACCCCTCTACGCCTTGACCCCGCCCATCCTCCACCTCAGCTTGACCCCGCCTCGCCTCCACCTCGCCCTGCCCCGCCTCCACCTCGCCCCTGCCCCGCCTCCACCTCGCCCCACCCCGCTCCACCTCGCCCCCGCCCCGCTCCACCTCGCCTCTCTCTCACCTCGCCTCCGCCTCCACCTGGTATGTTATTTCCTAATTTGTTTTGAATTTAATTTGATTTATGTTATTATTTAGTTAGAATTTGGTATTTATTTGAAGTTAGGAAGAATTTGTATTGGATTTTAGTATATTGGATTTGAATTCATTGTATTTGAGTTTGATATTGATTTGAAGTTGTATTTGAGTTGGAATCGGATTGGGTTTGAGTTAGAAATTGAGATTATGTTTTGAATTTTGTATATTAGATTCCATGTCGTCCACTACTACTACTTCTAGCGGTAGTGGTAAAAGAAAAATTAGAAGACAACTAGCGCTAAACTCCGATGAACAAGGAAAAAGAAGAAACACTCTTATGGGTCGGGTTAATAAGGCTAAAATACTTGGTAAAAAAATCCCGGTACAATTTGATGATAAAGGGCAACCAATGAGTAAAGAGGGTGATGAGTTGTCGAGTTACTTTGGCGTGTTAGCAAGAGAACACGTTCCACTTTCGATGCGTGATTGGAGATGTAAAGAGAACGCCCAAATTAAAGAACGGATTTGGAACGAAATGCAAGAAGGATTTACGATTCCTATCGAACAAAAACACGATTGACTTATGAGAGTCGGAGAAGCGGCAAGGTTATTTCGTCATGAGGTATATAACGATCTACTCAAAGACATCATCAACGAACCAATCGCCTTAAAGAGACCAGCTTGTATTTTGAAATTCTATACAAGTATCACCGAAGAAGATTGGATAGCATTTGTTGAGTATAGACGAACCGAAATGTTCAAACAAACATCGGAACATGGGAAATCAAATATCGGAAAAAGTGTGTACAAATCTCGAACGGGTCGAAATGGATATCGAAAGCTTGATCAAGAAAAGGTTAGATTCATTTTTTCTTTTAGTTATTCCAAATGTTGCAATTATTTTTTAATTTATTATATAATTACTTCTTACTAGCATGACGAAACGGGGGAATGGCCTACGAAAGAGGAACTTTGGATTGACTTGCGAATGAAAGACGTAGATAACTACAAGGATGAGAAAGACAAATTCATGGGAGAAAAAATCGTAAGTTCTTTACCTTTGTTATAACAATTAATCTTGTAATTTTATTTTCAAATAATTTTATGTGTAGAAAACGTTATCACAACAAGCAACACAAGGGACATGGGTGTCGGAATCGGGAAAGAGCATTTTGCAAGAAGCTTTGGGAACGTCGCGAGTTTGCGGTCAATCCAAACACACGTCGAGTTTTAAGTACTTTGTTCCTCCAACGCCCAACGAAGAACTAATTAAGATGCGTCGGGAAATGAACGAGTTAAAGTCTTTGGTGATGAAGGCCTTCGGTGGAAATGGTAGCATTAATGTCGGAGATGCTAATGTCGAGTCGCCTAGTGTCGAGCGTGTGGAAGAGACTCTCAACGCGAAGGTTGTTGATGATGAAGAGATGGCAAATGTTGAAGAACACGTCAGTGAAGCGGTCTCTTTAGGTATGTTTAATTTTTTTTTATCTATTTATTAATAAAGCTAAATATTTTGGTATTAAGTTATTGATAATATTCTTGATTCTCTTAGAACACGACGATGTTGATGATCGTCCAAAGATCGATCCTATCATTGTTGATGATCGTCCGAAGATCGATCCTATTGTTGTGGAAAAACCCAATAGTGTTCGTGCTAGTTGCTCTTTGAATCCAACCACCCCGGTGACACCGACTTCGGATGAAAGCGTCGAGTGTCTTCTTTTCATAGATGATGTTGTGAAAGGAGGCACGATTCATGTTGCAAATGGGCGAGCATACGTAAATGGGAGCGTAGTTCACTCTTTACCTTTGGAGGAAGGAAATGTACGTGTGACCGTTTTGGGGGTTTTGATTAAAAAAGCAAAATTGCCAATTCCCACCGAATAAGCTCAAACCATTGAAGATGCCATAGTAGGATTTGTCTCGTGGCCGAAGAGATTGATCGAAATGGACACGGAAATAGAGAGTCGCGGTCCGGTTGTCAAACAACTCTCAAAGCTCGGTTTTGAGAGTGAACCTAGCATCGATGATGCTAAGAAGATTCCGTACAAGGTGATTAATCCAAAGTTTCGATTGCTCGCTCAACATGTCAACAAAGTAATGTTACCGGAAGGGGATGTGATTATGGTCAATGTTAGTCCAAGTCTCGCGGCTATCCCGATTCTGGTGTCATTTGAAGATGTTTCCGACTTTTTGCAATACTTGAAATTGGCGCGGGGAGCATAACGGTTTATATGGAGTAAGTGTTTTCTTTATATGCGTTTTTAATATAAATATTCAATATTTAGTGTTTTGATCAACCAAATACTTGTTTGTCATAGCTATCTACGCTCGAGGCTAGAAAAGGCGAAGAAGAGTCGAGACTATTGTTTTATAAATCCGGGCTTAAGTTCGTACATTGCAAACAACGACGACGACGCTTATTTGTCAAAACGAGTCAAGGACGTTGGAAACATGGTATGAAAATGCAAATTTGGTGAACTAGCTTTGATGCCGTACAATAAAGGTGCGCATTGGATGCTCGTTGTCCTCGACCCTTGGAGAGATAGTGCTATATTCTTCGACCCGTTAAGAAATAAAATTCCAATCGATTTAACTCGATTGATAAAAAGATAATATTTTGATTTTTTAAACTATTTTTATTATAAATCATTCTAGAGGTTTTTTCTCTTATGATTTCCGTGTTATAGGGTTTTTGTGGATTTCAAGCTCGAGCACCAAAACGCCCATAATAACGGAGAATCAACGTACATCAAGGCTTGGAACGCTCCGAGACACACCGAAAACACGGAATGCGGGTATTTTGTGATTTCTTATATGCGCGATATAGTCGTAGGAGGTGTAGGAAAATTAGAAAGTAAGAAATACTATACAAAGGAGGATTTAGAGAGAGTTAGGGAAGAATGGGTAACTTATGTACAAACATTTATTAATTGTGATGATTAGTTAGTTTTTTTATTAAATTTTGGATTGGTTTTAGATGTAAATATTTGCTTTTGAATGTTTTGAAGATGTAGATATTATTTTTTTGATTGAAGGTTATTTCAGGTGCCATATTTTTACAACGGGTTTTAGTACGTGTAAAAAATGATTTCAGGTTCAAAAAGATGTCTCTCGCTGCGGCGACATAGACATTTCGCCGCGGCGTATAACGTTTGCCGCGGCGAAAAATAAGAGTCACCGCGGCAAAAAAGATACCGAGAGCACATTATTTATAAATCAATAACTCGCCGCGGCGATGTTTGGGTTTCGCCGCGGCGACATACACCACGCCGTGGCTAACCTAAAACGTCGCCACGGCGGGTTTTTAAAAAAATAATCAGAAACCTTCTACAACGGATGTCTATCCGTTGTAGAATCTTGTCGCCGCGGCGCATAACATACGTCGCCGCAGCTAACAACTCACCGCGGCGACGTATAATTTTCGCCGCGGCGACAGGATTCTACAACGGATAGATATCCGTTGTAGAATGTTGTCGCCGTGGCGCAGAACATACGTCGCCGCGGCAAACAACTCGCCGCGGCGAAGTATAATTTTCGCCGCGGCGATATGATTCTACAACGGATATAAATATCCGTTGTAGAATATCTCGCCGCGGCGAGAATTATACTTCGCCGCGGCGAGTTGTTTAAAAATTACACAATGGATTCATACAGTTGTAGAAGCTTCTACAACGCTTAAATATCCGTTGTAGAAGCTTGGTTTCTACAAAGGATAATTAAACGTTGTAGAAAACTCTTGGATTCTACAACAGATATTTAAGCGTTGTAGAAGCTTCTACAACGCAGGATTCTACAACGCTTGATAAGCATTGTAGAATCATTCTACAACTGTTTTTAAGCGTTGTAGAATCCTAGTTTTGTAGTAGTGATGTACCTTGCTTCAGAAGCTTCTTCTTCATTAGTAACTGATCTGAGCTTGAAATGAGCTCCAACAAATGTAACACACTCTTGGCTTCACTAAGACCAAACAAGTCCACAAGCTTTTAGAGATAGTAGCTATGGGAGAGAGTCAAACTTCTCTCCTTTCTATCTCTTGTGATATCCATGCCCAAAATTCTTGAAGCTGGTCCAAGATCTTTCATCTCAAATACTGCATTGAGTTGAGCCTTCATCTTCATCACTTCAGATATGTTCTTGCAAGCTATTAGCATGTCATCTACATAGAACAGTAGATACATGTACTCATCAGTCTTTAGCTTGGTGAAGTAAACACAGTTATCATGTTTCCTACTAGAGAACCCTTTCTTGTTCATGAAGTCATCAAATCTCAGGTACTACTGCCTTGGTGACTGTTTGAGCTCGTACAGTGACTTCTGTAACAAACAAACTTGGCTTCCTTTTGTGAACCCTTCTGGCTGACTTATGTAAACTTCTTCATCAAGTTTTCCATGAAGAAAAGCTGTTTTAACATCCAACTACTCCAGCTTAAGATCATACATGGTTGTGGTTGGTAAACTCAATTTGATTGAGGTATGTTTTACCACAAGTGTGAAAACCTCATGGTAATCTATACCCTCAACCTGTGAGTATCCAATTGCCACTAACCTTGCCTTGTACCCTGCTTTCTCAATTCCAGGAATTCCAGGCTTGAGTTTGTAAACCTATTTACATCCAACAATCCTCTTGTTTACTGGTCTATCTACCAAGATCTATGTCTGATTCTTATTCAGAGAGTCCATCTCTTCTGACATGGCCTTGTGCCATTCTTTCCATTCTCTGCAGTGCTGAGCATCTTTATAGCTTGTATGTTCTTCTTTAATAGCTTCTACAATGTTGAGGGCAAAATCTATAAGATCTCCTCAACAAACCTTGGTGGTGGTATAGTCATTCCTCTGACTCTGTCTCTAGCCAGTTGATAGTCATTGAGTTCATCACTATTTTCAACTTGGTCTTCATATTGATCATCTTCATGGTCTTGAGTCTCTTGATCCTGAGGCATGTTGTGTCTCTGATCTTGACTCTAAACTGCTCCACCTTGATCTGTACACTTATGTAGGTCATTAATGGTTGTTTGTACATGTTCTTGACCTGCAATAATCTGATCAAGTGGTGCACTTTTATGTGGATCAGAATTAGTCTTATAGAAAACCTTTTCATTGAAAACAACATCTCTACCGATCACTATCTTTTTCTCATCAACAAGCCAAACTCTATCCCTTAACACCATCAGGATAACCTAGAAAGATACATTTTCTTGCTCTAGGATTCAGTTTTCCTTGACTGATATGAACATAAGCCATACATCCAAAAGGTCTTAGATGACCATAGCTAGGCTTATGTCCAGACCATACTTCTTCCGACCTCTTGAACTCTAGAGAAGGGTTTGGTGATCTGTTGATCAGGTAACATGTTGTTGAAGCTGCTTTTGTCTAGAATTTCTTATTCAACCCGGATTCTGAGAGCATGCACCTCACTTTATCCATAATTGTTCTGTTGAATCTCTCAACTACACCATTATGTTGTGGAGTGTATGCACATGTGTGTTTCCTGGCTATTCCATTTCTTACACAAAAATCATCAAACTCACTACTGAAAAATTCAAGGCCATTATCTGTTCTGAGCCTTTTGACCTTTTTACTTGTCTGATTCTCAATGAGAGTTTTCCAGTCAACAAACTTGTCAAAAACCTCATCCTTTGTTTTAGGAAAATATATCCAAATTTTCCTAGAGAAATCATCTACAAAGGGGATAAAATATTGACATTTTGATATAGACTGAGTTACCTTAGGTGACCCTCATAAGTCTGAATGAATATAATTCAGAGTACCTTTTGTTTTGTGTGTACCTTTTGTGATACTCAATCTGTGTGTCTTACCTATAACACACGTCTCGCAAAAAGTCAACTCCTTGATCTTTTTTATGTTGATTAGTCCGTGCTTGCACAGTTCTTAAATTCCTCTTTGGCTCATGTGATCGAGTCTCTTGTGTCAAAGTTCAGTCTCTTCTGAGGTTTCTTGAACTGTGTCTGATTCATCAAGAACTGTGTCGCCTTCAAGGACATAGAGACCATTCTCTAGCTTGCTCTTTAGAGCCATCAGAATTCCTTTGAAGATCTTCATAACTCCACCTTGAACCTTGTAGGAGTAACCTGCAGCATCAAACACTCCAAGAGAAAGTAAGTTTCTTTTAAGTTCTCGTATATACCTTACTTCTCTGATGATTTTGCAAGAACCATCTTCTTGTTGTATCTTGATAGAGCCAACACCATGTACATCACATGATTGGTTGTTTCCCATGAATAATTTTCCATATTTCTTTGACTCAAAGTCAAACAACCAGTCTCTTCTGGATGTCATGTGGAATGTGCACCCAGTATCTAAGATCCACTGCTCCATATGATCTTCTTCTGAGACTGCAAGCACCTCTGCTTCATTCAATCCACTTGAAAGATTTGCTGAGTCTTCTGATGAATTTGCTTGACTCGATTCTTTTTTCCTGTCAGGGCTGTTTCTCTTCAATGCCCCTTCATTGTTGCAATGCCAACAGCCATTCTTCTCTTTTGGTCTAGAATTTGATCTGGACTTGCTCCTAATTTTTCTTTCTTCTCTGACCTTCCTCTCACGTTCAGACCTTCACTCTTTGATGGTTTGACCTTGCCTTGAGGTCTTGTTCCTTTGAGTAAGCTGCAGAAATAACATCATCCAAAGACACTTTATCTCTACCATATTTCAAAGTATCATGTAATTGTTCATACGATTTAGGAAGAGATTTAAGGAGAAAGATAGCCTGATCCTCGTCATCAATCTTGACGTTTAGGCTCTCAGGTTTGAGATCAGTTTTGTGAACTCATCAAAGTTGTCATCGATCGATCTCTGCTCGTCCATCTTGAAGCTGTAGAAATTCTGCTTCAAGTAGATCCTGGTAGGAAGAGACTTTGTCATGTACAAGCTCTTGAGCTTTTCCCACATGTCACTCCTTCACCACCTTCATGAGAATCTGATCGCTCAGACTCAAGATTATTGCATTCTTCGCCTTCTTGAGGATTTATTTTTTCTTTTCTGGTTTGAGAGTCTCTGACATTATTGATTCTTCCTTTAGCGCTTCATCAAGACCTAAATTCCCAAGATACCCTTCCATTTTGATTTGCCATAATCCGAAGTCGTTCTTGCCATCGAATTTATCGAAGTCTGTCTTGAAACTCGCCATTGTCAGATCTTGAGGAATTCCATTCAGGTTAGGGTTTCAAGATCCTTGATCGTCGATGAAGAAGTGTGTTGATCAACCTGTTTCTTCACAGAAAGACGCTCTGATACTAATTTGTTAGAGTTACACAGCGGAAAACACAAACAAACACACGAGATTATTTAAACAAACACACATGCAGAAGAAACTTCATGCGCAAGCAATTGAAGGACACATACACAATTGTAGAGAAATAGAAGAAGAAGAAGAAGAAGAAGAAGAAGAAGAAGAAGAAGAAGAAGAAGAAGAGAGAATAAGACATAATGGTTTATCCTGGTTCGGATCAATGCTATCCTATTCCAGCTCCGGCGTGAGAGGCCCTATACGCTATCCACTATGAAAAACCACCAACTCCGGTGAGAGTACAACCAGTCTCCAGTTACAAGACTGAGCTCACAAACAATCTCCGAGCGACTTTCTCTCTCAATCACTAAATGTTCTCTATCAAGCTCTCTTGTTCTTTCTCTCAGATCGGGGGTTACAATTCACTCTCGGATAGATCAGTTACAACGGCTCAAAGGCCCTTAAATACAAACTAATTTTCTCCCGCTTGATCCCATGCTTCGCAGCTACTCCAAAAAAGACTCTGTAGATGCTGACGTGGGCCAATAAGAAGACATCATTAGCTCACAGATATGATAGGGCATTCTTGAACGTAACCGTAGGGCCTAATTGGACAAAGAGGCTCGAAAGAATAGGTTGAGATCCTGTTGTTGGCCTAGGTGGAGCACCCGAGTGGGCTTGGCTCCTTTCTCGAGGTAGGCAAGGCATGCACCTAGGCGGTCCGTGGGATTTGGGGACTAGATGAGATTCCTTGCTTACGCGAGGTCTGGGCGAGATGGACTCCTCACCCTCTGGCTCGGGCGAGATAGGCTACTTGGTCAGGCCTTGGGCGAAGGGGGCCCTCACCCAGGATGGGCAAGATGCCTCAACCGAGATGGGCTCCTGGCCCAGGATGTGCAAGGCATGTTCTTTTTTTGGGAGAGATGGACTCATCTCCCATGATGGGCAAGTCAAGCCTTTGCCTCACGCGAGATAAAGTATTGCCAAGTGCGAGGCAGGGCGCTGAGTGAGGAGGTCCCGTATGCGAGGGGTCATGCGGGCAAAGAGATCATGCACGTTTATTACGATGAGGCGTGACGTGTGAGTGTGGCACATGCATTGTGCACGGGAGCTACAAGCGGCGAGACGTGGAGAGCTACGAGTGGCTAGCTAGGTGCAAGCCCAACGTGAGACACACAAAGGTGTGCCACGCGACGTGAGGGCTCAGAATGTGGTCCTATGCATGAGGTCTGGAGGTCTTGGCACTAGTACTTTTGTCATTGGCCTTGGCCTTGATCTCATGGGACCCAAAAGGTGTATTGGGCTTTTATGGTTGTTTTTTTAGTATGACTATCTATAGGAGAGTCTTGAATATAATGTAGTTTTAAATTACTTCACGCTACTTGCTACTGTAAATAGTTGCTTGCAATACGGAGCTTGCACAACGGTCTTTCAAAAATCGTTGTGCAAAGTGAAAATGTGGTGCTTTGTACGACATGCACTCAAAACTGTTGTGAAAATACCAATTTTTTAGTTTTCAAAATGGTAATCAAGACCTTTGTGCGAGCATATGCGTTTTTTTTTTTTTTTTTTTACTTTGCCAACCACACAAAAAAAATACATTTAGTGTTTGTCGCGTAAAAGTTCATATTTGAACGACAGAATGTTAAGATTGTCCTGAAAATGTGATTAATGTAGTCATATAGACTGCCGTACAAAAAATTAACACCGAGAAGTTGATATTGGACCTTTCTGCTGAGACATTTTGTTTACCACTTAGAAGCTAAATTCGTAATTTTAGAAGCGCTATGTCGTTGTTATTTTATTTTAATATTAGAAAAATCTATATAAACCAACCATTTATAAGTAATCTTTTCGCAAAATAATCCAGGTTTTATAACTTGTAGCAAAATAGCCAATTCTGATTTGAAATGACAAATACACCCTTTCTTATTATTTGACTCCAGACAAGCATCATAAGTTTTAATATTGCTTTTAATACATAATCCTCTTTGACTCCATTCAAACACGAAAATCAATACATAATAACCAAACTTAATCTATAAACTACGGATCTACAAGTGAATGCAACAAATTTTCGACCACAAACACGAGGGGGAGCACGAGGGGGAAGAACAAAAATTTTCACCACCATTACGGGATCACACTGTGCAACTCTCACCAATTTGATGTTATTTAGGGCACACGTTTATCATTTATTAGCTCTAGCTTCTACGTCTTGCATTGTGTGTATATATGGTGTTTGGTACACTTCTTAGGTTATTCCATTACACAACCATCTTGGTTTCTAAATTTTCTTGTCACAATATGGCCTTCCCATTACGTATATGTCGCAATTACAATGCTACAAAAAATAAATATTACTTGAGCAAAAAATTTACAAGCAATGGAAATACTATTCATTATTAATACACAAATTTTGAGCTGGGAAAACACAACAGTCCAACGGCCATTTCTTCGCCAAATATCTAAGAAAAAATTCTGAACTAGACGAACCTATTCGTCTTTCTTTGCCTTTCCCTTTGGGATCTTGCTGAGAAATCCCGAGTCCAACTTCCTGTAGTGACCCTTGAACTGGTCCAACACCTGGTACACGAAGCTGTCGATCTGATCGTCGTACTTCTCATACAAAGCTGGCAATGTGTTCGCCGCAATAAAGCCTTGAACAAAAATTAAAAAATAGATTCAGCGACAAGGTCGTAGAAATTAAGCAATGAAGCTGTCCGCGTATTAGGTACCATCGCAAGGATTTTTATGCAAAACACACATCATGTAACCGAAATCATAGCAGAGGGCTTACAAACTCAACTTCAGTTTAATGTAAAATTATTTAGTCTGGAATTAAGCTTTTTTAATTCAACATTTAAATCATTAATCTAAGATATCAGAAACTATTGTAAGAAAAAATTAAGATAACTTCCTCACCAAGGTATATCACAGTAAGAAGATTGCACCAGCTTCCGAGTATGGCAGCGGCCCATAAGCTTCCGATCACCTGCAAAAATTTATTCAAATGCAATTTTAGTCTTTTTTTTTTTTAATTTATAAATTCAACAACGAAAACGGGTTTCTTCATATATTCGAGCAAAAAAATCCAAAAGTTCAAATGGTACCACAAGAAGTTGCTTCAAATTCCCCGAACACGCGATGTCCTGAACATACTCGAGCACTCGATTGACTTCATTCCCAACAGTCACAGCAATGTCTACAAACAATTCATTTGGGAGCTTCACCCGGGGAACCGAAGAAGACGATCTGTCTCCATGAAAGAAAATGAACATTTTGGTCACAAACTAAGAAAAATTACCATAACCAAGATCCAGCGCAAACGTAATAAGGTTCGAATTGAATGTAGTTTTGACCTGCTCATGAAGCCCGAGGCGTTCGACCAAAGAAACTGAGCGAGCAAGCCGAGAACAAGAACAAAGCTCACGATGGTGAGGAAGTTATAGTTCAGCCACTCAAAGACAACCCAGATAACGGTCGCGGTCGTGAATACGCTCGCTGACATCTTCTTGTTCCTCCACAGCAAAACATCTGCGGCTATATAGTCCAAAAAGGAAAAAAAAAATTAATATATTATCCCGGAAAATAAAAAGAAATATTGGTGTTTTTACTATTTATTTATTTATATATGTATACATTTTCCACCACCCAAGATGTGATGAACCGGTTTCTGGCGTCCAAACAGCTTGTTCATCTGCATCGAGACGACCGACTCGGAATTGTCTTCCCCGAAAAAAGACCCAGATTTCTGCTTTGTGACATTGTCGGCGAGTGTCTCCACGAAGTTGTTCAGAAGGTTCTCGGCTTTCTCCGACATTGTTGCGCTGCTTCAAAATTCTGTAAATTAACAAGATTTGAAAAACGAAAGTAGCTATAAATTACATTATCATCATGTAAAGTAGTACAGGATTTCAAAATGTATCAGCAGACTTCTAGCAAACAAGTGGAATGTGTATCCATGTGTTTTTTACATTAAAGATTCACTTCATATAAAGTTGCAAAATATTCAAGTCAATGACAATTCAAACTAATTCCTAATAGCCATTTAAAAAAATAAAAAAATAAAATAAAAAAATTTAAAAATCTAGTGGAACAACTAAAGCTTCAGATTAAAAGGATGCTTTTAGAGTTCAAGTATGTTTTAAGAACATCTTTAATAGAATCAAATTTGAAATAGCACTAAAAAAACAATCAAATTAGTAGAAAACGAAAAGGGTGAAAAGATGGTTCGGCACCTCGGATACAAAGCAACGCACGTAAAGTCAACGATAAAGCGATGACTGGTTGGTCATCAATCATATAATGAAAAACTAGCACAGAATTTAGAATCTTAAGATAGAAGATTATATAATATAAGCCTCTTAAAAAAAAAGAACGGTTTGGTTAAAAGTTTCAGCTACTTATGAAAAGAGTCTGTAAACAGACAAAAGCCTATCAAAACTTGGGTTTCCATTTTTTTTTCATTTTTTTTGTTTGCATCTAACGAGAATCGCCGTCTACAAAAGTAACAAAACAAAAGGAAAATGAATTTCGTCGACTTTGGGAAATATAATTCACACACTCCAATATAAAAAAGAGAGAAATTAATTACTGAAATTTCCTCCCAAAGAATATTTAAACATTCATATAGCTTCGCTTTTTGTGGCACAAATTCTGAAGTAACCGTCACAAGAACTCCAAAAATTCAGTCGCAGATTTAAATTGCTTTTTTTATAAGGAACAAAAACCCAGGACCCAAATAAGAACAAGCAAACCAGAATCAGAACCAAACTTCAGTAAGACTATCAATCATTGTGCAAAGACCCCGAAACCAATCGTTCACACAAAAATCAAAACAAACCCCTAAGAGCGCCACTCACTTCGTAACTAATCGAAAATAAATTATAATAAAACTAAATATACAGATCCGTGTTACATCGTCTATGTATAGCAAACAAGCCAACAACTTCAAAACCAAAAAACAGAACAAAGTATTAACGAACCAGAGAGAAATGGGTTTGATGAAGAGAATTTGAATCGAATCGCAATGAAGAGACCAGATGAGGATTACAATGATAATGCGTTTGAAATTGTTGTGTTTTTATTAGGACCAGCCTCTGACTCTCTTCTGCGAAGCAATTTTATGAACTTTTATAAAGCGCATGGAGAGAAAGAAAGACAAGTCAAGCGTCCCAAAACTGAATTTAAATTGCGTGAACCAACTTCTTTATTTATTTATTTGTTTATTTTGGTAATAACTTCATCATAGGATACTTTTTCATTTCCATTTCCATTTCCATTTAATTATATACCAAAACAGGAAAAAAAAAATAAATAAATAAATAAAAAAAATAAAAAAAAAAAAAAGTCTTTTTTTTTATCGAAAGAAATAGTACTTTAGTGCTTGATTCATTTCTTGAATTCTAGTGGCTGATGAAAATAAAGATTCCAACTTTGAACATGGGCTGCAGCTTTTAACTTTGTAGTAAATACTTATTTAAAACTCATAATAACATATGCGAAACCAAATAAAACAGAGTGACATGCGACAAATAAAAAAAATAAAATGAATAAATCCTGACCTCCTCCATCATGAAGGCATAGTCCTACTTTCTGTTTGCCTTTTTTTAGTGCTTTTGAAAATAAAAAATAACACATGAAGAATAACGAATGAGCGAAATTGTCTAGAAAAATTGAACCAATGACATTTATATCATTTTTGGCTGCTGAAAATAAGGTCAAATTAGGAGGTTGCCTTTGACATGTTAGAAAGAATTAGTTTACGAGGGGAATGGTTTACGTAGTTTGTCTTTAACCTCGTTTGACGTTTTCTTAATCATTTTAAGATTTTAATATAAATTTTAAAAAAAAATATGTTAGTCGGAAGTGTTAGAATAAACAATAAAGTGTATATTTCTCATAAAAATAAATCATATATACTCATGTAAGATATTTTTTTTCAATTCACGTACAGGATTCCAATGATAGCACTAATTTTTACACCAAATATAATATTATTTTTACACCAATTTTTTTTCTCCAATAATACTACATTATATTCTAGAGAAATTGTCCCATTTGCCACTAACTTTATAATATTTTCTCAATTTTCACCAAAAGACTAATTTGACCCAAAATATCACCGATATGTCAACAATGTTGACATCTAATAGTGAAGGGCAAAAATAGATGTCAACATTGTTGACATAGATGGTGGCATTTTGGGACAAATTAACCTTTTGGTGAAAAGTGAGAAAATGTTATAAAATTGGTGGCAAATGAGACAATTTCTCTATATTCTACACTAAATCCTACGAGAATATTCAATAATATGTATTTAGATTAAGTTTTTTAATCTAAGATTTTTTAGATTTAGTTTTTTAATTCTATTAGTTATAGAATTTTTTAACTAATTAGGCCATTACAAATAACATGTTTGGGATATAACCAACGTTTGCATATTTTTCAAAAACTAGGCAAACAGTATAGATGGCATAAATGATAATTAATAAAATTACTTATATAACATTATTCGTTTAAATTCGTCACTTTCTCCCTCTTTTTGTTTTGAGTTCGTCATTTTCTCTCTCCTACTTTTTTAAACTTTTTTTATAAAAACCTAAAGAATCCATATATATCTCATATGAACTCGAAATTGAGTGATTCCAAATCCTATGGATTCGTGGCACCGAGATCTACAAAAATAGACCCATTGTGTTGAATGAAAAATAATTTTTAATGCCATAGATGTAGAAAAACCATGTTACTGCATTAGATATGGAAATAACTGAAAATTTTCGGAAATCATCTGGAAATAAATAAAAATTTATTGAATATATAAAGTTTTAGAGAGTAATAATTTTTACCATTGAAAAACTCTCTCTATATATTTAGAGTTTTAGAATTCTTCGTTGTAGATGCTCTTATAATGAGCTTGTATCATGCTCTATAAACTAAAATTGATTTTTTATTTTAGGTTTTTTATTTTTTGCTAAGTAGTACTCGAACCATTATACCAGTGTAAAACATACAAAACAACTAATAAACTCATATTCATTGCTTAAATCCTTAAAATCATGGATTAAAGTAAAAAATTATTTTAAAAAAATGAAAAAACCAAAAAAATCTGAAAAAACCCCTAAAACTTACCTACCGAAAACTAAGGAAAGTTGACAAAAAGGCTGCGACGAAGGAAAACCACCGGAAAGCACCAAAAGCCATCGGAAACCACCAAAAAGCACTGGAAACCACCGTAAAAAAGCGCCGGTAAATTGGAACGAAAATGGTTACTAGCGAGGTAAGGCGATTTTCGGCCGATTTAAGATCGGTTTCTGCGGAAAGTCAAACCTTGAGCAAATATGATCCTCTCAATGTTAGATATACAGAGAGGGAAATGAACTCAACTAATACTAATTTTAACAATTTGGATCAAAATAGTAGCAATTATGTTTTTTGAACATTTTTACTAATAAAAGTCGACATAAAAGTATACAGTTGTCATAAAGTGTAGACTTACAAGTCTACAATTAACAACAATTATAGATATATAAGTCTACAGTCATTAGTAAAAGTGTCCAAAAACATAGTTACTACTACTTTGGTCTAAAATATCAAAATTAATACTAATTGAAGTCATTTTTCATACGGATAAAACATATCACGTTTATATTAAAGGTATCACCTAAATAGCTTAAAATCTATTTTGTCGGCTTAAATAGCTTTGTAATTTTGTTATAATAAGTAATTAAATAATAATATAATCCTAACAGTGAATGATTAAACTATCTATATTTTTTAGATTAAGTTATCATTTAATTATATTTTTTAAAATTACGAATAAGTGATCAATTTTGTAAGTATTTATAACTTCTTACGTATTCGACTTCATAACATAAATAACACGACCAAAGTTCCATAAAGTAAAAAAATTGAGTGCTATTCTTTCTCATCAAATTAGTTTGGACTTTTCTCAAAAAAAGAAAAATAATAAATAAATAAATAGTTTGGACTATATATTCCACAAATATAATAGTTATACTACTTAGGCTAAAAAGTATCTTCTTTTTCAAAAGAAACGAAGCTTCCCATCATAAACACGATTCAATAATCTTACACCAACTCATATTTGACCATTATTTGAAACAACCGAATTCAATCGTGTGTATGATTCGAATAATTATAGTTGCAAAAGGTACAAAATAACGAGTGAAAATTTGGCTCTTGGACTATTGCATGTGTGATCGATGAGCACACAATCAACCAAGATATACTTACCAAAGTATTTAAACATACATAAGTACAAATCAGACATTTAAAAAAAAAAAAAAAAAAAAAAAAAAAAATTGCCGTACAAAACGGACATTGAAAGATCATTGAACCATCTTTCAGAGTACAAAACACCAACACAAATGTGTAAATGTAAAGCGGAAAAATATAAATTCGAAAATAAAAGTCGATGAGGAAGTATGTTATAGGATTGATCAAATGGATGATTACTATCAGTGACGGATCTAGGTGGGGGACAGGGTGAGCCAATGCCCCCCCTCAATTTTTGAAAATTATTTTTTTAACCCCAAATTTTTATATTTTTTATAATTTTACCCCTAAATTTTATTAATAATTATGTTTTTGACCCAAATTTGTAAGTTTTTTTTCAATAATGCCTCTCCTAAAAAATATTTCTCAAATTTGCCCCCCCTTGATTGAAATCCTGGATCCGTCACCGATTACTATTATTGATAAAGAATATATTTATACTCTTGAGAGTATATTACATTGATAGTACATTGATAGAACAACATCGTACAATGAAAAAATATGTAATAACAACAATTTATTGAAAACAATGTAACGTAATATTAATTATACTGAATAACACTCAATAGCGTAGTCTATAGAAACTAACCAAGTATTAGAGATTATTAAGAGAGGCACAATAGTCTTAGCATATCACACCGCATGCTCTCTCCAACCCGATCAAGCCCGCCAACAAAAACATCTTGTAACTAGGGACAAAGCCAAAATAAAAAAATAAAAAATAAAAAATTTAGGGGGCTATTATAAAACTTTCTTATAGTGACAAAAATGCTAGAAAGTCATTTAGATTTTTAAGTAAGCAAGTATGGATAGGACAGAAATGTTGTCCATACTTCAGGCCGACAAAAAAAAATATCATCCAACCGAAAATGACATTCCTTTTCTTATAGCGATGTACAATAATCTTTTTTCTATAATTTGCCCTCATATTTACATATAATTAAACATTGAATTTGATTAAGAGAGCACAATAGTCTTAGCATATCGCACGGCACGCTCTATCCGATCCGATCAAGCCCACCACAAAAACATCGTGTAACTAGAGACCAAAAAAAAATAATAATAAATAGGGGACTATTAAAACACTTTTTTACTGCGATTAAAATGGTAGAAAGTCATTGCGCAAATAGTCTCCAACCTTTTATGATAGTGGCGTTTTGATCTCTAAACTTTTTTTCGAAGCATTTTAGTCCTTGTTTATTGATTTTGTAACATTTTGATCCTTTAAAAAAATGTAATCTTTTTTATAAAATTCAACACCTAATCAATTTAAAACTTATTTACAAACTCAAATAACTTGTTTATAATTTTAAAAGTATAATAAAGTAGCATATATAATGCTTTAAAGATCTAATAAAGATCTAATATAGTATAATTTTTTTAGTGCTTTTATTATCAAAATATGATTTAACAAATTTATTTTGTAAAATTTATAATTTATACTAGTATATTATACGTGTTTTAAGTTTATAAGGTACATAATTTCATAAATAAAATTTATTTTTTCAAAGAGGACCAAAATGCCACAAAATCAATAGGTTGAGGACTAAAATGTTTTAAAATTGAGTATAGGGACTAAAACGCCATTATCACAAAAGGTTAGGGACTATTAAGCAAATATAGATTCAATCAATACCATTTACTCTTCAATTTACAACATTTTCTCCTAGAACCTAATATTGATGACATACTCAAAAGCTTACTCCTCAAATTACAAATTAGTGACCAATTAGAAGCCTATTACTATAACATAAGTGAAAGTTAGCATAACATGGGTGTAGTGTCGCATTGCCAAGGGTTTTTTTTTTTTCTTCTTTCAATTTCAGTAGTTACTAGCACATGATTCATGTGAGGTAGGTCTTTATAGTATTTGCGCAAAGGTGGACCCCACGAGTAGAGATAAGCAACAAGTCAAAACAAATATATTGAGAATCATTAATCACATTAAGCCAAAATTGAAGATGAGCCTCTGAATCAATGTCACGGTCACGGACAACGGTCTCAATAATGATATTGCATTATATTTATTTTCAATTGAACAAAAAATATCTTGCGTATAAAATATAATCAAGAATTTTAAATATTAAAATCATTACGCCTCTGAAAATAACATTTGATTTGCAGTGCTTACTTTATTTTTTTTCTTTGCGGGGATAAGAATAATAATATATTTCTGAAAGGCCTATAATTTTTTTTAGGATTCTAAAACTAATCACGTTTTGTGGGCGTTTGGTGTTATTAATTCAAGGGGTAGGTTTATTATTGTGACAACCAAAATAATAGTAAACTTAATGTATTGTGATACAAACTAGACAGAATTGTTGTCCATACTTCAAGCCGACAAAAAAATATCATCCAACCGAAAATGACATCCCTTTTCTTATAGCGATGTACACATATCTTTTTTTATATAATTTGTGCTCATATATATTCACATTTATATATAATCAAACATTGAATTTGATTACGAAAAATTACAATAATAATGTTTTAAAATAATGAGTGTTTAAAATACTTTCAAGCATAGTGTTTTTCCAACTCTAAAAAATATAATAAAAACAGTAAACATAGTTTAATATAGCTCCAAATTATATACTAATAATTTTTAAAAATGTAAAAAAAATGATTATTTATTACTTAAAAAACACTATTTTTTAATAGAATTAATGACATTTTTGGCCCCTCGTCTTTGACCTCTTTAACACCTTGGTCCCTGATTAAAAAAAACCTACAGTTTTGGCCCATTATGACCAGTCAATTTTCATATTTGGTACTTCTGTTAATTTTTCTGTCAAAATTGCCGGATACTCATCACGTGCAAGTCATGCGTGCGAATTGTGGAGGGTAATTACGTAATCCCGCTAATTTCCTTTAATAATTTGACAACTGTGACAAGTCTCCTCTGCGCGTGACAAGTCTCCTCTGCGCACCACGTCCACCGCGAAGCTCAGAATCGACGGAGTCGCACTCCTCGGCCGGCATGGGCTCACGCTCCCTCTCACCGGAGTCGAAGCCGAAGAGCTCCAGAGCTTCCCCGGCGACGCGGGCCTCGGCAAAGACCTCATCGCGTTCGTCCTCGGCGAGTACTTCCTGGGAGTCCTTGCACCGGCGACAGGGCTGGTGGAATTCGGGGACCCCGGATCCTGAAGCCTCCTAAGCCGGCTATTGGTCTCCTGCCAAAACTTGGCTGAAACCACGAGCCCGCGTGGCGTCCCGGCTCTCACTCGAGACGACGCTGACGAGGACGAGACTGCCCCGCCGCCGCTGGTGCTGCCGGAGGACACGCTGTCGGTGTCGGAGATATCGACGAATGGCTCTGCGGTCCCCAAATCCAAGCTGAGCCTGCCGTCGAAGGAGACCCGTCTCGGAGTCAGATCCGAGGGGGGCGAGCCTCCGGGAGTCAGCGGCGGCGCCGAAATCGACGCTTCGGGTGAGGGAGAGGCGGGCCCGCAATCGGTTGGGGTTCTCGGTCGAGGGTTTGGAGTTCTCCGAGTGGGAGTGGGAGTGGTCGGCGGCGGCGGAGGTGCGAGGCGGAGTGGCTCTCCTTCTCTCGGGAGTGGGCTTCCGATTGCCGGCGGGGGAGGAAGGCGGCGGCTTGCTCGCATTCAAAGTCGTGATTCGGATCGCTCTTGATTCAGATCAGTCCTGGAAGTGGTCGCCCGAGTCGCCTCGCAGCCGAGGATCCTCGGCCACCGCGAGAGACGCTTCAGACAAGAAGATCAGAACAACAAAGCCAACGCCGCCGCGGCCAAGGAAGGTTTCACCATCGTGAACACGAGCCGGATCGCCCGAAACGAGAACCTAATTGAGGTCTGGGATTTGCCGAGTGGAAGCAATGTGGGTTCTCCGGTGAAGAGCGGAGATGTAACCCTAATCGAGCTCCGAAATTTGCAGAGGGGAAGAACTGTAGCTTCTCTGGTCTTATATGTCGTCGTTGGAATGTTTCCTTTTGTAAACAGAGCTGCTAAGCATATTCTGCAATGAGAGAGAGAGAGAGGGATGTTACAAAAAAAATTCAAAAAAAAAAAATCCATAAAATCTCCAATGTAAGGGCAAAACGATAATTACCCTTCATAATTCGCAGACGTGACTTGCACGTGATGAGTATCAGGCAATTTTGACAAAAAAATTAACAGAAGTACCAAATATGAAAATTGGCTGGTCATAATGGACCAAGACTGCAGGTTTTTTTAATCAGGGACCAAGGTGTTAAAGAGGTCAAAGACGAGGGGCCAAAAATGTCATTAATTCTTTTTAATATTAAGAAAATTTTAAAGTCTATATAAGAATAAAACTTGTCAACACATTACCATACATAATTTTCTCATTTGATTATTAGTTTGATAACAAATCCAACGCGGGAATTCAAAAGCCGCGCTCTTAAAAAATGGTTAATAAAATAGGACAAATCCCATGTAAAAATAATAATAATACTAATCATTAAATAATGAAGAAGAACCCCTATCATTTTATTGAATAAACATACTAATTTTATCACAAATATCATTAAATTTATGTCATTTTTATCAAAATCAACCAAAATATAAAAGTTTTTATTACTAAAATCAAGAGAGAAATTAATTTTCTTACAGGAAAAAAAAAATTCGTGACCGTTTTCTTATTCTGTAATCGATCTGTCACAAAATTTAAAAATTATTAATGAAATACAGAATTTTGTGACCGAACTGTTATAAAATTTTGTATCTGGTACCTGATATGTCACAAAATTATGAAATATATTACAGTATTTGTACGATTCATTTAGTAATAAAAGTGTCCATTTTTTTTTAATAAAATGATATGAATTTAGTAATATTTGAATCAAAATCTCATAAACATATTCAAATAGGTTCAAATAAGTAAGCGATTTCTCTTCAAATAAATTATATAAAAGAAAAAAAAAAGAAAAAAAAAACTAGCATTTGCAAATTTTGAGAAAGTAACTTCTTAAAACAGCCTTAAAAAATAAAAAAATAAAAATCTTAAACAGTAATAAACTGAATTTATCAACAAATGTGGTCTAATAAAATATTAAAGATGATTGATTTCCAAAATGCTCATATTTTCACGGCTTGTGTCTGGCACTAGTCAACAACTACAAGCATTACATTACCTACCTACATCAATCATCAGATGAATTGGAAAAAAAGTTGCTAAGAAGATTACAAACCATTAGATATATAATTATTCTACTCAAGAACATCAAACTAATATCAATGTTTTCGTTGGATAATTATTTCTTTTCCCCTTTTCTTTGTGCAGCAAGAAGGAACCGAAAAAGAAAACATAAAAATCAAACTCCTACACAAATGGACACCAAGCAAGCAAGCAGACCATAACAAGCCTTTCCCCTTTCTTTATGTCCAATATTTTTTTTACACTATCATTGGACCCAAAAAAAAAAAAAAAAAAAAAAAAAAACTAAAGAAAAAAATGGTTTCAGTAGAGTTTGTTGGTTCAGGCATCCAAATTCTCCATCTGAATGCTACTCTTGAGAGGCACATACTCTCCGAGGTACCCGCCAAGATGATCATACAGAGCGCTCTTATCGATCCCTTGGTGATGATAACTCTTACACACGTAGTAAAACACGCTCTGCACCAACAAGCCCACGAGATTCACGATCACGAGAACCCCGACCAAGAACCCACCGACCACGATCCTCGTAAACACGCCGTAGCTTTCCCCGCCGTGGACCACGACCGCCCCGAAGAACCCTGAGATCACCATGCACGCGGTCAGGTAGGCGAAGACCATGGCAAAGGCCATTCGGGTCTTCCCTTTGAGAAGCTCGTAGCTCTTCTTCATGGCGGCGAGGCCGTAGAGCGGCTCGAGGACGGAGACGACGCTGGCGAGGTGCCACATGGCGGTGATGTAGACGTGGGCCACGAGGAAGAGCGCGGCCATGACGACGAGGGAGATCGCGACGAGGACGGGGCTGTCGAGATCGACGGCCGCGATGAAGAGGACCAGGAAGGCGAAGAAGACCGAGTTGTAGCCGATCATGAGGAGCGAGACCCAGAGGAAGGTGACGAAGAGGCGCTTGAAGACTTTTGGGATCGCGGAGATCGTGGAGGAGAACGAGACGGGCTTGGCTGTGTAGAGCGAGGCCACGGTGAAGACCACGGCCGCGGTGGAGAGGAGAGAGAAGGCGAAGAGGAAGATGAGGTACGAGAACTGGAAGGCGAGGAGGACCGTCCAGCGGTGCCGGTTCTGGGCCGGGTCCGAGTACGGGCTCTGAAGCTGGGCCAGCAATGGGTGCGTGAACAGCGAGTGGGCTAGGATCGCAAACGAGAGCGGGAAAAGGAGTGTCAGCGTTATCAGGTAAAAAGTCTTCGGGGAGTTTCTGGGGATCGATGTCGATTCCCGAACGATCTCTGGTATCGTCATCGATTGAAGCTCCTCTGCCGATAGATCCATTTTCTGTGTACACTCGCAAGAAAAGCCCTGGAGAAACAAAAGAAGAAGAAAGCAATGACTCGCTCTGGTTAAAATTCATGATGTTCATACGCTTTTTATTAGAATGATCAAAAGTATTCCTGAAAGGTCATGATCAGGGAAAGCACAAATCTGAGCAGTGCTTTTCTATACCATTAATAGCAGAAAAAGAAAGAAAAAGTCTCTCATCCGGGCGAAAATGGACTTAGCAGAACAAACCTATCAAAGCTCATCCTTTATCTCCCGGAAATGAAACTACCGTGATACTATCCATCTATCTATCTATAAAATCGATGATTCCAGAACCGTAACAGTGAAGATTGAATCTTCGTAATTTTCTATCTAGATCACACCTACTATAAGCTAATCACGCACACAAATTCATCGGATTTCGGCTATACCCTAATCTGATTACTGCATTTCGTCGATAGAATCGCCGAACAATCAATTACAGCCTATAATCAACCACTTATTTTTTGAATTATTAAGCAAAGAGAGTACCATGAAGAACGAAAAATTAAAATTAAAGATACCTGAAGAAGAAGTCAGCTAGTTCGTCGCCTGCGAAATTCAGCGAGTTTGACGATGAGACGATGGTGATAATGATGAGAAAGGGGTGAGGAAAGAGAAGCGAAGATTCTTCCGTGCTCGGAGAAAAAAGAAATGGTTCCCACAGAAATGGAAATAAATCTTCACCGTTGATTGTC
The DNA here is from genome assembly GCF_054948205.1 of Urtica dioica subsp. dioica. Taxonomy (NCBI): domain Eukaryota; kingdom Viridiplantae; phylum Streptophyta; class Magnoliopsida; order Rosales; family Urticaceae; genus Urtica; species Urtica dioica. The sequence goes on from NC_142756.1 coordinate 10,993,175, forward strand.
GGCGAGAGAAGCTGATCCTGCGGTGAGATCTGTTTTCGATTGTCGGGACGGTGTGAGTCGTTTTGGTGTGTCGTTTTTCATTCACATGAGGACCAAATTAAATATTAGATAAACATATAAAAACTAGAAATAAATAGTCACTATCAAATTATAAAACTAGCCTATTAAATTTCTATGCTATCATATTCATAGTCATACCAGTTGGTATTTTTATAATCAACTCATTTTAAAATGGTTAACATACATCACGTATATCACATCAATCCATGACTTTTATTTTTATGCAAACCTTTAACTGTATTTATAGTATTTTTTTTTTCTTAAGTAGCAAGATATCTTAAAGTCCAATTACTCTTTAAAATGAATTAGTAAATATGTTTGACAATATTATACCAAAGTTTAAAATGGTGTTAGTCCATATTTTGAGGATAAAAAAAATATAACCTCGTTTTGACTTTTTAACCAACATTTTATTGATTAGTCGCTGATCGTTTTTATATCATTTTTTTTTTTTGTATTGGAGTTGCACGAAAACTGACTAGTTGAACACAATATGTTTGATCGAAAAAAAGGAGTGTAAATGGCCAATTTTATTATTTGATATTTCCTTTTTAATCGCTAATTTATTTGATATTTCCATTTTGATCGCTAATATTATTATTATTTTTACATCATAGCTAAATCTTGACATTTGCTACTTAATTACTACGGTTAGTAAGAAAATTTTGTTCCAATTCATGGACTAGATACGATAATTTTTTTTTTTCATGTATTAGAGAATATTTTTAATTTTTTATCATTTTTTTTTCAAAGAGCAGTACCGGAACGAGGTGTTATATTCCGGTGTAAAGGAGTAACTACAGAATGCACAGCCACGTCAGCTCAGGAGTAACCAGCGTGTACCTTTCTGTTAGGCACATGCCAAGCGTACGAAATCTTGTTAGAGAGTTTGTTAGAGAATGTAACAGTGTATTTATACAATGTAATGTGCTCGATGAAAGGTTAATGAGAAAGTATCAGAGAAGAGTTTTTCTCTCAATTCCGATCTTGTTCAATATCAAACTTCATCTCGGTGTGGTTATAATTTTAATGTTGTTATGTTTGGAACGAAAATTTTTGCTCCAATTGGTCCAGGAATCTCGTTAAGCCAAAATAGAAGTTCACGAAGTTCCAAAGGTCCAAATTTAATCATAGCCTTCTACAAGTTTCCATTTAGTTTTTTTCATTAAAAATTTAAAACAAACTAATTTTCTGTGTTTTTTAACGATAGAGGGATTTTAGGCTTTCAAAAAAAAAAATAGGGATATTAACGAAAAAAATGCCAAAATGCAACTACTGGATAAATTCAGGAGCACATATAAAATAAAATAAATCATAAGTAAATGCTATGACGATAGAGTACGATTTCAAATCATTCGACAATTAAGATAACTTCTTAAGTGTCCATTGTCATTGTGTACATTAATAAAGGTATTAAGTATAATAACTCAGCTATACTTAATTAATTAAAAATTAATTAATTATCTTCAGCTAAACTTGACAGGACTAAGCTCTAACTAATTCCACCTTTTTACCCCTCAAGGACGAAAGTATTGATCTTTTATGAACAAAGCTTCAATAAAGCTTCTCTAAAAAAAATGAAAAAAATACAGCTTCAATCAAGCCATTCAAATTTCAGCAAATGTAGAAAAAATAAAATTAAATTATATTAATAAGCACATCACTAAGATGGTACATAATAATAATATTGAATTTAAACAAAGAAAGATTTCATATAACATATCAATATGAGTAGTCATAAATTAGGGTAGATCAAGTTCCTTAAATAAAGTCAAAGATCTTATAGACCTCTCTCGTATCGTATTAGTATCTTATAATAATAAATACGTGATAACTTGTGATATTAATTACCAGCCAAGTGTTCAAAATATAGTCTAGATTAGATTATCTGAAACTTTTCAACTTGTTTGAAAGAACAGCGGTTTGCGTGATTTAAGTGATCCATACTCTATTATTATTTTTTAATGATATATGTTGATGATTGACTATTTTGATGCTAGACTGTTACCTGATACTTTATTATTGAATTCATTTAATATAAAATAAAATAAAAACTAATTTTATATATATATATATATATATATATATATATCTTATATGTGAGTGTTTACATTTATGTATATGTATTTATGCATACAATTTCTATACACAATTACGAGTAAATGTTCCACCAAAAGACTCCTTCTGCATGTTAAGAACAACGTCAACACTCACTAAAATGATGTCGTGCGTGGTGGTGGCCATCTCGTAGGTCTTGCTGGCCTATCATTAACCCGTTGAGATTGTTTGTTGGCCCTCTAGAACTCCTCTCAAAACTCACATGACTACTCAAATAAATCAACATGACGTCTACTTATATTTTAATAACAACATCGTTCCCATTGTTCCATAATTGCCAAATCAGGGTGACCAAAATCCCACTTTCACATACCTTTAAGTACCCTAAAGCGATCGAGACGAGATTGGCATTGTCAGTGGGGCTGAATTTTAAAATCAACGGCCCAAATATTGTTATCTTCCACACTTTTCAAGCCTTAAAGCATCTCAAAACACATATATATATATATATATATATATATATATATATATATATATATATATAAGAGCGATTGATTGTGGTTCTTATAAGCATAATTAACAATATTAATAGCCAAAATCTAAGAATTAGATGATTTTCACAAAGCATTAGAGATCGATAAAACCTATCTCGATTCATGACGAGAGCAGCAATAGTAGCGATAATTGACTTCTCTCTCTTGACCTCTTTAATCTTGATAGTTTTATTGTCATAAGGTTAGCTTTATATACACTTACCATCAAAGTATATAGGGAAATTACTTTTTATTATTAAACTCTAATAGGTAATACATTTGGGTCAATTATTTCTCACATACAAAGCCCACAAATGGGTTCTGACTAACATTCTCTCACTTGGTTCATGCGTCGTTATATATCTCATGGTTTAAATAATAAACATAATTGCGCATAATATAAGATGAATCCATCATTATATCGGTTACATCATAAAATCTCTATTAAGCACGAAAACTAATAATGATCATAGCGGTTGTACGTCAATTTGTAGAGATTGTCATTTCTTGTATCCAATACTAGCTTCATACTTAACATGACACATAATAAGTTATTCATAACGGTCCGACAATAATGTCTTTGTCAGAGACAAAACGAATGTTGATCACATAATGCATTCACGTATATACAAATCATAAAAACAAGATTCATTACTTCATTTCAAAAACAAAATAAACGAGCTCAAAGTGACAATCACATAAAACATAAAACATAAAAATAACACCAATGATGACATCAAAGGATCCCCATTCTTTCGACATATTCAATAAATGCCTTTAAGGGGCAATCCTTTCGTTAATGGATCTGCAACCATAAACTTTGTGCTAATGTGCTCGATCGACATCCTTTGTTTCTGAACTTCTTCTTTAACGGCAAAGTATTTCTATTCCATATGCTTAGCACCCTTTGATGGCTGTAGTCTAACGGGTGGTCGGATGTAATGATCTTCTAGGAGTAGAATGCTACGACACTCGTCGTCCCATTATAATATTATGCTTCCATCGACTAGATGTTCTTGGTGGAAGAACTTGGATTTGATCTTCTCACCACATGCATACTCTTCTTCTTCGTCTCCATATTCACTTTTCCTTCTTGAGTATATATACATTAAGTTGTCATTATTTTAGAACGGCTTCACATTTAAACTCTGAAAACTTCCCAACACTAGCCATAATTTTCTTATACTTCTTAATCATTCATTTCTAATAAATTATATTAGATCCCCCAATTTAAATCCCTAAAGTCATCTCTTCAAAGTCGTGCAAACCCATTGCCTGAGTTCCCTACAACTTCTAGCTTCCATGTACATGTACTATCAGGTTGCAATCCTCTTTGTCAAAATATTTGATGAGTCTAATTAAAATGTTTCAGTATTTACTTCTCTAGCTTATCTTACTCAAAATATGTTGGGAGAGTTATGCAAATAGTTTGTTTGAATATGCTAATTCCATATATACCTTGAATTTATAAAACCTTCTATAAAAACCTCTTTGTTTTTAATTTTCAAGTGACCCTTATTTTAAATGAAACTTTAAACAAAAAAGAAATTTTTTAAAGGTTAAATGTGAACATAAAATATAAGTCGCACAAAATAGTAAACATAAGATATTTAAGAAATATACAAGTGAAAACGGATAAAATATTTATGAAATATAAAAGCAAAAAAAGATAAGAACAAAAATGTTAAAAGGACAAGTTGACAAGTTTGACCCATCTATTGGTGATTAAGGTAAGAACAAAAATATTAGCACTAGCAAGGATTCAAATAAAAGATATCCAACAGCTACTATTACTGTTTCAGTTTTCAGATAAATATTTATTATTAGAGAAAATAACACCTATATACTGTGTGTTTCAGTAAAATATCGACTCTAACATTTGGTTTTCAAAATTACCGATTTCATACACTCTGTTTAACTACAATGACGAAGTTATACATTAAAAAATATAACAGTGCCACAAATCTTCTTTTTATGAACTTTTCATTGACGTTTACTATACTATAATAATATTTATATATAAACCAATTATCTTTATTCATTTGCTTCATATATGCAATATATTTAAAAACGAAAAAACAAACAACAGTTTCTGAATCGTGGAGAACACAAAAAGAGGCATGAGGTAAAAATCGATAGTTGGTAGTCGTCAAAATTATAGATTCGAACAGAGAATTCAAGATTCAGAGTTGCAATTCGAATACGGAATGAAGTCATCTCTTGGGAGATATGCATTTTATTATTTAGTTTCGATTTAATGCTATTTTTTATTTCAAAATTGAAAATTTGGAAGTTAGGAAACTGGTTTAGATTTGATTCGGTTTTTCTTATATAAGAGTTAACATAAATGAAAGAGATATTTGTAACACTGTTATCCATTTCGACGTATAATTTTTTCATTTTAGTTAAACAAATGGTATGAACTCGATATTTTTGAAAACCGAAGGTTAAACTCGATATTTCACTAAAACACAAGGTATAGATGTGTTATTTTCCTATTTATTACAACAATAAAATTCAATGGAGTAAGAATATCGCATATTTTATTTAAATAAATCGATACATTCCTTTTATTTATAATTAACTAGATCATTACAAACTTAACGTTTGGATTTAGCTAACGTTTGGAAATTTTAAGAAAAATAGTCAAACAAATGATGTGTCACTTGAATATCTAATTTGAATTTTCCATTTTGTCTTTTTTTTTAAAAAAAACTACAGTTCGTCACACACACTATCTCATACAATTTTTTTTTTCTCATCAAAACTTCAAAAATTTATATATTCCTCATATGAATTTAAAATTAAGTGATCCCAAATCTTACAGATATGTGGAGAGGAGAGCTCCAAAAATAAACCAATTATCATTAATTTTCGATTTTTTAAATTATTAACATTTTTTGTTAATTATGGCATGTTTAATGATGATATTTAAATCAAATATAATTCTTATTGGCTATTTTTTTAAACGTTTGATTTCAATTTTATAGTTTAATTTTGTCACCAAATCTGTAATGCCTTTATTTTACCATTTGTCTAGGACGACAATTCTATTTCACGCGATAACTAGTTAAACTTAAAACTTAAAAGAGAAATAAATAAACAAAAATACTTTTTGGATTTTCCGGCTTTGCCGCGGTTATAAATTTATAATAAAGTCAGCTGTTTCTTAAAAAAAAAAACAAAAAAGAAAATACTAATAAAAGAGAAAAAAAAAAAACTGAAAATGCGTGGACACCACGTGGCACCAATGAGAACCCCTTGAGACTTATCCGAAGATAAAAAATCTGATCCCTTCCACGATCAATCCAATATCCGAAAAAGAAAAGAAAATAGAGGAGCCATGCAATTCCCTTCACACATATCTCCCTGCCACTGTCTGGTTCGCATTCGCTGAACTCGATACACATAATATAACCAACACACTCTTTTTTCCTCACCCGTTTCCCTTACTAATATACTGAGCTTATTTAAAACAAACAAACAAAAGGAAATATGGCGTCCACGTCCTGCTTCCTCCACCACCACGCCCTCACCGCCGCCGCGTCCCGGTCGTCGGCGCGTCGCCAGAGCGTGGCCGTGAGGCCAGTCCAGATAATCTGCCGTGCTCAGAAGCAGTCCTCCGACGACGAAGCCGTCGTGTCCCGCCGATTGGCACTCACCGTCCTCTTCGGCGCCGCCGCGATCGGCTCCAAGGCTTCCCCCGCCGACGCCGCTTACGGAGAATCCGGTATATACATTTTCCATATCACATCATATCATATCTATAAGAACACTGTTAATTAATTATTAAATAAAATTTGAAGACAAAAATGTGTGTTTTAGATAGTCTAGGAATTGATTGAAATTAGATTAATTACATGTAATGTAGTGCTGATCTGGTTTCGGATAGCTTTAGTGTTCATGATTTCAGAATAGCAATATATGTCGTTGTATGAATGGTAATATATGAATGATTATGACAAACAGCGAACATCTTCGGAAAGCCGAAGACGGACACAGAGTTCAAGCCGTACGTCGGGGACGGGTTCAAATTGGACATTCCGTCAAAGTGGAACCCTAGCAAAGAGAAGGAATTCCCGGGCACAGTGCTGCGCTACGAGGACAACTTCGATGTCACCTCCAACCTCGCCGTCATGGTCATCCCAACCGACAAGAAATCCATCACCGACTACGGTTCCCCCGAAGATTTCCTCTCTCAAGTACTCATTCTCTGCACCTAGTAACGTATACCAGACAAAGTAACTTGCCACTCAAGAAATCTAACCGAGTTGTCGTTTTTTTATAGGTGGGCTACTTGCTTGGGAAACAAGCCTACAGCGGGAAAACCGATTCCGAGGTAATGCCCAGAAAGAAATCAGCGTCTTAAACGACAGATAGGTGAAAAAAGCGAGTCGTAATGAAATTTTGTGGCTTGGACCTTGGCAGGGCGGGTTTGACTCTGGTGCGGTGGCAATAGCGAATGTGTTGGAGACGGCGACGAATGAGGTGGGCGGGAAGAAGTACTATTTCGTGTCGGTTCTGACGAGGACGGCGGACGGAGACGAGGGAGGGAAGCACCAGCTGATCAGCGCGACCGTCAAGGACGGGAAGCTCTACATTTGCAAGGCACAAGCCGGGGACAAGAGGTGGTTCAAGGGTGTCAAGAAGTTCGTTGAAGGCGCTGCTACTTCCTTCAATGTTGCCTAAGCTCTAATTCTTTCTTTTAAGAAGAAGAAAAACAATATGTGAGAGGGATGGAGGGAGAGAGAGAGAGAGAGGGAGAGATTGTTTGAGAAGAATCTTTATGAGTTTGTTGTATATGTAAATCAAACTTTTCAAGATTATGGTCCGTCTTTGTGTCCTTGGCTTTTGTCTTCTTTCCTTTTTCCAACTCTTAATTTTTTTTTTTCATTCCCAAATATTCTTAGAGTTTAATAAATCGGGTTATGGAATGTGAGGGAGTTTGTTGGAGTGATCTCTGTTAGGGCATATTGAAACGTTTTTAGTGTATAATTATTGAGGACCCTCTCTTTATAATTAAATGAACTTCTCTTGGCTATCTTGTTTTCCTTTTCAAGTAACTCCAAGCAATGTAATGGCATGTATTGACACTAACCAAATGGGTCTACAGCCACGGTCAAATTTAGCCGTGACAAATGATGATACAATCGTGCCAAGTTTAACATTCCAATTGTACGGCACCAAATATTGCTCAAAAATGACTGTATAAAAGCCTACAACCGCGACTTATCGTGGCTGGTGTTAGGTTAAGAAGTTGGAAACGCCGCTTTTGTTGTAGTGTGAGCAACATACAACACGACAACCTACGAATCCATTTTTTTGACAGATCCATTGATTTCGTGCTTTTGTGGGTCTCCGAAATCCTTTCAGTGATCTATGTTGTGTTGAAAAGATATCTATTTGATCCGATATCATTTGCTCGATTTTGTAAAGCATGTGGTGGCAACAATATGGGGAAAGTATAAAATCAGAACAAATAGACCATCTTGTTTCGCTTGTTTTTTTTTTTTTTTTTTTTTTTTTATGTAAAAACAAATCGGTCGGTTGCATTCACTCTAGGGCAGGGCATGGTGGTTGCCTCTTGAATTCGCCGGCTCAATCTTCGCTGTAGCCATGGGATGAGACGCTCACGCTCCCTTCAAATCAAGCGGACTAGGATAAAATTGCACCCGAAAGTTTATAAACATTTTTTTTTACAATTCTTTATAAATGTTTTTTTTCCTTACATTTTTTGTTATAATTAATTACAAGACAATCAAGCGGATTGGGACAAAATTGCACCCGAGAGTTTATACACTTTTTTCTTTTTACAGTTCTATATTTTTTTATATATACTTTATGTTATTATTAATTACACAGAATCTAATTTTAAGATGACCTGATTGTTTAATTCTTCTCCCCTTTTAATTCGGATTATTTGTATAGGCCTGATGTTAAATTAAAGTTTGTTTAGTTTCGAGGACCTTATTCTAAGTCTCTTCATCTCGGCTGATTTTGTTTAAGCTACTATCATTGACTCATTGTACTCAATATAGTGTCATTTGGACCACGATGGAGCCAAAATATAAATTAGTGGAACTAATATGTAGAAAAAAAAAAAAAAATTTAAGAGGGCTTAATTTGTAAAAAAAAAAATTATTATATATTGTAGGTATTTTATGTGAAAGGTTTTATTAGCATTATATATTTCAGCTAATAGACTAATAATTCTTAAATTTAAAGTGGCACTATCTAACATTACAAAAATAATTATTCTACTTATAGTTCTTGTATATGTTATAGATTAACATGTTTTAGCAAATTATCTAGAATATTCTACATGATTGCATCTATAAAGGCAAATATAATAAGAAAATAAGTGTGAATGAATACCAAAACAATTTGTATTTTATGTATTTTCTCTTTATTTTCGATATCTGCCATTTAGGCACGTATCAACTAGTATCAGAGCCGCAAATGGCTTCCAACGATCAGCTATCCGAACGCCTTGAACGAAAGTTCACAAGCCTCGAAGAACGCCTCACACAATTACAAAACATCTTTTAGAAGCGATGCCTATATTTAGAAGCGATAATTTGCTTTTAAAAGCGACATGTCGCTTCTCGGTCAATCACCGAGCGCGGTCCTATAAAATTGAAAATTTTGATATTAGAAGTGACATGTCGCTTTTTTCCAGTTTTTACTTCGCAAAAAAAATTTACGAAAAATTTAGCGGGTTAATTTGTCCCACTTTTAATTTTGGTTTAACTTTTAGAAGCGACTAATAGTTAGAGAGAGTATTAGAGATATGCAACAAGGGAGTGTTAGAGAGAGAGAGAGAGAGAGAGAGAGAGAGAGAGAGAGAGAGAGAGAGAGAGTGAGTGTGTGTGTGTGTGTGAGAGAGAGAGAGAGAGTAGATGAATGTGTATGCTTGTGGTTGAACGTGTTTGTGTGTGACATCGCTCACTCAGAGAACAAAACTCGCGACCGCTTCACCACGTTATAGGAGGAACATTGATCTTCCACGATGGCTCAGCAAGAACACTTCGCGTCGCTGCTGGATCACACCGCCGATCTACGGCGGCTCAGTTTTCTCAACTCTCGCCCCTGGCGCCTCCAGATCGGGTCTCCGCGAGCTCGTCCCTGGTGGTAGATCTTCCACCGCCGCATGTCGCACCACCGCCGATCATGTTTCCTCAACAACCAGAAGAGGATTTTCCAGCTACAGACATGACCTCGTTGTTACGAGTATTCCGGGTAGACGTACCCAGATTTGACGAAACTAGAGTGGATGATTGGATTTATAAGATCGAAAAATTCTTGGATCTTCATCGGGTTCCACCAGCGTCCCGCCTTTCTGTTGTTTCGTTTCACCTCAGTGGTGGCGCTTCGACCTGGTACCAGTGGATGGAGCGCGGCAGCGGGCTTTCGACGTGTGAGTCCTTCCTCACGCAATTACGTGCTCGATTCGGTTTGTCAGTTTACGATGATTCATTGGGTCGTATTGCCAAACTAATCCATACAGGTACGGTCGTCACTTTTTGCTCTGAATTTGAATCTCTGATGTTACGTATCACCGATGGGTGGGCACGTTGGAATCACACGAACTTTGGCGCACGTGTGTGTGCGAATTTCTTTTGGGAGGGCATTCGTCGAGATGTCAAAAGCTTTGCGGAAAAGTGTGTGGTCTGTCAAACCGTCAAGTATTCCATCACTGCACCGCAAGGCCTTCTTCAACCACTGGAAATTACAGAGCGAGTGTGGATGATCTCGCCATGGATTTTATTATCGACTTGCCGAAACCACAAGGGTGCACCGCTATATTGGTCGTCGTGGATCGTTTAACCATATATGCTCATTTTGGTTCGCTACCTACGGAGCACTCAGCGTCACGAGTCGCAGAGCTCTTTTTCTCTATGGTCATTAAACTACACGGTCTTCCCCGAAAAATTATCTCCAACCGCGACCCCATTTTTACAAGTCAGTTTTGGAAAAAACTTGTTTGATCGCATGGGCACTTCTTTGAAGACCAGCTCCGCATACCATCCATAGACCGACGGTCAGTTAGAAATTCTCAATCGCTGCCTGGAGCAGTATCTCCGCTCATTTACGTATGAGAATCCGAAGCAGTGGGCGTCATACTTTTGTGGGCAGATTATCACTACAACACCAACATGCACTCAGCGATCGGCATGACCCCGTTTCATGCGTTGTATGGTCGTTCACCCCCATCTATTTCGACCTATATTACCGGAGATACAACCGTCCAGGCGGTGGACGAGATCCTCACTACCTGAGACAGTCTACTCCAGCAACTCAAGGACAACCTATTCCAGGTGCAAAATTGGATGAGACAAGTGGCGAACAGAAAGCGTATTGATGTGGAGTTTAACATTGGCGATATGGTGTTGGTGAAACTTAAACCGTATCGATAATCGACGGTGGAAAAGAGGCTAAACTCGAAGATTTGCAAACGTTTCTTTAGTCTGTCTCAGATTATCGCGCGAGCTGGTCCGGTGACTTACACTCTCGCACTACCAGAGGGGAGCCGTATTCACCCAACATTTCACGTGTCGTTGTTGAAGGCGATGCTACGATGGCAATTTTTCCATTGCCGGAGATCAGTAGGGGTAATGAGCCAATCCTTACACCTATGTCGATACTCGTCGGACGTCTCCACACCACCAATGGCGTTCCCACCAAACAAGTGCTTGTACAATGGTCTCATAGCTCTTTGGAGGATGCCATGCGAGGAGTGTGACTCTTTCAGCCGTATCTATAGAGTTGCTAACCTTGAGGCCAAGGCCGTTTTCGAAGACGGATGGAGTGATGCGAATATCTCACAGGTTGCGCTGGATACAAGTCAAATGAAGTCTTGGGCCAACGAGTTAGCCCAAACCGAAGAAATAGAGCATCCTTCAGTCCAAAACACAGTTGGGCTTGCTGTAGGTGAAGGAAGGTCCATCAGAGACAAGAAGAAATCATTCTGGCTGAAAGACTACACCGAGAAGGGCAAGCACGTGATGTAGATTGTGTTGTGTGAAGGAGGACTTAATTGTCTTTGCTTAGTGGGTCAGTTAGGGCTGAACTGTTGCAGTATTTAAAGCACTTTTTCATAATGTAAATTTCTTTATGCAAGTATTGATAAGAACTGTATTTTGCATCATAAATGTTGTACTACCTTCAACTAGTACCATTCTAATAAGAAGAAATTAGGGCTGTTTAGTTAGTGATTCCAAATTTATTTTCTGTTTTTTAATTCTAAATTTTAGAAAACACTTTTAGAAAACATGTTTGGTTATAGTACTTAGAAAACAAATTTAGAATCATGTTTATTTTTCTTTGAAATTTTTTTACAAAACAGAAAACAATGAAAATGTGTTTTCTATTTTATCTATGTTATATTTTAAATTAAACTCTAAAACAATTGAATGTAAAACATAACTAAACAACATTTTAAAATATTCTAAAACGTAATTTTAAATCTGTTTTTTAAATTTAAAATTAGAATAAAAAAACAAAATTTAAAAACAAAAAACAAATTTAGAATATTCTTTCTTCTTATCAATGCTACGATCCTTAAGATAGAAAGGAGCGGGAATAAGAAGAAGAAAAACAGAAAATGGTGGCTTCGGCGACATTCCTACGGCTTCGGCGAAATTATGGCGACGTACTGAAGGCAATGGCTCAGGCGGTGGAGGAGCCTCGGTGGTGGGATAGTTCTGGAAGGAATTACGGTTCCTGGTCAATGTTCAATAATGCAGAAGAAAGATGTTTGGATGGGTAGGGTTTGGAAGATAGATTGGGCTTTTCTAGTGGGCTTGGACTTTTTCTCAAGAATTGGGTCTAAAAACCCATTATAATAGTGAGTTGATAGTTGCGGATTAGTTATAAAAAATAAAAAAAAAATTAAAAAAAAAAGGTTAAATTGTTTCGGTTGTATGACTACCTTTTATAGACATAAGTTTTGTTCAACATGCATTTAATATCTATGTTACGTTTACGTATGTTGTAATACATTTTAGCCATCCCCGTTCATATTACGACAAAAGAGCCTGAATATAAAATTATTTTCAGCTTTCTTCTTTCATCTTCGACGTATTTTTTGGGGTAATTATGGGGTATAGCAATTATAAAATGGCTGTTTTTGGACTTTTTGGACCGTTATATCTCCAGAATACCAACGGTCCATATTAAAAATAATAACAAAATAGAAGGATTCCAGACAGAGCATATACATCTATTCCCTTCGTGATTCCGAAAGTCAAATAGCTTCAAAAAAAATTCCGAAAGTCAAAAGTCAAAGACAGACTTAATCCGACGGCCGGAAATAGGAGATAGCCAAATGGATATTCCATATCCGTTGCTTTTTATCGTGTTTTTTTTTTTTTTTTGAAAATGCCTTTTTATCGTGTTTGTTTGTTCATAAGTCACTTCAAACGACTTTGATACCTTCAAATATTGGTTACTTGACAAAGCCAATCTATGTACCAAATAGAGTTGAGCTCCAACATTCCTCGGAAGTTTCAATCACAACTTAGGCTCGTTTCAAACATTTATAAGAATGTCCCAACCAATCAAATCCATCACAGCCGAGCTCTCCTCTAAAAGCACAAATATTAGAAAAAAATTAACAATGACTTATTATCATAAACTTGGGGCCATAATCCAGATGCTTGTTCTGATATTGAATGTCTTTGATTGAGAATTTTGACAATGAACGGTATTTACATAAAAAGAAGAAGAAAGCATGGTAAGAGAGAGAAGTTTTCACCGAATGTGTGCTTCTTTCTTTTCCTTTCTTTTTAAAGACCTAAAAGTTCAAGTTTTCCCATTGCAGTGATGAACACCGTTGCAGACCGCACCGTTGTTGTGCTTCGATCTCAGACCGTTCAAACCCCATATTCGAATCGTACGGTCATCGCTCGCCGAAGCCAACATGTGAGGATTAGCCGGGTTCCAACTTACACAGTTCACGGCCCCCGAGTGGCCCGGTAACGCCTCTATCAGCTCCGCCGTTCCTCTGTGCCATATATAAACCTGCAATTTTCAAATAAAACTTTTAATAAATAAATAAAAAAAAGATTATCATTCATACCCCCTTTCGAGTTTTATTAAAATACTCGAATCATATCTTCGCATTTTAAAGTTGATGAAAATCCTCCCTTCAAATTTAAACTTATTGTTGACAAAATGTATAAATTAGACATAAAACATTTACGGTTAATAAACTTCAAAGGCAAGTAAGAAATAGACGAAATTCACCTGAGAATCCTCGCTACCGCTGGCAATAAAGGCCTGCTCGGTGCCACCGAAACAAGACCTAATGACAAAGCGGGAGCGCTTATGACCTTTGTACTTGGCGACGAGCTTGGCGTCTCCGTTGATGCTCCAGAGATGGATCTCCTGGTTGAGGAGGTTGACGAGCAAGAAGTCGTTGTCCTTGGAGAGAGAGAAGGAAGTGATGATCTGGTCCTCCTCGATGAGCCTCTCGGCCTTGGCCTCGCGGTCGAGCAGCAGAATCGCAGACTCCCTCGAGATGCTTATCACGTGCTTCCCGTCCCGAGTGATCTCGAGGTCCGAGATCCTCAGAGTCCGCTGCCCCTTCCAGCACTCGATCTCCTTCCCGCCCAGCTCCCACATGCATATGCTCTTGTCGTTCACCCCCGAGAATATCGACTTCCCGTCCGGGAACCACCCGCACGAAACCAGCCCCAGCCCGGGCTTCTCGTAAATATGGAGGCACTGCCCCGATGACACGTCCCATCGCCGCACCGACTCTTCGACCCCGCAGCTCAGAAGCTGCCCGTCGTCGGGGCTCCATGATAACAGCGACACCGGTCGCTGGTGACCGCTCAGCCTGTGTTTTAATTTCACTTCGTTCGTGTCCACCTGTGCGCGTGTAAATAAAGCAGAATGGTCGGAACTATTGATCTTATTATCATTCTATAAACGTTCGAAAGTTGAACGATTGGAAGAAGATTGTTTCGACGGTATGCATAACAAAAGTTAAAATTTTAAGTACAACAATCAAACGAAACGTAGATATTCATAGAGGCAGTCGAAAGTTCTTCAACATGTATTTGCGTACCTCCCAAATGATTGCAGACCCATCGTTTGAAGACGATGCCAAGTACTTGCCATTATGCGAAAACTGCACGTACCAGACTTCATTGTTGTGTTCGTGCAATACCTGCACGAGTGGAAGCACCGAAACACATGTCACATTCATTTGAATATAATCTAACCCAGAGCATAAGAACACGTGACTCGGAAAAAAAAAAATAACCAGCGCTCGCCGACCTGTGAGGTTTTAGAGGGAATCTGATCTCTACCGCAGTGGTGATCGGTGTAGAGCGACATCTCTTCGTTCAACGAGTTGTGGAAATAGCAAGCGTCTCGCTGCAAGACGAGAGCCTGCTCGACCAGATGCTCGAGCCGCTTCTCCGGCACCATCACCATCGGCGGAAGCAGCTCCTGAAGCTGCCGGAGGAGCTTTTCCCGGGTCTCGACCCGAGCGGCGCCGCCGCCGAACAGCGAAGGAGCCACCAGGCACGAAGACAGCTCGCGGACCCTGCTGGCATTGATCCCGAGCGGCGCGATCTCGGCCCTCAGCGTGGCCAGAGCGTCCGAGACCCTGTCCCCGTCGAGAAGCTCAAAGAACTTGCGCTCCAAGACCATGAACGAAGCCGACTTCACGGTGCTCTCCTCCAACGAGCCGATCTCGCGCAGCGTCGTCAGACACTCGGCCCAGTCTCCGCCGAGGACTTGCTGCGTGAAGCGGTTCAAGGTGTCGGAGTGGAGGGAGATTCCGGACTCTTCTTCGAGGCGAGCGCCGCTCTTTTTGTATCCGAGGGAGTAGAGAGCTTTGGCGATGATACGGACGAACTCGACGCGCTTGATCACTCCTTTGGAGCCGACGACCTCGCCGTCCCCGGAAGAAGAAGACGGAGAAGATGATGATGGTGACGAGGACGACTCTTGTATGGGCCGAGCCATCAGGCGGTGGTCTCCTGAGGAGCCGGCGGTCGGGGGGTCGGCGAGAGATGTGCCGTTCGAGAGAGCTTTCAATTCCCCGGAGGACAACTTCATTCGTTTCGTAGCTGGTTCTTCATCCTCGACACCTCCCATGAAATGTACGCCTCAGCCCATAAAGTACCGAGTTTCGTCGTGATTTCGAATAGTGGGTTTCGCTTGGCGAGTTCGAGGTGTATAGTGAAGCCCTGCACACGAAGGAGGGAGTGAATGACTGGGCTCTAAACGTGTCAAACGCCTGATCAAGAGAACGCATAAGAGGAGAGACGGGATCGAGAAATCGGCTAAAAGGTTCTGAAGTATCGTTCGATTCTAGTGGGTACCTTATTAGATCATTTACCAAAATGCGAGTGATCATCGAATGTGGTTCAAGTACTTGAATTGGAAAACTACGAAAGTTGAAAAAACTATTTCCAATACGAAGCCACAGATTTTAACATATCTGAACTTGTCAGAAAGAAACCGGCTTCTCACAAGGCATGGCTTGTGTGTTTTCAAAGAACCAGAATGGAGTTCCAACTTTGACCATTTCAGTTTTCAGAAAACGCATGGTTTGTATTCTTTAAAATTGATTACTAGACACAAGTAACAACAAAAACTTATGTTAATAGACCCATCAAATCCGGCCGAATATTTCAGAATAGGAAGATTAAGCTAATCATTAATTGATTCATACGTGAATAACTAAACAATAACACCAAAGCCTGATAACCTTTGAACCACATTGCAAGAAGTAATTGACTGCGTAACAGTTTAAGCCAGAAAATAAGCACAAATTCAACACAAAGAAGAATCGGATGAAGTGAGATATCAAAACTCAATGGCCACTTAAATCACATAACAAGTAATTAACTCAAACACCACAACAGAGATGTAAAAAAGCTAAACTAATCAATAAAGCAAAACCAATTCCCCGGCACTTGATAGACAGAAGAACTAGAAACCAACATAAATCATAAATCTAAACTTAGATTATCTGCAAGACAACACCAAAGAAAAAAGAAAAAGAAAAAAAAAAAAAGAAACCCCGCAATGTTACGCAATCAATAAATCAATCAAGGAAAAAAATCATACAAAATAGAATATAACCACTCCGCTATTTGAGTGAAACAAAAGCAACAAAAAGATACCCAGATAGCGATTCTGCACAAGAACCGACTCCGATCAACCGGCCAAAAGACAGATAGGGGAAAAAAAATACGTCGAATCAATCTACAAAAGCAGACTAAAAAAACCAGATTTCACAATTGTCGGCACATTTGGCGGAGAGTTATCGTTATGGTAAGTAGGCAATTTATATTATTTCTGAAAATGAAAAAGGAAAAATCGTCAATCTGGGTAAGAAGGTCTTGGAAGCAATTAATATTTTTGCATTATTATTAGTGTTGCAATACTTTATTGGTATGGAAATGGATGAATGAATGAAGAGCAATATTTGGTACCTTGTTTAGGGGTAGGAATAATATAAGAAAACAACAATAGCAGTCTGAAGAGAGTTCTCCTTTCCGTGGAGGAAACCAACTCAGTGGGGGGTTCATATATGTGCACAGATTGCATTTTTCAACAAGATGGGCTTCTTCTTACTGGGCTCTGCCTCTCCTATAAGCCCAATTATATGTCTGTGATAGTGGGTTTTCGAAAGAGAAATGATCACAAACAAGGGAAATGGCCACATCTAGTAGTCATTTTATTGTTTTGGACCAAAATATTGAGTTCATTATTTTTGGACACTTTTAGTAGTGAGTTTAGGAGAGATAAACAATTCATACCCGGTTTGTCCTTTAATTTTTATTTTTGTTCATTCAAGCCCTGCAGAGACTTTTTCTATTTCGTTCTGAATTTGAACCCTTTGCTTCTCTCAATACCTCGCACATCTTCAACATCTTCCTCTCGTCCTCGAACTCGCTCCTCATTCCTACCATTTTCGCGCGCCAAGCCATCGCACGCGTGCTCCGCCGATTTCCTCGCGCGTCGCTCGTCGCTGAGCTTCTTCGTAAGCTTCCTTCGTGCTATGCGCTCGATGTCGAGCTCGGCGTGGAGATCGGCGATTTGGGCCTGGGTTGAGTCGAGCTCAGAGGCATCCATGGCCGTGGGTCTGAAGAACCCGAGCTCCCATAATGGCCTCCTCGTCTTATCTCCGTCATCTCCCAAGCTCCGATCCGAGAACGACCTCGACGGAGCCCTAAAACCCTCCGTCCCCGCCGGAAGACTCGCTGCGTGCAACAACTCAAAGCTCTTCGAGAAAGCACCCCAACTGTTCGACGAAATTTCCAAGAGGCTCGAGTTTTCCCCGGGCGACATGTTGTATAGGATTCTGGTGACTTTTGCAGATTAAGAAATGTCCCTTGTTGCTGGAACAGAGTGATGAGCTCAAGAAGAAAGATCAAGGAATGCCCCAACGATATATTCCTTAATTAGTAGTGTCCATAACCTTAAGGTAAGTACTTTTTTTCCAGCTATGTTATTCATATCAAGAAGAACTTTATCTCATCCAGCTATGTTAGCCTTACTGCATATTTATGTTATTCATATTTCATCCAGCTATGAACTTTATCTTGCTGGCTGCAAAACGAAGCGTAACGTTGACACGATATCAAGAAGAGAAATTTCAATGCTATTTTTCGTTTCCACTTTCAAAGGTATTCCTCTTTATTAATCTTTTTTATTATTGTTTTTGAACTCTATTGATGACTATTCGTAGCATGACCATCAAAGAAAATGCTGATATACTTCATGACTTGTTATTAATTTTTTTTTTGGAATTTCGTTATAGTTGGAGATTTTCAAGTCTGGAGACGCTGAACATGAATGGGCTATGGAATGTCCTTTGCTGGAAAATGATAAGCTCAAGAAGCAGATCAGTGAACGGCTATTTTAATTAAAAAATTACTCATGTTGTATGCAGTTAAATACATAAAATCAACTATTTTAATTTCGTTTATTTCTCTACTGATCTTATGGAAAAGTGTAAGCCTGCATATAGCTTACTATCTTGCTCTTGCCTACCTGTATGTCTACAATTACAATAATATTGTAGACAGTTGTAGACAATTACACTTCATTGGTGTAATTGTAGATATACATTTCTACAAATATTCTCATTGTAAACATTTAATTTTTTTCATACATGATAATAACAAAATCATATATGCGTTTCTCCTATGCAAGAATGTCAGAAATATATATATTTTTGAAACACAGTGGTACATGGGTCGAACCCACAGTATTCGGAAGATTTCATATGATTTTGGAAATATCTGAAGAGCCACGGGAAGGGCATGAGGCAGTAAGGGAGAGGCTAGTTTCTCCAGGATTTAGATCAACTCCTAACACGGTTGAGTGTACGCCTTTGAATGTGTATTTAATATCTTTTTGGAACTTGGAGTGTATTTACTCTGTTTTGGAGTTTGAATGACGACTTATATGATAGAAGTATGTATTTTTTACGTCTTGAATGCATTACATGATAGAAGTTGTTCAAATTATAGACTTCATTGTCTACCAGTTGTGGTGATTATAGAGATTTATGTCTACAATTGTTGTGATTGTAGACATTAAATGTCTACAATCAGTTCAAATTGTAGATATATATGTCTACAATGACTACAACTGTAGACATCACTGTACACATCTTTAGACACGGCCATAACAAAACAAAAACTACCAGTTGTGGTGATTGTAGACATTAATGTCTACAGTTGTGGTGATTGTAGACATTAATGTCTACAGTTGTGGTGATTGTAGACATTAATGTCTACAGTTGTTGTGATTGTATACATAAAATGTCAAATTGTAGATATATATGTATACAATCACGACAACTGTAGACATCACTGTATACATCTTTAGACACGGCCATAACAAAACAAAAACATACCAAAACCATAGTTTTAAAAGTAACTTCATAGTTTGAGATTGAGTTCATGTAAACATAAAAATCTAGTCCAAAGATGTCGGAAACTCGTCGTCATATCCGTAGCCGGTCGCAAGTTTCACCGCCCCATGACGGAATAAATCAATCGTGAGCTTCCGTCTAAACATGTTCATGAGAGATGCGTCTAAACCAGACATGTGTACGCCGTGGGTCAAGTACTCAACTGCCTTGATCACGAACATGCCACAATCCCCGCTGCAAATATATATGTTAGTATAGTATAAAAAAGAATATGAAATACACAAGAATTCTAGCGAAGAGCATTACAAGTTTACAATTATATGAACGGTAAATATAAATGACTACATTCACAAAACTTTTAGACATAAAAGTCAACAATTTCAGATATTGTAGATGTCGAAATTGTATGAAATTGTAGACATAAACATCTACAATTCTAGTGACTATAGCTTTATATGTCTACAATTACATCCTTATGGCCTATGACGTCTTCCAAACACAGAAAATGTAGATCAAAGAATTCTACAATCACATACATAATCACCCAATATTGTTTACATAAATAATAACTCAAACTCACTCGGCATGATATCAAAAAGTTACCCAAACGCTCAAAGTGAAGAAATGTACCTCATTTATACTTGCTTTTCTCTTTCGAACCTTCAACTCGAATGGCGATGTCTCTTCTTCATCTGACGCCGGCGATTCAATCACTGGCTTCGTCATTTTCTGCGATTTAGGTTTTTAGGTTTCCGGAAAACCAATGGAGAAGAAAGAGGGCTTCGTAGATATATGAAAAAATTATGGAGAATGTAGAGATATACTTGAGAGAATGTTTTGTTGCTGTTGTTGTTGATTTCCCGACGATTTCGGAGACGTGGGTGTGATGGCTTTAGAGAGAGAAACCGTCGGAGGAGAGAGAGCGCGAATGTAGAAGAAAGTGAAACTCAGTTTTTTTTTTTTTTAAACCTGAACCGGCCAATGTGGGTATTTTCAACATAAAAAATCATACTAAAGGGCAAGATTGTATTTGCTCACATGAGCAACTACTAAAAGTGTCCAAAACAAGAAACTCAATATTTTGGTCCAAAATATTGAAATGACTAGTAGATGTGGCCATTTCCCCACAAACAAATGGTAGCAAATTTGATAGGGAAATGGCCATAAGTACTACTGCTTTTCATAATTTAGACCAAAATATGGAAATCCATGTTTTGGACAAAAATAGTAGTTGGTCAGCTGAGGAAGTACAATTTTGCCCTTTTGTAAATATACCCACACCACGCACACGTGAAAACTAATAAATTAATAATAATAAAAAAGAAAACTCTCTCTAGTCTCTCTCTACATTCCCGTTCTCTCTCTCTCTCTCTCCTAACTTTCTGGTGAAATCAATGCTATAACCACCGTCCGAGTTTCTGCAAGTCCGGCCAAAACCTGCTCTGTCGCGAGCCGTCCTCTGCCTCCGACGCACGACTCCGAGCTCAGCCCAGTCCGAGCCAATCTTCGCATGAACTCCGACCGGAAAGAGGAGAATCGCGAGCTCCGAGCCTCTCTTTTCTTCGCCGCGTGACTCGGCTGACGAAGCTCCACCGACTCCACCGGGAGACACGAGCTCCACCGACCCAGACCAAGGAAAAGCCATCAGAGAAGCTTTTGACGAAGCTCCGACGAGCCTGAGAACATCGCTGAGCCAGAGGAGACCGCCGAACCAAGAGATCGACCGAGAAAGGATTGGAGGAACTCTTAAATGGTTTTTTTTTTTTTTGTATTGTCAGAGCTGACATACAAGTCTACAATTTCATTTATTGTAGACATACAAGTCTACAATTTCATTTATTGTAGACTTCTATGTCTACAATAAATGAAGTTGTAGACTTGTATGCCTACAATTTCAGACGTTGTAAACTTGTATGTCAACTCCGACAATACAAAAAAAACATTTTTTACCCAAACACACGAACGAACCTATAAATATGAAACCCAGAAACACGAATGAAACCCATAAACATGAAACCCATAAATAAACACGAACGAAACACGAAACCCGTACGTCAACAACAAAACTCATACCAAAAAACAAACACGAACGAAACCCACCCAGAAATTCTCAGATTTCGTTCGCCAACATGAAGTCTACAACTTCATTTATTTTAGACATAGAAGTCTACAATAAATGAAATTGTAGACTTGTATGTGTACAATAAATGAAATTGTAGACTTGTATGTCTACAATAAATGAAATTGTAGACTTGTATGTCAGCTCCGACAATAAAATAAAATAAAAACCATTTTTTACCCAAACACACGAACGAACCCATAAATATGAAACCCAGAAACACGAATGAAACCCATAAACATGAAACCCAGAAATAAACACGAACGAAACACGAAACCCGTACGTCAACAACGAAACTCATACCAAAAAACAAACACGAACGAAACCCACCCATAAATTCCCAGATTTCGTTCGCTAACATGAAGAGATAAAGTTTACCTCTTCGGCGATGACGACGACGGACAAACCACTGGCGATGAACGAGAGAAGAAAAAAGGCAAGCTTTTTTTTAACCTTAAATGAACGAGAGAAGAAAAAATAGGAGAAAGAGAGAGCTTTGAAACAATGAACGAGGAGAGAGAGAGAGAGCTCTGAAACAATGAACGAGGAGAGAGAGAGAACTGAGAGGAAGTTTGATGGAAATGAACAAAATAAAAAATCAAAGGGCACTTAAGACTTTTTTCACATGGTTAGGTAGTATTTTTGTCCAAAAACAATGACCACAACATTTTGGTCAAAAGTATCAAAAAGACTACTACCTAAGGCCATTTCCCAATTTGATACTTTAACAATATTTTTGTACACTTCTACGAGTAACTGTATACATTAAAACATACACTTGTCATGAACTATAGACTTATAAGTCTATAAATAACAACAATTGTAGATATATAGGTCTATAATTACGAATAAAGTGTCTAAAAACATAGTTTGACTTATTTGATCAAAAGTATCTAAGTTGCTACTAGTTGATACCATCTCTTTTCAAACCTTATCGTAATCGCAAGATAGTGGTTTTTAAATTATAAATAATCATTTTTCTTGATGTTTAATTTTGTTTTTTTTAATATATGTGTGAAACTGCACGTATAATATATATATTATATGCAGTAAATATGAAAAAAAAAATGTTTTTTTACCTAAATGTCTCTGAACACCAACTCATGTATGTTATTCTCTCTCAGAAGCAAGAAAAAAAACTTCACAAAAAAAGGTCTCACAAATTTACTCGATCTAGATTTCTTTGTTAGCGTCACCGCTTATAAATTTTGAGGTCACTTCGTTCATAAATTTTTGAGTGATTTTGGCGGCAGTTTTACAGGTATTATCAAGAGACCTGTTTCATCTACATTCTATACCGGAGTTCATGTTGGTCTATTAAGGCATCATACATATATCGAATCGATTTTTGTTATCTATCGTTCAAAGTTTCATTGATGTTGTTCTAGGATTGTTGTCAATGCAAGGGAGTGATATGAAGACCTATATTGTAATGGGTAAGTTTACTATTTTTATTATTTCAAGTTTTATTACATTTTTTGAAGTGGTATTGTGATGGAAGATCTAAAATATAACATTATTTTTACAAATTTGGAAAAAAATTGGCTAAACACTCGAAAAAAAAAAAAACTATCAAGAATCAATTCAGCACTTGTGATTGGCTTAATGTGCGATCGTCTTTAGTCAGGCCCATTTCGTGCCTTATGCGAGTTAGGCTCATGCCTAAAGCCCCACAATTAAAGAAAAAAACAAAACAATAAAGGCAAAAAAATCCTTACTCAAAATATCAAAGACCCATTTTGATAATTTGATCGAACGTGTAAGTGTTGGCCAACTCGAATATGAAATATTAAAATAATAAGAAACCTTCACACCGAAACAACAATGAGATTTTGGGTCTACGGTTTAACTCTTCCTTGCTTGACTACGATTATATGTGATCATATTCAGTCGACGAGAAGTCTGGCTGAAGATCAATGTAGCACACCGCGAATCTAAGAACAATAGTCAAAATATAGGTATCAAACATCATACCTTAGATATAAATCTAACTAATTTTTTTAAAATTTTAATTTTACATCAAATCTAATAGTAATTTATCACTTTTATCTACAAAATGATAGTAAAAAATTAATCATATCAAATATTTTTACATGAATCAAGTCGGAGAACTTGAAATATGTGGAATGACTGAGAAAAGTGAAATGAAACTCATGCAAGTGACGGCGTGCGGTGGCGATGATGACGGCGTGTGGTAACATGCAGTTATGCATGGATTCTCGTCGAATGAGGAAGAAAAATTAAAAAAAAAAATCAGTGAATGATAGTAAAAATAAATAGGTATAAATTTTAATTTGAAAAATATGTGTCTAGCAAGGTTCAAAATATCAACGATATATCCCGATATATCAAGGAAAAATTGAAACTTCGGTATAAAAATTACTACAACAAATTAAATATCAATTTTATTCCTCAAATATCGATATATATAGAAAATTACTATAACAGCTAAAATAAAAAATTTATTCATGAGATACCGATTTTTATAGCTCTAAACAAGCCCAAAATTTAAACTTGAGTTTTTGGGGCGATGAAGACCCATGGATGCTTCTGAAAATTCATATAAACACATAGGTTTATATTGAATGATTTTTTCAATTTTATAACAGCCAAAATAAAAAAAATTATTCTTGAAATTCCGATTTTTATAGCTCTAAATAGGCTCAAAATTTGAACTTGAGTTCTTGGGTTGATGAAGGCCCATTATTGCTTTTGAAAATTCATACAACCACATGTTTATATGAAGTGATTTCTTTCAATTTTTTAATTTCACAATAAGATTAACTTTATTCATTAGCTAAATAACATCACTATTAAAAAAAATTAGCTAAATAACATCAAAGATGTTTTATTTTTTATTTTTGCATTCTCTTGTTTCAAGTTAAAATCAAGTTGTTCAAAATTCAAATAAATGTTATATATTCATTCATTAAGTATATTTATAGCTATGAATATATATAGATATGCTATACATACATACATATTTAAAATATAATTGTTATATGTATTATTAAATGATATATACATAATATTTATTTGTTATAAGATTTCTTCCGATAGATCCGTCGGTCATAGATATATCATCGATATATCACCGATATAATCGATAGTCGGCATTGAAATTGTTATAGAATATCCGTCGATATTTGATATATCCGAAAAATCAGAATCTCGGTATCGGTATCGGTATCGATTTTAGTAAGATAAAAACATACATTAAGGATTTTTTTATTTATAATTTTGATACATTTTGACTTAATTCAACTAAAACTATATGAAATTTACTTTTCTCAACAATTTTTTTTTTTTTTGAAATTTTACCTTTCTCTTTATTATTTGGGGGAGCCAAAAATTTAAAGAATGACCTAAATAAACATTTGCTGGTTGCTTTGTTTTCCTCTCTTCTTGTTCTTGGCTGACCTACGATACAAGAACCGGTGGTCACGGGTTACACATACGCTGATACGCATATTCACCTTTCACTCTCTCTCTCTCTCTCTCTCTCTCTCTCTCTCTCTCTCTCGGTTCGATACATACACGGCGACAAACACAGATATCGAAAGCAGTGTTTAGTGCATCACAAACCTATCAGTGTTGGGAAGCAAACAGAGCAGCCATGGCGAAAGGCAAGGGCAAGATCACGCCCAAAGGTATCACGAATGCCACCCGGGCCAACATTTACAGGACTCTCGAAGCGTTCCAGGCCTCCGACGCTCTCGGTATAACAATCTCTTTCTCTCTCGCGCTCATTTTCCTTTTCCTTTCCCTTTCCCTTTTCTGCGATCAGACGTGAGTAATAGTCGAGAATATCGCTCCGGTTTTCAGTCTTCAAGTTCGAGGAAGAGTTGACCAACGAGGAGCGAGCCTTGGTCCACTCGACGTGTAGAAAGATGGGAATGAAGTCTAAAAGCTCCGGGTAAGTCAAAGCCAAAGCCAAAGCACTGATTAATTCTTTTCAGTTTTGGTGTGATTCTTGTGTTTTTTTTTTTTGGGTAGGACTGGGAAGATGAGGCGGGTTTGGGTGTCCAAGAAGAAAAAGAAGGATGGGTCGGAGAAAAAGGCTGAGAAGTTAATTCCAGTGGGGTTTTCGTCGGAGGCGAGGCAAGTTTTGCGAGAGCTGTTCACGCAGTACCCTCCGTCGGAGGACGGTGAGGACGGAGGCTGCACCGCGGCGGCCGGAAAAGCTTCGAGGCCCAATGACCCGAGCCGGGCGTCGGACCCGTTCTTTCTTAAGCCCATCCTCGACGCCAAGCAGATCGCCGCAAAGGTCAAATCTTTGGCTTCTCGCACCCAGACCAATCCCAATTTGAAACAGGTTTGTAATTGTGTTATTCGTTGCTTGAGATTTTTCGTTTGCATTTCGATGCGTTTCTCTGACGATCTCATGAATGCAGATCGCTGCTGTGAGGGCGAAGCTTCCGATCGCGGCGTTTCGGGACCAAATCACATCTACAGTTCAAGCTCACCAGGTTTTTTATTCTTCTTCTTATTAATTATTCGTCTACATTGCAGATTTCTAGGTGGTATTTCTGAGTTCTAGGTTGATAATGTTGTTCTTTTGAAGTTGGTTTTTTGTTGTTGTAGTGATTTGGAGCATTCGGTTTATTGATTTTGATTTTTTAAAATGCAATGCAGGTTGTTCTAATTTCTGGCGCGACTGGGTGTGGAAAGACCACACAGGTAAATATCTTTTTTTTTTTTTTTTTGGTGTTTTCGTTCGTTCCTTGTTTTACATGCATCTCTACTAAACTGTAATGAACCAAAGGATGATTTGAATGTTGTGTGGGGAGTTGTATTAAACCCAAATCTGAAACTATGAGTCTATGAATTGGGAGGATGAGGTCATTCGAGAGTTAGAAGAAGCTTCCAGTGCCATCTGGATCAATGATAGATTTTCCCAGCTGCAATCGAAATGCACATAATGGGTGTCTTTGATCCATTTATTTTGAGACCTCAACACGTAGATGATAAATACTATGCAAATCTGTTTCCTTCATATGTCATTCAACTAGATGAACTAGTATCCTGAAATCTCTGAAAGACAAAACAAAAGACATTCTATAATTGTTCAAATCGTAGGAAAGGCGAATAGCAGAGGATGATGAGAAGTGTTGTTTTATTTTTATTATGGTTTTATAGGTTCCATGTGTCGTCAATTTTTTTGTTTTCACACTTTTTATCTCTTGTTTTAGGTTCCACAATATCTGTTGGACGATATGTGGGGCAAAGGCAAGTCATGTAAAGTAGTGTGTACACAACCTCGGCGTATTTCAGCCACATCAGGTATTCGTCTTCTTTATATCAACTGAAGTTTCTAACTTATTATGAAGTTCCTCAAAAAAATAAATTTCTTTCACGTGTAGTTGCTGAGAGAATTGCTGCTGAAAGAGGAGAGAACATTGGGGAGAATATCGGATATAAGGTACTTTAGCTTGGGATTTTTTTCCCATGTCTCGAGGTCCATTTCTTACAGTAGAATAAAGTCTACAATCTAAGTTTCATCAAAAGACCGGGTGTCTCACAATCTGCATACAATTATGTGGGAAATGGTCATTGTAGTTTGATTTTTTCATGCTTAAAATTAAGAAGTGCTTGTATATACTTTTTTTCTCTGATAAACTGCATTGTTGAAATGCTAGATACGGCTAGAAAGCAAAGGTGGTAGGCAATCTTCGGTCATGTTCTGCACAAATGGACTTCTGTTGCGGGTTCTGGTGTCTGGGGGTGTCAAGTCGGGTTCGAGCAATACGACTATTCGTGATATCACTCATATCATAGTGGTACTATTCTTCTCTATGCTTTTTATAATATCCATTTCGGGTGTCAAGTCGGGTTCGAGCAATACGACTATTTGTGATATCACTCATATCATAGTGGTACTATTCTTCTCTATGCTTTTTATAATATCCATTTCGGGTGTCAAGTCGGGTTCGAGCAATACGACTATTCATGATATCTATTTGTTTCTCACATTTTGAAGGCTGAGATTCTATCGTAGTAAATTAAGTTGTGAGACGTGCCTTTGGTGGGTGATCATTTGACTGCCATCTTGCTAGATAATTGCTCTGCAATAAGCTATGAACCCACAAGAAAATGATCTTATTCTAGCACATGCCATATTTATAATCTAGCTATTAAGCCTATAGGGTATCTTAATGAGTGTGACTATATACCACACTGAAGTATTATTTTTTTCAATGAAATAAAACTGATTTTTTTGTGATGGTACATCTCTCCCAGAGTACAAATTATAAAATTGCTGGCCAGTCTCTTAACGAGTTCTAACAACTAAAATTTCAAAAAGAATAGACATGGCAATAAACCGGTTATTTATGTCCTAAAGGTCTTTGAACATGAAACACTGGTTGCCAAAGATATTGCCGTTCCTTGGACTCCACATTCTCTAGCAGGATGTTAAAAACGTGATCTTGGCCACAATACATTTTCCCCCCCAGGAGATGAGCTCACTGTATGAAGGTGGGACAAGTCCTGGAAAGTCGCCGTGCCTTATTCGTTGGGACAATCCTACACTCAAAGAAAAGATTGTCGTGAGCCTCAGTGACCTCTGAACAGTGGCAACAATAGCTCGAAGATAACGCAGTGGATGGGTTCCGGCTGGATTAAGTCGGCAGTATTGACTTTGTTAGAGGTAAGAAGCCAACCAAAGAATTGTATTTTTAATGCCTTAGAGTCCACACAATATTTAGAAAAGTAAAATCAGGAAGATCTTCCCTATCTGAATGGTGAGAAGACATGGAATTCACTGAAAACCCTTCGGTGTCGGTCAACTAAGTCTTCCATACTTGCACTCCTTCTCAAAATAGTGACTTGTCCCAGCTCTTGAAGAAGCTCAATCGCTTTGTCAAACTTCCGTGGAGTTAGGCTTTAGGATGATTTTGGGTCACACGATAAATTACCCGGGGTGAAAGGGTCTGGACTTACGAAATGAGAAACTGGTGCGAGCATTGTGGAGAAAATTCTGGCGAGAGCTGGGAAGCAAGTAGCGAATGGAATTTTGGACCTCTGAGTATGTTGCCATAATCTGACCACCGACCCATCACGAATCACCCAACCAACACGGCTGGAAACTCGTCACGAACGGAGTAGACAGATTTCCACGGGCTACAATAGGAAATTTGATCGAAAATCTCTGGATCCCACCCATTCTCATCGAGGCTGTGAATAGCCTTGATCACCTTATGCCACCTAGCGCTGTTTTCCACCGGGAAGCTCCACAACCATTTGGAGAGAAAGGCGACGTTACGGTCTTCGATATTTCCAATTCCCAATCCTCTTTTTTTCTTTTGAAACACAACCAGTCTTCCACGCCACCACATGGCTAGATCGATTATCCTCAAAGCCCTCCCAGAAAACTCCTTCACGATTCTTTCGATAGATGCAACAACTCCTTTAGGCATTCTAAAAACAAACATATAATAAACGCCGAGGAGTTGGTCTAGTGGTAAGGGAGATTCTTGGGACCTTGTACGTCCCCAGTCCGATTCCCCCTGGACGCAACAATCGGGGCCACTAGGGTAGTCTCCCGGTCGATAATGTGCCTCGTGGATTTTAGTCGGGTCTGAACTCGGAAACCACGGTTGTAAAAAGAAGATATAGATGGGAATGGAGGTAACACGGCTTTGATGGGAACGGGTTTTCCCCCGTTAGAAAGAAAGCCTCTTTTCTAACTAGCTAGCTTCCCATTTATGTTCTGGGATAACCTCCAAGAGGTATACCTAAGTAATGAGTTGGTCGGAAAAAAACTTGGAAGATTACATCGACTTCCTCATGTTGCAAATTGATATCGAGGATATTGCTTTTTCGAGGTTCACTTTAAGGCCGGATAACTCGCAAAATTGGATAAAAATAGAGTTTAAAGTTTCCAAACTTCTCTTGTGAGGATCTTCCAGGGGTTTTGTCCGTGAATTGAAGACGAGCCGCAGGGAAATGGAATCTGGCCACTCAGTAAGGAAGGACCCCTTATTTACCTATCTGTGAATCTGTCGAGACAACGAATCGGCCACCAAATTGTAAATGAATGAAGAGAGAGGATCACGTTGCCTAAGACATGTAGAGAAAGAGATAATGGTTCCCTGGCCTTCCATTTACAAGGAGAAAAAGAAATAGAGGAGAGATCCTCGAACATACGAGTGCTACCGGTTACAAAAGTTTTGTTTTGTTTTTTGTGTTTTTTTTTTTTTTGGTTTTTTTGTTTTTTTCGCGAACAAAGTCCAAAAAGCTCCAGTTAACCCTATCTTAGGCCTTTTCCAAATTCAATTTCAGAACAGTACGCTTTTTACCCCTCATCCGGTACTCTTCCACGATCTCATTAGCAACTAGAATTAGATCTGTAATTTTTCGACCTTCAACAAAAGCACCCTGGCGATATGAAGTGTCCTCCATCACGTCGCTGATTCTCAACGCAAGAGACTGCAAATTGATTGTTGATATTTTTTTTTATTGAAAGTAATCTCGTGTTATGGTGAATTGCAGACTAATGGACTCATCTAAAAAAAAAAACTAATTTGAGAACATGCTGAATTTTCATCTGTGCGACTATATGGCACTAAAACTGATTAATTATTGACATGCAACATGAAATCTATTTTTCAGTACATGAAGGATTTCAAGTGACCATTATGTGTCAGAATGCATTCATAGTAGATGATATATGCTTTTCTAATTTGTTATGACATTTAGATTTCCTCCACAACTTATATCAAATTTCATATTTTGGTACTGTTTCTTATCCATTATAAGCGCATCTTAACTAATTTTATAGCAGTTGTAGTTGAGCTAATCATGTTCCTTTTTTTAGGATGAAATTCACGAACGAGATCGCTACTCTGATTTCATGTTGGCTATACTGAGGTATATACCTTCCTTCATACTTTCTACATGATTAATTTTCTTGGTTAATCATGGATGCTTTTTCGCTTTCAGTACGAGTAAAAACTTGTATTACTTTTTCTTTTTTAGAAATTAGATATAGTTTTTAAATGTTTATTCCTCAATATATCTCTATGAGAAAACCATAACCGTATCTTTAAGTATTGCTGATTTCAGAGTTTCTTTGATGGCCATTTTGCAGAGATATACTTCCCCATTATCCCGAATTGCATGTGGTTCGTTTCAATCCTTATCTTCTGGTTTATGCTGCGTGAAAAATATCTGAACTTGTATACATATATATATATATATATATATATATATATGTATATGTGTACATATATGTGTGTGTGTGTGTGTAAATTTATATGCTTTGGCTAAGCTATGATGCAATTGATGCCTTATGATTTTCACCAAACAGATACTGATGAGTGCAACTCTTGATGCTGAACGGTTTTCAGAATATTTTGGCGGCTGCCCAATTCTCCGCGTCCCAGGGTTCACTTATCCAGTAAAAACAAAAACTCAAGAAATTTATTTACCCATAAGTTCTTGGTGGTTAACATTTCAAATGATTGAAATTTGTCTTTCCTTTTTGTTTTTGGGCTTTAGGTTAAATCCTACTATTTGGAGGATGTACTTTCTCTACTTCATTCGCAAGGCAGTGGGACATCATTTGAACCACAAGAAGAAGAGTTGTCAGAGGACGATAAGGCTGTTTTAGACGAAGCCATTAATGCTGCTTGGTTAAATGATGAGTTTGAAACCCTTCTAGAGTTGGTTTCGGAAGATGGAACTGAAATAGTCTATAATTACCAGCATTCATCGACCGGTCTTACTGCGTTAATGGTATTCGCGGGAAAGGGCAGTACTGAAAATGTTTCCACGCTCTTATCTCTCGGTGCAGACTGCGAGTTGAAGGCCAAGGACGGATCGACCGCGCTTGACTTGGCTGAACAAAATGACCACTCTGCTACTGTTGAGGTATTGAAACACCATATGGAAAGAAATCCTTTAAGCGGAAAGCTACTCGATAAATACCTCTCAGAAACGAGCCAGGAATTTGTTGACATCCGTCTCATAGAGAAGCTACTAATGAAAATCTCTCTAGACTCGGAAGACGGAGCTATTCTCGTATTCCTCCCCGGGTGGGACGACATAAACAAAATCCGCGAGAAGTTACTGAGTAACGCCTTCTTCAACGATCCCAAAAAGTTTGAAATATTAGCTCTTCATTCTATGATTCCAGCGTTAGAGCAGAGAAAAGTTTTCAACCGGTTACCGCCTGGTGTCCGGAAAATAGTTCTGTCAACCAATATATCCGAAACCTCCGTAACTATTGACGATGTTGTGTACGTTATTGACAGTGGTCGGCTAAAAGAGAAAAGTTACGATCCGTACAGTAATGTGTCAACTCTTCAGTCTTCGTGGGTCTCCAAGGCCAGTGCAAGGCAGAGGGAAGGACGTGCAGGTCGGTGCCAGCCTGGAGTCTGTTACCATCTTTTCGGTAAAGATTTTTCGGCTTCTCTGCCAGACTTCCAAGTTCCCGAAATTAGGAGGATGCCCGTTGAAGAACTTTGCATACAGGTACTCTGTTCTCTTATTCAATTATTTCTCTATTATATATCATCATCACCATGGCCCGAGCGGGATTCTTATACTCTCCATGCAAGACGTATTCATTTCATACATAAGCTTAGAAATATATGAAAGTAGCTTGAGTTTTGTTTTTCATCTTTACATGTCTGGTGTTGATGAAATGCCCGTATTTCATTTTCACCCATGTGAACTCAGTCAAGTAAATTCTGCCTATTAAAAAAAAAAAGAAGATTTAAGAGGCGAAATTGAGGCCATTTTTTATTATATATTATTATCATCTTGTTGATAGATCCATGCTACCATTTTCTTTATATTTACACGCTCCTTAATTTTTTTTTTATGTTTATTGAACTTGGTTCTTACTCGATTTCGAATTCTTTATGACAGGTGAAACTAATCGACCCAGACTGCAGTATAATCGATTTCCTGGAGAAGACGCTGGACCCCCCGATCCGGGAGACGATACGAAACGCTGTGGTCATCCTCCAAGATATCGGAGCTCTGACGGCCGACGAAAACCTGACGGAACTCGGAGTCAAACTCGGCGCTCTCCCGCTCCACCCAGTCACGAGCAAGATGCTATTCTTAGCGATCCTGATGAACTGCCTCGACCCGGCTCTGACCATCGCGTGCATGGCCGACTTCAAAAGCCCCTTCACCATTCCCGTTCTGCCACAGGAGAAGAAGAAAGCCAACAAGGCCAAGGCCGAACTAGCCATGCTCTTGGGAGGCCACAGCGACCAGCTCGCCGTCGTAGCGGCGTTCGAGTGTTGGAAAAACGCCAAGGAAAGGGGATCCGAGTGGAGGTTTTGCTCCAAGTATTTCATATCGTCGACAACCATGAACATGCTGTCCATGCTCCGGAATCAGCTCCAGACCGAGCTCAAGCGGATCGGGCTTATCCCGGAAAATGAAGACTTGTCCAAGAGCAGCTTGAACGGGCGCGACCCGGCAATTCTCCACGCCGTTCTCTTAGCCGGGCTTTATCCGATGGTCGGAAAGTTGATTCCGCCGGTGACTCCCGGCAGCCGCGTATTCGTGGACACGGCCGTCCACGACAAGGTCCGGCTTCACCCGAGCTCCACCAATCACGGGTTGGCGCTCAGAAAAGAAGAGAGTAATCCTCTCGTGATGTACGACGAGATCACCCGCGCAGATTTCGGGATGCACATCCGGAACTGTACCGTCTTCGGCCCTCTTCCGCTGCTCTTCCTTTCGGCGGAGATCTCCGTCGTTCCGCTGGAAGACGATGAAGCCTCCGGCACCGACGACGACGACGATGACGACAGCGATGGCGACGACGACGGCGAAGGAGGTGCGAGAGTCAAAATCATGGAGTCGCCGGAGAATCCGGTGGTGATCGTCGTCGATCGCTGGCTTCGTTATAAGTCGACGGCGATCGACGTTGCTCATCTCTATCTGTTGCGGCAGCGATTGTCCGCTGCTGTCTTATTCAAAGTAAGCCGAAAAACCTCTGCTTTACCATTTAACTATGGTCCAACTCTTGGATCTTTTGCTGTAATATTAACAGTTTTAGTGTATATGGATTCGACGTGAATGGTTATTATTGTTACTATCCTGGTCTGATTTTGTGACTTGAAAATGTGTTTTATTAGGTGAATCATCCCAGAGATATTTTGCCGCCGGTTCTGGGCGTGTCAGTGTATGTCATAGCTTGCATTCTGTCGTGCGCCGGTCTTTCGGGGATCCCAATGATGTCGAAGTCGGTGGCGTCGCTGACTAAAAAGGTCAACGCCACAGAGATCAACGAGTCTTCTAAGGAAGCAACGAGCAAGGCCAACACAGACGACAACTACCTCAGGGAACTCTTCTTGAACCAGAACGATTATAAAAACACAAGCAACGGGTTTAAGTCAAGGAGATCATTCCGCGGGTCGGGTCAGAAAGGTCCAAACCCGGCTCGCCATAAGTGGCACCGGGCCAACGCCGCTGGGTAAGCCACGTGGCCCCCCCCTTTTTTTTTATACGTATAGGGTATCATCAATCATATGGTATGGTATTTTTAATATATATATATATATTTTATTTTATTTTATGAATTCAACACTAGCCTAGATGACAAAACTTTCACTCCATGTTGTCACAGTTCCAGTGTTTTGGAATCTTTTGGATATAGTATCTGTGCTTGCAGTTGCAGAACATGTATTTGTATCTTTATGTGTTTTTATCTTTCTCAAGGCCTTGAGCAGATTAAAAAAAAAAAAAAAAAAAAAAAGGAGTTTGTTTTTTTTATTAGTTGGCAGTTCTTCTATTCATGCGTGTACGATGGTATCTTTGTAACTTTGTACGTGTAAAAAACTCTTAAAATATATATTAAAAAAAATAAGATAAGAGCCTTATCCGAAACCTCACACGTCCCATCATCACTATCATCATCATATCCAAGAAAAAAAATGCAACAAAAGGAAAATCCGATTCATTTTGCTCAATTCAGCTTTAGCCTCAGCTAGGCATTAGAAAAAAAAATGGGGATGATAATTGCAATGAAAGGGCATCCGGGCACAGGGAAGAGCACTCTGGCAAACGCCATAGCCACGGCCCTGAAAATCCCTCTCATAGACAAGGATGACGTCAGAGACTCAACCCTGTCCGTACAGCACCACTGCCACGTCCCCTCCTCCCTCCTCAACGACCTCTCCTACGCCGCCATCTGGCGCATCGCCGCCACGCAGCTCCGGCTCGGCCTCAGCCTCGTCATCGACTCCCCTCTCTCCCGCCGGGCCCACCTCGACCAACTCCTCGCCCTCGCCCCTGCCGTCGTCGTCGTCGTCGAGTGCCGGCCCCGCGACGTCGCCACGTGGCGCCAGCGCCTCGAGCTCCGTGCGGCCGATGGCGACCTGGCGGGGTGGCACAAGCCCGCCACGTGGCGGGACATGGAGAGGCTGATGGAGGAGTACGGTGGGTGCACGGAGTACGACCTCGGGGACGTGCCTAGGATCGCCGTCGACACCACCGAGGAGGGTGTCGGGGTTTCGGAGCTTCTATCGTCTGTGCTCGACTTCATTCGCTCTTGTGGTGCTCGTCCTTATGAGGAGTCCCAACTGCCCAACATCCAGTCCATATAAAAGAATCCGAGTGTTTTGTGTTGGTTGTTGCTGTGGCGTTATGTTTGCTTTTGTAACTCTTGTACATATAATAATAAGTTATATGAGAAAATTTTCATGTCAAATGTGTTGTTGTTGTTGTTTTTTTTTTTTTTTTTTAGTCATTACGAGATAAGTTATAAATATGAGAAACTTTATCAAAGATGTTGAGAGGTTTTTCTCATAAGGTGGCTCGAGGCGGCTAGTGACCAATCGTTTCTCTGACCCCTTGCGCAATCGGGATAAAGTTATGACCCCATCTGTAAGTTGTTTCTGGCCTGATGTACATCAAATTCTGACATCAGAGGTAGAGCCAGAAATTAAATTAAAAGGAGATTAGTTGTCGAAGCTAAAATTTATAAAGCTACAATTGTATTTTTAGTTCCATCAGTAACGCTAATTTCATCGGTTCAATTTACTCTTGTCCTCACTGGATTTATCGAGGGGTATCCAGTGAACACATCATTATAAAAAAAAAATATTTTCATACATGAGATAAAAATGTAAATAGTCTACAATATCTTTATTACAATACATCACGTTTTGCAATTCAATACACTCATTGGAGCAATCAACCCTCAATTATTTAACGCCTACGATCATGGATTTAAAATTTCAAAATTTTCAAAAGTCGGCCCACGATCATTGACGGAGAATTTGAAATTGAAAAAAATTGACTTGATTTTTGGAATTTTGATAACCGATCCGGTTTTATGTTGTTGTGTAACCGGTGATTTTCTCGGTATCTAAGGTCTTGTTCATACCGCTACCGGGAAGTACCAAAAACTGGTATATCGACCGATTTTCTCCCGATTTCTCCAGTGATCTCGGTTCCGAACGTTATTATGTAGAGGTCTTAATCTCAATGGTGTATGGATTCCTAACGTCACCTTCACTTTCTTGGGTTTGGAACCCAAGAATGTTTGAAGTCATTACAAGAGCTTTTGTATTGGAAGGTTTGCATTAGCATGAGATAGCATGAATGTCTTGTCTCACAGAGGATCTTATGGTTGTAAGGGAGAGAGTACACTTTTTCATTTTGTTAGATTTTTTTTCCTCGGTTTTTTAATTTTATTTTATGGTATTGTATTTAGAGTTTGGTGTATTTTCACATTTTTATTGTATTTACTTTTGTTTTCCTTGTGCTTTTAAGATGTAATAGTAAACTTTCATGTTGTTGGAT
Organism: Urtica dioica subsp. dioica; assembly: GCF_054948205.1. NCBI lineage: Eukaryota > Viridiplantae > Streptophyta > Magnoliopsida > Rosales > Urticaceae > Urtica > Urtica dioica. The sequence goes on from NC_142756.1 coordinate 11,029,632, forward strand.
CCTCCGTGGCATGATTTAGTTTGACAAAACAATTTTGTTTAAGTTGTTCAAGACAAGCGGCAAGAAGTTGTTCAAGACCTGGGTCACTTAAAGTCACGTGTCCTCCCCGCGAATATAATAAAAGTATCATGTTTCCAGTTATGAAGATTATGGCGAGATCTTCTCGAATATTTGGTTTTCGAGAATAACAAATTCGCGAGAGATTTGTAGTTAACCTAATAAAGCTCATTGTGGATCGAATTAGGTTAATCACTTTTTTTTATGTTAGGTCAATTCACGCCATCCTTAGCCTTGAACCAGTCTCTATGCTTTAGAGATCTTCGTTGTCAACTATTTCTTGGTATTTGCAACTAGTGTATCTTTATTTATGCAGAGTTTGTAATTGTGTGTTTTGCATTGACATGCTTGTCAATCTTCGAGAGATGATTGGGTGAAAGAGAGTGGGAGCCTCTGATCTAAGGGGAGCTGCAAACCATCCATTGGAGAAGTAAAAAAAGAATGTGTTTGAGACGGAGTCTGCAAACCTAAATCATGTACCTTTGATTATTGAGACAGTGGATCGCTTTTCACCATCGGACGTATTAGTTCTACTGAGTAGGTGCTTTATTACCGAACAGGGTTACGGAATCTCTTGTGTCATTTATTGTTTTATGTAGGATTGCTTGTTTGATTGTTGATTAAATTAATCTTGCTAAAAACAATCAGTTGTTCAACAAATTGTTTAACTCACTAGTTGAATCATCTTAATCACGTTAAGTAATTTCAATCGGTATCAGAGCGGGTCTTGCAATTCACAAAGTGTGATCCGGTTTGTCCATTAACGTGTTGTTTAAGATGGACATGAAAGAAGGACAGAGTATTGGTCGACCTTCACTATTGTGCAGAGAATGTGAAGGATTTGGACATATTTAGGCAGAATGCGATACCTTGAAGAAGAACAAAAAGACTTGTGTTGTTAACTAAAGTGACACCGATTCTAACTGCAGCAAACATGATGAAGAGAATACTATCTAGCTTTCAATGTTGTCACAAATACGAAAGCAAAGGAGAAATTTGTCTCTAGTTCAAATCAGGAGTTGGTTGAACATATTCTCGAGGATTGGAGCAATGATGATGAAATTGATGTTATTGAGGAAGATATCATCAAGAACTACCACTTACTGCATGAGAAGTGACTTCCTGTGATAAACAACAACGAGAAGCTGAGTCAGAATATTGCTAATCTGAAGCTTAAGAAGAGTGATTGAGAAAAATGAGTTGATGAATATTGTGATTGATATGAAGGAACATATGAAACTTAAGATGAAAGCTCATTCTGAGTTTAGTCAGTTGAAGAAGAACGTGAAGATGCTCAATTCTAGTTCCATCGATCTATTGATTGCTTGTTTGATAGTTGATTAAATTAATCTTGCTAAAAACAATAAGTTATTCAACAAGTTGTTTCACCCACTAATTGAACAACTATCTTAATCACGTTAAGTAATTTCACATGTTTTTTTGTTAGAATTTTGGGCGTACAAGTTCTCAGACGTCCTTTTATGAGGTTGGCACAAGGTTCAAAATATCGCCTTGGTAAAAAAACAATCACGGCAAAATATCGACGATAAGAGTAAAACGTTAAATAAAAAAACATAAGTAAACTATTTACACGGACCCTCTGAAGATGCCGAGTAGCCAAAAGCAACACTCTAATCCACTGCTACCAAATTCTTTTATATTTATAACACTTCGAAACATGGATTATTCATGTACATGAGCAATGTGGGACTTTCTAAAATCTTGTAACACACCTAAGGAATTTACATAATATGCACGCAAACAATTTTTTTCTTATCAAACTGTTTACTTTTCTGTACGCATATATAATTATATTTATATATATTTTTGTTACGTACGGTACGACAACAAGCTAACATATATACTCTTTCAAAAAAACGTTAACATATATATATATATATATATATATATATATATATATATATATATATATATATATATATATATATAGATATCAACAAGAAATAACATATATATATATATACATATCAATATACATGTATCCATTAAAAAAATGGTTAAAGATATGTATATATAAGTAAATAAATGTAAAGTGTTATATAATTGCTAAACTAAAATGATCCTAATTTTAAGTTGAACCACTAAAATATATTGTGCGTTTGTTTACAATGACAATTGATAACGTATATAATTTGAAAATAAAAGTAATGAAAACGTATCGTTATGTTTGTATAATACATAAAAGTATTATTTAATAAGGTTACGAAAAATAAATTAAAAAGGCTTAGTAATGAAAAAGCCCAAACCATAATTTCATAATAAACCATGATTATTGGGCTTAATTTTTTTTTTTTAAGAGAGAAAGCATGGAGGTCATTAATATGAATATATATATTCATAAATTTTTATTTTTATTTTTATTATATTAATTTATGTGAAAACTGTCGATATACCCGACGGTATTCGGTATACCTGTAATTTTGAATCGGTGTAAATCGGTAACGGTATTAATCATTCTGGCTTGTTCGTCGGTATACCCATCGGTAGTCGATATATGAGTAAAATCAGAACTTCGGTATCGATATTTTGAATTTTGAGTGGGCACTATCCACCTTCTAGAGATTTTAAACGAGTCATAAAATTTATAATTTTGTCCGTTTTATTGTTTTTGCCGCTTGAAGCTCACACACACTGTGCTATCATTACGATTTGAGGTATTGATTTTTATTCTTGAAAGTATTTTAGTTTCTGTACTTTTAAATATTTTATTGTGAACTTTTTTTGTTGTGTGAGGGCGCGGGTTTAATAGATATTTTTTTTATTATTGAAACTTAATATTTTTTTTTATGTAATTTGTGCTTAAATATTTTATACAATAAAAATTATATATTATATGCGTGAATGTATCATGAAAAATTGAAAAAAAAAAACTCAAATATGTCAAAAAGTCACATTTGTGATGCATTGTTATTGCGATTAGTTCATATTTCTGCTTGGAAAACCGAAATTACGTTAGTAGTTTTATTAATATGAAATTTGTTGTAACTAGCCAAATTTTTTTTATTTTTATTGGGGGAATAGCCCAAGTTTCATTTTATTAAGCAAATAGCCCCATATTTTCGGCTCTGACCATAACGCCCTTGGTAAATTCGCGAATAGGTTAATTTAATTAACCTACTGGAGTGAGTTAGGTTAATTAATTAACTTATTAGTTGAATATTAGTTTAGGTTCTGATTTTTTTGTGAGTAAAGTTAATTAACTAAATGATTGAATTCGGAATTAAGTTAATTAATTGAATGCTTTGAATATCAATTTACTTAAGTTATGATTTTTGTAATTTTTTTTGTGAATTTCAAATCATTCGCGAATCAGTTAATTAATTAACCTAACTTACTCCAGTAGGTTAATTAAATTAACCGATTCGCGAATTTACAAAGTGCCTCTCCTCAATCCCCTCCATCGCCGTCGATTTTCTCTCCGCCGCCGATTCCTCTCTCCCCGCCGATTTTCGAGTCAATCTGAGCCGTCGATTCTCCGAGCATCGCCGCCGCTGGAGCTCGACGGAATCGACGCCGTCTATGGCGGATCTTGACGGCGTCTTTGGTGGATCTCGCCGGCGACGTTAGGGTCAGCAACGAGGATGGACGACGATGCGGTGGCGATCGGCGACGTGAAGTGGATCGGTGGCGTGAAATGGACGAAGATGAGAACGAGTTTAGGTTTAGGTTTTGTGAAAATTGAGTTTTGCTCTTATATATGAGTATAATTTAGGTAATGAAATATTAATTGGACTATTCACTTAATTTATTCAAAGTTGGATTATTCTTCTAATATTGATGAGTTGATTGGACTAGTATGCTCAGTCTTCTTTATTCATTTGAAGAAAAATATGGCATGTTCTATTTAATGTTTAGTCTTATCCAGAATTCACGTTGATAAGGAAATCGTTCGCTCGTCGCTAAAAGACAAAATTACACGGATAAAAACTGTTAAATTCACACAAATATAATTTCCCTATTCTTTTTCCTCACATTTCGATGGGATGGCTTCCACATATAGAACTCCATGGATACGCTACACGTAGTAAAAATAGAATGATAACAGTAAAAAGAACTCTTAAAGTCAACTGATCCACCCAAAAGTAAGGACGTGCTTATCCAATTCCAATGGTCGATTATGATTATTCTACTGCCATGGTGCCACATCACACAAAACTCTCTTATATTCCTCTACAAATCCCCCACAACAAATGAAAAATATGTGATTTATTCTATTTATTTTAAAATGTTAATTTTCTAGATTTTTCAATGTTAACTTCATGCAACTTTATAAATATCTCCGATTCACAGTTTAACCTTTTGCCATAGGCCCACGAATTTTTATCATCTTTATTTATGATTTTAATGAAAAGATTACTAAAGTCTAGTTCAATTATTTTCATGTGTTGTTTGTCAACATATGTTTTTCCCTATAATCATAAAACAATCGTTTCAGAATTTCCGCATATTTTTATAAAGTACAAACACATCTACTTCTAGTTTTTATTTTTATTTTTATAAATTATGCATTACACGCAAATTATATTCCAAGTTCCAATTCAAGTATAGCAATCAATTTTCAATTCAACGTAAGAGATTTCTACATAGCTAGATTTCAACGTCACATGATTATAGTGAAAATATTTCAACGTTACGTTATATGATTTTAGTTAAAAGGTAACTATATATAATCAGGTTCAATTATTTTCACTTGTTGTCACGTATGTTTTTCCCAATCATAATAGTAATAAATTGTTTTTATAATTTCCGAGTTTTATAAAGTACAATCAATCTCTAATTTTTTTTGGTATAACTTAAGTTTAAATTATGCTTCAAAAGCAAATTGTATTCAATGCTTCAACTCAATTATAACAGTAAGTTTTAAATTTCAAGAAAAAATATCACAGCTAGATACTGTCTTTTAGAATTCACAAATAAAAGGCTTAAAATAAAAGATATCGTTAGTCACTCAAAGTGATCTCAACTTTTTGTAAAACGTACAAAATACATATTTTAATTAAACACTAATTATTCCCTTTATAAATTAAAAATGAGTTAAAAGATAAATATAATCTAAATTGGGTAACTGTATTTTTGCTATGTTTAGAAAAAAGTAAAAAGGTTTAGTTGCCTATTTATCTTATAAACTCACAGATATTGTATACATACAAACATAATGTACCCAGAAAACTTCCAAATTTACTCTATATAGAATTTATTTGAATTTGACATAATTATTTTCCACCCGGAGTACACCTAAATAAATAAAGGGTCTAGCGGCTACCAATATAAATTATTTTCCATAAATGACAATAAAACGGTTTAAAATTATATTAGCTGTATCTTTAAGATAAATTTGTAAGCTATGAATATAAATAGAATATTTCAAACTCTGTGCCGTGCTTAGTTCCTTTATTTATTAGTACAACAAGTGGTAGAGGTACAATTATTGTCCCCTTTTTTTTATTTCCATCTTATTTGTTGTTTTACATGGTCAGTCAACCAGTCTCCTCCAATTGGATGTACCCAAACTTCCCAGTTCGGAAAAACTGCAGAACCAATTTTTATTTTTATTTTTTTTCTTTTTAGTTAGATTCTTTATCCCCTGAAATAACAACAAATTAAACCCACCCATTTATGGATTTACCTTTATTTCAGATTTTAATCGAACTCGCCCTCAAATCCTCCTGATTTCCTCAGCCTCAGGTTTTCCTTTCTGAGTCAACTCTGAGCTTGTCAACTCTCTCATCAAACACAAAAACCCCTTTCTGATCTGATCTGAATACTTTCATTTCATGCTCTCAAGACTCTTAAACTCAAATCTTGTCCAATAATAATTGTCCTGTTTTGCTATTTTTGTCGGTAGTACTCGTATAGATAGATTCGAGAAGATCTTCACAGAAGATGAATTCACTTCCTTTCTAAATCTTCGACTGACTTTGCGATGGATAACGGTAACGAGCTCGCATCATCGCCGATGAGCTTCGGCTCATCCTCGTACGTATCAAACGGCTCAACATGTCCCAACAACGGCCTCGGCTCGGCGGCGAGCTCGGAGCCGGCTCAGAGCCAGGACAGCCTGAGCCTCGCCAAGCTGAGCGCCAATCTCGAGAAGCTCTTGGTCGACAGCGACTTCGCGGCCTACGCCGACGCCGAGATCGCCGTCGACGGCTCGCCGGTCGGCGTCCACCGCTGCATCCTCGCCTCCCGGAGCCAGTTCTTCCACGACCTCTTCAAGACCGACCCCCGCGGCGGCGGCGGCGGAGAATCTTCCTCCGACGCCAAGAAGCCGAGGTACGAGATGTCGGAGCTCGTCCGGTTCGGGAAAGTCGGAGTGGAAGCCTTCGACGTTCTCCTGAATTACCTTTACACCGGCACCGGAAAGCTCAAGGCATCTCCGCCGGAGATTTCGACTTGCGTGGACGAGAGCTGCGCTCACGACGCTTGTCCTCCGGCCATCAACTACGCCGTCGAGCTCATGATCGCCTCCGTCGCTTTCCAGATGAAGGAGCTCGTTCAACTCGTCCAGGTAATTATCCAATTCGTAGTCAACAGTGAATCAAAAAGAGAAATAGATACAGTTGTTCCCATTTTTTTAAGCCTAATTCTGAGTTTATTTTCAAATTAATTGATATAAATATGAAGCATTATTAGAAGAAAAATATGGAAGCGGCATAGAAACTATAGCACAACTATTTTCACTATTTAAAAATGTCGAAGAAGCACCGGAGAAATCTTGCGGCCTCTTCCATCGCCTTGATCTTCTGCGAGCCTTTGCTCTTCATTCTCTCGAAAAGGCTCCAAAACTCTCTGGCCGTGTAGCCCCATTCTAAGTTTATTTTCAGATTAATAGATCGTTTTTAGTGTGAAGTTATATATAAATATGAAGCGTTACTAGAAGAAAAACATGAAAGCGGCACAGAAACGTGTAGCACAACTATTTTTACGATACAAAAATGTCGAAGATAAGATCCCGTGATGATTTTTTATTTTTTTTTATTTTTTGGATGATCTGTGCAGCGTCGGCTTCTGAACTTCGTGGAGAAGGCGTTTGCGGAGGACGTGGTGCCGATCTTATCCGCGGCCCACCACTGCCAGCTGTCGCAGCTAGCGTCGAGCTGCGTCCAGCGCGTCGCGAAGTCGGATCTGGACGGCGCGGCGCTGGAGAAGGAGCTCCCGCCGGAAGCCGCCGCGGAGGTGCGCGCCCTCCGGCCCAAGCTGCCGGAGGATTCCGACGAGGAGCTCAGGGAGAAGAGGGTGAGAAAAATCCTGCGAGCGCTGGACTCGGACGACGTGGAGCTGATGACGCTCCTCCTCGGGGAGTCGGACGTGACGCTGGACGACGCCTGCGCCCTGCACTACGCTGTGGCCTACTGCGACCCCAAGATCGTGAAGGCCATCTTGGGCCTGGGCCTGGCCGACGTGGGCCTGAGGGACGCCCGCGGCCACACCGTGCTCCACGCGGCCGCCCGCCGCAGGGAGCCGTCCGTGATCGTGGCGCTGCTCGAGCGGGGGGCGTCGGCCGCGGAGACCACCCCCGACGGCCAGTCCGCGGTCGCCATCTGCCGGAGGCTCACCACGCGCAGGAGCTACGAGGAGGGGATGGCCCAGGGCCGCGAGACCAACAACTACCGCATTTGCATCGACGTGCTCGAGCGCGCGATGAGGAGGAACTCCGCCGCCGGCAACCTCTCTGCCGCCGCCGAGCCCGTGGCCGACGACCTCAACGCCCAGCTCGAGTACTATGAAAACAGAGGTACGCTTCGACACTGTTGTCGATAGATATTTAGTTGATTTTAAAGAACTAGCCAACGTTTCGTTCATTTTAGTAAATTAGCTGCTTATCAAAATTAACGTATATTTACCAGTATTAACGTGTGTAAAATACTATCTGATTAATGAAGCCAGTGTCACTAAATGTGGCTAGATTTTAAACATGCTTAAAACGTTGGCTAGATTACAAATACGACGATTAATACTAATTGGCTTTGAGATGGAACTCTATCATAGTTTTACCCCGACAAAAATGAAGATAGAAAATGAAGGGACTTTGCGCAATTGAGCTAATTATTGTGGGTTTACTATTACAGTGGCGTTCGCGAGGCTGTTCTTCCCCGCGGAGGCGAGGCTGGCGATGGAGATGGCGGACGAGCAGACGACAGCGATGTACGCGAGCCTTGGCGGCTCGAAAGGCTCGACCGGTAACCTGAGGGAGGTCGATCTGAACGAGACGCCCGAGAGAAGAACGAAAAGACTCCAGTTCAAGTTGCAAACCCTGATCAAAACAGGTATTCCATCTAAAAAACACAACGGACACCAAAAACACCCAACTGTTAGAACTAGCCTAATCGGTCCGACTATCAAAATATTTAAAAAAAAAAAAAAAAAGTCCAACGCTCTCTTAAATTGATTGTAATATAAATCAATGGTGGCAGTGGAGAAGGGTCGGCTGTACTTCCCGCACTGCTCGGAGGTGCTGGACAGGTTCTTGGACGACGAGATAGACATGCCGGAGATGTACGTGTTGGAGAAAGGGACGGCGGAGGAGCGGACGAAGAAGAAGATGAGGTTCATGGAGCTCAAAGACGAGGTCCACAAAGCCTTCTCAAAGGACATCATGGCCCAGAACCAGAACCAGAACCAGACCAACAACCACCGCTCCTCCGTCTTCTCATCTTCCTCGTCTTCCTCTCCCACCAAGCTCCGCAAAAGATGTTAGCATTTCGTCTTCTCTTCTTCTTTCTTGACCTTAGATTTTTGACCCGCACTGCAATCTTTTATTCTTCTGCAAGTGAGAGCTAGTCATATAAGTTGATGTCTGTACATGTATAATATTATTAGCACACAAGCACGAGAGATGGTTAGGCTAGAATTATTATTATTATTATTTTTTTTAATATTTGTTTCGACTTATTTCCATTGATCATGTGTACCTGTAAAAATTGATGCAGAAGAGCGTATGTTATATTTTCTTCTTGGCTTTTGTAGCGACCAATTGAGATAGGCGTTACATTACTTGTTGTATGTACATAACCAGAGCAGAGATTTACCTTAATTTAAAGATCTTTTCGGTGCTACCACTATCAATTCATTGCTCATTGATCTATGGTTTTGGTGATTAATATGTGAAACTGAACCTAATCGATGTAATCCTCGTATGAACCGAGCATTCAGGTTTTAAATACTTTGATGCAGAGCAGATTTGGAGGACTAATCCGTTCTTTTCTTTATATTATTACTCTGGTGTCGTTCATTACTTGGCTGTGTTCTTTCATTGGTTACCCAAAAAAAAAAAATATATATATATATATATATATATAACGTAACTATTTTGTTTCATGATGACTTTTTCTTTGCTTTTTTGTCGTCGTCTTCTTCTAGGATTTAATGATAGAATTTCCCTCCGTCGTCTTCTTCCAATGGGCCTCTTTTGTTGTCGTTAGTTAACTGATATTTATTTGATGCAGAGCAGATTTGGAGGACTAATCCGTTCTTTTATTTATATTATTACTCTGTTGCCGTCCATTACAATTATACTTGGCTTGGCTGTGTTCTTTTATTGGTTAAAAAAAAATAATTAACTTTACTATGTTTCATGATGATTTTTTCTTTGCTTCTTTGTCGTATTCTTCTTTTAGGATTTAATGATAGAATTTCCCTCCGTCCTCTTCTTCCAATGGGTCTATTTTGTTGTCGTTAGTTAACTGATATTTATTTGAATTGTACAGTTATAGCTTCTTAAGGTAACAAGAAAATATCAAACCAATCATATGTCCCTCGAGTATTCACCAAATATCAATATGGAGTATTGTTATCTGGTTTGTGAATATCTAGCACTCTGATACTTGTCCATTCACGATCCACGCAATCTACAAATCCTTGTCGGATATTTACAAATTTTACTAGATGAGATCCGAGATCGCCGGAATTAGTCCAACCGCGTGCACACTCGAGAGACATGCGGCTATAAGGCCGATATGCGCTTGTAACTATTGCATGATCATATGTCTTGAACTTGATCTGTTAGATTCGAATGTCACGGTGAAAAGTATTGGACCGGCCAATTAAACCCCTCTTCTAGCACAATGTAAGCCTTTATTAGTGGGGGTGGACATAAGGAGCAAGACCTTGGGCCCAAGACCCTCAGGACAAATAACCGGGCTTAAAATGACCAAATTTAAAACTTTAAAAAAGCATTTTCTAATCTATAGAATTGTATATTTAATTAAAAAAAAACTTTTCTTTTAAGTAATAAACTTTAATTTTAGTGTGAAAACACACAAGTAAAAAATAAATTTTTTTTTATTTAAAAATATAAATATATTTAAAAATAAATATTTCTTAACTCTAAAATGATTGGTCACATCCGGGCTTGGAGTGTACCTTTTTGAAGACCTATATCCAGACCGGCTCAAAATCCTTAATAAATAAGATCACGCTAGGAAGCCAGGCCTAATTGACAAGTCTGACCCCTTTTTCTTTTCATATCTTTACTATTATTGATTTTATGTTATTCGTATCCAATATTAACAACTCCAGCCGGAACATTTGGATCATTAAGGCATCTTTAATAGTTTGTGGCTTAACAATTGTGAGGACTTGTTAGTAATTAGCAAAAGTTTAATTAAGCTTCTTAGCTTAGCAAATTAAATGGACTCATTTTTTTTATTATTTTTTATTTAATAAGTGGGAATTAAATAGAAAATAATAATAAAATATTAATTATTGACATGTGGGATAAAGTTAAGCTAGAAAAGTGATTTAGTTTACCAATAGAGAACAAATTTACTTAAATTAGTTGTAGGTTAAATTATTTATGTGGCAAGATAAACAAATATGGTATTTACTTACCATTAAAGATGTTACCACTGAAGTATCAATTGAAATATTAATATGAGTATTGTCATTGTTACTATTTTTTGTTGCTTAAGTTAGTGTAATAAAATAACATTATAAATAAATTTTGATGTTGGTGTTTAAGAGATATAAGTATGTATAAAATTTTGACCTTTAAAAAAAAAATGCATTTCTAAATAATTTATCCATCCGTAAAAGCTACCCATCCTTTTCCAATCTCTTTCCAATTTTATTCATCAGTGTGCTAGTACCATAACTGTTTACTTGATTCATTCATGTTATGCCTAAAAATAATCAACGACAAAAGAAGATTTAGGCCCAACCCAAGAAGAAAGAATTGTTAGGTCGAGATATCAGAAACCTCGTAGAAAAAAAAAACTTCAACGGAATGAAAGGAGCCGACCCTTAACCTGTCAAAGAAGGCTGGTCACAAGGGTGGGCCAACCCTCAGCCCATTAAGTGAGGGCCGGCCCTTAGAGCTTCAAGGATGATTAGGCTAGACCCTCTCCTTCCTAGGAGGGCCGACCTGTCCACTCTTCAAGAGGATCCCACCACTCCTCTAACCACATCGGCCCGTATAAATACCTCATTCCACACAGTTTGAGGTAAGTATATCTCAACTTAATAAATTTCTACCTATCTCTCACCTCAAAATTCTCTCTCTAAAACACCAAGAAATTAAAAACGCACCTTACATAGCCATATAATTAATGTTCAATGTTGAAGAGTGATAGATCCCTGTTCAGATTTCACAGCAAAAAAAAAAAAAAAAAACAGAGGAAGAAGAAAGTGTTTGTAGAAGAATATGGGAGACTTTGGATTGATACTGATATACAGAGTACACAAGGACACCTGGCCTTTCGAGAGGACCAATGCTCTCCTACGTACAACTTTACTTTTCCAAAATCAGAATGAATCCCTCTCTCTCCCTCTTCCCCATTTATTTCAGATTATTCAAAAGCAGTAAACCCTAAACCCGGTCCCACAACTCTGCTAACTTAGTAGACTATCCAAAATACCCCTTCTTTTCGCCTCTCACATAAGTAAACCTGATTGGAGGCTTATCATCACTTCCCGCCCAAAGAGTCACCTTGTCCTCAAGGTGAAAATCGGGGAATTGTTCTTGCACCAACTCATATGGCTCCCAAGTCGACTCATGCGAGGGCAGCCCCTTCCACTGAATTAGCACCTCCATCTCGTGTCCGGAACCTCCCTTCCCGGCCCGGATGCCCATCACGTGAACCGTCCTAACGGAGAGCTCGAGCTCGGAAGTCAGGTGGGTTGGAAAAGATGGTTCAGAAGCTGTCCCGCCGAGACAACGCTTGAGCTGCGAAACGTGGAAAACGGGATGAATCGCGGATTCCGGAGGAAGGGCGAGCCGATAGGCCATGGGACCCACGCGAGCGAGGACCTGGAAGGGTCCGTAGAAGCGCGGGCTGAGTTTTTCGAAGGCTCGCTCGGCCACTGTCTTTTTCCGGTATGGTCGGAGCCTAACGTAGACGAGATCTCCAACTTCAAACTCCAATTCCCGTCGCTGGCCATCCGCGTACCGTTTCATTCGAGCTTGAGCTGACTCAAGGAACCCTTTGAGAGCGTCAAGGTATGCATCCCGCTCCCGGAGGAGGGCATCCACATCGGAGCAGATCGCGGAGCCGGTGTTGTACCGGACCAAGGACGGGGGTGGACGACCGTAGAGGGCCTCAAAAGGCGTGGTTTTCGTCGAAGTATGATAAGACGTGTTGTACCAGTATTCAGCCCAAGGAAGCCACTTTACCCACTATTTCGGGCAACCACCGGCGAGACAACGGAGGTAGGTTTCGAGGAAGCGATTCACCACCTCCGTTTGCCCATCGGTTTGAGGATGATAGGCGGTGCTATGGCGGAGAATTGACGATGGACTTTGTAGAAGCCTTGCCTAAGTCGGGGGGTGTGGACTCGGTATTGGTGGTGGTCGATCATCTGACAAAATACGCCCACTTCATTGGCCTCAAGCATCTTTTCTCAGCCCCGATAGTCGCCGAGGCGTTCATAAGGGAAGTGGTGCGACTTCACGGAATGCCACGCTCCATTGTCTCCGATCGGGACAGTGTGTTCATGAGTCGATTTTGGGACGAACTCTTCAAGCTACAATGGTTGGAGGAGACCGGCCGGAGACAAAGTGGAGTACTTGTTCTGTTGGCATGTGGGACAATGGCCCACGTGTCTAGTGATGTCACCCTTCATCCTATCCCAATAAAACACATCACTGATGCGCTTCCATGTCTTCAAGAACCCCGAGTGACCGCCCACGTGACCATCGCGATACTCTTTGAGAACTTTCCCCACCAACGGAGACGTGTTCGGAAGGACAATTCGACCCTTGTACAACAACCGCCCCTGAACCAAAGTGAGACTTGACCGGACCGCCGTCCCTTCTCGCAGCGCGGTCACTAGCTTTGCCAACTTCTCACTACCAGAAATTTGGCCTCTAACTACTGCCGAACGCTGTAGTCATTTTAAATCCACTACAGTTTACTGACTGTCATCTATTGCACTGAAGTCTTATCTCTTTGATTATGACTCCAGTGTTTGGCTGTAGTGTATCTGTTTTATAAGACTGTAGTTAAAATATATAACTACATTGTTTAGATGTAGTCTTACTAGTGACATCTATAAATACTACATCGTTATGCTGTAGTTATATAGAACTCAATTACATAAGATAAAAAAACTACAGTTTTAACAAGTAGTCTTAATTGAGTCAATTAGACAGACTACGGCGTTTTTGTGGCATCTATTGCACTGAAATCTTATCTCTTTGCCTATGACTCCAGTCTTTTCTGTTGAAGACTACATTGTTTAGCTGTAGTATATATTTATGAAATTATATTTTTACAATATAGACTACATCTTATTTCTGTAGAGAATTTTTTTAATAAAAAAAATATTTAAATACATTTATAATATATAAATATCCAAAAAACACATAATAATTGAAATTCTGATTAGTTGCAAATGAAAGATGTCGCACACAATGTGTTGACAATGTGTCCGACAACTTGCTTGAACATAGATATGGATAAACAACAAAACAGTGCAGTAAACAAAGTACACACGATATGGTTACCCAGTTCGGTGAAACACACCTACATCTGGGGGCACGCTGCCAGTGGAAAGGATTTTCACTATCTTGTAGTCAATAGTACACACAAGGTTTATATCTGATTACAATCAACAAATCAATAAAACCTAGAGACTATTACTACCAGTGATCACCTAGACAGGGACTCCCCCTGAATTTGAGCTCCGTCTCAATTCCACTCTTCGATCAACCTCCTGGCTCGGATGACCTTCAGTCTTCAGTGATACGTGAACCTTCAATCACGAAAAGCACAAGAACCCAATTCTCACATACACTCAATCTGTGGAATAGTGTTTGAGAGAATACACCACTTAAAATCAAAACACACAGCCTCCCAGTCCGCCGGTCTTGCACGTCTAAGAGCTCTGAGTGTTTGATCAAAAGTGTCAAGGCTGCTAAGGGGGAGCACACTGATTTTATAGCAGCTTTACAATCCTGTAAGATATCTCTGGTTTCCTTACCCGGCCTCAAGCGAATATCACAAAGTAAAGACTCCATCAAGGTGGATATCGCATAGTAAAGACTCCATCAAGGCGAATATTGAGCAATGAAGATGGCAGCGAGAGATATCTTGCAATGAAGTCACCAGCGAGGCAGATATCTTGTAATGAAGACAATAGCAAGACAATAACTCAGCAATAAGTCATCAGCGAAGCATCTTGAGCAAAACTGGAAACTTGCCTAAAAAAGAGTCTTCATACAGAAGGAAAGATGTCAAACCAGAAGTGGAAACATAACAACCGCATCTTTCCATACCACTTGCACTAAAAAATAAAGCCAACAAAACAACGTATCAACAATCTCCCCCTTTGGCTATTTTTTAGGCAAGCACTTCCAGGACCAGTTCTCATACAAGCGTCATGACCAGAGCGAGAGTAAAAATAAATGACCTCATGACACCTCTCCCCCTGATTGCCTCAAAAAGATACCAAAGGCAAGGATCGACCAACGCAGAGGGAGGAACAACAGCCTGAAAAGGGAATGAGAACTAGGAAAACAGCATATCATTTATCAGAAAGAACGAGAAAGCTGTCTTACAAAACATCCAAATGAAACACATTAGTCTGAAACACACTGGAGTAGTAGCAAAAGATGTCTTGAAAAGAGAATATTACAGACCAGAAAAGAATCAACCAACAATATCCTGATCATTCTCAGAGACATAAACATCGTCTTCAGTTTCAGAATCTTCAGCGGCTTCAGAAACATGAGACCCAACGGCTTGACCTGGCTGAGAAGAGGTAGCAGAGCTCGGGGCAGTAAGGTCCTTGATAAGAGCTTCACACTTGATTTTCCTGGAGGAGAGAGTCTCGATGGTCTTTTTCAGAGTCTCAACCTCTTCAAGAAGTTCCTTCACCACTTTTCTCTGAACATCTTCTGACATGGATCTCAAGTGAAGATTGCTCGCAGGGGCGTCAGATGTCTCGTCACAAGGTCTGACAAGATCCTGAACATGTTTCCCTTCAAATAATTTGGGACTGAAGGTAAGAGCACCAGGACGTTTACCCACCACATCTGAACTCCTCAAGATGTTCTTATTTTGATCAAGCAGGATCCCAGAGATAAGAGAGGGAAAGCCGATGGGAAGCTTTACTGCAAAAGACTTGGCATGTTTTGCCAAGTGATCAAAAACAAAATCACCAAAGTCAAATGAGGAGCGTGTACCTATCTGGAATATGAGCCGAGCGAGATCTGCCGTGATGCTAGACCCATGAGAGGAGGGAGCCCAATTGGCGATGCCAATGCGATACAGGACGGAGTATTTGACAGTAAGCTCGGCCGAAGGCAAAGTTCCCTTTGAAGGCCAGACCTTGGTCTCGTTTCCAGTGATTTCTTGCACGATGATGTCCAGAGAAGGTACCCGATCAACTGTGATGATCTTTCCACGACCCAAGAACTTGTTGATCACAGCAGGAGAGATCTCAAAGCAGTGACCTCTGACAAAGACCTTCCTGAACTCTGGGTCTTCTGGAGAATCAAAGGAAGGGGAAAGATTAACAATGAATTCCTTTACCAGCGCAAGATAGAACACCCCAATGCTAGTGACAGTCCTCAGCATCTCGGCGTCGTGAATGAGCTCCATAATCGCATCAATTTTCAGTGCCTCAGTGGATAATTCCTTTTCAGGAAAAATGGCACGATGGTACACATATCTCAACTTGAGAACACCATCTTCTTTGTGGAAGGAGACATTATCCATGGGAGCAGCGGGGATATTCTTCGGGAGCTTTTGCCCTCCTACAGACCTCTTGTTTCCCAAACCAAGAGGGATAACAGATTCTTCTTCTTCCACCACTTGGTCCTCAACAACAGGAGACAAGGGAGTCTGAGCCGACTTCTTTACCCGTTTCTTAATCATGCCCATCTTTTCCTTTTTCTTTTTCTGGACAGGGATGGGGACAGCAGAAGTGCTTTCTTCCGGAGACTTCTTCTTCTTCCTCTTCTCCGACAGAAGAGTGGCTAAGCAGACCTCATCATCTCTCTGAGTCTTCTTCTTCAGAGTTGCGAGAATGTCCTCTGCATCATCCTGAACATGATCTCCCTTCCTCTTTTGCCCCAGAGAAGATGTAGGCACATATTTCGTGACATCTTTATTCAAGCCCATCATGCCTCCAATGGCATCCTCATGAGTAGGCTCATGAACATGGGGAAGCGAATTCCTATCCCTAGAACTATCAACTGGGATATTAGAAGCTTTAGGGTTACCTCGAACAATCTTGTGAGGACTCTCGATAGGGGATCCTCCAGAACGAACTTCTTCTTCGGAATCAGCTTTGTCTTGTGTCTTTTTTGAGGAGGAATTGCTGGAGCTTGCTTCTCCTGTGATGTCAGCGATGGAAAGAGCAGCTTTCTTGAGGATTGCGCTTCTGGCGGCGGAAAGAGATGGGTTCTCAGGAGGCACCGATGACCCAGCGATCGCACCTCCGGCCTGACCATCGGCGCGTATGCTGGGTCTCAGACCTCGAACCCTAACACCATGCATGTTGCTTTCAGCGCCAGGTTTCTTTGTTGCGACATTTTTCTTCTTCATTGTGGCTTTCTCTGAGGGAGTGGTAGTACTGATCCCACTTCTTGTGCCAACCATTTTGAATAAAAGATTTGGGAAACTGCCACACAGATAACTGTCAAAAGAGGTAAGAAAGCAAATATGGGAAACAAAGCTTAAGAGCGCCGAAGAAGAATGGGAAATTTCGAAATTCAAGCAAGAAATAACTTCCCCTTCTTTCTCGGGAGAGTAACCGTCTGCATGAGTGAGAACATGGCATGGAGAAATACGACGTCGTGACATGAAGTGGGCCTTGATCGATTTTAGGCCCTGAGAGACAGCAATTGGCATTTTAGCCCGGCAAACCAGTCGCATGGGCCAACCAGATACATGGGCCCATGAGAGAAAAAACACAACAGTAACGCGAACAAGAATCAGCGAAGGATTAGCACATATGTTAAGACCAAAAGATCCTCCGATAAACAGTAATTGCTATTGATCAATAACGCATAACCCAAGAGAGGATCTGAGATTTTCAAACCGGTTAGCATCCAAAGCCTTGGTGAAAATATCTGCGAGCTGTTTCTCGGTGTGAATGTATTCGAGTTTGATCTTCTTTTCTTCTACAAGATCTCGAATGAAATGATGTCTGATCTCAATGTGCTTGGTCTTACTGTGTTGAACTGGATTCTTTGAGATGTTGATGGCGCTAATGTTGTCGCAGAACAATGTCATGACATCTTGTCCAACATCATATTCAGCGAGCATCTGTTTCATCCAGAGGAGCTGAGTGCAACTGCTCCCAGCGGCGATGTATTCAGCCTCAGTTGTGGACAAGGATACACAGTTTTGCTTCTTGCTGAACCAGGAGATGAGATTGTTTCCAAGATAGAAACATCCACCAGAAGTTCTCTTTCTATCAACCGTGCTACCTGCCCAGTCAGCATCACAGTATCCCACAAGCATAGAAGAAGTATCATAGGTATACAGTAAACCAAAATTAGCAGTTCCTGAGATGTACCTTATGATTCGCTTAGCTTGAGCCAAATGGCTAGCTTTGGGATTGGCTTGATAGCACGCACATACACCTACTGAGTAGGCTATGTCTGGTCGGCTGGCAGTGAGGTAAAGAAGGCTGCCAATAATACTCCTGTAGAGGCTTTGATCCACAGATTCTCCATGCTCATCCTTAGTGAGTTTGATGTGAGTAGCGGCAGGGGTCCGCTTGTGAGAAGATTTTTCCAGGCCAAACTTTTTCACCAAGTTTTTGGCATATTTACTTTGGGAGATGAAGATACCATCACTCATTTGTTTGATCTGAAAACCCATAAAGTAGTTTAACTCGCCGACCATACTCATCTCAAACTCTGACTGCATTTGTCGAACAAAAAGATCCACCATCTTGTTTGACATTCCTCCAAAGACGATATCGTCAACATAGATCTGAGCTATCATGAGATTGCCATTCTCCTTTTTCACGAACAAGGTCTTGTCAACGCCACCTCGGGTATAACCATTCTGCACAAGAAATTGGGTCAGTCTCTCATACCACGCACGAGGAGCCTGTTTAAGGCCATAGAGAGCTTTTCTTAGTTTGTAGACATGTTGTGGAGAGCTGGGATCTGTAAACCCTTTTGGTTGTGCTACATAGACTTCCTCATTCAGGTACCCATTGAGGAAAGCACTCTTAACATCCATCTGATAGAGCTTGAATAGCAGGTGACACGAGATGCCAAGCAGAAGTCTGATAGCTTCAAGTCTCGCAACAGGGGCAAAGGTTTCATCAAAGTCTACGCCTTCCACCTGTGAATAGCCATGTGCCACAAGTCTAGCTTTGTTCCGAGTTATATTACCATGTTCATCAGATTTATTCTTAAAAATCCACTTAGTTCCTATGACATTCACATTGTCAGGTTTAGGAACCAGCTTCCAGACTTCGTTTCTTTCAAACTGAACAAGTTCTTCTTGCATAGCATTAACCCAGTATTCATCATCAATAGCCTCATTAACATTCTTAGGTTCAATCTTAGAGACAAAGCAGAGATTACCAATCATCTCCCGGTAGTTAACATGAGGTTTTGGACGAGTCTTTATTCCTTCACTGATTTCGCCAATCACCTCATGAGCCGGATGATTTTTCTGAACTCTTCGAGAAGGAATTCTCTGTTCAGTCTCAGGAGAGGATCATTCATCTGGAATAATGTCGCTTACTTTATCATCAGCATCAGTCCTGGCATTTGGATTTCCAGTGGAGATGTCGTCCAAAGAGTTTTCAGCGTCTGTCCTGACATCTGTGTTACTAGGAAAAACTTCATCCTTATCATTAGGACTGTTAGTAACATTATGGTCATCATTTATCACCACATTTATGGATTCCATCATAGTCTTAGTGCGTTTGTTAAAAACACGGTATGCACGACTATTTCTAGAATATCCAAGAAATATACCTTCATCACTTTTCGGGTCAAATTTACGTCGAGGATCTCTGTCAGCAAGAATATAACAAACAGAACTAAAGACATGAAAGTATTTCACATTCGGCTTTCTCCCCCTCCATATTTCATAATGAGTGCTGGAAGTACCTGGACGAATAGTAACTCTATTGTGAATATGGCAGGCAGTATTGAGAGCTTCAGCCCAGAAATGTGGTGGAATATCCTTGGCCAACATCATCACTCTAGCCATCTCTTGGAGGGTTCGATTTTTCCTTTCAACAATTCCATTTTGTTATGGTGTGATTGGAGCAGAGAACTCATGGGCTATCCCTTCTTCAGTACAAAACTTAGCAAAGCTCATGTTCTCAAATTCCCTCCCATGATCACTCCGGATTCTGATCACTTTGCCTATGCTTTCTCCTTTTTCTCTCTGAACCTTCTTACATAGAGCTTCAAAAACAGCAAAGGTGTCAGATTTCTCACGAATAAAGTCAACCCACGTGTACCTGGAGTAGTCATCCACACAAACGAACACGTATCTCTTCCCTCCAAGGCTCTCGACCTGCATCGGTCCCATCAGGTCCATGTGGAGAAGTTCCAGAACACGAGATGTGGTAAGATGTTGCACCATCTTGTGAGACGTCTTGACCTGTTTCCCAATCTGGAACTCACCACAAATTTTTCCTTCTACAATTTTCAGGTTTGGGACACCGATGATGGCTTTCTTAGAGACAATTTTCTGCATGCTTCTGAGATTTAGGTGACCAAGCTTTTGGTGCCACAGCTTGGTTTCGTCAACTTTGGTCAAGAGACAATTGCTGTTGGTTACGGGAGACCATAAATAGCAGTTGTCACGAGATCTGTTTCCTCGCATAAGTTCATCCTGTTCTTCATTAATTACCACACACTTATCACGAGTAAAGTTGACATGCAAATTCAGATCACAAAGCTGACTAATACTAATAAGATTAGCAGTAAGTCCTTCTACCAACAAAGCCTCAGTCAGACAAGACATACCAGGATAGTTTAATTGACCTTTACCCACAATTTTGGCTTTTACTCCATCTCCAAAGGTAACATGACAGTTGGAGTAAGGTTTCACGTTGGTCAGGAAGGTTTGATCACCAGTCATGTGA
The DNA here is from genome assembly GCF_054948205.1 of Urtica dioica subsp. dioica. NCBI lineage: Eukaryota > Viridiplantae > Streptophyta > Magnoliopsida > Rosales > Urticaceae > Urtica > Urtica dioica. The sequence continues at coordinate 11,050,224 of NC_142756.1, forward strand.
CGAGAGCAACCACTGTCGAAATACCAGTCATTCCCGGTGGACACACTCAGAGATGTGTAGGCAATATTGGCACGATATGAGGCATTTTTTACTCTCCATTCCAGCCGAGTAGTAGGTTGTTGAAGAGATGAGACCGTCCTGTGGATGGACCTTTGCTGACGGACATTCCTCCCATACAACCGATAGCAAAAAGGACGGATATGTCCCTTCCTACCACAATAATGGCATACCCAACGAGGTCTGTTGACAGGAGACCTGGTTGATCCAAATTGATGATGTCGAGAAAGGTCATGAGACTTGTTGTTACCAGATGGTTGAGGCATGTTTCGCGACATCTGGCTAGTCTGCTTTTGAGGAACGAACGTAGTCTGGGAAGATGAAGCTCCATGGGTATATCCAAGCCCCTTCATGTTCTTCGCAGGCTTGCCGATGGTGAGGATTTTGTCAAGGCTGTCAGTCCCAGAGTTCAGCATTCTGACAGTTTTAGTCATGTGCTCGAGTTCGCCATTCAGCCGACTGACTTCCTTCTTCAGATCCACAATCGTCTCCAGGAGCCTTGCCTTATCTTCAGTCAGGGTAAGGATAAGCGCACTCTGTTTGTCTAGAATCTGGGATTCCTCAACCCATTTGGTGTGCAAGGTATTGTATGCTTCATTCATAGCATCGTCAGATAGTTATTCATCTAGAACATATTTCTGAGAGCATTCACCAAATTCATTAGTAGACTCATGAGTATGGACAGAGGCAGTAAATGCTACAAAGTTACTTATCTGATCTGAGTCGCTTTTGTGAGACCCGACTTTTGTACACGTCAGCTTCTGTAAAAATTTCCTCTTATTAATAAATAAAGGAAATTTTCTTCTCTCTCCGTGTTGAATGAATTATAAGAATTCACAATAAGGAAATGGTGAGTTTTGATAATCCGAATATAAGGAAATAGATTTTTGAAAGCACTTGAATGTTGGAATAAAGTTAAGTGCTTGAGAACGAAGGAGCTAATATTTGAGGGTGACGGAATTTCGGAATAAGGATATTCGAGTAAACCGGATATTATTTTCTGAATAAAATTACTCGGAATGTACTCGGAGATTAAAAATCTCAAGAGTGAAAATAAATTCTGAAATCCCTTAAATATATTCAAGGTAACGAGAATTAATGAGAATTTTCTCGGTTATTTTTCGAGATTATTTTCAATTAATTAAGGACAAGATTGTGAGATTTTATTTTGGAAGGACTTATGTGCAACGTTTTGAAGGACGAAATTGAAAGAAAAGAGTAAAGAGGGGTTATTTTAAGAGAGACGTGTCAAAATTTTGTTGGGCCATTTGTGCACGTGTGGCGTGAGGAGGAGCTGCCATGTGGCATTTCTTTCTTCTTCTCCTCTCATTTTCGGCCACCTCACCCTCTCACTCTCTTTCTTTTCTTTTCCTTCTTCTTCTTTCTCTCTTCTCGTTCTTCTCTCCCGCGCGCGCACAGCAACACCTGCAGACAAAGAAAAAAAAAGAGAGAAAAGAATTTCGGCCATCTTCTTCAAGCCTCACCGAGCTTTATCATCACCTTAATCACCCTTCCCTTCTCTTTTTCTTCTCTCCTCATCTTCGCGCGCCATCTCCGCCGTGAGCCCCGTCGCCGCGCGCTTCAGGCCGAGGAGAACGAGACTCGCCGAGAGCCGCCGTGACGCCGGACCAGGAAGGAACGCCGGGGAAGGTTTGAGAGCACGCTGAGGAGGCTGAATTTCACGGGAATAAGGTGATAATCTCTTCCTCAACTTGAATTCGAAATCTAGGGTTCTAAGATTCGAAATTGGGGGTTTTTGATTCCGGATTGAAATATGTGAAATTGGTTGGTTTTGTGTGTTTATTGAGCTCGGTTATTGATGATTATAGCTTGAGATTGAGGATTGATTTCGAATTTCTTGTTTTGGATTCATTTTGGCCGAATGTGTGAAAAAGAAAAAACTGTTTGAACAGCCTCTGTAAATCGACGTGGACAGACCGTTATGCTCTGAGTCCTTATTTTTGGATATTTTTCATGGATAGTAGACCGTACGAGCTTTCTAAAATGACCAAGAACATGTAAATCCATTGAGTATTGAATGAGTTATGAATTTTCAAAGATTGTGTTTCGCAGCAGTAATTACAGGATTTCCAGAACTGTAACCGGAAATTACGGGCTGTTTTTGAGATAGCTATTCTTGTCGTATGTATGCTTGTAATATCTCGTTAGAAAGCTACATGAGTCTACTTTCATTTGCCGCTAGAATCAATCGATTTCAAGTTTTGTAGCTCGAGTTATGATGGCTTAAGCGCTAGTGGGTCGGGCTGTCGGGAAATTCTTGTGATTTGTTTGTGTTTTGCCGAGCGTTTGATTCTGTGTGTTCAGCCGGGGCTGGTTAAGTGTTTGCTTGGTTTGGAGTTGATTATGAGTTTGAAAGTGTGAAATTGACTCGTTATCGGATTCAATGACTTGGTTACAGATCAAGACGGACGAACGGAAACCGGACGAGGCGAAGGCGACGAAGCCGGTTTTGAAGATTCTAAGAAAGAGTTATCGAAATTAAAGCTCGATTAACTCGTGAGTCTTTTAATCGCGTCTCGCGTTTAAATACTCTTGGATTTGATTATGTGATGTATTTCGCGTATTTAAATAAATAATTTATGTTTATTTATTTAATAACGTTTAAGAGTTTGATTTGATTCGCTTTGGAATTCTCGGTTACTTTTTATTCGGATCAATTTATTTGAGACTCATAAGCATGTTATTGGATTTTATTTCGTATTGTTCTCGATACGAAAATACGCGAGTCTTGAATAAGTTTGACTTCCGAAAAACCGGAGAATAATGAATTAAATTCTCGAATTCCGAACCGACTCGAATCTAATCCCGACAACGAACCTTATCTTTTCAAGTAGTTTCAAATCCAGTAACTAACGAAGTTTCAACTTCGGATTCTAGTTCTCTCGACGCTCCAGGACGTGCTAAAGGTCTCGGGAAGCGTGTAAAGCAAAGTGTCCTCCGGAATTCATCGAGTTCTCCGACGAACTATTCCGGGTAAGTGGGATTTAAGTTTGAGGCGCCAAAAAGGGGAATGGTGCCTAGTAGAATAATTGTTTATGTTTCTTCGTTTAATCCTAAAACAAAGAGAAACCCTCAGGTAGACAAGACGACCGAATAAGGCTTCGGCCACTAACTAATAAGATAATAAAATGATAGGATTAAACGGTTAGCGGGCTAAGAACCTTGAAGCCTTTAAAACTATGTTGAGCTTCTGTTATAGGTTTTACCCCTTCGTCCTGATGAGAGGACAACAGGAGGAGGAAAGACGGTGTCCTTCGGATTCAATCCCGAGAGGAACTGTTCTAGGAGAAGGTCCAGCCTCACAGTTGTCGACAACTCCTTCTAAAATACTTAAAGAGCCATACAGTGAAATTAATAATGTTAATGACGGGCTTTATCCCGATAAGATCTCCTCCTGTAATAAGATAGACAGGTAGGCTGTAGACAGCTCCTGTAAAACACAACGAACTCTTGTCGGCAATGTAGCGAGTGGCATTCCCGAAGGCCCTTTAATGGGAAGTCGATGGGTGGCTTCAGGTAAGTCGATGGGTGGCTTACCTGTCCTGAAGGAAATATGAACCCTGGATCGATCAGGGATTGGTGAGGGTTTGATTCCCTCTACCAAACGCGCGCTAAGGCCCTCCTACATGTGCTAGTGGATCCCAGACATTAAAACTTCGGCCTTCTGAGGACTAGGCTCAAGTTCTCAGAATGGTTTACTCATCTCTCATGAACGGCTGCGGACTGAAGTGTTGATTGGCCAGTCCACTGATGTAAGGCGTCGGTATGAGCGAGATGGATGAGTTTCTAGGAAGACGGTTGTTAGCCGGATTCCTATATGATTATGTGTTTGATTGTTTTAGAACGGGGTTCTAAAACTGAATATGTCTATGTTGATTGAATGAGATTTTTGTTATCCTGATTGAATAATGGAACTTCTTTATTCTTATGAATCTATCACCTGCTGTCATCTGCATTTTATCATCTGCAACCATGCATCTCATGTAGTGCTAGGTTAGATATCCTGCTTACTGAGTCGGTGTGACTCACCCCTTAAATCCCTTTCCTTGTAGATAAAGGAAAAGCTCAGGCGAAGCAGGAGTGCTAGTCAAGGTAGATCTCATGACGACCTGTGGCATAGGAAATGTCTTTTTGGGAAATGGGTATCAGGTTTTTGAAAACCGAGCTAATATGCTCGTGAAAGTTTTATATAGCTTTGAAAGAACTTTTATTATATCATAACGTTTAGATAATCGGCCCGAACCTCTTTTTACGTTTTGAAACTCGGTTAGCACGATTATGGGCCTGTGCTTATGGATAGCAAGCTAGGGTAGTCCGCATTTTTGTAACTCTTCTAAAAGCGAAAAATTTTACCAGTTTTTAGCGGACTAGCTCTAGGAACCCTTGTTATTCCTTATATGTAAATTAATTTTATTTCCGCTGTTTGTTTAATAAACGTTTTGTAAATGACGTTTGAAAATGTTTTATGTTCATTTCATTTGAAAACATAAATGGTTTATGATAATGTTATGGGAAAGGTCGCGTTCCGAGGACGACGGGTGTCCTGCGGGTCGTGACAGAGTTTTTGGTATCAGAGCCACAGGTTTAGTCGTTTCTGTAGACTGTGAGATCTATTAGTTGACTGAGCATCTTGTTTACGGTCTGAGTGTCTACATGTGTGACTTTTTTTTATGGTTACTAGGAGTATGAGGGTATCAATGTGTCGGTGTGCTGTGTTTCCTGTTTGGATTCGTTGAAGAATATGTATGATATCTTGAGCTTTCTGGCGTCGTTCAGTTTCTGACCTGGCTATTGTTATGTGATTCCTTTAGAATCTGGAAGTAATGGCGGAAGAAGGGGAAAGTCTTGACGCTCGTATCGCAAGGATAGAGCAATCGTTGGAACGACAGGCTAGAGAAGCGCAGCAAAGGAATGAGCAAACGGAGAGACAGAACCGTTTGATGGCATTGCTGCTTGAGCGAATGGATCAGCAGGTTCAACCGGATCCTCCTCTAGCTGCCGAGAACCAACCTCAAGAACCTCTTCCAGCCTTACCGGTAGCGAGAGCGGAAGAGCTGAACTACCGTATTCCTGATGTAGCCCCTGTTATAGGAGAGCCAGTGTACGAACGATTCCGGAAGCAGAAGCCACCAGTGTTCGAAGGAGGTCCAGACCCTGTAGCGGCTGAGAATTGGATCAAGAAGATCCAACAGATTGTTAGCTACATGCAGTTGTCCGACGCGGAGCGCGTAGCTTGCGCGATCTACCAGATGACCTCTGAGGCTCGAAGCTGGTGGGAGGTAACTGTCATGTCAGAGGATGTAACGACTATGACATGGGTACACTTCATCAACCTCTTTCATGAGAAATACCTGAGCGAGGCAAGCACATCCGGCAAGATTCGAGAGTTCATGAATCTGCGTCAAGGGAAGATGCCAGTAGCGGAATATGTTGCGAAGTTCGACGAGCTGGCAAAGTTTTCTCCGTCCGTGGTTCCGACCGATCAAGCACGGAAGACGAAGTTTATGCATGGTTTGAACGTTGGAATCGTGAAGCTGGTAGAGAGCGGAGACACTGGGCCAAGAACCTACGCTAGTGCGGTTCAAATGGCGTTGAGGATCGACGCTTGGCATGGAGACGTGGCAGTTTCTGCTCCAACTCCTCTTACTATAGTGCCACCACCACAAGCTGGTTCGAATACAGGGAATCAGTTCAAGAGGAATCGTTTCCAGCAGCAGTCAGGACGCCGTAATCCGACGAACTATGGAAATCAGCCTCAACAGAGGAATCAGTCGGGAGGCGGAAACTCGTATGGAAAAGGTAAGCGCTTCCAGAAAGGTGACCAGAACGTCGATAACAAGCGCGCCAGACCTGACAATCAGAACATCCCTCAATGTGCGAAGTGTGGGAACCGACATTCAGGCGAGTGCCGAGCCAATAATGTTACTTGTTACAATTGTGGCCAAGTGGGACATTATTCCAGGACCTGTCCAAACCCGAGACAAGGAGATGTACCAGCCAAGGCCCCACCGAAAGCCAATGCTCGAGTGTTCACTATTCGTGAAGATGATGTGCGTGCAGGAACATCTACTGCAGTTACAGGTCAGCTTTCTGTGGGAAATCTCTCAGCTTATGTACTCATGGATTCAGGTGCTACGCATTCATTTATTGCATCTAAAGTAGCTGAAAAGTTAGAAAGTGAAAAGTTGAATTTTTCCTACCCGTTCATAATTGTCAGTCCGGCAGGAGATCTGTTCGAATCTAAGTTATGGTTCAAAAACGTACCAATTCACGTTCAAGGTAGAGAGCTGATGGCTCATCTGATTGAACTTGAAATGGTTGACTATGATGTTATACTCGGGATGGATTGGTTAAGCAAGCATCACGCAGTGATTAACTGCAATAAGAAGGAGGTTAAGTTTCAAGCTCCTGGAAGTGAATCATTCTACTTTCATGGATCATCTCGGAAACCAGCCCTTCCAATGGTATCAGCAATGAGAGCTTTGAGGATGCTACAGAGTGGATGTGCTGGATTTCTAGCAAGCGTAAGAGATGTATCGAAGGAACAGAAGGTAGAGCCGAAGGATATTCCAGTCGTAAAGGAGTTTCTAGAAGTATTTCCTGAAGATCTATCAGGGTTACCACCTGATCGGGAGATCGAATTCTGCATAGAATTGATTCCTGGAACTGCACCGATATCGAAGACCCCATACCGGATGGCTCCAGCAGAGTTGAAAGAGCTTAAGACGCAGTTACAGGAGTTGTTGGATAAAGGTTTCATCCGTCCAAGTCATTCACCGTGGGGAGCGCCGGTGTTATTTGTGAAGAAAGCAGATGGTTCTCTAAGATTATGCATCGACTACCGAGGATTGAACCAGGTGACTATCAAGAATAGATATCCGCTTCCTCGTATCGACGATTTGTTTGATCAATTAGCAGGAGCGCAAATCTTCTCAAAGATCGATCTACGTTCGGGCTATCATCAGCTTAAAGTCCGAGGTGAAGACATTCCGAAGACAGCGTTCCGAACGCGATATGGGCATTATGAGTTCTTAGTCATGTCCTTTGGATTGACGAATGCTCCTGCAGCATTTATGGATTTAATGAACCGAGTGTTTGAGGCGTTCTTGGATAAGTTCGTGATCGTTTTCATAGACGATATCCTCATATACTCGAAGACTCAGGAGGATCATGAGCATCATTTAAGAATGGTTCTAGCGAAACTCCGAGAAAAACAGCTCTATGCCAAGTTCTCGAAGTGTGAATTTTGGCTTGACAAGGTAATCTTCTTGGGTCATGTCATTTCGAAGGAAGGAGTTATGGTCGACCCAGCGAAGATCCAAGCAGTTAAGGACTGGAATAGGCCGAAAACAGTAACGGAGATAAGAAGTTTCCTAGGTTTAGCTGGCTACTATAGGAAATTCGTGGAAGGATTTTCTAAGTTAGCCATGCCTCTGACCCAATTAACACGAAAAGGAACCAAGTTTGAATGGACGGACAAGTGTGAAAGCAGTTTTCAAGAGCTAAAGAAGCGCCTAACGATAGCTCCAATCCTTGCAATTCCACAAGGAACTGAAGGTTTTGCAATTTATTGTGACGCATCGAAACAAGGCCTAGGAGCAGTGCTGATGCAACGGGGCAAGGTGATCGCCTACGCATCTCGACAGCTCAAGGACTACGAGACAAGGTATCCAACGCATGATATGGAGCTCGCAGCTGTGGTTTTTGCACTCAAACTTTGGAGGCATTATCTGTATGGAGTACACTGCGACATTTACACGGACCATAAGACCCTCAAATACCTCTTTACTCAGAAAGAGTTGAATATGAGGCAGGGACGTTGGATGGAATTGTTGAATGATTACGACTTTGAGCTTCATTATCACCCTGGAAAGGCGAATAAGGTGGCTGATGCCCTTAGTCGAAAGACCGCCGCAGTAGCTGCGAATCTAGTTGGACAGTCTCCTCAGCTCAAGTCAGAGATAGAAAGGTTGGAGATGCAGCTGATCACTGGAAGATTAGCAGCTCTTAACGTGCGACCAACCCTTCTTGAGCAGATAAAGGAGGGACAATACGCGGATGATTTCTTGCTTGGGAAGATGTTTGACGCCCAAGGGAATCAAGAAGGTGAATTCAAACTCGACGATCGGGAAATGTTGAGATGTAACGGTAAGGTCTGTGTGCCTGCCGATGATGATCTCCGACGCCAATTGCTGCAAGAAGCTCATGGGACTCCATATTCGATCCATCCAGGTGCGACGAAAATGTATCAAGATCTCAAGAAGATCTATTGGTGGCCGGGTATGAAGAGAGATGTGGTGACGTTCGTCCAAAAGTGTCTTACATGTCAGCAGGTTAAGGCTGAGCATCAGAAACCCGCAGAGATGTTGCAACCCTTGGAAGTTCCACAGTGGAAGTGGGATCAAATCACGATGGATTTCGTGTCGGGTTTACCCAGGACTACGGTTGGATATGACGCAGTCTGGGTGATTGTAGACAGGTTGACGAAGTCGGCCCACTTTCTTCCCATAAGGACCACTTATTCAATTGATAGATTAGCTGAGCTATTTATCAAGGAGATAGTGCGCCTGCATGGAGTTCCTTTGTCGATCGTTTCAGATCGAGATACTCGATTCACATCGAGGTTTTGGCAACGTCTCCACGATGGCATGGGATCAAGATTGAAGTTCAGTACAGCCTTCCACCCTCAGACTGATGGGCAGAGTGAGCGCACCATTCAGATTCTGGAAGATATGCTCCGAGCCAGCGTGTTAGATTTTCAGGGCTCGTGGAGCCGTTACCTTCCCTTGATAGAATTTGCGTATAACAATAGTTATCAAGCGACTATTGGAATGGCGCCATATGAAGCACTCTATGGAAGGAAATGTCGATCCCCTGTCCACTGGGACGAAGTCGGAGAGAACAAGCTCGTAGGGCCAGAGATGCTAGAGCAAACCACGGAAGCAATCAAGAAGATCCGAGCGAGGATGAAGGCTTCTCAGAATCGTCAGAAGAGCTATGCAGATAAACGAAGACGACCTCTTGAGTTTCAGGCCGGAGACAAAGTGTTTCTGAAAGTTTCACCAATGCGCGGGGTGATGAGATTCGGCAAGAAGGGTAAGCTGAGCCCCAGGTATACAGGACCTTTTGAGATCCTGGAGCGCGTTGGAGTGGTAGCTTATCGTTTAGCTTTGCCACCGTCAATGTCTCATCTGCATAATGTCTTCCATGTTTCCATGCTAAGGAAATATGTAGAGGACACTTCTCACGTTCTTCCGGTCCATGAAGTCGAGGTTTCAGAAAATGTACAATATGAAGAGCCAGCAGTTGCAATTCTCGACAGGAAAGAGAAGGTTTTGAGGAACAAGGTAATCCCCTTGGTGAAAGTGCAATGGAAAAGGCACAATGTCGAAGAAGCGACATGGGAACTCGAGGAAGAAATGAAGAAAAAGTACCCATCGCTTTTCTAAGTTTCGAGGACGAAACTTCTTTAAGGGGTTAGGGGTTGTGAGACCCGACTTTTGTACACGTCAGCTTCTGTAAAAATTTCCTCTTATTAATAAATAAAGGAAATTTTCTTCTCTCTCCGTGTTGAATGAATTATAAGAATTCACAATAAGGAAATGGTGAGTTTTGATAATCCGAATATAAGGAAATAGATTTTTGAAAGCACTTGAATGTTGGAATAAAGTTAAGTGCTTGAGAACGAAGGAGCTAATATTTGAGGGTGACGGAATTTCGGAATAAGGATATTCGAGTAAACCGGATATTATTTTCTGAATAAAATTACTCGGAATGTACTCGGAGATTAAAAATCTCAAGAGTGAAAATAAATTCTGAAATCCCTTAAATATATTCAAGGTAACGAGAATTAATGAGAATTTTCTCGGTTATTTTTCGAGATTATTTTCAATTAATTAAGGACAAGATTGTGAGATTTTATTTTGGAAGGACTTATGTGCAACGTTTTGAAGGACGAAATTGAAAGAAAAGAGTAAAGAGGGGTTATTTTAAGAGAGACGTGTCAAAATTTTGTTGGGCCATTTGTGCACGTGTGGCGTGAGGAGGAGCTGCCATGTGGCATTTCTTTCTTCTTCTCCTCTCATTTTCGGCCACCTCACCCTCTCACTCTCTTTCTTTTCTTTTCCTTCTTCTTCTTTCTCTCTTCTCGTTCTTCTCTCCCGCGCGCGCACAGCAACACCTGCAGACAAAGAAAAAAAAAGAGAGAAAAGAATTTCGGCCATCTTCTTCAAGCCTCACCGAGCTTTATCATCACCTTAATCACCCTTCCCTTCTCTTTTTCTTCTCTCCTCATCTTCGCGCGCCATCTCCGCCGTGAGCCCCGTCGCCGCGCGCTTCAGGCCGAGGAGAACGAGACTCGCCGAGAGCCGCCGTGACGCCGGACCAGGAAGGAACGCCGGGGAAGGTTTGAGAGCACGCTGAGGAGGCTGAATTTCACGGGAATAAGGTGATAATCTCTTCCTCAACTTGAATTCGAAATCTAGGGTTCTAAGATTCGAAATTGGGGGTTTTTGATTCCGGATTGAAATATGTGAAATTGGTTGGTTTTGTGTGTTTATTGAGCTCGGTTATTGATGATTATAGCTTGAGATTGAGGATTGATTTCGAATTTCTTGTTTTGGATTCATTTTGGCCGAATGTGTGAAAAAGAAAAAACTGTTTGAACAGCCTCTGTAAATCGACGTGGACAGACCGTTATGCTCTGAGTCCTTATTTTTGGATATTTTTCATGGATAGTAGACCGTACGAGCTTTCTAAAATGACCAAGAACATGTAAATCCATTGAGTATTGAATGAGTTATGAATTTTCAAAGATTGTGTTTCGCAGCAGTAATTACAGGATTTCCAGAACTGTAACCGGAAATTACGGGCTGTTTTTGAGATAGCTATTCTTGTCGTATGTATGCTTGTAATATCTCGTTAGAAAGCTACATGAGTCTACTTTCATTTGCCGCTAGAATCAATCGATTTCAAGTTTTGTAGCTCGAGTTATGATGGCTTAAGCGCTAGTGGGTCGGGCTGTCGGGAAATTCTTGTGATTTGTTTGTGTTTTGCCGAGCGTTTGATTCTGTGTGTTCAGCCGGGGCTGGTTAAGTGTTTGCTTGGTTTGGAGTTGATTATGAGTTTGAAAGTGTGAAATTGACTCGTTATCGGATTCAATGACTTGGTTACAGATCAAGACGGACGAACGGAAACCGGACGAGGCGAAGGCGACGAAGCCGGTTTTGAAGATTCTAAGAAAGAGTTATCGAAATTAAAGCTCGATTAACTCGTGAGTCTTTTAATCGCGTCTCGCGTTTAAATACTCTTGGATTTGATTATGTGATGTATTTCGCGTATTTAAATAAATAATTTATGTTTATTTATTTAATAACGTTTAAGAGTTTGATTTGATTCGCTTTGGAATTCTCGGTTACTTTTTATTCGGATCAATTTATTTGAGACTCATAAGCATGTTATTGGATTTTATTTCGTATTGTTCTCGATACGAAAATACGCGAGTCTTGAATAAGTTTGACTTCCGAAAAACCGGAGAATAATGAATTAAATTCTCGAATTCCGAACCGACTCGAATCTAATCCCGACAACGAACCTTATCTTTTCAAGTAGTTTCAAATCCAGTAACTAACGAAGTTTCAACTTCGGATTCTAGTTCTCTCGACGCTCCAGGACGTGCTAAAGGTCTCGGGAAGCGTGTAAAGCAAAGTGTCCTCCGGAATTCATCGAGTTCTCCGACGAACTATTCCGGGTAAGTGGGATTTAAGTTTGAGGCGCCAAAAAGGGGAATGGTGCCTAGTAGAATAATTGTTTATGTTTCTTCGTTTAATCCTAAAACAAAGAGAAACCCTCAGGTAGACAAGACGACCGAATAAGGCTTCGGCCACTAACTAATAAGATAATAAAATGATAGGATTAAACGGTTAGCGGGCTAAGAACCTTGAAGCCTTTAAAACTATGTTGAGCTTCTGTTATAGGTTTTACCCCTTCGTCCTGATGAGAGGACAACAGGAGGAGGAAAGACGGTGTCCTTCGGATTCAATCCCGAGAGGAACTGTTCTAGGAGAAGGTCCAGCCTCACAGTTGTCGACAACTCCTTCTAAAATACTTAAAGAGCCATACAGTGAAATTAATAATGTTAATGACGGGCTTTATCCCGATAAGATCTCCTCCTGTAATAAGATAGACAGGTAGGCTGTAGACAGCTCCTGTAAAACACAACGAACTCTTGTCGGCAATGTAGCGAGTGGCATTCCCGAAGGCCCTTTAATGGGAAGTCGATGGGTGGCTTCAGGTAAGTCGATGGGTGGCTTACCTGTCCTGAAGGAAATATGAACCCTGGATCGATCAGGGATTGGTGAGGGTTTGATTCCCTCTACCAAACGCGCGCTAAGGCCCTCCTACATGTGCTAGTGGATCCCAGACATTAAAACTTCGGCCTTCTGAGGACTAGGCTCAAGTTCTCAGAATGGTTTACTCATCTCTCATGAACGGCTGCGGACTGAAGTGTTGATTGGCCAGTCCACTGATGTAAGGCGTCGGTATGAGCGAGATGGATGAGTTTCTAGGAAGACGGTTGTTAGCCGGATTCCTATATGATTATGTGTTTGATTGTTTTAGAACGGGGTTCTAAAACTGAATATGTCTATGTTGATTGAATGAGATTTTTGTTATCCTGATTGAATAATGGAACTTCTTTATTCTTATGAATCTATCACCTGCTGTCATCTGCATTTTATCATCTGCAACCATGCATCTCATGTAGTGCTAGGTTAGATATCCTGCTTACTGAGTCGGTGTGACTCACCCCTTAAATCCCTTTCCTTGTAGATAAAGGAAAAGCTTAGGCGAAGCAGGAGTGCTAGTCAAGGTAGATCTCATGACGACCTGTGGCATAGGAAATGTCTTTTTGGGAAATGGGTATCAGTTTTTTGAAAACCGAGCTAATATGCTCGTGAAAGTTTTATATAGCTTTGAAAGAACTTTTATTATATCATAACGTTTAGATAATCGGCCCGAACCTCTTTTTACGTTTTGAAACTCGGTTAGCACGATTATGGGCCTGTGCTTATGGATAGCAAGCTAGGGTAGTCCGCATTTTTGTAACTCTTCTAAAAGCGAAAAATTTTACCAGTTTTTAGCGGACTAGCTCTAGGAACCCTTGTTATTCCTTATATGTAAATTAATTTTATTTCCGCTGTTTGTTTAATAAACGTTTTGTAAATGACGTTTGAAAATGTTTTATGTTCATTTCATTTGAAAACATAAATGGTTTATGATAATGTTATGGGAAAGGTCGCGTTCCGAGGACGACGGGTGTCCTGCGGGTCGTGACAGCTTTCTTCATCTTCTTCATCCGAAAGAGTAGCGTTGTATCCCTTTTTCTGTTTCTTGAGGAAGTTGGGACACTCCTTTTGAATATGACCAAAACCTTCACATACGTGACACTGAATGCCTTTGCCTTTCCCAGATCGTTCACCACTTTTACTATTCCTGTGAGGATAAGTGTTCTTCTGGAATCGTTGTTGGAAATTGTCCTTGACATCTTGTGAGTCTTTTCCCATTTATCAACTTGAAAACATCTTTATCGACACCGTTAAATATAGCATTGAGAGCACGGGAGTTACCAAGGGCCGCCTCATCTTCAGTGGGGGTCCAGTCCTTTTCGGGTTTTGTGCCAGTACGGGCTCCTTTGTCATCAGTCGTCATAGGAGCTTCCCACCCGTGTATCACAGCTTTCCATGTTCGGCTATCAAGGGACTTCAAGAAAGCGGTCATGCGTGCCTTCCAATATCCATAGTTGGTTCCGTCGAGTACTGGAGGGCGATTGACAGAACCTCCGTCTCGGGAACTATCCATAATAGGCAATCAGAAAAAAATACAGGAAACCACCTAAGAGATCAAGGTGCCTGCTCTGATACCAATTGAAATTCTGATTAGTTGCAAAGGCAAGATGTCGCACACAATGTGTTGACAATGTGTCCGACAACTTGCTTGAACACAGATATGGATAAACAACAAAACAGTGCAGTAAACAAAGTACACACGATATGGTTACCAAGTTCGGTGAAACACACCTACATCTGGGGGCACGCTGCCAGTGGAAATGATTTTCACTATCTTGTAGTCAATAGTACACACAAGGTTTATATCTGATTACAATTAACAAATCAATAAAACCTGGAGACTATTACTACCAGTGATCACCTAGATAGGGACTCCCCCTGAATTTGAGCTCCGTCTCAATTCCACTCTTCGAGCAACCTCCTGGCTCGGATGACCTTCAGTCTTCAGTGATACGTGAACCTTCAATCACGAAAAGCACAAGAACCCAATTCTCACATACACTCAATCTGTGGAATAGTGTTTGACAGAATACACTACTTAAAATCAAAACACACAGCCTCCCAGTCCGCCGGTCTTGCACGTCTAAGAGCTCTGAGTGTTTGATCAAAAGTGTCAAGGCTGCTAAGGGGGAGCACACGGCTTTTATAGCAGCTTTACAATCCTGGAAGATATCTCGGGTTTCCTTACCCGGCCTCAAGCGAATATCACAAAGTAAAGACTCCATCAAGGTGAATATCGCATAGTAAAGACTCCATCAAGGCGAATATTGAGCAATGAAGATGGCAGCGAGAGATATCTTGCAATGAAGTCACCAGCGAGGCAGATATCTTGTAATGAAGACAGTAGCAAGACAATAACTCAGCAATAAGTCATCAGCGAAGCATCTTGAGCAAAACTGGAAACTTGCCTGAAAAAGAGTCTTCATACAGAAGGAAAGATGTCAAACCAGAAGTGGAAACATAACAACCGACATCTTTCCATACCACTTGCACTAAAAAATAAAGCCAACAAAACAACGTATCAACAATAATAATATCCAAAAATCTCATATTTCATTCAATCAATAATAAATATCATTTACATAAATATGGCATTACATAAATATCAATAATCAATAATAATATCCAAGACCTTTGTATGTTCTCTGCGAGACATAATCAAACTCAGATCAAAATCCCTGAATCAATCCCAGGAAAAAAAAAAACGGTATCAAAAGACTTGTACCAATTTCAGAATTCAGCAAAATACTCACTCAACTTTGCCCATTGTTGATAGCGTTTAGCTAGTGAGTCTTGGTTGTTGTCGTGGATGAAGTCCTTTGAGGAGTAGACCTCCAGATCGCCGGACCTCATGATTGAACAAGTCGATTATATGTGTTCTGCCATTGTCATTGTTGAAAATATGAAGCCAACAAATACCACTCAAATAAAACAAAAAATTCACAACCGTTAGTTGCTTAAATCAACTTCAAGTGCTAATGTATATGCCTTGAACCTTGGCTTGTCTTGAACCTTCACACTGTTATTAAAGGGCTAATGTATCTGCAAAATTTAATATACTCAGTCACATGAAAAAATAATTAAACAAAACGCAATAAAGTTTCAGCCTCAAGACATCTCGCCGAGCCGTTGACTTGTCGTTGGCACTGAACAGCCCCTATTTGCCTCGTCGCTGAACCCGAATAGCCCTCGCTGCTCGCCCGCGACTCGCCGAAACCGTCCTCGCTGCATCCTCGTACCTGCGGTACGAGCTCGGAGAGGCATGCAGCACCAACAAGAGAGCATGGTTAGATTAAAAATTGAACCGAGAATACCCAAATTTCTCGATTCGAAATCAATTCCAGAACAAAGCATTCGGAAATCGAACACTCATCCGATCCTAACTCGTCCCACACTCAACAACAACAACAAAACAACAACAACCAGAGCCAAGTTCAAAACAAGTAAATTTTCTATAAAAAAACCTACGTTATTCACATCTTAACGAGTCTCCGACTCATCTAAAAACACCACAAAGTCAAATCCGATCATACACATATCAATGCCACACCACAAACAGTGCAAAAATCCATACAACACACTTCAAAGCCAAGCAATTCCCTACAAATCCGGAACCCCCAAAATCAGCCCAAATTCGTCCATAATTCCAATCAAGCAATAAAGCATGTAATCATCCAATTAATTACTTAAAATCTGAGTCCTAAACATCAATGGACTTATTCAAGCATCACAACATGAAAACCCCCAATTCTTCTCTTCCAAATTTCGGCCAAACTATCCATAAAAATCTGAAAACCCTAACTTAAATAATTTCAGCTCACTACAAGCACAAACCGAGTCCAAACACAAGCAACCAACGACATAAACCAAATGAACTAAAAAACCCCTAATTGGAAAACCTAGAAATCGGACTAGAAGCAAAGAAAATGACCGAAATTCCTACCTTGCTGCTGAACAAACACACGTGATTCTAAGCTTCCTCTACCTCAGATCCGTGCTCAAATCCTTGATAGTTACCTTTTGGGAGGGAAGGATAGACTCTGCGGAGACTAGAGATCTAGGCAAGAGAATGGATTAGATCGTTGACAAGTAAGGCGTTTTGCGACGAAGGAACTTGAGATCTATTTGTAGAATCTAGATAATGTCAGCAACACGGAATAAGCAGAGAATGAGAGAAATAAAATTTATGGAATAAACCACTACTTGTTTACTTGAAATGAAGAGGAGCACAATCCTTCACTTTAAAAAAATACAATCCTGGTACATTATCTTGGTCAGAATTTAACACCAATAAAACAACTCAACATACTAAGAAAAAGACCATAATTGCCTACTTAATATATATGAAAGTAAGACGAAATCAAACTGAGAAATCACAATAGCATTACTTAATATTAGAATTCAATCTCAATCTCAGACCTAAAAGCACGGCCAAAAATATGATATTCCAAGTTACAAAAATCAGACAAACAGAGGTCAGAAGCGAGAGAAAAACCACAGTGAATCCAATATCCAAACAATCAGCCAAAGTACGAGAATCATCATCGCACATAGATCAACAGTCTAGAATCCTAATACCTTAAAAAGCCCCAAATCAATTTGAAATTCAAATCCATAGACCTTGAATGATGTCCTTTACCTTGAATGATGTCCAGCGACCTTGAATCTTCTTCGGCGAGAACCCTCTATTTTTCAGCCGACCTATTCCTTGCACACATCAAATGTAAGAGACTAAATCAAATTCCAATTCACATAAAATCTGAAATTGACCAAGCAAAAACACCAATTCAACTCTCAAAACCAAGACCCAAAAATCAATTAACAGGTTCAAGCTAAACAACATAGAAAAAACCCAATTTCTTTATAAATTTTCGGCCAAAAAATCAATTAAAATTCAGGAATCCTAACTCAAAGAATTTCAGATCAAGAACAACAACAAACCGAGCCCAATCCAATCCATATACCACGGAAAATCACAGAACAAGCAAGAGAAATAAAAAACCCCTAATTTCTAAACCTAAATCGAACTAAAAGAAAGAAGAAATTTTCAAATAGAAACTCCTACCTCTTATTCATGAACGAACCACAGAAATTTCTAGCGACAAATTCGAGAAAAAGAATGAAGAGGAATACTCGAGGCCTGGAGATACAAATAGAGAAGGAGAGAGGCTAACCTAGAAAATCGAGGTTGAAGGTCTTGGTCGGCGGTGGTGGAGAGGTCGCGCACGGATAACGAAGATGAAAAAGAAGCATCGAGGTCGAAGGTGAAGAAGGTAGAAGCCGTGGTGAAAGTCGTCGTGGATCGGTGGTGGTCGAGGAAGAGCTAAGCGACGGCGAGAGAGAGGCGTCGAACTGTTTTTTGAAGTCTGTCTCCGAGTAATATTTGAGGGAGATAGAAAGTATATGTGTGAATATTAGAGTACTTCTAATACTTAGTGGTTTCATACTCGTACACCAATCGAACGCGGAGTCGCTCCGGCATAACTCGGCTAAAGAAGGCCACATGTCTTTGACATTGCATCAGCACCGCTCCGATGCCGTGACCGGACACGTCCGTCTCTACCACAAATGGCTGCGAACAATCCGGGAGAGCCAACACCGGAACGGAGACCATAGCCCTCTTGAGTGCTTCGAACGCCGCTTCGGCCTCCGCGTGTTGCAATTGATCTTTTTAGAAGCTTGAACGTTGAGAAGCTTTTGGAAAGTTGCAACGTTTGTCTCCCTTCGCAGCACGTCTCTCTTATTTCCTCGGCAACTCGAGCAACCACGAAAGTTTCTATCACATGAATCACTCGAGAAAGAAACAAATTAGTGTGTGGGCACTTTTAAACACGACGACCCAAGAACAAGTCTCAAAGTCGAAGAGCTAAAACACTAGGTCAAATGTGGACCTAGGTGCCAAAACGAAAACAAAAATAACTAGAGAGAGAGAGAGAGGAGAAATCGGCCACAAGGTCTAGAGAGAGAGTCTCTCAATCTCTAACTTATGCGGAATGAATGAAATGAGAAGAATGAGGTGTGGTATTTATATGAGGAGGATTACCTTCAAAAGGTAGTTTCCTCTTTACTATAGAATATCACATATTCACGAGTAAATCTGATTTCCTATTTTTTCCCTTGCTTTGCACGTCCAACCTTGTCCAACAATGCCTTGGATTTGTTTCCTCATTTAGTTCCTCTCTTGGTTGGCCGAATTCCTCATTGCTTCTAGAAGCAAATTTGTTTCCTCTTTTTTCTTTTGGCAAGTATCTTCATACATTAATGCACAAAATAAACTCTCTTTCGCACTAATGGCTGCACGAATTTTATCTCCCATTTCATTGGGTTGGACGGCCAAAAAGCCTTCTAGAAAGGCTTACTAGGTTTTTCTTTAATTGTTCATGACAACATAAGAAAAGCCCATTAAGAATTTTCAAGAAAAAGTATATGAAATGAAATTAATTCACAAGGCCCAATGAACTTATCATGGCCGAGTGTTATTAGTCATCATATGACCATGTCAAAAATTTATTGACATTCATTTCATGCCATGTCCAAAAAGACAAAATTACTCTTATGATAATTTTCGTAAAACTTGTCTCGTTCTTGTTTTGACTTACGTTCTAGTTTAACTATTCCTACTCGATATGATTTGTGACAGTGACCTCATGGATCCAAATGAACAAAGCTTGAGCTAAACACTTGGACTCAAAAGTTCACAAACCTTTTCCAAGTTTAGCTTAATGTCAACTGACTCCACTAAAGAGTTGACACTGAAAATCTCTCGGTTCAAATGAATTTATTTTCTACTCAAGAATTCAACCAAATTATGATGAGCGGATCCACTGAATATTATATATGTTTACCCTTCATGAATATCATCAGCTAGTCGGGATTTACAAAATTACCATTTTACCCTTCTAGTTGTTATTTCCTCAACTCCTTTGTCGCTTGTGAATAAGTCAGAAACAATGTATGGACGAAGAGCTAACAAGTCACATTGTTTCATCCAAAAGAGTCAAGACTCAATTTGGACACTGGCCAATTCATCTATTCACATTCCAAGGAACAAAACATGAGGTGATATACATTGCATTTCAGCAATCTTGTACATGAATTCCATATCTATAAGAACTTCACAAAGTTACTCAAGACATCTTCATAACTTAGTACTTCACCAATAGGTCTTGTTCAAAATCACATAGTGAGTCCGAACTCTGACTTTCTCAAATTAGAATACGTAAGCTGTGAAATGGCATGTCTCATTTCAGGATTAAGGTAAGCACGATGCAATTCATACATAGTGACTTCGAGACATAAGAGGTTAAATGGTTTGTTCTTATTTTGTCTTTAGAAGTGCACTGGTCAATTCAGTACCTTCGGAAGATACCTAGAAGAACTATAGAGTCTCCAACTCTCAATGCCCCATAACTAGACATCATAGATTCTCCTAACAATCGTACCGAGGTCAATAGTCCTTTGACCCTTAGATTGCTAATATATCGTTTTAAGCAAACTACAAAGAGTTTGTTCATGAAAATCTACATTTTTCTCTTATAAAGTTGTTAAGTTTGTTTATGGACTAAAGACTAATGTTTTATCATAAATCTTCAAACATACAAGGAAGAATGAATGAATGTTTCAACTTTTTATTTATGAATAAGCAATTACAAGCAAGAGTCTTCGTGAGACTTTATTACATAAAATGTACAAAATAAAGACTACAACTCTTCTTGTGGGCACCATTGAAAACACCGCGTCCCATGCAAAGCTGTCCTTCCGGAGTTGATCGATCAGTGGTTGCGCGATCGCTCCGTACCCTTCCACGAACCGTCGGTAGTAGCCCGTCAACCCGAGGAACCCACGGAGTTCCTTAAGCGTTCGGGGTCTTGGCCATTCGACCATGGCGCTGATCTTGGACTCATCAGTGGCCATGCACTCCTTGGAAAGAATATGGCCCATGTACTCGAGTCGTTCCTGCCCACATACACACTTTTTCCGATTCGCAAAAAGTGAGTTGACGGATAAAATGTGAAGTACATCCCGTAGGTGATGGCTGTGCTCCTCCATGTCCCGACTATAGATGAGGATGTCGTCGAAGAACACGAGAACAAATTTCCGGAGAACATCATGAAAGACATCGTTCATGAGCGCTTGGAAGGTGGCCGGGGCGTTGGTGAGGCCGAATGGCATGACTAGGAACTCGTAGTGGCCGGTGTGAGTTCAGAACGCCGTTTTCTCCACGTCATCAGGTCTGACCCGGATTTGGTGGTAACCGGACTTGAGGTCGAGTTTGGAGAAGACCGCTACCTCGTGAAGTTCATCGAGTAGCTCGTCGATGATGGGAATCGGGAACTTGTCGGCCATGGTTGCTCGGTTGAGGGCTCGATAGTCCACGCAAAAACGCCAAGACCCATCCTTCTTCTTGACTAGTAGTACGGGGCTCGAGAATGGGCTCACACTCGGTTGGATAATCCCGGAATTGAGCATCTCAAGAACCATTCTTTCCATCTCCTCTTTGTGGACTTGAGGGCATCGGAAGGGTCAGACATTGATCGGGGCTGTACCAGACCGGAGGGTAATGGCATGGTCTCAACTTCGAGGAGGTGGCAGCCCGTCCGTCCCCTCGAAAACGCTGCTGTAATCCTCGAGCACGGTGATTAATTCGGCCGGTGATGTCTTGCTGGGGTCATGTGCGTCGGTCTCCATTCCGTGAAACTCCACGAGAAATGCTTCCCCGCCCTCCTTGTACGACACCACTAAAGACTTCAACGAAATCATCGATTCACCGAGATCGAGATCACCATGGAGAGTCACCCGTTTCCCTCATTTCCGAAATTTCATGGTCTTTTTAAGGACATTAGTAGTGTAGTCACCAAGGGTTGCCATCCACTTTTGACCTAGGATGACGTCCGCGCTACATTCATCGAGGGGAATGAAGTCCTCGATGATGTCCACGCCTTGAAGGGAAAGAGCTACCCCTTTACATTTTCCCGACGTTTCCACCACGCTCCCCGTTCCCGTTTTGACCCCGTAGCGATTGGAGTGGTGACATGGTATTCCCAACCTTTTTACCACCTCCTTGGTGATAAAGTTGTGAGAGGCCCCACTGTCAATCATGGTTACTACTTCGGTTTGAGCGATCTTTCCCCGAAGCTTGAGAACCTCGATTCGGTCACCGTCCACCACGGAGTTACTTGCAAGCTCCACGATTTCCAATCCGGCATGCCCGGCCGGAGATACCCCATCACCGTCTTCTCCTCCTATCTCAACGTCGGAGTCGCTACCGTCTTCCACGATCATTGTTTTCAGCTCCCGATTCTTCCAGCGATGCCCCACGAAGTATTTGTCATTGCATCGGAAGCACAAGCCCTTATCGCGCCGTCGTTGGGCTTCGGAGTCGGTGAGATGTCGGACATTGTTAGGACTCGCCGTTGGTGCCGCGATCACTGGCAGCGAGGAGGCTCTATGGAGTGAAGGGAGCCCATGGAGCTCGCGTTGGGGGCCAAGCTGACCCGGGGCATTGGCGATGATCCAAATCGAGGGTTTGGGCTGGAATAAGCGCTCCACGAACCCGATTTGGCCGAAACAGCCTCTGGCATAGGTCGGTGTTGGTGAGGACCCGAGTGCGACCCCGTGCCTTCGAGCACTTTGTTCTTGTCATCCATCGCTGGAGCGAGTCTGGTTGGTAAAGTTGCGTCTCTGCCCAAACCTCCCGCTTGAGCCCATTTGAAAACGTGCTTGCGAGCACTGCCGCGGACACGTCCATCGTTTGGGAGGCCAGTGCCTCGAATCGACGTCGATATTCTCGCACCGTCCCCACTTGAGTGACCTTCAGGAAGCGGTCGAGCGTCGATCCATCTTGTGAGGGTCGGAACCTCTGCGGTGACAAGGCCGTCCTCCAACTGGAACCATGACAAGGCCTCCCCCTCGAGGCACACTGCGGTGGACACGAGTCTTTCATGGTCGGAGAGCTGATTGACCTCGAAGTAATGCTCTACGCGGAAAACACACCCTTCCGGGTCGTCACCTTCGAAGACCGCCACGTCAAGCCGTGTCGCCGCCAGTTCGCTCCGCCAGAGAAACTCGCGCGGCTCGTCAGGGCATCGGGGCTCCAGCATGCACGGATCCCCGCGACGACCTCGGTCGGGGTTCTGAAACTCCGCGGTTCTCGCGTGGGTCGAGCTGGCTCCAGCGCGATGATGGCTAGGATCGAGGTTGACAACCGGCGACGAACGTCGCTGGTGCGGATCTAACGAGCCTCCATGGGCCGAGTGGTGCGGCCCGGCTCCACCTGATCGCAGGTCCAGATCTCGTGGCGAGACTCGGCGAATTCCCAGATCTGGATCCAGATCTAGGGTTTCAAGTCCAGCGGTCTCATTTCCTTCGGCCCGTCGGGCTCGTCGGACGTTACTCTACCTTCACGCACAGCTCTCGAGGTCAACTCGAGACGAACCGACGCCAGCTCCTGCTCGAGTTTGGCGAATCGCTCCTCTCCCGGGGTGGGTCCGTCGAGCTTGTTGAGGATGGCGGTGATGGAGGTGGTGAGTTGAGCCAGGGTGTTTTGCTATTGTAAAGAAGACTCTGACAGGTTGCGCAGTGATAAGCGCGTTTTAAACGTGTTTGTTTGTACTCTCGGAAGTGAAAAGAAGTTAGTTCGAGAGCATTTTCATGTGTTTTGGAGTGTTTTTCTTAATTTTCAGAGTTTGGAGGATCAAAAATGACAAATAGAGCATTTGAGTACGACGGGGCAATCGCAAGGAGTTCAGAACATCTTTCGGATCTCAATTCCGACACCCGGAGCTCAAGATAGGTGGTTCAAGGTGAACCAAGCAATGCACAAACTTCCAGAGTCCTGTGCGTTTGCCCTGTGCGGTGAACAGCCCTATGCGGTGCACAGCCCTGTGCGGCCCCTGTGTGGCGCACAGCCTTGTGCGGTGCACAGGCTGCCCAGAAGACCTGTGCGGTGCACAGGCCCCGATTCCCACTTTTTTTGTCACGCGTTTTAATTGTAAACCAAGCCGTTGGATGCGATCCGACGGCCCATATGAGCTCCGAAAAACCTAGGAAACCTACAAAAACACTTTAGTTTATTCAGAAACATATCTTTGCTTTTGCTTTTAGTTTGTTTTCTCATTCGGCCGCAAAATCCCGGGAGAGAAGAAGCGTTCAGAGAGGATCATCGTCGCCACACTCTTGTTTTTCACCATTCACAGTTTTTATCTCTATTCTCTGAATCTTTGGAACTCCCGTTTTTATTAATATAATTCAGTTTTTAGTCATGTTTGCTTTATATTCATCGCCGTTTATTTTCCGTTCAATCATGCACTAAATTCATTAAGGACTATGGTGTAACAAGTTAGGAATATGGTTATGGATTCATTCATGTCAAATTAATATGCATATGCTCTATCATGTTTGTTTATTTTAATTCCATGTGTAATCCTTGAATTCGATTAGCTACCATGTTCATGATATAAGGATTGCTTAATGCTCGGAAGAGATTAGGTTAGTCGTGCACAATGATTAATTTACCGGGATACATTCCTAGGCTAGACATAGCTAGGCTGTTTCGGAGTCGTGTGAACGTTCTTGTTTTTAATGCTAGCCGTTGTTTTTAGGGGTTGAGATCGAGAGAAGATATCCCGGCATAGGTTTAGATTCTTAGATGTTCGAGAGAAATCTTAGATTACCATTATCGTGAGCATGATTAGCAAACATAAGAGTGTGTGTTTTGTGCTTAATTTCCTAATCCAAACCATAGGAATAACTTGTGAAGCCATAGTTCTTGCTTTCTCATAATTGTAATCTTTCGTATTTTAACAAGTTTTTAATTTTCGTTTGTTTTAAATAACCATCACAATCTTCAAATCATCGAGTTCAATTCGTGCTAGTAATCTTGTCAATTTAATTAAACATTTTCCTCGTGGGATCGACTCGTACTTACGAACTTTACTACTTGAGCGACTACGTGCACTTGCGTACGGAAAAATCGCAACACGCAGCGACTCCTATTGTTGGTGAGCTTCAGCTCAGATTCCGGCCAGCACCTCATCCACCGATATAAGTCGTGAATCGAACTGTTGTTGTTGCTTGGCTGCCATGAGGATCCATGCTCTGATACCAAATTGATAGATCCCTGTTCAGATTTCACAGCAAAAAAAATACAGAGGAAGAAGAAAGTGTTTGTAGAAGAATATGGGAGACTTTGGATTGATACTGATATACAGAGTACACAAGGACACATAGCCTTTCGAGAGGACCAGTGCTCTCCTACGTACAACTTTACTTTTCCAAAATCAGAATGAATCCCTTTCTCTCCCTCTTCCCCATTTATTTCAGATTATTCAAAAGCAGTAAACCCTAAACCCGGTCCCACAACTCTGCTAACTTAGTAGACTACCCAAAATACCCCTTCTTTTTGCCTCTCACATAAGTAAACCTGATTGGAGGCTTATCAAAGAGCGCGTCGGGGGAAAAATCCTCCGCACCACTCTAGTTCATTTGCTCTATTTTCTCAGGTGACGAGGAGTTAGAAATCACTCTCTGTCGAGGTAAAGACACCGAGTTTGAGAATTCCACCAATGTTTAGTCCTCGTACGATCATAGAATCTGACCTTAAATCGAACCACGTGCATTTTCAAGTATTATCTATTTTTTGTCATTAAACTTGGAGAAATTGCTCTATTTGCCACTCTTTTGATAACTTTTTCCCACATTCCACTAAAACCTTAATTTGTCCCAAAATGCCACCATGACAAGTGTAAAAAGTCAAGTTTGCCCTTCACTATCTATTTTCTTGACAAATTGGCATCAGCCATTTTCTCCCGAAATGAAGACTCAGTCAATCTCTCTCCTATTTCTCATATCAAACTCAAACTTTTCTCATTTTCCCTCTCTCTCACGTCAAAACCGTCGAACTTCTCTCTCTCTCTCTCTCTCTCTCTCTCTCTCTCTCTCTCTCTGTAACTGCATGTAACCTCCGGGAAACCGTCGACTCAAACCCACCCATTTCGTCTCTCGTCTCTACAGTAACTCTCTTTTCTGAACCCCCTCAAACCCATCACTTCTCACCCGAACCCCTAACATCGAGAAGAAAAATGGCGGACTCAAATCCATCACCCCTGTGTCCTACACCTGCGCGTCGGAGTCCTCGAATCGTAAGTAAAGTCCCGGAGGAGCCGGCAAGTCCAATGCCGGCTCGGAAACGAAAAACAACAACTTCGCCCAAACCCAAACCCCGGACGAAAATCGCGGCGGCGAAGCCCCCAAAGAGGAAGAACATCACGGCGAGTTCGTCCGACACGGAAGAGGAAGAACTGGTTCCCAAAAAACCCCGTACAAGAATGGGAACTTCAAAGGTTAGTGTTGTTGATGAAATTTTCTTGATTTTTCGGAATATTAGTCTCTGAATACTTGTTGGAATATTTGTCTCTGAACATGGGAATCGGTCTGTATTGTTGTTATATTTGTCTCTGAATATTGTTGTTGTATTTGTCTCTGAGTAGATATCAACAATGTTGACATCGATGTCAACATTGTAGACATATATGTCAACATTGTTGAAATCTATATCAACAGTGGACAATGATGTCTAATATGTTGACATCTATGTCAACATTGTTGACATCAAGACGTCAACATTGTTGACATATGATGTCTACATCGTTGACATCAGATGTCTACAATGTTGACATCAGATGTCTTCAATGTTGACATCTGATATCTACAATGTTGACATCAGATGTCTTCAATGTTGACATCTGATGTCAACAATTTTTTTTTTCTTGATTCTCATATCATTTCCTGATCTGTTAAATCTTATTTTCAGGGTTGGTCGAGATTTGTTCCCGAAGGGAACATTGTTGACCATAATTTCAGTTTCTTTGGATCCCTCGAGAAATTCGAGGAAGCTGCAGATATGAACGAAGAAGAGAGGTCATTGTTTAGCAACTGCTGCTTTGGCCAGTTTCTGCAACTACCAAAAATCAACCGCTCTTCGAAGATTATCAACCACTTGCTAATGAGGGTTGGTAGGTATGATGGCGAGGAGGAGTGCGAAGATGCACTATTTATTGAGGTTGCCGGACAACCACGTGCTTTCACGATAAAGCACTTCACGGAAATCACTGGTCCCCGCGTCGTCGACAACTTTGAAGCTCTCGAGTACAATGAAGTTGCTGACAGTGGTTTGTACTCGGACATTTTTCAGAATGGCACGCTTAAGTCACGGGGAGTGTTGACTTCTAAACTGAATGAGAGCAAAGGGTGGGACAATCCCGAGAGGCGGGTGAAGTTCTTAATCCTTCACTTCCTGTGCAACGTTCTCCTCGGTGCACCTAGCCACACCAACATTCCTGATTTGTCGTACGTTAAGCTGGTCGAGGACTTAAACCAGTTTAACAAATATCCGTGGGGTAACGTGGTTTGGAAATTCTTTCACGAAAGCGCCGTCAAATACGTGAAGAACGTTGGCGGGAAGTCCGACTCAAAAGGGAAGATCAACCTTCCCTCATTTCTGTATCCACTACAGATTTGGGCATTCGAGACGATGCTTGTGTTCACGTCTCTCGCGGTGTGTGACAAAGTGTCAGAAACAGCTATTCCACTGATGCGACGCTGGAAATCGGTGACGACTCATGTGTTGGAAAACACTTTCCAAAACATCGATTTTCAATCGGAGGAGTTAGCGTTCAACACCATCGGTGAGGATCAGTTTTATAAGTCAGATGAGAAGAAGAAGAAGAAAAAAAAACCAAAAAGGCAAAGCAGATGTAAGTTAATATTTTAATTCTTCTTCTTTATAGATATATTGTTGAAATAGATATATTGTTGACAGTTATTGATAAAAAAGACATCTATTGCTGATATTATAGGCTGGGATTAAATCTGCTGGAGACAAGTCCCGCCCATCCAAAACTATTTTTAAGTTAGATGAAAAGAAGAAGAAGAAAAACCAGAAAGACAAAGCAGAGGTAATTACTTTCTGTCTTCGTTGAGATTTGTTGAAAGAGATGTTGACATTCAGACGTCAACATTGTAGACATCTCATGTCAACATTGTTGACATTCAGACGTCAACATTGTTGACATACAGACGATGTCAACAAACAATAGATATATTGTTGACATTATTGATAAATTGTTGAGATTTATTGTTGATATTACAGGCCCGGATTGAATCTGAAGGTGACACATCCCTCCCACCCGACTCCGAGGTAATATGGACTGATCTTTAACATGTAGATAACATAACATATGGCTTGTCAAATTGTCACATCTTTAATTTTTCACAGGCTCGGTTGAAGAGTGTCGAAGACACGGTCAACCACTTGAAAGGAGAGTGGAGCTTGTTTAAGATTGACATGAAACATGAATTCAAGTCATTCAAGACAAGTATGAATAAACAATTTATGGAATTGTCCCGCAAGATTGTCGAGCCGGTGGATCGACAAGAAGACAGTCAAGTTGAGGCTTTGCGTCGAGAAGTTGAAGAAGAGCCTGTGCCGCCACAAGAAGACATGCAAGTTGAAGAAGAGCAAGAAGACGAAGAAGATGAAGAAGAAAAGAAAGATAAAGAGAAAAAAGATGACGACGAGAATGGAGATGATGAAAAGGGAGATGAAGAGAAGCAAGATGAAGAGAAGAGAGACAACGATGATTCAGAACAGATGGAAAAGGAGGGGAAGACACAAGCCAAAGAAGGTAATATTATTACAATATACGATTCAGAACAGATGGAAGGGGAGGGGAAGACACAAGCCGAAGAAGGTAATAGACTTCTAATGTTGTTGACATGAGATGTCAACATTGTTGACATGAGATGTCAACATTGTTGACATGAGATGTCATCAATGTTGACCTGATATGTCAACAATGTTGACATATCATGTCAACAATGTTGACATCTCATGTCAACATTGAAGACATCTCATGTCAACAATGTTGACATCTCATGTCATCATTGTTGACATCTCATGTCAACAATGTTGACAATTGTTGACATGTATGGTATTTTTTGAAATATGTTTAACGTAGTGTCTGGTCTCCTTTTTATAGGCCCTGTTCACGAAGACAGCCAAATAGAAGACAGTCAAGAAGAATTGACTGAATCACAGTCTAAATCCCGCATGTTGCAGTTGGATGCTGAACAGTACGAGGATGAGATGTATGATGACAGTCAACTAATATGGGTTGGCTCGGTTCCTGAGGGAAAAACAGTACAGGAGATGGAGGTCGAGATCAACGATGCTCGGGACAAGGAAAATCGGGACTCTTGGCAGCTGGTGCCAATAAACATAGAAGATTCACCGAAGCGACCGACAAGAGTCATTCGACCTCCAGAAAAATACACTCCAACTCAAGTCCCAAGGCCATTTCTGAAGTTGGTAAAAGGTGTCGATCGGGTACAAAAGATTCCGCTGTCTCCTCCTTTAGATCCAACTTCTCTTGCAGACGTCCTTATAATGGAGACATGGCTGAAGATTGGAGTGAGGAAGAGTAAGGACGAAGAAGGCTGTTGGTACTCGAAAAAGGAAGACAAAATGCCATGGCGGTGGAATTTCACGGAACTTGAAGTGCGATCAAAATCCTTTTTCTACACGATGTGGACACCCGAAGAGTGGCTCTCCGATCAGGTAAATCCTCTCTATCAGTTTATTTGTATTATATTTTTTATCCATAACATCATATGTCTACATTGTTGACATCTTATGTCAACAATGTAGACATCGTATGTCAACAATGTAGACATCGTATGTCAACAATGTAGACATCTTATGTCAACAATGTAGACATATGATGTCAACAATGTAGACATATGATGTCAACATTGTTGACATCTTATGACATCTAACGTCTACAATGTTGTTATTTGATGTCATCCTATCTATATCATGCTTACATGTCTATTCATTGTAATTGCAGCATGTCGATGTTATATCATACTACCTTAGGAAGAAGCGGTGGTTGGGTCAACTAAAAGATTCGTTCACAATAATGAACGTCTTCTTTCACAACTACTGTATCCAAGGATATGAATCGTGGGTAAAGTGTGAGAACAAGGATGAATTTGATTGGGCAAATCAGTCCCGTATCGTGGACTACATAACTGCACAAACAAATCCTTGAAGCACTCATGGCCGTGGGTGGACGTTGATGTCGTATACGTGCCTGTTTGTCACGCTGATAGGTCGCACTGGCTCCTTCTACTTGTGAACATTCGGGAGCGGTCTATTACAATATACGATTCAATGTCCGAAAACAAATACCATAGGCAAATGGTGACGGCCCACGTGCAAAAACTGGCTGAATTCATCCCATTAGCTCTTTGTTTTCTTCATGCATTTGATAGATTGGGTATTGAAGACACCAGTTCAGCCAAGTTCAAAGTCGGAACTGCTGCCAACATGCCACAACAGGGAAATGGGTACGTACATAGTTGCATGTTTAATATTACGAATAATACAAAAATTTAATTGTCTAATACCTTATTTTTGTGGAACAGCGGCGATTGTGGCATGTTTGTCGTGAAGGCCATTGAGTTTATGACTCATGGGTTAGACGTGTCGGCAATCAAACAAGAGGACATCGCCATGTACCGACAAAAGTACACCATCGACCTCTACCGACACGGGGCGGTGAAAATTGCAAGAGAGGCCCAATCAGACAACGACAAGGATGAATGAGCTAAATTGATTCATAAACTCTTATTTATTTAGTATCAGTTTTTTATGGTACATTAATGATTATGGTATGTAAAACTTTAACTTAATCTTAGTGTTTTGTAAAAAGTATGGTACTTTAATGATTATGGTATGTAAAACCTTAACATAATCTCAGTTTCATTATATATGTACTTTATTATGATATTGTGTACATAGATATGTCAACAATGTTTGATACTCAGATGTCAACAATGTTGACATGTATGTCAACAATGTTAACATGTATGTCAACAATGTTGACATGTATGCCAACAATGTTAACATGTATGTCAACAATGTTGACATCCGAGTATCAACAATGTATGTCAACAATGTTGACATAGATGTCAACAATGTTGACATCCGAGTATGTAAAAAGTATGGTACTTTAATGATTATGGTATGTAAAACCTTAACATAATCTCAGTTTCATTATATATGTACTTTATTATGATATTGTGTACATAGATATGTCAACAATGTTTGATACTCAGATGTCAACAATGTTGACATGTATGTCAACAATGTTAACATGTATGTCAACAATGTTGACATGCATGTCAACATTGTTGACATACATGTCAACATTGTTGACATCCGAGTATCAACAATGTATGTCAACAATGTTGACATAGATGTCAACAATGTTGACATCCGAGTATCAATAATGTTGACATCCGAGTATCAACATTGTTGACATCCGAGTATCAACATTGTTGACCTACATAAAAACATTGTTGTCATGTATGTCAACATTGTTGACATCTGAAATCACAAAACCAAACAAGTATGAACTCACAATAATATCTGATATTACAAACAAAGTACACGATAATATAATATCTGAAATCACAAACAAAGTAGACAATTATTTGAAATCAACAAAAAAAGGTTGACAAAGGAGGTTAGGTCAATGGTGTTGCACTATTACAAGTTTGACGATTGTGACCAATTTCCCCGCAACGCGCACACTTGCGCCTAATAACATCCTCTCCTTGAGAGGGTATTCTTCGCTTTTTTGGCCTACCGGCGGCACGTGCCTGGTGCTGAGGCGCAATAACGCGGATATTCTCCACCTCAGGGGGAATATCCCAACTCGAAATGTTGCCATGAGGATGATGTACAGCAAATACTCTGTCGTATATACCTTCGAAATAAAGCTCTCAACTGGACGGTTGCGAACTCGGCAAGCCGCGATTGCGTGTGGACAAATAAAATCATGCGCCTGCCATCGATGACAGGAACATGTTCTATCATCTAAATTAACGGCAAATACGATCCCATCTCTGTCTACTACCTCAAACTCGTTGACTGAAGATGGTCTGACCTATTATACAAAAAAGGCTGATTAGATATAGTTATGAACAATGAAGTCAACAACGTATATATGTCAACAATGTAGACATCTTATGTCAACAATGTTGACATCAGAAGTCTACATGCTTCAACAACGTAATGATAATGTAGAAGCATGTAGACATCTGATAATGTAGAAGCTGATGTCTACATTGTTGACATAAGATGTCTACATTGTTGACTTCTGATGTCAACATTGTTGACATAAGATGTCAACATTGTAGACATAGATGTCTACAATGTAGACATAGATGTCTACAATGTTGACATCAGATAAAACATACCAACGATTATTAAACACTTACAGTCATTCGAACAGCGTATCCAATGTACTTGTCCGCTCTGGCGTGGTATTCTTTTGTCAGAATCGTTTGTGTTTTTGCCGCAGCTTCTCGACGTTCATAAAACCATTTCATACTCCTCTCTCTTAGCCAATCCATCAACTTTGCAACTGGAAACTGTCTCACTTTTACGTTTAATGCATTCAATGCTTCCGCGTTGTTGTTCGTCATGATACCGTACCTTTTCTCCATGAACATACACCGTGCCCACCTATGGTTCCCGACATCATTTGTCAAGTATCGACGTATTTCCGGATTTTCAGCGTCCAACATGACCATGTAACTTTCCCATTCACTCATCGTGTATGCCTTTGCGGCACCGTAAAATTTCCACTTCACATCCTTCGTAATCCCCTTAAAAGCAGTCTTCAAATTACCGTATAGATGGAACATGCAAAAACCATGATAACAATTCGGAAATACCGTCTTCACGCCATTGATTATGCCAGCGTGTCTGTCAGATACAAATACTTGATTCTCCCGTTCCCCATATGCGTCCTTCAATTTGGCGAAGAAGTAACTCCACGCCTCGTTAGATTCTGAAGGACCAACACAATAGGCTAACGGAAATATTTGCTTGTTTCCATCCATCCCATACGCTGTGTACAACGTTCCTTTATAATAGTTCTTCAAATGGGTACCATCAACGATAATCACAGGTCTAAGGTACTCCCAACCACTTCTCCAAGGGCCGAGTGCCATGAAAAAACTGACAAATACGCCGCCCGCACCAGTGACTAGGTAAAAAAAAGAACCGGGATTCTTAGTCTCGATCATGTACCTTAACTTAGGTAAGAACGCGTACGAATCTTCTGAACTACCGTAGAGGGACTTTAGTGCCTTCTCTCTGGACAGCCAAGCTTTTTTGTAAGTCATGGAAACACCGTAATCCATTTGCATATAACTCATTATCTCTTTCGGTCTGCACATACCCGTTGTTGGATCAATACACTTGTGCTTTACAACCTCTCCAATTAGCTCACTCGTTGCTTGCGGGTGACGTCCTTGCCTTACGTGTAAGGCACAGCTGTGGTCTTTGTCAAACCTGAAACATGAAACTTCCATGAGTTTCACCGGGGAACAAGTTCATGCTTATAACACAGACGTCAACATTGTTGACATCATATGTCTACAATGTGTTGACATATGACGTCAACAGTGTTGACGTCTCATGTCAACAATGTTGACATATGATGTCAACAATGTTGACGTCTGTTGTCAACATTGTTGACGTCTGCAACAATCTGCTTTTTGTTTGTTGACATCTACGTCAACAGTAGAAATCAACTAGAAATAAGAAGAGAAGTCAACAGACAGAGAACGTATGGAACATAAAGACAATTTACCTTCTAATTTGAAATATGGGCGTGTTTTCCTTTCTCACAGCTCGAACAGACCAATTACAGCCCTCTCCCGGACAAACAATGTGCAGAGATTTTTTGTCTGAGTTCTTTGTCTTATATGTGAAGTTGTTGACTACAGCGAACAACATCAAGTGTTTTTGTAAAGCCTTTTTATTAGCATACAGTGCGTGAAGCTCAATATATACAGGGGAATGGACATCCAAAACAATAGTATCATCGTCTGCACCGCTCCTAGTAGATGAATTTGGGACGCTATGTGAATTCAGCGGCGAATACAGTGGAGGATTGGAGTTGCGTGGTGGTGGAGGAGATCGTGGTGGCGGCGGATGAGGGTTTTGTGGTGGAGGCGAGTTTCGCAGTGGAGACGAGTTTTGTGGTGGAGGCGAGTTTGGAAGTGGAGACGAGTTTGGTGGTGGAGACGAGTTTTGTGGTGGAGGCGAGTTTGGTGCTGGAGGCGAGTTTCGTGGTGGAGACGAGTTTTGTGGTGCAGGCGAGTTTCCTGGTGGTGGAGGCGAGTTTCGTGGTGGAGACGAGTTTTGTGGTGCAGGCGATTTTCCTGGTGGTGGAGGCGAGTTTCGTGGTGGAGACGAGTTTTGTGGTGCAGGCGATTTTCCTGGTGGTGGAGGCGAGTTTTATGGTGGAGGACAGTTTTCTGGTGGTGGAGAGCCTCGTCGTTGTGTCGCATCGTCAAATAACATAAACTCATCTAATCCCATATTTTGATTAGGAGTTGGGACCGAACCACACCCCTCCTCGGCTATAGATGGCATGTCGGAAACTCTTATAGGTAGATTTCCAACACAACCACTACCACGGCTGTTGGGAGTGGATCCAATCCCTGCTGAATCGGGACCCGATTGTTTTTCGTTTACTTCCAATATCAATTGAAAATTCTCCATGTCATCTTCTCGTCTTCTCCGCAAATATAAGAAACCTTTGAGCGTGTCATCGTTGGTTATCTCAACAGGCTGCACTGCACCAGCCATCGAGTATGCAACACCAACAGTATGAGTGGATGGTGATATACGCAAGTTCGTGTAAATGATTTGCATCAAACTAGCGAAGTTGACGTTGTACGGCACCACGATTCCGAAAGATCCTTTCTCGTGATACCGACCAGGTTCAACCCAAGTACCACTGTGCTTGAATAATAAATAAATATCCCCCATCACTGCGTACAAAAAAGTAAACAGAGTTATTATTTGTTGACTTTATCTGTCAACAATGTTGACTTTAGATGTCAACAATGTTGACATCTTATGTCAACATTGTTGACATAGATGTCAACATTGTTGACATAGATGTCAACATCATCTTCAAAAATCACATATCATACCCATAACAAACTCATGCTTTTAAACAACAAAAAATTCATTATTTCAAGATGAAAAGCTTTTTTATACCCGGAAAATGAAAAAAAAAAACGAACCTAGGGTTTTATTTCGTGGATTGCAACTTCTCTTTTTTTGGGCTGACATTCGGAATGCTCCTCCGACAATAACTGAGCTCCTCCGATGACTTTTTTGAGCTGTGTTCACGAGTTTTCTCAGCTTGGACGAAATGGGAGAGAGTGTGGTAGAGAGAGAGAGAAGATCTGGACGAGAGAGCTTGGACGAGATGAGAATGAGGAGAGAAGAGATGGTCGAATGAGGAGAGAGAGAGAGAGACAGAAGAGATGGTCGAATGAGGAGAGAGAGAGAGAGAGAGAGAGACTGAGACCTAGATGTACTGGATGAGAAACATAGAAGAAATGGACGAATGAGGAGAGAGAGAGAGAGACTGAGACCTACATGTACTGGACGAGAAAAGAGAAAATGGCTGAGAAAATGGCTGATGCCAATTTGTAAAGAAAATAGATAGTGAAGGGCAAACTTGACTTTTTACTCTTGTCATGGTGGCATTTTGGGACAAATTAAGGTTTTAGTGGAATGTGGGAAAAAGTTATCAAAAGAGTGGCAAATAGAGCAATTTCTCTTAAACTTGTAGGGATTTGACTTCCCAAATTTCACCAACGAGTGCTAAAATTTGCACAATTCGCAAACAACACACACACACACAAGAACATAGCAATTTGTTGATGAGGTTTAGCTCGAAAGCCTAGTTCCAGTGAACTCGTCAATGAAGATAGTTTCGAGTGTATAATCAAGATTAATGTTGCTTATCTTCTACCTTCTCTGCCGTCTTTACAAAGTACTTTAGACCGGTGAGAATCAACACTATAACAAATCACTCCTATTCCCTTAGTAAATTTCCCTTCATCACAAATGACTCTCGCGCTAAGTGTTTCCCTAATTCTCACTTTCTCTCTATGAATAGAACTGTATTGAAAAGATTTGCTAACCGCTTATGACTAACTCTGACTTAAAACATGGAAAAACGACTGAATAAAACTAGGAAAATAAACGACATAAAAAACCACTTGAAGCTGATTACTCTCACAAAACTAATAAATTTAATTTAAACCAAAAAACTTATAAATTTAAGTGCGGGAGTGTGTTAATTGTAGTAGTACCAAGCTGGTGATATGCCTAATAAAACCTTTCCAATGAACTTAACTCATGTTAGGCTTCTTTAGTTGTTTCATCATTTTATCTCTCGGACTTCCATGCCCGAAAAGCCAAACATTTTTGCTGGTTTATTTGGAAGGGATAACAAAACTATGCTTTTTTCACTTCGTCTTAAACACCAAAACAAAGCATACCAATACCACAATGGTCGTAATGCCCGTTAAAAGCAATGCACAATTTTTTTTAATAACATCATGTGCATATTTATCGGGAAGTACAACTACAATAATAAAATAGTGAAGAAAATGCATTGGGAGTGATGCTTATCTTAAGGAGGATAATGGAATGTAAGTTTCATGGGTTTTGGTTGCGTTAGCGTAGAACTCTACCTCTTTCCATGGCTTGTCTCTTCTTTCTTGCGTGGGTCCGAAGTTTGATAGCTTCATTTATTTCTACTCTTTCTTTCTCTCTCTCTTTAACTTCTTCTCCTACTCCATTTAATTTCTCTTATTATAATAATCAGCCGCCGTGGACTTGGTTCTAGATTCTTCCTTCTAAACCTTCCCAATATTTCTCAATTTTCCAGGTAGTTCCTGAACCTTCATTGTTTTTATTTTGTTTTTTTTTTATTTTGTTGTTTTAAAGATTCTATCTTTTTTTTTTTTGGCTGTTAGGGATCATGAGTGAATTCATGTGAAATTTTTTTCTTTCGGCAACGTTGAGTTGACATATTCGTGTGATTTTGGGCAATAATTACGAATACGGATTTACTATTTTCTTTCTTGAACGAAATTAGGTGCTGAGCAAAGGAACCTAGCAGAGAATAGAAATATATAGTCGTATGAAAAAAGGCACAGCTTAAGTCAAGAGAGAGAGAGAGAGAGAGCAATATTAATGGCGGTTTCGGAGCGAGCGACAATGGTGATCCAATCGTATCAAGACCGGGCTGAACAGCTGGGTAATCAATACGCACTATCGGACTCGGCGATGCCCTATGTTTCCATAATCGGAGGCATATTTGCGTGCAAACTGGTTTGTCTTTATATCTTTTGGACTCTGTAATTTTCCCTTGTGTTGTATTTGGATTTTGTGAGTGATTTCTTTCCCTTTTTTTTCCCCCTTCAGGTCTATGATCTTGCGCACTTGATTAGTTCAGTGCAATTCAAGAGCTATTCGAGCCTCTCGAAGAGCCAGCGTGTTGAGTGGAGGAACAGGTGATCTCAAGATGTTGCAGGGTTTATGATTCTTTCTTGTCTTTTCTCTTTTCCTTTCCGTTTTCTTATAATTTTATTTAATTTATTTTAACAGGGCAGTGTCCACTGTTCACGCGGTGGTTATCACAGTTTTGGCTCTGTATTTCGTGTTTTGGTCGGACCTCTTTCGCGATGAACTACACGATGGCAATGTTATGTTGCAACGATCTCCTTTCTCGACTTTTGTTTTGGGGGTGAGTTCGATTAATGCAAAAATAACATAGGCATTTGAATTCTCAAAGTGTATTTTCCTTGTTGCCGATATGTTTAGAATCTACTAAGCGTTCTGTTCGAATTCGACATCAGATACGTTTTCTTGGGATGTAAGGTTCAGCTGAGGGTTATACAGAGATATTCTAGTTTAAAAGTTTGAATCTTCTGTTTTAGTCATTTTGTTTTTGTATAATAATCAAGAAAGAGAGTACTAACAAGGATCTTCCATTTCATCGACATCTTCATTCATGCTCAAGATTTCCATGTTTTATTTTTAAGCTAAAAAACGTTTCGTTCGAAGTAAATCACCTCGAATATGTTTGGCTACCCGTTCTAACAAGTGGAAATTGAATATTTCGATTCAGTCTCTTTTTTTTTGGGTAGTATATATCGTATTCGTTTCACTTTCATTTCATCGAAATCTTCTTTTTATACATATATAAATTTTTATTGTCTTCTTCCGTGCTCGAGATTTCCCTTCTATTATTTTCATCATGATTATATTATCCACTGCAATGTATTGATCTTTGTACCCGAATTCTCATATTTCAACCTTGCCACTTAATCTGATAGGTCTCACTCGGTTACTTCATCACCGATCTTGGGATGATCATTTGGTTCTACCCTGATCTTGGTGGATTAGAGTATGTAAGTCCGCAACTCGTTTAGGTCGTTCACTTCACATTGTGTTTACAATTCGTGTGTTCGATATCGGAATCACCGTGTCATTAAAATATATTTCAGGTGGTTCATCATTTATTTTCTCTTGTATCGTTATCTTACACGATGTTGTCCGGGGAGGTTCAAGTGTATAGTTACATGGTCCTAATCTCTGAGATAACCACTCCAGGAATTAATTTGAGATGGTACTATTTAATATCCTCGAAGTCGAAAAAGTCAAATTTTTTTTATTTGCTTATTTATTTTATTTTATTTTTTACTATGAAGGTACCTTGACACAGCTGGTTTGAAACGGTCAAGAGCGTACATTATAAATGGAGTTGTGATATTTCTTACTTGGCTGGTAAGTCAATATATTTAGAGCCTTTACACAAATTGAAAGCAACTTTTTTGTGGGAGGAAATCTATTTTCTTGGGTCTCTTTGACTTTTCCACTGTTTTCATTTCTGGTCCAAGTTGGAATCAATATCCCTCTATTCCTTCGCAGGTTGCCAGACTAATCTTGTTCTTATACATATACGTCCATGTCTACGTGCACTACCATCAGGTAATTATTCATTCCAAAATAACTCATTTTTTTTCAAAAGATAATGATAAAGAGGATTCTTTTGAGACGGTATTGCTTGGACGGTTTATGGGATATCCGAAAAAAAAAAAGCAAGAAAATAAAAATAAGGAAAGAAAGAAAAAGTGAAATACTAAAAGATAAAGACATTTCAGGGAAACATAAATTAAAATAGCAGCACAAGATTTTGTCAGCGTGGATACTCGTATAATCCTATGACTCAGATGATCTAAAAATTCTCTCGATTTGAACTATTTTTTTTTTCTCGATTATTATTACTTTATGAACTTGTTTAAGTGGCATAATATATACATGTTTTTCTTTTCTTTTCTTTGGTTACGCAACAGGTGATAGAGTTACACACTTTTGGAATGATTTTGGTTCTGGTGGTCCCAGTGATGTTGGGTGTAATGAATGTGATGTGGTTTGCAAAGATTTTCAAAGGACTTAAAAAGACACTGGCAAAGAGGCAGTGAAAAACAGTGCCTCTCAAGGGCAAAAACAAGGTGTCACAACACAAGAAGAAGTGAATATACTGTCGGATTGTTATATATACGCTGTCAAAAATAGATATGTGTAAATCATCCGTGTCGCGTAGTTTTGCTTCCATTTTTGTGTGTGTGTGGGAGTTTTATTTGTACATAAAAAGGCATACAACACTGTTCAGTATAAGAACTCTCTGAAAAAGTGAAGCAAATCAAGTTGGTAAATCTTCGTTATGAAAATATTTCACAATTGATTAAAATACTTGTATGCTCAAGTTTTCATAATTTTCAACATGACGAACTACCATAATGCGGCAAAGTTCATGGAGATTTTTTTTTTGTCCAATTTTTCGTTTGGGGTGATGTCTCAGTAAACTAAATGTTCAGTGGCATCAGAAACAACTTATGAATTTTGAGAAATCTAACACGTGCTTTACAAAAAGAGTTAAAGCAGAACTCGTAGCTTGGTCGTTTTTATAACTCTTAGCGTCCGGGTTTAGAAGTGCCACCAACGGTAACTTGGGCTGTAGGATTTCTTGGAGAAGGAAAAAGGAACTCGATTATGTTCGAAAATAATATGGAGCCATGTGAGGGGATGAAAAGGCTCTCTCTTCTCGCACGCAATTTGTTTGATTGCAATTTGTTGAAAATTTGATTAATTAGTTAATTAGTATCATATTTAATTAGATTAATTAGTAATATATATGAATATATTTTAAAATGAATTAATAACATGTTAAATCTAATGTAAATATATTGAAAATTTATTGCGACCGAGTCACGGAGGCTCGATTTAGTATTTAGTATGTTAATAGGATAGTCCCGGTTGGTTATATATGTGTTTTTTTTTAATTGCGGATTTTGGTTAATCAATATTTTAGGGGAAACACTGCCGAATTTTCGGTAGAATAATACGTATTTGTCAAAAAATTAACTCTTTCAATAATATAACGAATTCTAACCATTTTTCAAAATTGATACATGTCTTTCACAATTTCTCTTTCACTCGTACAAATTCGCTCTCGAATCTTTCAAATATTAACGATTCACTATCAATTTCATAACAATTCACTCTAAATTTCAAATATTAACGATTCACTCTCAATTTCCTAATCATTCATTTTTACCTCTCAATTTCCTAACAATTCACTCTTACAAAATGAATTCTAACGATTCATTTTTATCTCTCAATTTCTCATCTCATTCAGCGAAATGTCATATCCAAGTAGAGATTGGATTACCGAGAACAATCGGTTGAGTTTGCAATATAAAACAGGGGTTAACGAGTTTATCTGCCTTGCAAGCAGACCCCCGAACGAAAATGGTCAATATTGTTGTCCATGTAAGTCTTGCAATAACGTGAGATGGCAGGACATCGGGGTCGTAAAGAATCACCTTTTGAACAAGGGGTTTACCCCGAGATACACCGAATGGTATCATCACGGCGAACGTCATGTGCTTACCCAAGTAAAAGATGCCAACGAGACTGACCAGAGAGGAGTCGGTGGATTGCACGATGATCTCCATGATATAATGGATCACGAGGACTTCGACGATTTTACGGATCCGACTCCGAGTGAAATGCGTGCAGAGGAGCAAGTGGAAGACTTATTCGTCGAGTTGGAAGCATAATTGTACCCTGGATGCAAAGAGTTTTCGTCTTTGTCGTTTCTGGTTTCGTTGATGCACATCAAAGTCACGAACCATTGGACGAACAAGTCGTTTACAGAATTGTTGCAGCTCTTAAGGAGGTCTCATCCAATTGATAACCGAATTCTGAAAAAAAACACTACGAGGCCAAGGCGAAGCTGTGCATCAACGAATGTGTGTTATTTCAAAAAGATCTCGAGAAAGATGAAGTGTGCCCAATTTGCAATGAGAGCAGATGGAAGCCAACCGGGAAGAATGTATCACAAAAGATATTACGATACTTTCTCTTGAAAGATCGATTGAAGCGATTGTACGCTTCTCGACACACGTCGCTTGAGATGTAGTGGCACGAACGTCAAAGAAGAAGTCATTTTGCGACATCCTGCGGATGGTTCGATGTTGAAGAATCTAGACGAGAGATACCCAGATTTTGCTGCAAAGCCTCGTAACGAACGTCTGGGACTAGCTTCTGATGGGTTCAACCCGTTTGGGGAAATGAGTCTAGCGTACAGTATGTGGCCTATGGTACTAACTGCGTACAACTTGCCACCTTGGTTGTGCATGAAAAAAGAGTACTTGATCCTGACGCTTCTGATACCTGGCCCGTGGTACTAACTGCGTACAATTCACCCTTTTGTGCCAAAACCGATACAGGAGACGATCTCCGAGCTCTGCAACTTTTTCAAGTTGATCAGTTCTAGAACCCTGAGAGTGGAAGATCTCGAAAAAGTGCAAGATTCAATCATTGAGATATTGTGTAAGCTTGAGATGATATTTCCGCCAGCTTTTTTCACGATCATGGTTCTCGTGGCAATTCATCTACCAGATGAAGCGTTGTGTGGCGGTCCGGTGCATATGCGATGGATGTACCCAGTTGAGAGATACCTTGGAACATTAAAACAATTTGTCAGAAATAGAGCTAGGCCCGAAGGCTCCATTACGGAAGCGTATATTGTAGAAGAGGCATTGACATTTGTTGCAAGGTATCTCGAAGATAAGAAAACTGTCGATGAAGTTCAAGTGCGGGAACTTTATGTTTTCCGGTCTGAAAACTGTTGTCCTTACGGGATGATGAAGTCGATAGTTTTAGACGACGACCAGAAAGAGAAGGCGGAGTGGTACATTTATACCAATTGTCCAGAAATCGATCCGTATTTGATGTAAGTGAATCGTTCATTTAAATATGTACATTACCTAGCTCATTGATTTACGTTTAATTACGTAACGTTAACAGTGAGCATTTGGAACTTACTCAAAATAACTCTGAAGCGGGAACTGAAGATTCTGATATCGAAGCAATGCATAGAAAAGAATTCAAAATTTGGTTTGCGAAAAACGTAAAATGAAAGGATTCATTTGTTGAAAGCATACTAAAAATGCTAATGACGTCATCTTCATATGCATATTCCAAATTCATGACATGAAAGTTAGTGGTTCCAACGTGTCCGAAGAGCTTTACGCATTGTCTGCGTGATCTATGCAAATTGCTCATCAGTATCCGAGCTGCTTTGTGAATGGCGTGAAGTTCATTACTCGTCGTCATGATAACCAATGAATCACCCAGAACAGTGGTGTTTGTGTGCCAGTGAACGAGTACAACTTTTACGGTCGAATGGAAGACGTTATCGTGCTGAACTATAGACATAATTGTCGTGTCGTACTGTTCAAATGCATATGGTATGGTGACAAATACAATGCAGGACGTATAG
Organism: Urtica dioica subsp. dioica; assembly: GCF_054948205.1. NCBI lineage: Eukaryota > Viridiplantae > Streptophyta > Magnoliopsida > Rosales > Urticaceae > Urtica > Urtica dioica. Next base: position 11,092,453 of record NC_142756.1, read on the forward strand.
TGCACATTGATAAGACCACCGGAGCAACGAGTTCGTATACCGTCAAAGAGTGTTTACAGAAGAGTCGTATATACTCGCAACTCAAGCGAAGCAAGTGTTTTACATCCAAGGTCTCATTAAGGGTCGCGTAAGGGAAATCGTTCAGGAATGCAATCATCGAGGGATATGGGACATTCCTGAAGTTGATCCGACCACTTCAGCATCGATTCCGTTGACAATAGAATTGTCAAATATCGACCGTCTTAATCATCGACACGAAACCGCTACGGCCGAGCTTGTTACTGTTGTTGAAGATGATGAAGAAGTGGACGAAGAAGATGAGACATGCACCGTTTTTTAGGAGACGATGTTGATGTCGATACTAACATTACATCGAGTGACGAAAATGAATGACTAATTAAATAACCACAATCGTCGAATACTAATTAAATAGTAAATACTAACTACAATTTATTTTGCATGATGTCGACTTCAGGTCAGAACCCATCAGGAGGAGATCATGATCCCCCGCAGATGTCGAGGAAAAAGCGGGGACCAATGACTGGCCTCGTTTCCGTGAGAGCTGGTGTTAGGACTACTGGAGCGAACATAGTTCGTTACGATCAGACACAGCAGGCGTTCTATCAAGACGTCAGGGAGCAAAATCCATTGATCGGGACGTTCCAAAACCGAATAGGAAACCTGATCTAGAGTACCATTCCAGTCGACCTCCCAGACTGGAATCACGTGCCTGCTAAAAGTGTGGCGGCTCTTATGAGCTCAATTCATAACGAGTACCGCTTTGTCACTAGCGAGCTTGTGTCAGCAGATCCTATTCGCAACGAGATTGATATGGCTATCATTCGCGATACGAAGAGGATGCGTCGTGGCCAGAAGTTGAGATTGTCCCAGCTCTTCTTCAAGACATTTTGCGGGAGTAAGGATCTCGCTAAAAACGAAACTCCCGAATGATATAACCAGGAAGCCTGGATGAAGGCAATAGAGACGTTCGACTCGCCGAAGCATAAGGTATGAGTTGAACTTCCGAGGGTTAGTTGAATTTCTTAATATTGAACTTAACGAATTTATGTCTCGCATGCGAAGTCTGTTCGCAATCGGGAAAATTCGAAGAAAAAGAAGACGAAGGCGAGACAAGGGTCGCTTAGTTTTTTTGGTCATCGCTCGAGGAACGTAAGTCGCTTAGTATTAAGATGCAATATATATATGATCCATATTTTAACGTTGAAAAATTACAGCGAAAGGAAGATGGGAGTATGGGCTCGGCTTTAGCGATATGGCCAGAAAAACACCATGACACTAAGGAATCGTGGACGACGGACTTCATGAAGTCGTAATTTGTAAGTTATTTGTTTTATTTACTATATTTAATTACTTAAATTATTCTTATCTGATAAGTTTTTGTGGTTTTTTTTTGTGAAGGATCAAATCACCGCCCAGACGATAGATATTTTGCGATAAGCAGAGGAGCAAAACACCGTGATCTCCCAAGAAGATGTAGAGATGTACGCGATGCGCAACGTTTTGGGAGTACGCAAAGACTGGGAAGTCGGGATAGAGCCTTCGATCCCAAGGTCATCGTTGGGTGTTGCCTAAGCGCTAGATAGAGGCTCGTCAAGTTCGTCATCTCAGACCGATCTATTGGTTGCCGAGATGCGAGCTCAGATGGATGCCCAACAAGCCGAGCTGCAAGAGATGCGGCAACAGATCGCCTTCTTCACCCTGATGCACAACCAGCCTCCCACGACTCCCCAACCTCCGCATGCACCGTAACCAGGTGGCACCGATCAGCAGACGTCAGGTTCCACGCCGGATTCTACGCCTGGTTCTATGGATTTCTTGCGAGACCGTCCTTACGGAAGCGGCGGAACGAGCGGCAGCGCGTCAGGCAGCGGTGTACGAGGACGAGGAAGCGGTTCCCGAAGTTCTGGTAACTTATTCGGTAGAGGAAATTCTATTATTGATAAGTTGTATAGGAAAAAAAAAATTAGGAATTAACTTTTTCCTTTTTGTTAGACTATATTTGTATTTTTAATTAAGAATTCTATTTTCATAATATTATTTCTAATTTAGAATTTTGTTAATTAATTTTTATTTAATTATAGATGAATTTTGATTTAATTTTCTAATTTCTAATTTTGTAAATTTTTTTTAATTAAAATAACCTATTCGGTGCGACATGTCGCACTGAATATAATGGCGGGAAGATTATTAGGTGTGACTAAGTCGCACCTGATATGAAATCACCTGTCAATTTCAAGATTTTTGGCAGCAAAACAGCTTGGGCATTAGGTGCGACATGTCGCACCTGAAAGTGTCGCACCTAATATGGATACCTTTAGGTGCGACATGTCGCACCTAATACCTTTAGCGACCGACTTTTAGGTGCGACTTTGTCGTAACTAAAGTCGCACCTAATAAACTATTAGGTGCGACTTTTGAGGCATTTGGTGCGACAATCGTCGCACCGGATGCCTATATTTGTTCTAGTGATAAGCTTTCCAGGCACATATCAGTCATCGACCAAGTTTTAGTTCACCACCCGATCTCGGATGCCCAACATGCGATTCAGTTTGATATGGAGACTATGGATGATAGTTGTTATTGATTCTTAATGTGATCAGGCCTCAACCCACTAATCATATGATGTTAATAAAGTAATTTCTTATCTTATTTAGTAATCATCATCTTCTAGTGGACAATATTCTTAACACTTCCGCCCCAAACACATGCCCGACGGTTCAATTGATCGCTACAAGGTGCGGCTTGTCGCCAAGGGGTTTCATCAACGCCCGGGTTAGGATTACACTGAGACGTTTAGCCCGGTCGTCAAGCCCGTGACAGTCCGTGTTGTACTCACTCTCGCAGTCTACCATGGCTGGCCGTTAAGGTAACTTGACATCAACAATGCATTCCTACAAGGACCTCTCGAAGAAGAAGTATACATGGCGCAGCCTCACGGCTTCGTCAACAACGATCATCCTCATCACGTCTGCAAACTCAACAAAGCCATCTACGGCCTGAAACAAGCACCGAGGCATGGTACAATGAGCTTCGTAGCTATCTTCTCTCTTTGGGTTTCACAAATTCTGTTGCCGATGCCTCGCTATTTATTTATCATCATGGACTAACAACTCTATTTTTGTTAGTTTACGTCGATGATATTATAGTGACAGGTACCACATCCTCTGCTATTGACGGTCTCATTCGCAATCTTGCCCAACGATTCTCACTGAAAGGCGATCTAAGCTCATTTCTTGGTGTTGAGGTTCTGTCCACCGACGATGGTATCTTTCTGAGCCAACACAAGTGTGTCTTGGATCTGCTTTTCAAATCCGGTTTTGATGATACCAAGGCAGTCTCAACCCCAATGTCCGCTTCGGCTTCGTTGATGCGTGATGGTGGTACTCTGTTGCCGTCACCAACTGACTACCGCACATTAGTAGGCAGGCCTCTAATACCTCTGCTTGACACGTCTCGATATCGCTTTTAGTGTCAACAAGTTGTCACAATTCATGCAAACATCGACAAGCGACCATTGGCAGGCCCTGAAACGTGTCCTTCGCTATCTTGCCGGCACACTTGACCATGGAGTTCACATTTCAAAATCTGCCCCTCTTGCATTCTCGGATGCCGATTGGGCTGGTGACAAGAATGATTTCATATCAACCACAGGGTACCTTATCTAACTAGGCAAAACAACAATTTCATGGAGTTCTAGAAAGTAGAAATCGGTTGCTGGGTCCTATATGGAAACTGAATACAAAGCTTTGGCACACACAACCGCTGAACTTATGTGGGTCATGGCTTTGTTCGGTGAACTTGGGCATCTACAACGGACACCTCCGGTCATTTATTGTGATAACCTTGGAGCCACAAGTCTTAGCGCCAATCTTGTCTTCCATTCTCGGATGAAGTATATTACGCTTGCTTACCACTTTGTCCGTGAACAAGTTCAGAAATGGACGTTTCTGGTCTCATCTGTCTCCACCAGTGATCAACTCGCTGATGTATTGACCAAACCACTGCTTCGACCTCGATTTGCTGCGATGCTATACAAGTTGAATCTTGTCCACACGCTGATTAACTTGAGGGGGAATGTTAATAATAATATTCAATAGGTTTGAATTAGTTTTCCACTCATGTTTGTCTACTAAGTCATGTATCCCTATTCTTTAGGTATTTGTTAATCGTGGAGATATTATAGGATCTGTTAGCAATATCTCCACTCACTATCATGTATAAATAAGTAACAGTATTCATAATAAAATGATCACCTTTCAAACATTTTCTATAAGGCATTCAATGTAGAGATTGCGAGGGATTTGGGAACATTCAAGTTGAACGTCCAAATTACCAAAAAGAGGCAGCATAAAAATTTCAAATCCACTCTTAATGATGAGGATAGTGAATCTGAGAGTGGTGATGAAGATGATGCAGTGAACAACTTTGTTGGTTTCACTGTAAAGATCTCTGAATCTCTAGAGTCTACCTTTGAGGAGACACATGTCATGTCAACTGTTTCTCAGGCCGGAACTTCTTGTGTCTCTCATTTTGCTCTTCTTGACAATGACGAACTTAGTGATGAAGTTCTTCTTGAAGCCAAGACCTTTATTTTTGGTAAAATGGGCAGATGAATCAAATGTGTTTCTTAAACAAAGAAAGATAATTGAAGATCTCGAGGCTAGTGAAGCCAGTCTACTGGAAACCATTGTTGAATTGAAGAAAGACTCTCCTGAAGCTGAGTACATCGCTGCTCGTTGTTCATGCACTCAACTTATTTATATGAAATACATGCTCAAGGAGTATAATGTTCAACAGGATGTCAAGAAACTCTACTGTGACAACATGAGTGACATCAGCATTTCCAAGAATCTTGTTCAGCATAGCCAAACCAAGCACATAGATCTTCGTCACCACTTCATAAGGGATTTGGTCGAGGATAAGATCATTTCTCTTGAGGACGTGAACATAGAGAATCAGCTTGCAGATATTTTCACTAAGACACTCGATACTGCTCAATCTGAAAAACTAAAAGCATCACTGTGTATGTGCATTCTAGATTTGTAGAAATTAATAGGCTTGTCAAAAATTAAGTGGGAATTTTTTTTTCATCGGTGTTGGGGCGATTGATTTTGCAAGTTGTAAACTATTATTTCAAATTTATGAGTCCACGTGTTATGATATGATTCTCAATACGAAAATTTATTTCTCAAGAAGGAACAATTTGAGTGCAATTTCCACTCAAAATCGTCACAAGCTTCGCCATAAGTTCAAAAATTATGTTCTCTCTCTTAGTGCGAATTGCGACCTTGCCCAGCTTCGAATTGAATCCCCTCAGTCGTGAAAATGGTGTTTACTCGTCGAGGATCCTCTATTGCTGGTACTCCCAAAAAGAGGCCTAAGAAGAAAACTGACGTAAAAGGTGTCACTGAAGAGATATTGGTGAACAAGCACGGGGTCAAGACTTTCAGAGGAAAGACCCTTAAAGGAGTCGATGGTCCAGCCAGAGATTCCTCCACTAAGGGTCTTCCTCTGAACCTCACAGCAGATCTTCCTCCTTAGCATGTGGCTCGCGGTGTGAAAGTGTTGGGGAATCAAGTGGGTATCAGACACGAACAATCGCTCTGATACCACTTGTCGGTGGATCGAGCGCGCATCGGACACGAACAATCGCTCTGATGCGACTCATTTGAGATGATTCCACCATATAACCATATTAATGCGGAAAAATAATTAATTACGCTAATCATAAGCTAATTAAATTATGGTTATAATTAACAAGATCTAGTTATGTTTAATTAATTTAATTCACGAGAGCATATTTATCAAGCAACCGATTTGAGCGAAAAACGAATACTTACATTGATTTTCGGTTCACGAACTGAAAGCTTTCACAATCCGTCTTCGTCTTAAACGTACAAGCTTCCACACGATCGAATAAGGAATTCCTCCTTCAAGGACTCGATGTGATGACACCTTAGTCTTCCGAGACGTAATCTCCGAGACGAATAAGAAAGATGAGTGGGCACAGTCTTTATCTCACTAGATCACGAAACTAGGTGTTTCGAGATCTCGCTCTTATTTTACTAAGAATGGAAACGAATTTCCGAGGGGAAGAGAGGCAGAACTGCTCGGCCAAGGTAGGCTAGAGAGCACGGAATTTTCACCAAAAATTGCTTATTTTTGCCTTCTCATGAACCCCTATTTATAGTAGTAAAAGGAGATATTCATGGAATCTTCTAGAATATTTTATTACATTTTATTGTGTTCACACTAGTGGATTAAATCTAGGCCATTGGATCTCAACAAGTGAATCCTACTTTTTCTCTCATCCATCAGATCAATATCTATGGGATACTATTCTTTTATTTAAATAGAGAATAATTTATTTAGTGAGATAATAAAGGAGAATATATTATTCTCCTAAATATTCTCCTAAATACTTTCCTTTAAATAAGGAGAAAATATAGGACAATATCTTATATTTTTCTCTCTCCTTTATTTAAACAACTAAAGAGAAAATATTGGTAAATATCAATTATGTATTTTCGAATTTGATGGCACACGGCCAAGGAGATTTGCGCAAACCCTAGTGCCAAATAACCAAATTCGAATTTTCCATGTGTGCAAGGCCCAATTGCTTAAAACTCAATTAATCATTTATTTACTTGGTCCAACAATAAACAAATAATTTAATAATTGTTTATTTACTTGATCAAACAATAAATAAACAATTCTACCATAAATATTTATTTAATTCTGCGAATACCCGTTTTCCATAATTAATGCTGTCAATCACAATTACAGCAAGTGAGATTAATAATGATAAACATTATTATACGAAAGTTCTTATCCGCCTTTATCAGAGCCGAATCGGGGACTATGGACCTAGTAATAGGAGCTTAACAAATCCGATGAAAAAGACGAAATAGTCCTTTCTCTTTTGTCCATCGATTCGTCTAATCTTGGTCAAATACTCCACCTTGTAAGCCAAGACTGAACTCTCCTTTATACTAGAATTATATTTACTCATCGTGACGAGTGTCCACTGATATAGTCAGTTCTTGATCAAGATCCTCCAGGTTCAACCCGTATTGAGAGAAGTCAATTTATTCGTTATACTTCTCTTGATACATATCAGCCCTAAGCATTGTTGCTTCCCCAGCGAAAGATTCTTTCGAACGTTACTTACTTCGAAAGTGCTAGCAATCTATCGGTTCTGGAATCAACCCTTAGGTGAGTGAACATTAACCTTCTTTCAGGAAGGCTGGATTCCGTATCTGTAAATCACTTCACACTCGAATCATGCTCTGAGAAAACTCCCAAGACATAAGCTGTGATTAGCATGAATAGCCTTTTAGAGAATGAGTCAAAGAGCTCAGTAACATAACCCAGTGTCCATGATCACTTCAAGATTTAGATCAAGTCTCACTGTGACCATCATAGTGACATCGGTTAGTGTGTCGTAACGGTCCTTAAACGACACATCTACAACCAAGACCTGTCCAAGTCGTACACTTACCACAAGTGTAGAATGCTCCCACATAGTGATCAGCCTTCACCTATGTGTTCCACATATATGACTTTAGATATAGCTTTCCAGGCGTATATCAGTCATCGACCATGTTTTAGCACACCGCCCGAACTTAGGTGTCCAGCACATGACTCAGTTAGATACGGAGGCTATGGAAGATAGTTGTTATTGATTCTAATTGTTTAGAACTCAACCCACTAATCATATAATGCTAATAAAGTAATCTTATTATCGAATTTAGTAATCATTATCTTCAAGTGGGCAATATTCCCAACAATCTCCCACTTTGACCAGAGAAGATAAGTTTCCTTCAGCCAATTTAATTCTTTGCCATCATTATAGACGGTTTAGACTTTGACCCATGATTGAGATTCTCATCATATGGATTCCCATTTTATCTATACTCTATCATTTATGTCGATCTGACATATGTCCCATTTTCATATTATGCATTTTTGCAAGTGATTGACTTACCATTTAAGGTCAAGTCAATTTGTTCATAGTAAATAAATTTACTTTAGAAAAAATTAACACTTCGCATACCTTTAGATTATACACCAGACTTTATATCTAAAGATAACAAGTCTCCATATCAAGGTGTACATCCATTTGGTGCCAAAACAGGTTGCACCATTGTATGGTTTGATCTCATCACCACTTACTATAGTGTGATTTATTGAACGTGTTTAAATAAGAACTTTATTGACCTATTTCCATTACTTGGTTATTTATAGTTCATCCTTGTTTGTCGTGTTCATATTCAATATATACACAGGACTTTAAGGATTTACTATATTTAAATAACTAAGTATCTCACTATTTCCAGAAATTACAGTGTTTACAACACATGTAGTTATTCTCGAAAATACGACATTGTCTAAGGTCTAATTATTAGTCCTTTTAAAGACAATGTTGATAGCCTCAACATTGAGCTCATACCTTATATCAATAAGTATGTTTGAGACATAATGGAACGAGCATGTCGTTTCTAAATTTTATTTTAGAAACAGTTAGCTCAGTCAATTTATTTGTGTCATAATGAGGTCTAGAACTATAATAGTAATGACTTTATTCATGACACTTGTTTAGGAGCTTCACTTATCGATCATTCTCAAAATATCGATTATAACAAACATCCATGTACAATCATGACTAGTTTGTTAAGTACTTAGGATCTACCTTTCATATTTCAAAAGGTTTAGTAGTATAACTACTTCGATCCATGTCTTTATGTTATTGGAACTTCATCCTCAAAGGATAGTTCATCTTCAATTTTGAAGATCCCTAATGAAGTGGTTTGTGGTATCAGAAAGAAGAGTATCATTGATGATAATGTCTCTCCTTAAGGGCTCAATCCCTTACCTTATAGCTTATAAAGCTTAAACCATTTCATTAATCTTTTTATAGACCTCTCTATTCGTTTAAGCTAATAGCTTAACATGTAGATCTATTAAATATGGGCTAATAACTTTCAGACAAGTTAGTATGATCGAGAGTGATATCTCAAGATCATGTCTTTCCATTAAGGAAAGTTTGTTGTTGATGAGAGTGACAAGGATCCATTCTAGGATGCTCCCACTAGGTTATTGATTTTAACGACAAGATAATTCAAAATTATCCTTCCTTTCAATTCATTTATGTGGCAAGGTAATCATTGATTACTCTTCCACTTTAATTATTGAATAATAGCATATACATTCCGGTTAAGGATGTCATCTTCAATGATGGGTTTAATCCTATGAAGGATGTTTTCTATTTATTGAACAACAAGTGGCTAGATTTCATTAAAGAAAGCTCCCACTCTTTTATTGAACAATAGTTACTAGAATCCAATTAAGGATTCTCCCACTCAATAATATTGGTTATTTAGTGGCTAGGTTCCATTTATGGATGCTCCCACTAAGTCAATGAATAAGAGTAGCTAGGTTCCAACTAAGGATGCTCCTTCTCGATTATTGAATTTTAGACTGGCTAGGTTCCAATTAAGGATGCTCCCACTCAATCAATAAATCTAGAGTGACTAGGTTCCATTCAAGGATGCTCCCACTCAATCAATACGAATATTAGTGACTAGGTTCCAATTAAGGAAGCTCCCACTAATTTAATTCATCATCAACACTAACTTTTAGTTGTGTCTCCTTTATTACTTATTATTCGCACAAGTCATTGTCGAATAATGGTAATATTTATTTAGACGCTTTCAAAGCTCTAAATAGTTCTTAAACAATAAAACATATTCAACATAAGAATTTAATGAAGCAATAAAAGCTAATTAAATTCTAACAGAGATAATAACTTAGAAAATATTTATATTTATTTATTGTGCTTCTATATAGCATATGAACGGAAAAACGTGACCTTCATATTCTATATCTTTTTCATAAGGACATAAGCATTCATGCATATTCAAATATCATAAAAGCAATCAAGGCATTCAATTATAGAAGGAAATATTTAAAGACACAACCATGTGTTCATAAATACTGTAATAAAACATAAAGAAATAAAGATTCATCCTTTCTGGAATAACCATAAAGGCTACAGTCCAGAAAACCTCGGATTATTAAATGACACATCCCATGTTCAAAAATAAATCCAAAGATGAAAGTAATAAAACTAGCGGGAAATTAGATCTTCAAACGGAGCATGAGCTTCTCTACAATTCGGGCTTGAATCCGACATTGTTCAGCAAGCTCGTCTACACATGTGTGCTCCATCAGATCTGCTCTGCAACAAGAAAAGAAGTATGCTCATGAATAATTATCCTCAAAACATTTTTAGGATATCTTTAATCATGAATTTTAAGGTACAATACCAGCATTCTTCTTGTTTTTCTCAAGCTCAGCCAAGTACAAAGGACAATGCCTCTTCCAATGGCATTCAGTGTTGCAGTGGTTGCATTTACCAATGCTTTCTCGCTTCTTTTCTTTTCATTTTCCACTTCTCTTGAAGTTCTTCCTTTCCTTCTTAGCGGGACCTTTCCTCTTTGAAGTATTCGGACGTGCCTTAGATGACTCAGCACCAGAAGTCAACATCTTCTTGGTTTTAGGCGAAGAACTCTTGTCAGCATAGAGAGCCGACCCTTTGTTCTTCCCATGTCGAGTGATAGACTCGAAAGTCTGTAGTTCATTCAACAGCTGAGACAGTCCATACGTCAACTTGTTCATGATGTAGTTGGACGTAAACTGTATGAAGTCACTCGAAAGGGAATTCAGGATTATTCCCACGTGAGTAACCTCATCCATCTGTGAACCATGGAGTTCAGCTTCGGTGAAGTAGTTAGTCATCTTCATGACATGATCTCTCACCGGAGTTCCCGCAGTCATCCTAGTGCTAGTGCACTTACGGGTGAGCTCAATGCGGGCTTGCTCGCTTTGCATCCCAAACATTTGTTGCAACGAGTCAAGGATTTCCACAGCGGTCTCCTTCCCTTCCATCTTAGTTCGCAACGCATCAGATATGCTTGCGAGCATGTAGGCCACCGCCTCGTTATTGGCAGTAGTCCACTTGTCATAGTCCTCCCTCAAGTTCTTGGAGGCACCATGAGCAGGAAGAGGAGGTCTGTCTTCAGTGAGGATAAAGCGAATGCTTTCACTCACAAGCACAATGTTGAGATTCGACTTCCACTTAGGGAAGTTATCTCCAGTCAGGACGTCTTTCGACAACAGGGCCATAATAGGGTTCGACATGATTACTAAAAACATAAAAGCACATTTACTAACAATATGAAAAGAAACAACTATCAATATAATTTAGGAAATAAAAACTATAATGCAAACATGCACGGGATAAAATACTAATCAAAAGAATCCAGTTTTTATATTCCAAGGTAATTCGACTAATAGCCACAGTCCGTTTCACTCTGGTGACGTAACGGAGTGCACCTAGTGAAAATGAGAACCATCTCAGATTAGTGAGCAATCACAGTACATGCACCTTCATAACTATGCTCACTAACTACCAATTTTATAGGAATCTTTGGCCACATGAGCAACCACCGGTTGGTTCATGCTTGAGTCAACCCAACATTTCAGTGAAAGAAATCTAGCTCATACGCACTAGCGTAACTAGTACACGCAGAGATCAACCCTCCCACCTATCGTCAGAGACACAACCTTGGTATTGGAATAAAAAAAGCCCTTCCGAATGGAACTGACCACCATGTTTAGAAAACCGCCGGTCACGAGGGGATCTTTCATCCTCACGGTGTTGTGTCAATGTTGGAGACCTACGACTCAATATACTTTCAGTATTTTAATTTTCCTAGCATTAACTTTAATCTAGGTGATCCACTCGAGTTAACTAAGTCATATTAAAAACTCGAGTGTTTCTAAGCTACCCTTAAAAACAGATGTTTCGATATAGCTTAGTGATTAGGAATTCGTGACATCTAGTCTTGATTATCCTAAAAGTATTCCATCACGGAAAAAGCTCCCAGTAGAGAAGGTGAGACACTAGGTCTTCTTAAGTACCTCTCAGCTTAGCCTCTTATCGGCTTGGTGACAAAGCTATCCGATCCGTTCAACTCATTCATTAATTAACTATCCTAATCCAATTAGACAATTTTAATGAATGAAAGCTCATGACAACCATTAACATACGATACATGATCGAAGTTATAGCATACAAGCATGTCATAGTAATTAAATAAACAAGCAAGAGCATGCAAGAATGGTTTGATTCGGATTGATCGTTTCCTATTTGATTCTATAAAGTAAATCAAGATGAGCCCAATCATATTGGCCCATGGATTCAATTGGGCCCATTCTTATGTCCCTTAGAAAAAATAAATCAATATCAAATTATTTAATTTTTCTAATTTTTATCGAAAAAATTAATTAAGTAAGGGCTCATTCCAATGTCCCATTAAAATAAATCGATATTATAATCATTTATTTTGTAATGGTTTAAATAAAAAAAATCATTAGGGCTCAGCCAATACAATTAATTAAATAAAACATTTAAAAACTTAAATTTTTTTTTTCGGTAATTTGTTTTTTAATGAGTGGGCCCGTGGGCCCACTAGGGTTTCCGGGCTGAGGCCCGGACGAATCCTCTAATCTTGACCTAGGTCAAGATTAGACTTGAGGCTGCACCGGACCGCCGCCGCCACGAGGGCGCGGCCCGGCACAAAAAAGGACGGCCGAAACTTGTCACAAAATTTTGTGACAAGTTTTCTTGTGGCGTAGTTAGGGGTGGCAATTTGGTCCGGACACGAAACACGAAACGGTTACGACACGATTTAAAGCGGATTTGGATCTCAATAAATGGGTCGGTTCTTAATTGGATCGAGCACGCTAACACGATTAAATAATGGTTCAAAACGACACGATTGCGGTAACACGATAAAAATCCGATTAACACGATTATTAAATGGTCGACACGAAACACGATTACGACCCGCACGAATATGATCCAATTAACACGATTACGAGTAATAGCACGATTACGATCCATTTAAACACGATTAATATTATATATGTAAAATTATAAATTTATAACTATAAACATAATATTATAATTATAAATTACAAAAAATTGATATTAGAAAACATGATGTAATACATAAAGTATATTCGTATAAATATCAATTCACATATGATAACATATAGTCAATAGTATACCAGGGAGCAATAGGAATCCCAATGCATATCGAACAATCACAATTACTATAGTCTCATAGTAACATATCATATTCAATTTTGTTTTATTTCAATTCATATCGAACAATTTTCATTAACAATCACAGTAACTATCATCTCATAATAACGTAACATATTCAATTTTATTGGATTTCAATTCAATTCATATTGAAAAATCACAATTTGAAATTAATAGTCACAATAACTGTAGTCTCATAATACCGTATCACATTCAATTTTATTTTATTTCAATTCAATTCAATTCATATCGAACAATTACAATTCACAATCACAATAACTATCATATCTTAATAACGTATCATATTCAATTTTATTTGATTTTAATTCAATTCAATTCATAATCACAATAACTATCATATCATAATAACGTATCATATTCAATTTTATTTGATTTTAATTCAATTCAATTTACAATCACAATAACAATAGCCTCATAATAACGTATCGTATTCAATTTTATTTGATTTCAATTCAATTCATATCAAACAATCACAATTCACAATTTACAATCACACTAACAATAGTCTCATTATAACCTACCGTATTCAATTTTATTTGATTTCAATTCAATTCATATCCAACAATAATCACACAATCACAATAACAATAGTCTCATAATAGCATATTGTATTCAATTTTATTTGATTTCAATTCACATCGAACAATCATAATTTACAATCACATTAACAGTAATTAACAGATTATTATTATTTTATGTAATTATATATTTCTATTATTATTTCATGTATGTGTAATTTTTTAGATTAATATTAAGATTTAATATCCTCCATAACATTCCCTCCATTTTTTTCATCAAATTTCAATCTAAAAAATTTCTATTTTGTTTTACCCCCATCACTTTCCCGCCCTTTTGTCTAATTTTTGTGTGAAAAAAAATAAAATAAAAAATGCAACCATAAACAAAAGGAAATTACAAGGCACGTCACTAGAGCAGAGCAGAGGCAAGAAAAGAAAAAAAAATCGGATCTACAACTCGCCCTTGAGCATCAGACCGAACGCCACGAAGTTAATAGTCATACAACAACTCTATAAAGACCCACCCGCACCCGCTCGACGACTCGAGCCCCTCCGTCGCCGCCGTCGTCGGGAGCGCCAACTGGCCCGCCGCCAACAAGTACGCCTCCCGCATGCGCTCCCAGACCCACCGCCAGGAGATCATCGAGGGCCTCGCCGCCATGGTCGCCGAGCTTCTAGAAGACTTCCGAGCCTCCGTGGGCGAGCTTCCCCGGCGGGTCGTCTTCTTCCGCGACGGCGTGAGCGAGACCCAGTTCCACCGCGTCCTCCGCGAAGAGCTTCCGGCGATAAAGTCCGCGTTCTCACGGTTCGGGTCATACGATCCTCCGGTGACGTTCGCGAGCACCACACGAGGCTGTTCCAGGAGAGGAGCGACGAGAACGTCCCTCCCGGGACGGTCGTGGACACGGTCGTCGCTCACCCGAGGGAGTTTGACTTTTTCCTGTGCAGCCACCACGGGGTCAAAGGGACGAGCCGGCCAACGCACTACCACGTGCTCCGAGACGAGAGCGGGTTCACGTCCGACGAGTTTCAGCGACTCGTCTACGAGACAAGGCATTGTGAGTCTAATCTTGAATTGGTCAAATGAATTGATGGCAAAAGGAAACGTTACAGTGGTTAGTAACAGTTAGTGGAATAAATATAGACTTTATTATAGGTGTTATTGCTCATCCTTAATTCCTGCGTTTTTATTTGTTTTTTTTCCTTGAGTTTATTGTCTTTTATTGTGTGTTATTGCTCATCCTTAATTCCTGCGTTTTTATTTGTTTTTTTTCCTTGAGTTTATTGTCTTTTATTGTCCATTATGGACATTAGTGATTTGTTTAAAGCCTACGGTTTTGGGCTGATTCATCTTCTCTTGTTTTCCTATAAATGGAGTTGTTTGTTCAAATTTCATTCTCGTTGTTTGGTTTGTGGTTGTTTTGAACTGCTTTATTGAATATGTAATTTTGGGTATATTCACTTGGAATTGAATTTGTAATTTTGGGTATATTCGTTAGGAATTGAATCTGTAATTTTTTTTTGTTGAACTATAGACTATAAATATGTATTTCCCAGCAGCTCTAAATTTATTGATTGTGTAACACAATGGTCGTAAAACTGACCGTAAAAGCGAGATCGTTGGCACATTGCCATGATTCGGCATAACCCATGCCTCATCTTAATTGATTGCAGTCATTTTCAGGTACAACTTAGTATATGAATTCTTTCAGAATATCAAGGACATGTTTTGACTTCTCGTGCTTAACAAGTGATTATTTTTCAGCACAACTGTCTGTCTATGGCATCTATTCATTCAAATAAAGATGTATTTGGTACTATCTTGTTTAGTCTCGCTCTCAACCACAAGCAGGTACTTTTCCTTTTAATATCAAACTCACTATGTTCTTTCGGCCGAACGATTCATGTCTGAATGTAATGTACTCTGTTTTTTCCTTTTATACATGAGCATGTATTTTGACCTTGCATTTTTCGGCTATATCTTGGGTAATTTACCTATTATGTTTGAGATATTTTTATTTTGTTAAGTCTATTTTTTTTTTCTTTTATGATCATTATGGTTTTGATAATTGAATCGCGATTAATTGAGTCCAATTGTCCAAACACGATTAAAACACGATTAAATAACCCATTTAACACGATTATTAAATGGTTTAATTTAAATGGTTATGGATCAGTAAAAAAATAAACGGTCGGATTTGGATCTAAACTTCAAACACGATTAATAAATGGTCGGATTTGGTTCCAACAATTATTTATGTAAACACGATTAACACGACACGAACACGAAATTGCCATCCCTAGGCGTAGTCGTGGAGGCTTTCTTCGTCCGTCATGCTTCTTCGTTGTGTGTCTGTCTCTCGCCGATCGTCGTGATCAAGAACGTCACACCATCGGATTACAACAATAATAATAATTATTACATAAAACCTATACCCTTTGAATTTCGGGTTTACAAAAAATCTAGAAAAGCGAGAATCAAATATTCTACGATCAAACCATGAATCACAATCCACATATCATATATTGAATTGCATGAAATTCACATCCACATATAATTTCATTCAACCATATTTAAATTAATTACAAGAACGAATCGATTAATTAATCATAACATCTAGCTCTGATACCACTTGTTGGGGAATCAAATGGGTATCAGACACGAACAATCGCTCTGATACCACTTGTCGGTGGATCGAGCGCGCATCGGACACGAACAATCGCTCTGATGCGACTCATTTGAGATGATTCCACCATATAACCATATTAATGCGGAAAAATAATTAATTACGCTAATCATAAGCTAATTAAATTATGGTTATAATTAACAAGATCTAGTTATGTTTAATTAATTTAATTCACGAGAGCATATTTATCAAGCAACCGATGTGAGCGAAAAACGAATACTTACATTGATTTTCGGTTCACGAACTGAAAGCTTTCACAATCCGTCTTCGTCTTGAACGTACAAGCTTCCACACGATCGAATAAGGAATTCCTCCTTCAAGGACTCGATGTGATGACACCTTAGTCTTCCAAGACGTAATCTCCGAGACGAATAAGAAAGATGAGTGGGCACAGTCTTTATCTCACTAGATCACGAAACTAGGTGTTTCGAGATCTCGCTCTTATTTTACTAAGAATGGAAACCAATTTCCGAGGGGAAGAGAGGCAGAACTGCTCGGCCAAGGTAGGCTAGAGAGCACGGAATTTTCACCAAAAATTGCTTATTTTTGCCTTCTCATGAACCCCTATTTATAGTAGTAAAAGGAGATATCCATGGAATCTTCTAGAATATTTTATTTCCTTTTATTGTGTTCACACTAGTGGATTAAATCTAGGCCATTGGATCTCAACAAGTGAATCTTACTTTTTCTCTCATCCATCAGATCAATATCTATGGGATACTATTCTTTTATTTAAATAGAGAATAATTTATTTAGTGAGATAATAAAGGAGAATATATTATTCTCCTAAATATTCTCCTAAATACTTTCCTTTAAATAAGGAGAAAATATAGGACAATATCTTATATTTTTCTCTCTCCTTTATTTAAACAACTAAAGAGAAAATATTGGTAAATATCAATTATGTATTTTCGAATTTGATGGCACACGGCCAAGGAGATTTGCGCAAACCCTAGTGCCAAATAACCAAATTCGAATTTTCCATGTGTGCAAGGCCCAATTGCTTAAAACTCAATTAATCATTTATTTACTTGGTCCAACAATAAACAAATAATTTAATAATTGTTTATTTACTTGATCAAACAATAAATAAACAATTCTACCATAAATATTTATTTAATTCTGCGAATACCCGTTTTCCATAATTAATGCTGTCAATCACAATTACAGCAAGTGAGATTAATAATGATAAACATTATTATACGAAAGTTCTTATCCGCCTTTATCAGAGCCGAATCGGGGACTATGGACCTAGTAATAGGAGCTTAACAAATCCGATGAAAAAGACGAAATAGTCCTTTCTCTTTTGTCCATCGATTCGTCTAATCTTGGTCAAATACTCCACCTTGTAAGCCAAGACTGAACTCTCCTTTATACTAGAATTATATTTACTCATCGTGACGAGTGTCCACTGATATAGTCAGTTCTTGATCAAGATCCTCCAGGTTCAACCCGTATTGAGAGAAGTCAATTTATTCGTTATACTTCTCTTGATACATATCAGCCCTAAGCATTGTTGCTTCCCCAGCGAAAGATTCTTTCGAACGTTACTTACTTCGAAAGTGCTAGCAATCTATCGGTTCTGGAATCAACCCTTAGGTGAGTGAACATTAACCTTCTTTCAGGAAGGCTGGATTCCGTATCTGTAAATCACTTCACACTCGAATCATGCTCTGAGAAAACTCCCAAGACATAAGCTGTGATTAGCATGAATAGCCTTTTAGAGAATGAGTCAAAGAGCTCAGTAACATAACCCAGTGTCCATGATCACTTCAAGATTTAGATCAAGTCTCACTGTGACCATCATAGTGACATCGGTTAGTGTGTCGTAACGGTCCTTAAACGACACATCTACAACCAAGACCTGTCCAAGTCGTACACTTACCACAAGTGTAGAATGCTCCCACATAGTGATCAGCCTTCACCTATGTGTTCCACATATATGACTTTAGATATAGCTTTCCAGACGTATATCAGTCATCGACCATGTTTTAGCACACCGCCCGAACTTAGGTGCCCATCACGTGACTCAGTTAGATACGGAGGCTATGGAAGATAGTTGTTATTGATTCTAATTGTTTAGAACTCAACCCACTAATCATATAATGCTAATAAAGTAATCTTATTATCGAATTTAGTAATCATTATCTTCAAGTGGGCAATATTCCCAACAGAAAGAAGGAGAGCTGGCTTTTCCTAAGAAACCTTTTAGCATTGCCAATTTGGTACATTTCTCCGACAGCTCTTCCACGGAGTCAGACATGCATGCCATTTAGTCTGAGGATCCCACTCATGATGTTACCGTCGCTGAGCAATAAGGTAACCCTTCTCCTGAAACAAATGCTAGGATTACTAAGAATCTTATTGAGCCAGAGGCTCTCAAGGATTCCATTGGTGAAACTTTTGCTTGAGACGTAGAACAGTCTGCTGTGTCTGCCATGATGGACTTGGGTGTTGGGTGTGACAAACCTAAGAACATCAACCCCTCGGGCACAGCTGAAGGAGTCACTACTGGTGCCATAGAGAAACCCATTTATGACGTCCCTGATCGAGATAAGACAACCCCTATCAAGCCTACAAAAGGCGCTCTGACTCCTGAAAAGGTTTCTTAAGAAGTATGTGTAGATGAGAATCCTGCCTTGGCCCAGATGGTAAAGGATGTCAAAGAGTGTTGATACACTTCTCAGGAGATCAAAGAAGGAGTTGTGAAAACTATCTCTGAAAAACAGTTCCTTGAAGCCATGGGTGTTGACACTCCTAAATCTGTCAAAGGGCCTGAAGGGAAAAAGAAAATTCAGAAGAAGTAGGCTTCTGAAAAGAAGAAAAGAAAGGTTGTTTCTAATAAAGAGCCCAATGGGAGAAATAAGCACGCTGAGAAGAAGAAAGAATAAAGTAAGAATACTGTTGAGGAACCTATATGGGATCTCTTTCCATACGGATCTCATGAATTTGTGTTGTCAGATGAGG
Organism: Urtica dioica subsp. dioica; assembly: GCF_054948205.1. Classification (NCBI taxonomy): domain Eukaryota; kingdom Viridiplantae; phylum Streptophyta; class Magnoliopsida; order Rosales; family Urticaceae; genus Urtica; species Urtica dioica. The sequence goes on from NC_142756.1 coordinate 11,111,841, forward strand.
CCCTGAAATGTATAGAGATCATTCAATGCGTCCAGGATGCGGATGTCTTGAAAACTGTGACCAACGTTGGAGCTTATCATGCTCAACTTGTAAGGGAGTTCATTGTCAATCTCCTAGAGAAAGTGAATGATCCCAGCTCTCCTGACTACCTCAAGGTGCACGTGCGCGGCAAATGCATAAATTTTATCTCCTCAAGTAATCAATGACTATCTTGAAAGGATTCATCCCTCTTCTGAAGACCATCTTCCTTCTAAGATGGATCTAGTCAAGGAGATTACTGGTGGAAAAGGATAAGAAGGGATGGCCTGGCAGGGGTCTTTACCCAGCCTCGAAATTGATCTCCAAGTATTTTAGTCTTCACAAGATTGGGGTCAAGAACTGGGCCCTTTCTGCTCACTCAAATTGGGATATCTCTCACTCTGGTGTAGATCATCTATCGTCTTGGCATAGGTGCAGCCATTTATTTTGGAAAGTTTGTGTTTGAATAGGTTGTAAGGCATGCAAGCTCATAAGCCATCAAGCTTCCCATTGTTTATCTTTTCCTGTTGTGTGGCCTCATCCTCAATCAGCATCCAAGACTGTTGACGAGGAAGAGTTGAAGTCTTCTCTCATTGTTCGAGGAAAGATTTTGTTCAGTTATAAGCTCTTCCAACCGCACCATGCTGCAAACATCAACAGACCCACCTCAGTTCTAGCTCCATAGTCTCTTTCTTCGTCTACAGAGGCCCCTGCAATGCCTTTCATGTATTCTGAGTTGAGATCTCATGTGGCTTGGACCCTTATATGTGAGCTCAAGCATCTAGAGAAAGTGATTTTCAAGGCATTAGGCAGAAAGAGAGAAATTGAGGATGTCTTGAAGATGATGAATCCCTCTGTCCATGCTTCAGCCTTTATAGTTGTTGCTTCCAATCCTGATGGCACCGATCAGCCCCTACCTCCACTGCCTGATTAGGTCACTTCTCGTAGTACATCTTGAACAAGTTTTAGTTAAGTCTGTAATATTACAAGTTTTTCTCCTTTTAGACTTGGTTCATTATATTTTTTTTGGTTGTTTCTCTTCTCCTAACCTATCTTTGACTTTATTGAGGCAAATAGTGGGAGTATTAAGATGTGTGTGAAACTCTTTATCACATGTTTATCTTTTGCTGATGAAGACTAGTTGAGTGCTTATGGCTTAAATCTCTGTCAGTCATTGTGACATGAGTATTTATCTGAGGTTGAGAATATGCTTGCGTGATTTCTATATACCTTTGTCTGTCATTGTGACATATAGATCTTGTTGAGAGATCTCGTGTCTTCCTCACTCTTTGCTTTTGGTTGCTTGGCGAGTTTCAATGTTCATTGGACTTAGTGTGTTTTGCCTACAAATAGTTAAAGGGGGAGTTTGTTGTTACTTTGAGATGGCTTTTTTTTTTTTGTTTTGGCAAAACTGTTGTTCTACATGATGTTGAAAACTTCAGTCTACAACATGAGACGTCTGCTCTACATGCCTGAACAATGACGTAGATTTCTGTTGACAGTCTTTTTGTCTGATATGATTCCACGCTTTTGCTGATCGTCCAATGAGCGTTCACCATGTGCATTGGAAAATCCTAGCCAATGACACTACGCTGGAATGTGTCAAATATAATGGATGCTTTTCCTCTTTGGTAGAAAAATAATTCTAGGTATTTTCGTTGCTCTCTTCATTGCCGAAATATAGGTCCTAGGTGTGGTTTATACTTTGTAGTTGACAGCCATTGTTAGAGTTTTGTCACAGAGTTTTTTTTTGTTTATTCAGAATATTGTAAAACACGTATTGTTATTAACGTTGTTGAAACACTCAGAGAGTGTGAGTGGAAAGTTAAGAGAGCTCAAACAGAAGGAGTGTGTTTGTTAGAAATCTCTAAGGTAGTCTGAAGTTTAGGAAACTTGGAAGGTGATCATCAATGGTTGTCATTATACTGTCCAGTGAAGTTCTCTTTCCACCGAGAGTATCGTTCCTCCAAAAGTAAGCACGATTGACCGAATTGAGTTACCAACTCTCGTATTTTTTTATTTACAACTTATTTGCTTTTGATATTTTGCTAAAACTGTTAAGTCGTTTTTATAAAGTGTTAGAACATTCTTAAAAACGCACGATAAACAGTACAGCTATTTTTCTTGTGCAATTCCTAATCATTAGCTCATATTGAATTCTACAAACAAATCTATCCGATACCGTTTTCATTACCCAAGTGAATAATAGATTTCCCATTTCTTGAACTCCCTCACACTCGAATCTCTTAGTTCCTAACAAAGTTCACGCTAATTTGTAAGTCGTACTTATTTCCAAATGCCAAGGCTTTCGTTTAACAAAATATACATATCTAAAAAACAAATATATATACCTGGTCTATATTAACTCTACACGAAATATAATAATATCTAATAAACAATCCTTTGAGAGGAGTAGAATAATAATACACTAATAATAATAGAAAAGAACAGAGGCTAGCTAGATTATCAAATATAAGAGTGGAAAGAAAATTGTTTAGATGGTTAGGTCCAAATTTACGTGGGTGTCACTTAGGGCACAAGTTGAAGACGATTGAGAAATATTACGACTATCAAGTGATGGCCAAATTTCCATGTCGATTTCTTCTGCTACACTTTGCATCGTTGGAGAGGTAAACAGTGAGAGTTCACAGAAGTCATTTATCCCAAAGTAATTGTTTACCTTTCTGCTATTTTGTGGTAATGATGTATGTGTACCCTGCAAAGATTTAACAGTGATAAAAATAATTACACTTTTTGTAGCAATAGTTTTATAACCAATGAAGCTGCACGTACATGTATCTGACCCAGGACAATAATTTGTTTTAAAAAATTATTCTAAAGTTAATAAAAATTATTCTTTTTTTAATGTAACATTTCTAACATATTATTTTAAGATCGCGGTTCTTTATATTCATTTATCTTGAGTCGAATCTAAATGATTGAATCGGTTAATCATATGAACTTTTATGGGCTATGATATCATGCAAAGTATCATAAAGTTAACCAATTTAAAATAAGATGAATCACTCATGATCTATACAAACATCTATTAGTTTCTTTTTCTATTTTATATATGAGATTCATAACAAGCTTAAACTTCTAATTTTTGGGATTCGGCACAAAAATCTTGAGCCGAATCTAAATGATTGGATCGGTTATTCATATGAGCTTTTATGGGCTATGATATCATGCAAAATATCATAAAGTTAATCAATTTAAAATGAGATGAATCACTCATGATCTATACAAACATCTATTAGTTTCTTTTTCTATTTTGTATATGAGATTCATAACAAGCTTAAACAAGTATCTATTCTAATTTTTGGAATTAGGCTCAAAATTAGTGAACGCAAAGCACCATCTTTAGAAAATATATTAGAAATTTCATAGTGAAAAGAGATGAGAACTAGTATAAAAACACCCTATATATTTCGATTTTTGAAACTATATTTTTATGGATTTACTTATATATAACCTATAATTAATGATGTTATATAAGTAAATACACTGAAATTGAGCTAAAAAATGATGGTATTGTGACAATAATAACTAATTAATGAATAAAAGTGAGATAATATTACAATTGTAGTGATTACATGTAATTTATATATGATTAAATAAAAGGGACAGTGAGGCTTTTATAGAAGTGTAGAGGATGGAGGCGAGGCATAATTTTAGAATATAACGATGAGTATAATTAAAGCCGCACTACTATGAAATACTATTTCAACTTATACCCTAATTTATTTTATATATTTACCAAATTCCAATCATGGCCATCATTAAACTCACAGTAAAAAAAAAATAGCCTAATAAAACAAAACGTGGACTATTCTGTAATGATCATATTTCGTTTTGTCATACTTGGTGTGAATTATCTAAATTAAAAAAAAAATGCAAGGAACGACTACTATTTTTTTTTTTTTTTTTTTTTTGAATGATGGAACGGTACTATCTTGTTGTAAGATAAGACAAGAGTGTTTTTTAAACTGAACTAGCAAAACGTACAATATCATAAACTCTAAACTAACATACGAGAATGTTCTCTCTCTCTCTCTCTCTCTCAGAACAGAGCTTACAAAAGAGACAAATAATTAATTATTATCTATTTCCTCTTCAGAACTTGAAATTATGAAATGTACTAATTTTATGCATAGACGCGTGTGTTCTCTATGAAAAAGTAGGGAGATAAGATAAGGCCAGCCATTATCTACAGTTAATTAAAATGAGGATGATGTCATTTATTTAAGGCCACCAATGTATTTTGTTCGCTTTTCAAAGATATATCATTCATCAATTGATATTTGATACATGGCCATATTTTTTGTACTAAAAATGTTAACAGCCTGATTAGCTCTTTAAAAAAAATACAAATATATATTAAAAGTAAAAGTCATTGATGAATAAGTTTATATATTTGCCTTAAAAGATGGACCTAGTTCTAGTCTCCATGTATAAGAATGTATCGCATATCACAATTGGTATTTGAGCCATGAGTACCCTACGTAAGTGTTTATCATTTCTTTGCTCTTTAGCTAGGTTTTAGTCGTAAGCTAGATTCATACTTCTAACACCACGAGTTTTTAAATGTTGACAACCGTCTTTTATTACAAATATTTTCACTTTCATTTCCGTAAATGTTTCAAGGAAAAACACACTTGATAATATTGAAGGCAATAAGTGTGTTTTTTTTTTTTCGTAATTTTTATAATCAAGCAACATTTCCCCCATTTTCGTAAAAGCAATTTAATTTTCCATTTTGGTTGATAAAAAAATGAAAAGATTCTTGACATTTATCTTGAACTAAAATTCATTTTTATGATAATATTGCAGATTCTCTCAATATACTTCTAAAGTTGTTTACATATCACAGTCGGTTTTTTCTTATAAGTTATTTTTTTTATGGTTTTTTCTTGCAGCGGAAGTGAATTGTATATACCTGATGAAGAGCCTTAATTTTACTGGACACCTCTTCTTCTTTTGTTTGCCGGCAAACTAATCCGTTGTTAATTCTGCCTTCAGAAAATATTTCATCATTGAAATCCCTCCATTCACGTCTTGACTCATTTCCTAAAGATCTGAATATATACTGTGATTAATTAGTACGTACATTTTCATGCAATGCTCAATAATTAGTGTTTGGACACTATATATTAAGCTAGCAGACATTATTGAGCGCCATAGTAACATAACATGCATAATACTAAAATAGGCAATATAAGAACTAATAATAAGAACTCGTTAAGAAAATCATGGATAAGCTCTCAAAGCTGAGGAGTTTGTGAAAAAACGTTACACATTAGAGAGATATATGAGAGCATATGTATGTATATTTACCTGGAGAAGCCTGATGCGTTATGATCATTATGTATTTCATGTAAATGCTTGTTTGACAAGTTCCTCATCCGAACAAACACATTGATTCGTTCATGACCCTTCATGCTTCTATACATCTATAACCATTGAATGGATTGGAGTGAAACAAAGAAACATGTTACATATAGTATATGCATAATACTATCACATTCAAAAACTTAATTTATAAGAAAGTTTGTTACTGTGGTCGTCAGGAATATATTAAGTAGAAATTTGAGATGTTATAGACTTTTTTCTGATCTATAATATTAATTAATAAAACAGAAGAACATTTCTTAACCAAACTCTACTAGGTCTATGTACGTATAGTAGCTTAGGATTGCCATTAGGAAATAATAGATGTATATTATAGCTAAAGGCTACAATTAGGGATAAGACCATGATCTAAACATATTGAAACTTTTGCTTTCTGCCTAAATGTGACGAAAAAAGATGAACAAAGAATTATAATTTTTTCCACAAAAAGGAATATACCAATCAGGCTTAGCGGCTATACCAAATTGCTTCCACATATATGAATTATTTAATTTGGTTCTGCTAATATAAACACTAAATCTATACCTTTCGTCACATTTCAAAACTAAATTTATTCCAAAGTATAATAAAACGCCTTCACTTATTTATTTACATATGATAGCTAAGTATATTTAATTTTTAAATGAAAGATCGTCTTCCCAAAACAGTTTGATTATTTTATAAAAGCTAAGAATAGTATATATATATATTAGAAGGTTTATATTATATATGTTGCTACAGTAGTTTTGTTAGATTGATAATATTTTCCGTTACCGGAGATGGTGAATTTAACTGGAAAAACATCAAATGATATTCATGTAGCAAGTATTTATTTTTAGACCTTTTTTATATCAATATTGGGGGCAGATATCGATATGCGCTTGCCACTAGGCTAACCTAACAAATATTCTGTTTCAGTCTTCGGATGAACATAAAATATGAGAGAGAGAGAGAGAGAGAGAGAGTCTGAACAAACCAATATAAATCATTGTCTTATTTATCATTCCTTTATAAATACCCATCTATTATTGTGCATAAAAATCATATGTATTGTACTCTTATATAAGATCAATGGATCGCAAAAAAGTTAACTCAAGTGGTGAGTACTTTTACCCATACTGATTTGAGAGTTGGAATCTGTGACAAAAATTAACCTTAAAAAATATATAAAATGAATGGATCTGAGGAATCGTACCTGCAAATGGCTCTTGACATGAGAAATCTTAAGGCCCTTCACACCCATTGTCTGCAAAATACGCTTAGGTGTTGCTTCTACAAAATAGCACATGTAATCAGTAGCCATAATCAGGGATGATCAAAATAGCACATATATATGATTGAAGTCTTCTTATGAATTTCTTGTCTTATTGAATTGCAAAATCAAAGCCTAATTAGATGCTAAATTGCACAAATCTTTCATAATGATGAAATCTCGGTTCCTAAAAAGACAATTACACGGTGTCTTTAGTATACGAGTAATAATTTTAGGTTTGAATATTTTTTTTTCATGCACGGAATCAGAATCCTGAATACTACTCTTCTTACTATCTTTTCCACCGAGACTTTTAACAGTTCTGACGAAGTGTTCATGAAGCTCCGGTGTCCATCTCAGGCGTGGAATTTCTGATTTCACGTACTTCCTCACTCCGATTCTCTGATGAGTAGTTTCCATGGTGTTGATGTTGATAAGCCCTGTGATGGAGAGAGGATATACTATATAGATATATAAACTGATGATATACAACATAAGAGTTTCAATATGAATGCTAATGCTGACCAACCATATGACCGTAGACTTTTTGACGGTATACATTAAGAGCCTCTTACTTTAAACATATGCTTAACAACTTTTTGACGATATAAATTAAGAGCCTCTTAATTTGCACGTATGCGTAACTATCATGCAATATTATATTGTTAATTATTAGGGTTCACTAAATATATAACCACGAAAACTCAAATTTTACAATATAATCAACTTTTATTAAATTTTAAGTAAATAGTCACGTAATAGTTGTAAATATTTGTTAATAATTATAAATAATCATCAGCCTTTAAAAGCATAAATGAAATGCTAAAAACGTCCAAACAATATCACACGATGACTTAAAATTTAACAAAAATTGATTGCAAAATTTGAGTTTTCGTGGTTATATATTTAGAGAACCCTAATAATTAACAATATAATATTATTAAAATGTGTACTTAAAATTAAAAACAATTGATTATTTAGCAAATTTATAAATTTAATACCTTAGTTACTTATTTAATTGTAATTATTATTGGTTTTGACATGCTATTCATATATAATATAACTTATTAAAATAAGCTCTTTTTTTTATAAGGATATATATGATTGGGAAAACTCTGGTATAGTTAAATAATCTTAAGCTCGTGTGTACATCAATTCATTATTATTTCTTTAATTCAACTTGGGTGTAATGTTATAAAATGATGTTGGAATTGACCATACACATTCTTCTTGTTTTAAAAGAGTTTAGGCCTAATTTTAGAAGACCGAGGATTATATACTTCTGTTTTATTTGAAATTCTACCTAAATTATACATACACACACATACATACATACATATATACAAACACACACACACACACACACACACACACACACACACACATATATATATATATATATATATATATATATATACACGCACACACCGAAGGACACAAGGGGGAAGTAGCGTTCTCTGGGTTAGGAAAATGTGCCGACTAATTATCCCTTGAAATTGTATTAGCCTATTAATCTAAAAAAATTATTAGTATATTCAAGACTACTTAAGGAAAATTTTCCTAACCCAGATTAAAAGGTAAACACGAGGGAGTAAAAGGTGAACATATGAGGTAAAAGGTGAAAGGTGAGGTTTTAGATGGCGAAAATATGGGCATGCGTTATAACGACATTCCATATATATATATATATGTGTGTGTGTGTGTGTGTGTGTGTGCCGACATTTGTCTACATTTTTTTTATGTATAAAAAAGAATGGTTTTTTTTCCGTACCATATTACACAACACAAATTTCTTTGATTGATAAAACTACTAGACTTTTTAAGGAACACACCAAACTTTCGAAATTCCTATCTGTCAGCCGCAAAATTTAGCCATTAGGAATTAATCTTATCCCACACACAAAAAATGTGCATTTTGATTATCTTTGGTTTCGAGGAAATTCATAAACCAATATTCCAACTACCAAAATCTTTAGTCTCGAATGAACATATATTATAATTGTCTTCTTCTCTTTAACCTCATTTTGGACAAATCCATTGGAATAATCAACTGGAAATCATTACCCTTTTGAACGATAGAAAACGCATGAAATCATTAATGTTCTATAGGATTAATTATTCTTGATTAATTATTAATTATTTTGGGTATGTTGCTGAAAATTGGCAACATCGATGATTTCGAGCGATTCGACCCAAAGCCAGACCAAATGAGTGCGCCATAATCGAGTTTGTAAAAACTCGAAAGTCTCGAGTTCCCTTTCTTTAGTTCAAAAATATTATTCCTTCGTCGCGAAGACCTGAGAGTAAGATGAAAAAGAAAAAAAAAAGAAAGCTAAAAGAACGCAGAGACGGTAATTTTGGCGTGCACTCCGACGCTCAACATTAGTTTGATTCTTTTTAGTGAGGTGAGAGCCCCGTTATTCTTTAATAATATTGAGAGAATCGAGCTCGATCAGAGTAAATTCAAGTGCAGAGAGTGCTCGACAGTGTTTCACGACTCTGGAATCGAGTGATTTTGTTGAGAGAGAATTATGTACTTTTTGCCTCTAGGTGACGGGTATATTTATAGGACAATGAGGGCTGGAGAAGCCCTAAATTTCATGGTGCAAGGAGCGCATGCATGAGTTGGCTTGCGCGGGTGCAAGAGCCGCGCGCGCCGCCCCAGTCGTGAGGCGCGGCGCGCCAGTTGATATGCGCAAGTGCGCGCGTGCCACTTGATTGGCGTGGCGCGCCAGTCGATTGGCGTGCACACCTTTTTTTGAAGCATGCGCAAGGGAATTTTCAGGAGCACACGTGCGTGCGGCGTGCCAAGGTTTTTTTTTTTTTTTTTGCTTTTTTTTCATTTTTTCTCGCCTTTCTTCGTGAGCTCATCTCGAGTGCACTTTTTAGCTTTTGTGGGCCTGAATCAAGCTTCTTTATAGGCCTCATTTACGCTTTGACGTGAAATTTCCTGGAAGTCACAAAAAATTTAATATTTTCGAAAACAACCGACAATATTTTCTAATATAATTAATGTACTAACTATGGAGTTACTAGTTTAATGGTGAGTATTTCCACCAAACGAGTATGAGATTCTGGGTTCTCTTTAATAAAACAAAATACTAAATATCCATCTTGAATACTCATTCTACCCTAGTGTTTGATGGTCAAGTTTAATTATTAAAAGTCGAAAAAAAAACTCTTTTTTGCGGCCATACGTTATACTCTTTTGGTAATAATGTCATTGAGAAAGAAAGAAAAAGTAGTATAAAGGAAACAATTCTATTTGGTACCAAGTCAAGATGGAAAGAAGCTTAGAAAGTCCAGATAATGATGCAATCATCAAGAGAATATTGATCAAAGCTTTTAATCAGCTGATTTTCGAATGTCACTAGTTTATAGTTTTTCATTTGAAAATTCATAATTACTCGCATATAATACAACTAGATAAAATAAATAATGAGTAAAAAGAAAAAAAAAAATATTTTGTACAAGGTCTATATGGAAATACGCTTAAAAAGTCCAAATAGTGATGCAACTATATCAAGAGAATATTGATCAAAACTGATTAATCAGCTGGTTTTTCCATTTGACTAATTAATTTGTAGTTTTCCATTTTTAAATTCATTATAACTCCCATGTAAATAAGTTTCTATTTTATAAATAGAAACTCTAATTCGTTTAACCTTTTTTTTTCTCCTTATTACAAATATATATATATATATATATATATATATATATATATACATATTCTTTTTTTGGAAAGGAAAAATTATTATTGAAAATGAACAGAAGACACTTTGTGAAGAATAAATCAATAACTGTAGCTTACAGCTACCTATAGTTAACACTCCAAATTAAATGATTTTTACGGCACACTGATTGGTATTACGTGACATGTATTGAAATATTGTTTTTGCTAATAACGTGACACATGGGGTATTATAGCACATGCAACGCAAGCGTGTAAAAGTCAAAAACATGTGCTCAAATAACTAGGATATATATATATATATATATATATATATATATATATATATATAATATATGTGTGTGTGTGTGTGTGTCTGTGTATCTCTCGTTTTGTTCAACATGTTGGCTAAGAAGATGACGATAATGAGCCACTAAAATGGCAAGTAAGTCAAGGTAAGGATTTAAAGAAACCTAAACCCATCGCCTCTTCTTTCCTTCTTCAAAATCATCAGCATCATGTCAAAAAAAGACGGTGCCTACTTTTGGACCTCTCTCTCTCTCTCTCTCTCTCTCTCGTGTAATACAATGCGCGCACCTGCCGTGCTCTACTCATCCACAATAATTCAATAAAATATGATAAGAAAATCTCACCCTCGAAAAATTCAATGCCGAAGAAAAATAGATTAAACAAAACCTAGCTAGCCCCACTGGATTGATTTGATTAGTTAAATATTATACATTAGAAAGTTGGCGGGATACAAAGAAAAAATAAAATATGTAAAAATTTAATGTTACAGCGGATCCACGTGCGCGGTAAGTAACATGGTCAAGTTTTTCTCGAGCCATCTGTGGGTCCCTTAACTGCGGGTTTTGGTCTCTTATATGTACATTGGCTGGTTTCCATTCCCATGCATGCACGTCAAAATCAGTGACAACAATGTTCTTAAATATCCCCTTTCAAAAAAAAAAAAACAGTGTTTAAATAATAATAATTAACGAGAAGGGCTTCAAATTCCCCGTCGGTTTATATCCATCGATTTGTACTTCTTTGTTGAATAACGTTTGTAACTTTGTACATAGGTCGTTTTCTTTTTTGGACGACTTTTTCTTTTTATAAGTTCTGGCGGAAGCGAAATAAAGAATGATTTTGAATTTGTTTAGTCAATCATTTAATTATATAGCATAGATATGCATTCCAGTTTTTGCATTGAGTGCGTAAACGAGACAAAGAGAATTCGTAATCCTAGCTAGTCTTCTTTACCATTATTGTTTTTGCTAGATAAGAATAATATGTGACGTTCGACTGATATGTATATAAACATATATATATATATAGGCTTCATTTATTTATTTTATACCTAAACACAAAGCGCCAGCTGTTAGCTTAGTCAAACGGAATCTCTTGTACATATTATTTCTATAATACATTTATCATGATGGTCCTACATATGACTATAAGTTACAACCTTTTCAATATGCGTAGAAGGAATTTAAATGCAAATGAGCTCACTCCTAAGTTTTGGACGTATTATTTAATAATTTAAGATAAATATTGCTGCTTTCAGATCAGATATGTCAGATATTTTCCCCATTTTTCCAAGCCATAATTTTCCCAGCTTTACGTTAGAGATTATCTAACCTTATAAAGTCTATTATTTTTGTTTTAAAAAAAAGTATTTTATTCGTATTAGGGAAAAAGTCATTGGTGACATAATACTAGTAATGTTTGCTCTATTTTCGACCTCCATATGATTGAGAAATTAATGTTTTGTTTTTAGAAGCCTATTTTCTTCAAAGAATTAGGCCTATCATGTCCATCCTGAACGTTGAGTTGCCTTTTTACTAGTCTATGCTTCTTAGATCTTTATATATCACTTGAATATTGAGTTTGATAAAGTTAAAATCAATGGAATTTAATTTATAATAATTTATTTATTTTTGTCATATATTGATGCTATGTACAATTTTCTCGATAGGAATTGATTCGTATAGACGTATATAGTTGGTATACCGTGGATTATAAACGGTGTATACATGCGTGTGAAAGGTGAAATAACAATAGTAATAAATGTATTTTACAAGATTGGATGCACTTGCCATTCAGACCAACAAGACATTGACTTTCCTACTACAATAATAAGTGGGCGGATTTCAGAAGCTTGGAACTTTTTTTCTTGATGAATGAGAGAGACATTGAATTGATGGATAGTAGAGATTATGGCAGCATAAATATATAATATTTTCAAAAATATATACTTAATATCTATCTTTTTTCGCGGCAAAAATTCATAATGATAAGTTTCAGTTGCACTGTTTAATAAAGTCAGTTAAATTTGACGGAAATCCACGTGGTACTCTTAGATTAAACAAAATTTAGTTTTTTTTTTATTCTTAAAAGTAATTAAACATTGATTATATCATTCGTATAACAAAAAAAAAAGTTAATTAAAAGAACTTTAATATTATACTCAAGCAATAATGATATTATTAAAAATGTTTTGATATTAAAAAAAATTAATGAAGCATTTTTCTATAATAAAGAATATTATTCTTGCTTGAATAATTTAAATAAATGAATATGGAATCATTTTAATAATATTATTAATGCCTAATTATAATATAAAATTAATTTATAATTAAAAAAAAAGAATAAATCTCATTTTTACCCCCCTGGACTCGTACCTTCGTTACATTTCGTCCCTTGGACTTGAAAATGTTGCAAAACTCAACTCAAAACTTAGATACATGTTACAAGGCCCCACTTCCGTTAGTATTTGGACGTTAAGTTATCACGTTTTGATGACGTGGCATGATTTTAAAGGTTATAATAGTATTTTTGGTTATTCTAAATACTTTTAATATTTAAAATTGTTTATCAAATTGTTATTATATCAGTTCGTGTCACACCCCGGAGAAGAAACATAGGGAAAAAAATTGAGGACGAAGAAGAAGAGGGGTCGGAGAAGGAAGCAAACCCATTCACTTCACGCGATTTTCAGCTTTTCTCTTCTTCTCCGGCGTGAATTCTTGGCCTCCCTCCTTTTCTCGCGAGTTCTCTCTTTCTTCTTCTTGATTTCGCTCAGCCCTCACCCACGCTATCTCTCCTGCTCACTCTCTCTGTCGCTCTCTTCTTCATTCCCTCTCGCTCATCTTCTTCTTCTTTCTTTCTTTTTTATTCTTCGGTCGTGGTTCTTTCTTCATTCTCTTCTGCGTATTTTTTTTCCTTTTTCCTATGTTTCTTCTCCGGGGCATGACAGTTCAATTTTGATTGTTCATCAAAGCTTCATCGTGAATCCATGGACGGAGGGAAGTGATTTTCGCCTTATATCTTCGGTGATTCAGCTAGGTAAAAACCCATGGAAATCCCTGTTTTTCTTCGAAAATTAGGGTTTTCTTATTTCAAATTTGGGGCTTTTGGAGCTTCGAAACCCTAACAATGGCGGACGAAAATCTGATCCTCGTGAAGATCGAACCCAACGGGATCGCCTTCGTCACAATCAACCGCCCTAAGTCGCTCAACTCACTGACCAGAGCGATGATGAAAGACCTCGCTCGGGACTTCAAGGCTTTGGACCGCGACGATTCGGTCCTCGTGATGATTCTCTCCAGCTCTAGCCGCGCCTTCTGCTCCGGCGTTTATCTCACGGCGGCGGAGGAAGTTTTCAAGGGAGACGTGAAGGATCTCGAGGTTGATCCGGTGGCACAGATGGAGTGGTGTCAGAAACCGATCGGAGGCTTTGCCGTCACGGCGGGGTTCGAGACCGCTCTCGTCTGTGACATCGTCGTCGCGGCCAAAGGAGCCAAGTTCGTCGACACTCACGCCAGATTTAGGATATTTCCGTCGTGGGGTCAATCTCAGAAGTTATCGCGTACAATCAGAGCCAACAAAGCGCGAGAAATATCGTTGACAGCGACGCCTCTGAGTGCAGAATTGGGGGAGAAATTAGGGTTCGTGAACCATCTTGTCGAAGCAGACCAACTTTTGAATAAGTCCCGAGAAGTTGCAGAGGCCATAATCAGAAACAGTCATGACTTGGTGTTGAGATATAAGGCTGTCATTAACGACGGTCTCAAGCTCGACCTCGTTCACGCTCTTGCACTCGAAAAGGAGAGAGCTCACGAGTACTATAACGAGATGTCGGTGAATAAGAGCAGAGCTCAGATTGCTATTGGTGTTGCGATTTGGGGCTTTCTTTGTGTTTTCAGATGGGAAGCTCTGGAGAGGCGAGCAATAAGGCCACCAATGCTTCGGTGGGAGGGTTGGTTCAGGAGAGAAGAAAAAGAAGAAGAAATGGAGGGGACATGCCTCGGAGAAGGAAAACGAGAAGAAGAGAAGAGAAAGAAGAGTTTTTTTTTAATTTATTATTATAAAAATATTAAAACGAGGGTATATTGATAATTGCACATATTTTAAATCTCACGTGACAAAAAACGTGACATTTAACGTCCAAAATTAGATAGAAGTGGCAACGTGTAATAACGCCATTAGTTAAGAGATTCTCAATGCAACATTTTCGAGTAGAGGGGGCGAAATGTAACCGAGGTACGAGTTCAGGGGGTAAAAAAGAGATTTATTCTTACTTATTTATAGAATGAATACATTGAATCATCTCCAAAATTGGAGGAGAAAATCTTGCTTAATTAATAAAAAAAATAATATATAATAGGAATTGTTATCTGTCCGTCCCTGGCCTCCTAAGAAACAAGATGGATCATTAAAAAAAGATTTTGGGCCAGGATACTAAAGGACATTCATCCACCAAACTTCCAAGCTGCTCGTCCGTCTGGCCACTTGGCCACCAGACCGCTCGGTCGTCCGGCCACCCGGCGTCATCTGGCCACTCGACCACCAGGCCGCTCGGCCGTTCGGTCTTCCGACCACTCGGTCACCCGGCCACGAGGCCACGAAGCCCGTCCGACTGTCCGGCCACCCGGCCACGAGGCCACCAAGCCACCCAACCACCAAGACGTCCTTGGCTTTTTCGAATATACTATAGAGAAAATGGCAGAATAAATAACTAATATTTTCGAAAACATACATTTAAATATCTATTCTTTTTTTTCCCCGGTAAAAATACTTAATGTTAAGTTTCAGTTGCACCGTCAAATCAAGTCAGTTAAATCTGATGAAAATCTAAGTGACATGCTCGGATTAAACATGATTTAACATTTTTTCCATAAAATTAACTAAAAATTAATAATAACATTTTAATAGGTTATTATGCGATTTCTCTCGACTTCCTTATCGCAAATTCACTCTTAAATATTTTTAAGTATATAATGATTGCTATTATATAAAACTAAAGACAATCTTTAATGGAAAAGATTGGTTGTTGCATTTATTAATGAACAACAACATGTAACACATCTTTAACTGTCCGCATTAACTTTGATTTTATTACACGTTTATATCTGAAATATGAAACTTCTAAGCCTTGGGTGGAGCAACTAAATTAGTTAGTGATTTGCGTACGCTTTAGAAGCTAGACAAGAAATCACATTCGTGTCTCAATGATGAATAGTTCGGAAAATTGGAGAAAAATCTATAGGGAAATATAATTCTACGATTGAGTAAATATAATTTTGATAATTTGAAGAGTGCGGTCTTGAGAAATTTAGTGGAATACCACAAAGATTTGATGAAACAAAAGAAAAAGAGGAAACTTCGTATTCGCTTTAATTAGTGTTCGTCTCATCTTTGAGTTATTAGGTCCATATTCTACGAGTCGGCTGCTCTAATAAAATTTATATTCGATTACAACCTTTTACAGCAAAGTTATTCATGATTAAGTAACTTGAAAAATATCACTTGAATTTGAATGGAGTTATGAAGAGCACTTACATCGGCCCACAAAGTCCATGAGGGCCTTATGGTAGGCGTGTAATAAGAGTGCACATGGGTTTTGGATTTCGTTCAACTAAGCCCGAATGATTTGGGGTTATTATATAAGAAATAAATAAGGGTTATTAAGTTATATAGCCACATGGTTATAGTGAATTGTGATATAGCCCCATTTTCGTTAATTTCTTGTAAATAGTCAAGTTAACTTATTAACAAATTAATAAAAGACTTATTTAATCCAGCCAAACATGTAAAAAAAGGTAGTTAATAGGCTGCTACGTATGCAAATTGGTTATTTACAAAGTATTTACCAAAGGTTGGATAATTTACAATTCCTATAGTTTAGGTGGCTTACGTAGCCAATTTTTTTAATAAATAATATATCGGATATCATTTTATTCAAAGATTAATATATGAAATTATATTATTTAATATAACACTTAGGAGATATTCCAAATTATTTTCCAAGATGCATTACCATTATTGATTCAAATCTACTTTTTGTTAGATATATTGCCTAACTCTCACACTTGCAGGGAAATGGCCGATTCTACTACTCATTTCAGTAGTTTGGACCAAAATATAGAGTAGCCTAATTTTGGACACTTTTAGTAGTGTTTTGAGGAGAGATAATAATTTGATACCCGGTTTTCCCTTTAAAATTTAATTTTGTTCATTCAACCCCTAAACCAAAACTTGCTCAATAAGAATTCAAGTACGTCTTGTTTATTGTGTCATCACAGCTCTCTCTCTCTCATCTCTTTTTTCTCTGCGTGTGAAGGACGTTTGAACTTCCTCCATGAGTTGTGTGTGTCTTTGAAGTGAAGCTCAGCTCTCGGCCACCTCGTCATCGTCTAAAAGTAAGCTTCTTTCGTTCATCGCCGTCGTCGTCTTCTCTCCTCTCTTTTTGTTTCTGGGTTTTCGTTCATCCTCGTCGGGTTTCTGAGTTTCTGGGTTTCGGAGAACATGTTTGTTCAACGTCATCCTCGTGCATCTTAAAAGAAAGCTTTTTTTCGTCGGTCATCTTTGTTTTCGTGTGCTTGTTGTCTGGGTTTTAGGTCTTTGTCGTTCTGGGTTTGTTGGTGCCATTACCCGCCGTCTCTGTGTTGTTTGTTGCTGGGTTTGTTTGTGTGTTGTTCTTCGTGTTTTTGGACGTTTGAGTTTTTTTCGCGTTCTTGAATTGTAGACATACATATACAGTCTCTGAAATTGTAGACTGTCCCCGTTATACGTCGTTATTGTAATTGTAGATATACATGTCTACAATTCTTGTAAATGTGGACATATCGGTGTACACCTTCAGCTGTTGTAGACTAATACGTCTATTACAACTGAAGTTGTAGACCTATATGTCTACAGTTACAAGAATTGTAGACATGTATATCTACAATTGGTGTAATTGTAGATATACATACAAATAGTCTCATTGTAGACATTTAATTTTTTTCATACATGATAATAACAATCAGATATGCGTTTTAGCTATGCAGGAATGTCAGTTGTAACAATTGTAGATATTATAGGTCTACAGTTACTACAACTGTAGACGTCGATATCTACAATTGTTGTTAACTGTAGACTTATAAGTCTACCGTTTATTACAGTTTTTATTACAATTATACATATCAAGGGGAATTGGCGGCATAAATAATCAAACTCTTTCTCTGGACTCAATGAGAAAAACAATTTGAAATCCCTAAATAAGAAAAGGACCAAATTGCTTCTTATTTCTCTCGTCTGCTTAACTTCAAGTCGCGATCTTGCAGTCATGGGAGAGCTTTGCTACTGTGGCACTCCTGTTCGAATCCGAGAATGTGGGACTTCGAAGTCAAATTTTCAAGCTGAAGATGGCTCTGTTCGTTGTCATTGTCATTGTTGTAGTTTTTTACATGCTCTGAATATGTTTGGTTAGTCAGATAATAGCTGCTCGAATCAGATTTTAAGGTATCTGTTTTAAGGGTTTTGTAATGATGTAATGAAGATGATTTCAATGCAATGCAATGACAATTTTTGGTTTGAACTGATACTTTTGCAGTGTTATGGTGGTGATGAATTTACAATGTTATATTTCAGTGAGACAGGGTTAATGATAGAATTGAATTATTATAGTTGTATGTCTTTTTTACGTCTTGAATGCATTACATGATAGAAGTTGTTCAAATTGTAGACATCATTGTCTACAATTAAACTGATTGTAGACATTTATGTCTACAATTGTGGTGATTGTAGACATTTGATGTCTACAATCAGTTCAAATTGTAGATATATATGTCTACAATCATCACAATTGTAGACATCACTGTACACATCTGTAGACACAGCCATAACAAAACAAAAGCATACCGAAGCCATACAGTCATAATAAAACAAAACAAAAGCATACAAAAATATATAGCAATGTTTAGGCATTCAAACTTCAAATTGTCATACAAAACCATACAAAAATATAAAACATAGTTTTAAAAGTAACTTCATAGTTTGAGATTTGAGTTCATGTAAACATAAAAATCCCAGCCCAAAGATGTCGGAAACTCGTCGTCAGATTCGTAGCCGGTCGCAAGTTTCACCGCCACATGGTCTCCTCAAACTTATCCAATGCGCCGAAGAAGATGAAGTTGTGGTCCACAATCTCTTCTTCGGGGACAAATCTTACAAATCCCTGCATATGTCAATAAAAAAACATGAAACTCTACACAAACAGTCTTCATATCACCAGAACTATATCTACACAAACATGTAATTGTAGACATTTATAGCTATAGTCACTAGACATAAACATCTACAATTCTAGTGACTATAGCTATAAATGTCTACAATTACATAAATTATAACTTATGAAATCTTCAACACACAGAAAATGCAAATCAAAGAATTCTACAATCACATAAATAATAACTCAAATTCAGCTTTGCATGCCATCAAAAAGTTACCCAAAATGCTCAAAGTGAAGAAGTGTACCTCATTTACAGTTGCTTTTCGTTTTCGGAGCTCAAATGGCGATGTCTCATCTTAATTTGACGCCGGAAATTCAGTGACTAGTTTTGGTTTCTTCACTCGACGAGACGTTGTTGGCTTCTTGGCGGGAGACTTTTTCGCTGGAGAGACTTTTCTTCAGCGGCGTCGGACCTTTCTTCGTCGTCCTCGAATTCTTCCGAACCGGCGCGCATTTTTTGGCCGTCATTTTCTGCAATTTAGCGTTTGAAAAAAGGTGATTCGTAGAGATTTGAAAGAATAATGAAGATTAGCAACGAACCTGAGATATTTAGGAGAGATTAGCAACGAACCTGGAGATTTCGACGACGTGGATGAGGATTTCCGCGATTTCGGCGAAGTGGGTGAGGGTTTTAGAGAGAGAAAGAGTCGGAGGAGAGATGAGAGAGCGTGAACCAAGAAGATGAAAATGGGTTTCATTTGAGTTTGAAATATTAACTGACGCTATTGTTTAATGAGGTATTTTTAAAACAAAAAATAAAGTCAATGGCAAAGGTACGCCTTGTTTCATCAAGGGGTATGTTGCAATTGTGCTCTCCTAGGAAACTATACATTGTATGGCACGTTATAAATCCTTGCAAATCCAAATTCGCAGTCAGTCTTTTTGGCTGGTTTCATATGCCTCTCTCAGGTAGGAGTATGTTGGACGAAGGGGGACACTTATACTTTGGCGTCCTAGCTTGTAACGCATACGCTCTAATACTTGAAGTAACAACACTGCTTGCAGCGAAACACATATCTTTACGATCTTAAAATGTGTCCCAAACATGCATATCAGAGTGCTAAGTCGTTCTAATATGGAAAATGGCCTCAACTAGTAATAACTTTGATACTTTGGACAAAAATAATAACTGTTTTTTTTTTTACACTTTTACTAGTAACTATAGACTTATATATCTTACAATTATTGTTATTTGTAGACTTGTAAGTCTACAGCTTATGACAACTGTATACTTACATGTCTACAGTTACCAGTAAATGTGTCTAAAAACAAAGTTATTATCTTAGTCCAAATTATCAAAATTACTACTAGTCGAGGCAATCTTGCTTCTTATATGTAGGGTCGAATCTCAAACTCTTCGAGTTGAGAGACATAGCTGTCCATACAACAATACGAGGCTCCCACAAAAGCCCAACCACTTCACCGTGCATTATTGCCTCGTCAGCAGTACTTGATGTAGCACATTCCAACTCGACAAAATATTAGACAAGTCCCACAATGTAATTCCAACGTCGAATACCGTTGTTTTGAAGAAATGTTTGATGTATGTGATCGATGGAAGCTTGATCAAATCTTTTGCTTGGATTTTATGAAGTGGTAACATGATATGAAATATTTAGTTTAGTGGTAATGCTTAAACTGGTTGGTGATTGATATAGTCCTGGCTATGATGTTGCTCGTGAAGTGTGTTTCTTTGTTTTATTTATCATCAAGCTAAATATGGAGCACCAATATAAGACTCATACTACACATCTTCTCCGGTTTCTAAGCATCATCTTTGTCATTCTTACGTGAACCGTAGTCTAGTCCGGAGCACAACGAATTGAACTTGCATCTAAGCACCCACTGTTTATCGCCATTTAGTCAAATAACCTCAAACTACTTCAATGGAGGAAGACACAATTCTCAAATTTGTCCATGTTAGCCAAGTTTCCTTTCCCTATTTCTGTTGTTTTCTACTAGTAGAATAACCCAAGCTTTGGTTTCTCATATAAATTAGCAACCTATGCCAGAAAAGCTTAATTAGCTGTTTTTCTTTTAACAAACATGTACAAGACAAGAAGAATAACTAGACTCGGACTCGTGAAAGCTTCTTTTTTGGCTTGGGATTCGGACTCGATTCCTTGAATGCAGATGGACAGAGTTCAGTTATAAGGCACACTTCGCACCGCGGTCTTAATGGAGTACAAATTTTCTGACCAAACCCAACCTGTTTTTAAATAAAGTCATGGTTATCGAAAGCGTGTTTACGTATGTGTGTACATCCAACTAGAATAGATATTTACGTAAGCATTTTCAAATAAATGAAAAAGGCGGTTAATGGGAGAAGAAGCCAAACCAAAAGGGGGTTTATGGGATCCCATTCTTCTTTTGGTAGCCATTTCTGTAATGCCACTCTAGTTTCCTCTGGAGTTGAAGTTTTCTAAAAATAAAATTAGTAACAGATCATCAAATAAAAAAGAAACAAATCACTCCAGCTTTCAGAGCTTTACTTAACGAAATTCAAGTCCATCACAGGAAGTTTTTCCAACTAAAAGAAGAATGACAAATCAAAACCACAAATACCTGATTTGTGCCCGATCGATACACCCATCCGAGTCGATTTGAAATGCGGTGCACGTGAGTGTCCACACATATGCCTTGAACGTTGTTCCACCCGGCATTCATGACCTAATAAAAACAGCATCGAATCATCAGAGATCTCTTACATTTGTTTTTTAATTGCTTAATTTTGTCTCTTACCAAATGAGCCATCTTTGGACCAATTCCGGGAAGCAAAAGTAGCTCCTTCAATGTGCTTGGAATTTCTCCATCATACTTTGTCAGACAAATGCTTCCAATTTTCTTCAAGTTACTTGCTTTTCTTGAATAAAATCCTACCTGTAAAGATAAGATCAGAATCTGTGTTTTATTTTTTAATTTTTTTTCAGCTACTCCAGGTAAATAGCTGGATTTTGACGGCAGAATTGACACAACATACTGGGTAAATCAAGCTTTTTAAGGTTTCTTCGTCGGCTTTGTCAATGGCTTCAGCAGAGAGGAGACCGTTTTCAAGGAGACGCTGAATTGCTCCTGGAATCCAGGGACAAAACAACACTGATCTTCATATGAATGCACTTCAAGACTAAAGCATTTATAAAGCAACAAAATTTCGAAGTAGAAGCTCTTGGTTCAGAAGAATAGAAACTTTCCATGAGTAACAGGATCCTTGGTTTGGCTCGATAGAAGAGAAGATACCAAAACAGCAAATCTTCTTTCCTGATAGAGTTATATGCAAGGAACCAGAGCAATATTCAGTAGTTGGCATTATTTGAGAAGCATAAATATAAGCCTATTACATAAATATAAGCATACATATCTTCTTTCCTGATAGTTACCATTATTCATGGGTAAGAAGATGAAGGTGTTTTTATTTTTCATTTTCCAATTTTTTTTTCCCAGGAACATTTTCCCTCTAATCCTCAAATTTTATCTCCCTCATTTTTTTTTCCTCGATCCAAACAGCACAAAGAAAATACCCTCAATTGCAGGTTCCAAACATACCCTTAGGCTCTAGGGATTTATTTGATACAAAGTTTACCTTGGGAGGAAGTGAAATTCCAGCTTTTTCACATCCCATAGTGTCCACCGGTGCATCTTCAGAGGACCGCATGATACGAATTCCCTCGAGGACTTTATCCCAGTTACCCGGTGGTTCATCTGTATCACAAGTTCCATAGATTAAAGATCACCCATGATATAAATAAAAAAGCTTGTGACACTTTTTTTTTATAAGTAATACGTTTTAAGCTATTCTACATTCACCTCTTTTCGTGACCAGAGAAGAGACGTCGGGTTCGGCTACAACAAGCACTTTTGATACAGCCTGTGATCTCTCTGCGCAACATATGCCCAATTGGTATAATAAAATGTAACACACAAGTACAAGGCGCCAACATATATGTATGAAACAGAACGCTAAACTTAGAGACACAATCAAAATTACTAACTCGAAGACACGGCTTTCTTGAATGCAAAGTCTTCAATGTCGGGAAGGATACACGGCGGCCGCTGTGTACACAACAAGAATCCAATAAAAAAAATAAAAAGGAAAATACTAAAAATTAGTAAGCAAGGCTGTTATTCATTTAAGGTAAAGCTCAGTGATCAACAAATGCCTTGATTCCTTGGCGTGAAACACATTTCTTTCAATATCTATATCAGGGGATTTATTTTGCATTACATGAACAACAAATATTTATTAAAGATTGAAGCTTTCCATAAACATAATGGGTCAGGGAATGGAAAGTAAAATAAATGTCAGAAAAAAAACGTAAAAAAAAAAAAGGAATGAGAAAATAGATGAACAGTAGGGCTTTGGGGGGTTCACCTTCTGGTCATGAAAAGGCTTCGCCGCTTGGACTGTCTCTAGAGGTCTCTTCCTGGTTCGTTCTGGTCCTGAAACGACGACGTTAAGAGCACTTTCGAGGCCAAAGAAATGGACTCAGTGGCTCACCTGAGTTCGGCTCTGCTTTCTTTGGCGCCATTGCTGTCGTTTTTGTGATTTTGATCGCGTCTCTGCCGAATAGATGACAAGGGAGACTTAAGCGACACCTCGGTACGTGTGTGAGTCTCATCGACATTCTCTCTATTATGGTGCTCGATTTTGATCGCAAGGTCAGAAATCAGAAGAGAAATATTAGAACAACTTTTTTTTTTTTTTTTTTGAGGAAGCGTGGTCGGTGCCACGAAATTTCATAAAAACCCTCACGTATGGCGGAGGAAAACCGTGGTTACAAGGAAAGGAAAGAAACAGAACCAACGGAAAGAAAACAAATAAATTCAAAACAACCAGGCCCTAGGAGGCCGTACGGGACCTCAACTCGCGATCATCGGCCCTAATAGCCTCTTCCGAACAGGGCGGGACTAAACCCAGTCATGTCGAGGACGAGTGATGGTTGACCGCATAGCGCGCTAGGTTATGAGCCGCAACGTTACAAAGACGAGAAATATGCCTAATGCGAAAAACCTCAAGCTCCCTCACCTTTCTGAAGATGCGGTGCAAGATCGTCCCAAGCTCTGTTGCCGGCATCACGCCGTCATCGATCATCCTCATCACCCCCAAGCAGTCAGACTGGATCTCCGCTCTCCTGCCACCGACGCTGCGAACTAGCTCTATGCCATGGAGGACAGCATACGCTTCCGCGAGCTGGGGGGAGAACCCCCTAGCCAGGAAAAGCGTCTGCGAGGCGATCACCTCTCCGGTGTGGTCTCGAACTATACAACCGACACCGAAGCCTCCACGGTCGCGAACGAGAGCCGCGTCGACGTTAATCGAGAGGGTCCCGTCCATAAGGGAGGTCCATCTGGGGGTCGTAGTCACCCTCAAGCTCGTCGGAGTCTCCCCAACCGTAGCCGCTCTGTACTCCTCGAGGAAGCTCACCGTCCACTGGACTAGCTGAGGCTGGCTCCAAGCAGATCTCCCGGCTAAGACGTTGTTCCTGTGGTTCCAAAGTTCCCAGATAATAGTAATGAAAAGCGCATGGAAACGAACCTCAAGAACCTCCGTCACCCTGAGGATAACGTCGAAGACGTCGCCATCTCTGAAAGGCGGAAGAATGTGACCGAAGCCCACCTCCTTCCAGACTCTCCTGCTCCACCTGCAACCCCAAAACGCGTGGAAAACAGTCTCTCTCGCCTCCTGACAAACAGGGCAGCTGTCGTCAGAGGTGATCCTCTTCTTGGCTAAGACTGCTCTAGCCGGAATTTGGCCTAAACAGACTCGCCAACAGAAGAGTTTCACCTTAGGAGGGGCTCTCAGCTGCCAGAACTTCGTCCACCACCTCTCCATCACCGTCGGATCTGAAGAGCTGGCGGCCGGAGTACTGGCTCTCTCCATCGCAACACGGTAACCGCTCTTGACGGAGTACTCTCCGTTCTCGGTGAAATGCCAGCGAAGCACGTCAGGAATGCCCTCACCACCGCACGGGATGCTCAAGATCGCCTCAGCGTCTTCTGCCCCGAACATCGCAGTGATAAGATCAACGTCCCAACTACCGTTGGGTCTCATAAGCTCAGCCACCCGCATATCGGGGGGAATCCAGGGTGGGTCAATCCAGGAAGCGGGTCTGTCCCTGGGAACCCAACTGTCGCCCATGACCAACACAGACTCCCCGTCCCCGATCCGCCATCTCGATCCGGACAGAATGATCTCGCGTCCCCAAAGGAGACTGCGCCACATGGAAGAGCTACACGAGCCTCGAAGAGCCGTCATGATATCTCCATCGGGGAAGTAGCTAAGTCTATAAACACGGCCTACCAGACTATCCGGTCTCCTGAGAAGTCTCCAGACACTCTTGGCCAGAAGGGCCTGGTTGGACTTCTCCAGATCTCTAAATCCCATCCCTCCCACTGACTTGTGACGCGTGAGGTCCTCCCACTTGCACCAGTGGATTTTCCTCGTCGCCGTACCACCCCCCCACCAGAATCTAGCAATCGCCGAATGGATGTCCTTAATTAAACGCAGCGGGATCTTGTGGCATGAGGCCACGTAGCTGGGAATAGACTGAAG
The DNA here is from genome assembly GCF_054948205.1 of Urtica dioica subsp. dioica. Taxonomy (NCBI): domain Eukaryota; kingdom Viridiplantae; phylum Streptophyta; class Magnoliopsida; order Rosales; family Urticaceae; genus Urtica; species Urtica dioica. The sequence continues at coordinate 11,137,279 of NC_142756.1, forward strand.
GACGGACTTAATGAGAACCTCTCTGCCAGCCTGCGAAAGGGAGAGACCGTTCCAACTCTTTATCCTATCCCAGACGCGGTTTCTCACAAACCCAAAGAGCTCCGTCGTCCTCCGACCAGTAAACGCGGGAAGGCCCAGGTATCGCTTATGGCACTCCGTCTTCCTAACACCTAAGATTTGGGCCAAAATCTCACCCTCCTCCACACTGACCTCCGTACCAAAACAGACATCGGACTTTTGAAAGTTCACCATCTGGCCCGAGGCCTCAGAATAAGTCCGTAAAATGTCTGTAACCCTCTCACACTCGTCGGGAGTCGCACGACAGAAAACCAGGCTATCATCCGCGAAAAGAAGGTGTGACACGTGAAGATCACGGAAGCGGACTCCCGAAAGCGCACCAGCATCCTCGCTAGCACGGAAGAGGCTCGAGAGACCCTCAGAGCAAAAGAGAAATAAAAAAGGAGAGAGAGGGTCACCCTGGCGGAGGCCTCTGAAGGGAGTCACACTGCCTCGGGTGGAGCCGTTGATGTTGAAAGCAAACCTGACTGAGGTAACGCATCTCATGATAAGGTGCACCCACTGCGTGCTGTATCCCAGTCTCAACATCATTGACTCAAGAAAGGCCCACTCAACCCTGTCGAAAGCCTTCGCCATGAGGCCCATCTCTCCCACCTCAATTCCAGCGGCATGAGGCCATGAGGCCCATCTCTCCCACCTCAATTCCAGCGGCATTGGCCAAAGCGCCCACGTCCACCAGCTTTTCTTCAGTAACTTTTCCTTTTTCAGAGAAAGTACTCTGGGCAAAAGAGCCGTTGTTATCTTTTCCCCTCAAAATCGGCATAAAACCTTCAACCTTAGGGTTAGGTATTATCTTGTCTACCCCAAATTGGCTAAGAATCTCAGAGACCGGCGGAGGCGCACTGTTCCTCGACTGGCCATGACGTCCCTCCACCCGAGTCGCGTCAGATCTGGGAGACTCTGCCGGCTCAGTGGCAGCGAGGAGGGACCCAGTCACCGGAGCTCCAGGAGACCCCGCCTTGCCTTTAACCCTAGGCGTCGCGGCCGTCTTCTCCTGGCGGCGAGGTTTCTCGGGCACTTTTCGTCTCGTCGGCCCAGTTTTTGGAGTCGCCAGCTCCGGAGAAGGCTCGGTTCGTCTCGTCGGCCTAGCTATTGGGGTCGCCAGCTCCGGAGAAGGCTCATATCGACTCGTTGGCCCAGCTTTTGGCGTCTCCAGCTCCGGAGAAGGCTTATCGCCAAGGTCCACGCCAGTACCGTGGGAGGAGGTACCATTTTCCGACGTCTCGGCCTCCACTTCCATCTCCGCCGCTCCCGTGTGAGCCTGGTCTCCAGCAAGGTTAGTCCCACCGCTCTCTTTCCCTTCCCCGTTGTGCTCATTCGCAGGGGTGTTTTTGTGCTCTTTTGGCAACTCAGCCGACGGGGACGGAGGTCCCGGGCCCGCCCAGCCCATGACCAGGGACGACCCGAGCCCGCTGAATCGCCTCGTACCAATACCAGAGTTGTTCGGGGCGTCCCCACGAAGCCACGCGCCGAACCTTGGAGAGACTGACTCGGCCGTCGGGGACTCGATACTTGGGCAATCAGATAAGCTATGCCCCAGGCTTCCACAGGAGTAGCAGAAGTCGCCAAGCTTTTCAAACTTAAACGCGACCCAGGACTTCTCTTTCCCGAGCATAACGTGAAGCCCTCTCGGCAGAGGTTTCCCGATGTCGATAGCCACACGGACGCGAAGGAAATCGTCAGTGAGACCCCTGTCCTTATCCACCTTGGCAATGCGGCCGATTCTCCTCCCAACTAACTCCGCCATTTTTGCAGATCGATTCCTCGGGGGGACTCCGTGAAGTTGGACCCAGAAATCCATGGACCGAAAATCCATTTCATCCTTCAGCTGCGGGTCACTAAGGACCAGCAGCGATTTGTCGAAGGTCCATGGTCCTTGTTCCCAAACTCTCCTCATATCGGATTCCAGCTCAAATTTGAAGCGAAACCCGCCTTTATCAAAGTCATTGATCTCCAGCTTGCCTTTCGGTCTCCAAATCCTCGCCATAACAGTTTTCAGAGCATTTCGGTTGAAGGGCCTAACTCTCAGGAGCCTCCCGAGAAGGCAGTTCGAGAGGTCCACCTCGGTGCTAGCAAGTTCGTCTTCTTCGAGGACCAACATTTCCTCAGCATCGTCCTCTTCAATGTCCAACTCGGACCATCTATCACACAAATCTTCCATCTCCCGGCAAGGAGTGAGGAAGGAGGTGAAAAGCTCTAGCACAGCAGAGCAAAAAAATAAATTCCACTTGTATTTAGTTGAGTAACTTTGTTGAGCGTAATTGTTAATGTTATATTAGAACAACTAAGAGTGATAATAAACGGGCTCAATAGCTTATCTCTATCCAAAATAGACTTATTTTTACCAATTTACCCTTAATTAATAGATAATAATAAATAAAAACAAAAGTTTAAAACAAACCTGTCCTTGTTTTTTTGTTGCTCTCCCCACGGCAACATCTCAAAGAACAAATTAATAGATAATTATCTATTAACAACAAATTAATGATAAAATTAATTTTCATACAGAGTAATAGATAATCTTCATGTGCATGCGCAAGGTCTTTCGTGTGCGTCTTACCTCTGTCAAATCCTACTTTTAAGGCTATTTTAACTCTCCAACCACTATAAGTACCATTTTTTTAGAGGAAAAAAAAAGATACTATTCTCGCTCAATAAAATCACTCAATTCCAGAGTCGTGAAATGTTGCCGAAGACCCTCCGCACATGTTTTTTCTTTGATCAAGCTCGATTATCTCAAATATTCTTTACGAATAACAGCACCTTCACTTTACTCATAGCAATGAGACTAATGTTGAGCGTCGGAGCGCGCACCAGAGGCACCGCCTCTACGCCCTTCTAGCTTATTTTCTTCTTCTTCTTCTTCTTACTTTTAAGTCTCCGCGAATAACATTCTTGAACTAGGGGGAACTCATGACTTTCGAGATTCTACAAACTCGGCTTGGGCGCAACCACTTGGTCCAGCCAAAAGCGACAATAACTCTAAAATATCAAAATGCTTACATGTAACAAATTTGGCTATTTTACTCAAGTTTTGGAAATTTTGACTAATTTTCAGTAACAAATTTTCAAGTAGCTTAGTTAATTAGTATAATAATTCTATATTAAAAACCAAAAACGAAAAAATTGTGTTATGTGTTGTGTAATTACACGTCTCACCCAATATGTCCATTAAATTTGCTTAAGATTCTCAGCAGAATATTTAAAAATCTCACAAGGCAATAAAATCACACAAGGCTTGTAATAAATCCAATATGGACAGTGAGCGCAAAATTTGATAGATTCATAGGTTACAAATTAAAAATGAGTTTAATTGAGTAAGCATCCTTTTTTCTTTTGCCTAAATAGCTTAATATCAATCATTTATCAGCCACGTATCCAACAACGGCGAGTCCGAGTGGGTATATCGTCCGAATCCGAGATGTCCTCACCGTATCTGAAGCCGCTTCCATTCTCCATAGTCAGAGCAAGCATCAAAATCTACAAGGAGGGAGCTCGGATAGAGGAGGAAGATGAAACACAATGTTTTTAAAGGAAAAATCTTTAACGCTTCATTCTCATGTCCAATTAAATAGCGACACATGTCGATAGTAAAAATGTGTCGACATAGTGTCATATTGCAATGTTTGTCCCGTCAGTGGAGAATATATGCCTTGAGCACAACCTCCGTACGGGCAAACATATTCTCTCACCGTCGTATGGACAAACATGTGTCTCGGTGATGAATAATTCAAACAATGAGAGTAGTATATATGGGATGCCATACGTGACTCGGACATGAAGATAAGTCATTTAAAGAACCATTATATGACTCACAAATCGAGGTCACAAATAATGGTCTCAATAAAGATCAACCAAAATCTTTAGTTGCTCGTGAAATTCAAGATTATATACTCGACTCTTAGAACCATTCGTACACAACTACAAATATGCATGAATATTTATGTTTTGGGAAACTGGAGTATCATCGTTGAAGGAAAGGAAACACCAAAAGTGAAATCTATATCTCGTGAAAAAGAATTAATGTTCGCTCACCTCATAGTTATATCCAGAATCGATCGTTCATCGACACTTTTGCACTATGAATGGTGCAATACGATAATATATGCGTGATGGCGAGTTTTTGTTTCACGAAAAACTCTCACGACGCAAGCGCACGTGAAATCACGTATTAGAAGTGCACAAGGCACGAATATCGATCCCACGAGGAACTTGAAAAATTATCGTTGTAAACTAACTAGCTTTTTTTATGTTATAAAAAATGTAAAAGTGGGGGTTATTGATGGTTTTGAAAGTTGAACTATTTTGAAAGCAAGAATAAGTAAGGGCGATTAATAATGATTTGAAAACTATAAATAAAACAAATGGCACTTATGTTGGGAATGCTACCCACATAAGGGTATTATAGTAATTATCCTAAAGGGTATTATTATAACTACTTAAAGAATACTATAAAATGAAAATATAAAGATATAATCAATTATAAAAAAATATTAGTTGTGAACCTTTATAAGCGACAAGATTCAACTTATCCATAGCTCTCTGCATTAACTAAGATTATATCTCTACATCTGATGTGAGAAAGATATAAAATCTCGGGTGGAGCGCTTAAACTCGTCAATGATTAGTCTATATCTGGATAGCTAGAAAAAAAATCATGTATACAACTCGATGTAGACTGGATGTGACAAGTGGGAACATTCTGTATGGGGTACCATATTTGTCGTGGACAGGTTGCGGTTAAGTACATTGTTTAAGCGACCGTTACGATGTGACGTATCGCAATCATAAATGATGATTACAGTATGCATCAACCTAAATCCTGATGAGCTCTTGGACATCAGAGCTATTTACTCGGCTTTTTTATTCATTCGTTTACAACTAGAATGATGATTATATCATTATGTTTTGGGAGCCGGGGTGTAATCAGTGATGGAAATGGAACATCAAAAGTGGAATCCAACTCTTGATAAAGAGAGTCAATGCTCGTGCACTTGATAGCTGAATCCAGAATCGATCGATTGTCGACACATTTGTGCTATGAGAAGCAAAAGAATCTTTCGCTAGAGAATTAGTAGTTATCAAGGCTGATAAGTGACTTGAGGGTATAACGGTATATGATCATTCGTGTCATTAGTTGAACTTGAAGGGTAGATAGTTACGTACTGGCTATATCAATGAACACTTATCTTTAATATCATGTAAATATAATTATGATAACTTTGAGAAGTTCAATCTTGGGAGTTTAGTGGAATATCACCAAGATTTGATTAAGCGAAAGACGAGATGTAACAATGTCTAGCTTGAGCTCATGCTCATCTCGCTTTGAGTTTATAGGTCCATAGTCTCCGAGTCAACTCTAATAAAATGAGTTAGAATACTCATGTAGCAAATATGTGAATTTGACTACACACTCACTACTGCAACTTGTTTGTAATATCTTTCGCATTCGTAACAAAGTACTTATTCAGTGTTAAGTAACCTCTACATATCACTTTTTAAATGAGCATGAAAAGAGCAATTTAAATCAACCTACAAGACCCAATACGGCTTCTCCATGCGTGTACAATGAGGTACTTGGGCATTGGATTTAATTGATCAAATTCCAATAGGATTGAGGCTTTTCTGAAATAGGAAATCAATATTGTATATTAAATAAGATCCGATTTGGTGGGTATTTAATATAGTATTTATGAGAATATCATGGAGATATTATCTACTATTCTATTTATAGAATAGTATATCTTATTATGAGAAACAAATAATATGTTATTTATTGATAATATCATGGAGATATTTTATATTATTCAGTTACATGAATCAAGGAAAAAAATGTCGTTTTCGTTGCCGTTTCGAGCCTCCTGATTTACGGAAAATCGTCGTGCCGATGGAAAACTGAACGGAAATTTTTTTGGAAAAGGGCAAGTGAAATGCCGTTTTCAAATGCCGTTTTCGATGGAAAACCGACGTGCCGACGGAAAACCGAATGGAAATAATGTTGCAGAATATGTTATATATACATATATATATATATATATATATATTTATATATATATATATATACCGTACAATTTTTAACCTTATAAAATATATGGTAGTTATGATATATTTAAATATGTTGTGTATATATATATATATATATATATATATATATATATATATATATATATTAATTTTTATATATTTATTTCATAAGTTTATGATGATTTTTTCTCTCTTCAAATATATTATATTTTCAACATTTCACATTATATACTATATACAATTTTTTTGTATAGAAAATTGTATATAATTACTGTATCAATGTGCTGTATAATATTGTATCAATTAATATACGTAAATATGATATTTTAATAAATTACATCTATACGTATCTATTATATTAATTATAATATATATTAATAAATTACATCTATACGTATCCATTATATTAATTATAATATATATATAACTATTATATCCATATTGAGTAAAATTAAATAATTGTTTTTTGAATGAAACAAGTTGTTTGGATTGTTGTTCCAACTTTCAACAACGGGAGCGCTTTAATATTTCCTGGTCTATTACATGAGTAAGACTAAGGCCCAATGTCAAAACATGGCCCATTATAATCAAAACAAAAACCCTAACTAATCAAATAACTCTGCCTCAAATATTTTGAACGCACATCAGCCATTAATCTCTCTCACTCTTCTCATCCCCTCATTTTCTTACTCTCTCAGATCTGAGATTTTAAAAATCTGAGATTTTATTTTTAAGATAAAAAACGAACGTCGCCGTCGCCGTCGCCGGATATCGTCGATTGTTGACGAATTTCGCCGAATAATTGCTTAATTTGAACTGAGATGAGACGAGTACGTGGAAAGTCGCCGATTATTCTGAGAATTCGCCGGCAACTACTTCTTCTTCTTCGTTGAATCTGCTATGGCCAAAAGTCGTTTTTTTTTTCTTTTCTCCCGATATTCGTTGAGAGTCGACGATTAAGTGCAGCTTTTATACTCAATTTTCAGCGAAAACTATCGGTCGTTTGTCATGGAAACGGCATGTCGTTTCGCCGAATTTCCAACGACAACAAACGACGAAACGACACAAATGCTAGTCGCCAGCCGCTGACTCGCCGGAAACGAATTTCCCGGTGAAATTCCTGGAAATTCTTGGGCATTTGATTCCTTGACCTGAATTATATTCTAATATGAGAAGTAAATAAATATTATATAAGATATGAATATTTTATTTATTAAACTATTTTGAAGATATTTTATTTATTATATTCATAGAATAAATATCTCATATTAAATAGAATAAGATCAAATTAAATCAAGAAAGTGCATAATCTATTTGGATAAACTGCTATAAATAGGGCCCAGGGTTTGAGGGAAACACGCGCAACATAGTGCATTCCACACTTGGAATTCACTCCCCTCCCCCTCCTCGGTGTGGTCGAATTTTCCTCTCTCCTGGAGTCGAGAAATTTGTCCATACCACTTCTCAAAGAAAGAAAGAATTATTCGGGCACCTCGTTGGAATAAATAGTGTAGTAAAGAGATGGTCCACGCCTTGGTTCTATCTCATTCGGAGAAACGACTTGAAAGACTTGATGTTGATCCAACCCGAAGAACACGAAGACTATCCCCCGGCGTGAAAATTCAAGTAGCGGGATTTAATAAAAGTTTACTAATCTCGTTCTTTATTTATAGTCTTTTGGTTGTTTTGTTAGCTGCACCTTCATCTAGATTAAATATATTTTCTCGAGACCTAAAACAAACATAAAAGCTAAAAGTGTTTTTAATTCCTCTTTTCGCATTAAACACAAAAAATGGTTTTCTGGTCATTTTTTCGTTACTACCTTCATGAACTCGTACCAAAAGTTTTTTAAAAAAAAATTGTTAAGTGAAAAGAAATTAACCAACAACTTCTTCGTTAGTTCATTGACTTTATTGGCTAGGGCAATTATTCTAGCTCAGCCTGGAGTGTGAAAAATTAGTCTAAATCCCCATAAAATATCAACTAATCTGTCTCGAGTATATATGGACCTTATTACTTGGCGAACTTTTACCTCTCAGCTTGAGTTCTATTAAAACAAACAACATCATTTATTAGCCCGAGATTTCAAACAACTGCAGTTACCCCACAGTGTTTTTATAGCTCTGGGATATGAATGATGGGACGGGTATAGCTCGTTCGTTTATCATGTCTCAGTTTTTAAACTAGCTTATGGGTTCACTAATTAGGTAGCTAGACTAATTTGATATGACACACAACCTAAATCCATAAAATTCCACTACATATCTAACCCACCATAAGGCACAAATCTAATCTAAGGTAATTAACCAATCGAAATCAACTCACTAACTACATCGTACTCCTCTAAGTCTAATAGTGATTGACACATTTTAATGGATAGAATCACATCTCATGTGGTGAGATGGAAAGATAAACTCTTTTTGCAAGGAGAACCTTAATCCAACACGTGGAACCTGTCGCGCCTTTATATCGTATGCTCACAAACAACCTTTCCCAACATATATGTGATTCTATTGATTATAAGTTGCAAAGTTTTGGTTGGCTAAGTCCGCATCTGGTATCACCAAAGTGTATGAATTAAAAAGTTTCACGTCAATTGGGTACTTGAGCAATGTGCTTCTTATAAGTGTGTGACATGCTTCCACTTTAGAGCTAACTTTTGAGTGTGGGTCATCACACTTCTAATATGGTATCAGAGAGGGGCCCAATTTCGATTGTGGGACTACCCATGAATGTTCATTCTCACAAACTTCACACTCTAGTTGTCTATCTTGGGAGTGAGGGTGTATTAGAATGTCCCACATCGATTGGGTACTAGAGTAATGTGCTCGTTATAAGTGTGTGACATCCTTCCATTCTTGAGCTAGTTTTTTAGTATGAGCTAGGCTCATACTTCTAATTGCATCTTCATACTGATTCCAAAAAATGCAGGGACACCGATAGTTAGCCAAGATGAGTGGTTGTTCTGATACATGGGTGCTGATTATGCCTCTAAATATTTCAGATATTTTGATTTTTTGGTCAGCTTTGGTGCGAATCTTAGACTCGTATCATTTTTTTAAAAGCTCTACACATCCCTAAATTTGGTTGTGGACTATTATTTTTAGCAAAGATGGACAAAGCATTAATTTTGAAAGAAAAAAGAAAAGATCTATGGGTTCTTATTTGTGATTTCACCGGATCCCTTAGTTAAGAAATGTTTTTAATTTACTAGGTCACTGGTTGAATCATTTCCCCAAGACGTGTGGAACCGTTAATCGACGACTCTTGAAAGGAGGATGACGCGTAATTTATTCTTCCATGTCCTCTTTTGGCCCCAACGGGGAAGTCTATAATCCATCAATTTTTAAAATTTCCATATTTCGTGTTGAGCTCTTGTTTCGATCGGGCCTTAGGATATACTTTGAATTGAACTCATTCAATCCATCTCCATCATTTTTTCTTTTCTATGTGCTTGTTATTAAATCAGATTAGACTCTTTGGAATGATTGTGTGTAAGGTGTATTCTAATACAATACACATCAACAAACTTGTCCACATGATATTAACAACTATATCATTGGGAAATCCATGTATAAATATAGATTGTTGCTATGATACTCAGTGCTTACAATTTTGAGGTTGGCATTGAGAGAAAATTTTGGTGATGAGCTTATATGTAAATATCGAGTAATAAGTATCTTAGTTGGGTAACACGAATAAGAATCAAGAAACACTCGGGTTAGGTTTGATCGAGCTTCTATCTCCAAGGATTGATCGTTCATGATAGAACTAAAACTGTGTAGAGATAATATAATGAGCAGTAAAAAGAATAAAACTGAACAATTTATCTTGACACGAGATAAATATACGAATCAAACGCAATAGAAGTATAAAATCGACTAGAAAATAATTCACTAATCGATGAGAATTAAAACAAGGGAGAAATGGTGGTAATAATACTTAATGCTTGGTCAAAATACTACTTAAATACTCAAAGTTTTTTTTTTCTTTGGCAAAAATACCACATGTTATCTTATAGTTGGTCCATTACTACTCGGACCGTTGAGTTCAAACATAAATTTTAACGGAAAAGTATTTACGTGTAATTAAATTTGAAACTTTGAGTATTTTTGCCTAAGAAAAAAAAGAATATGTATATAAGTAGTTGTTTAAACATTGAGTACTTTTACCACCATTTTCCCTAAATTACGGACTTTGACTCTAAGACTCCCACTAGAGTATTTATTTTTTTCGACTTCCAAATAACTTCAACCTAACCTCCTATTAGGTCTAACATCACATCATATTGTTAAAGTGTCATGGGGTTCCATCTTAAAACTAATTGGCAATAAGATGAGTAACCCATGACTTTTATGAGAGCACAAATGATACATTCTCAGTCGATGTGAGACTTCTTGATACACCCCACTCACGCTCAGGATTGAACAACTGATGCGTGATATTTGTAGAAAAGGGTGGCTCAATATCGAAAAATGAGTTTGGCTTTGATACCATTTTAAAGTACCACGATGTTCAATCTTAAAACCAATTGACAATAGGAGGAATAACTCATGAACTTTATAGAGAGCACAAAAGATACTTTCACAGTCGATGCGAGACTTACTGATACACATGATTGTTGTATTCTCCCAAAGATACTTAGTGATCAACACACAAATCACACTTAGCGGATCTGAGGGTGTACCCTAAGGTTGGACGTAGGAGCGCTTTATCCAAATCAAGGATAAGTTTTGTATGCATTCTTTCATTTATGTCGCCTACTTGCTTCTAACTTATGTCTGGTTTTGTCATAATATTTATGTTTTTATTACTCGGGATTGATTTTCAAGTTTATTTGCATTATATGTCTAACAGATTTGGTGTACTTCTTCTTTTCATGAAGCCTCCATTGTCGTAAAGTATGTTGGAAATTAAATAAATAAAGAGTATTTATTTATATGTGTATGGCTGATTTGTGGCAACAATTTGAGTGGGGTCCACTCATCGGAATTGAATAATTCCAAGTGATACGGATTCCTCGTAACGAGGGCTATAAAATTGAATATTTGTTTTCCAAAATCGGACCTAGGATGAATGAGAAATTGATGCTCAAAGTAGGCTAAAGAAACACATTTATTTTGTGGTGTGGAAGTGGAATACCAAGAATCCCACGTTGGTTGAGGATGTGTGTTGTTTTAGTGTTTAAATACTATCATCTTTAATTAGTGGATATCCAAGTGCAAGAGAGGAGAGTGTGTGTGGGTTAACCCTTAACCCCTCACACGCGCACACACACACACGCGCGCCGCCGCCGAGCCGGGCCGGTTTCGGGTTTCGGGAATGTCTCGGGCTTTCTTTTTACTATAAATTTCACTTTTGAATGTTTTATTTCCTCATGTTGCGTTATGGTTGGGAATTAAACATGAAACCGTTCATTAAGACCTGGACTGTTTGAATCTTTGCATTGGAGTGCATGAAGGCTTACGGTTTGTAACCTCTCCATTATCACGAGTTATGGAGCTTTAGTGAGCTTGATGGTACCCGTTTAGAGCTGTTGCTCAGGGTATAGCGTATGCCTATAAAAGGCTGAGCTTCCTCTCATTTCGAACACACCGAATCCAATACTCTCACACTGTTCCCGAGCTTCCCTCTTCCCCAGAAAAAAAAAAAAAATTTCTTTTTGTCTTGGTGATAGTTTGTGACACAGGTTCTAGTTCGTCGTCGATACACTAAGTGGTGCCTTTGTGTGTCCTGTTGTCGTTGTATCCTGGGAGGCTGTCGTCCAAGAAATCCTGCACCTGAGGAGGGCGATAAAAAACTTGAGAAATTTCATTTATTGGACTTAATAAGCTATTAAATATCAAGATTAGACCATAATGTTTAAAAATATCTAAATATGGACTTTTGACCCAAAATCGGACAAAAATACCCTTGATTCAAAAAACCCATATTTTTCTCTCATTTTCAAATGATTTTCATCACAATTCTTTTTCATGTCGACCACCGAAAATTCTAATCCTAGCGCAACCAATTCGAACATAAAAAAGAATTGTGATGAAAATCATTTGAAAATGAGAGAAAAATATGGGTTTTTTGAATCAGGGGTATTTTTGTCCGATTTTGGGCCAAAAGTCCATATTCAGATATTTTTAAACATTATGGTCTAATTTTGATATTTAATGGCTTATTAAGCCCAATTAATGAAATTTCAAGGAAACCGTCCAACGGACCTCGACTCTTTCCTTGCAGTCTTCTTGCTTTGCGTTACTATTTCCGGTCTTCGTTAAATCTTTTTATTTCCTTGCTTCTGTCTTCTTTTTCTCGTCAATACTAATTGTAATATTGCTAACAAAGTAGAGATGACGTACACTTACTCGTCCAGCCTTGACACTATCCTTTCCGAGTCTAGGTGGTTTGCTCTTCGCTATCCTTGTTCGGATGTTGTGGTGGAAAGTGAAGAATTTGCTGCTCTGATTTTTCTTCTTCAGTTCTAGATTTTTTTTCCTGTTCTTTATTTCTGTTGAAAGTCTTTTGCTGTTTTTTTTTTCTTTTTTTCCCCCTCTGTTGTTGTTTCTGGTTAGTTGCCCGTTTAATGATGATGTATGTATGAGACAATGCTTCAGAGTTTTTTTTCTAGCAGTAGAGCTCGGTTTTCCGTCTAATTCAAATCCCCAAAATTGTAGGTTGAACTAGTTGAGTTCCCTAAAATGATCAGCCCTAAAAGTCTACTATCTCCCACAGCTCTGCCTACGGAAACTTGTCTGTTTTACTTAATTAAAGGATTTCAATAAACTGCACCTGAAATCAGTTTTTGTAATTTTTTTTTTCCTTTCTATTCTTTGTTAGATGTTGGCTAGGGAGTTATTGCTTATCAAATTATCATTATGTTCTTTTTTTTTTTTTTAAGTCATATCAGAAACAGCGAACTGACTGAAACTTCTTCTTTGTATAACTTGGAACTCAAGAAACTTGCAATTCAAGAAACAACTAGGGCAATGATTTGCTGGGGCCGGCCATGGCGCGGACATAGGCGATAGGGAGAGAGAGAAACTTGCGGGTCCTTCCGACGTAGGCGCGCTTGGTGAAGTTATCATAGTCGTTGTGCTCGATGGAATCCAAGATCTGCTTGTAGAGCGTCGAGGAAGCAAAAACCGGCCACCGGCTCTCAGAGTTGAGCTCCGTGATTCCCTTCTCGGCCTGGTCGAAGAACATCCTTGCTCGCTTTATCTGACTCTTCATGAAACCCCGCCACTTGTCAGTCACTTTGCCCCGGAATATGTCCTCGTCCGACAGCCCCGCCTTTGCCAACTCGTCTTGCGGCAGATATACTCTCCCTCTCCTCGCACTGCCACAAACATTACAATTAGGAACAAAAAAACATAAAATCAAAAAATAAAATTAAAAACTTGATGATTTTCGCACTGCCACAAGCATGGTTCATTTTTTTAAATGAACAAAATTTGAGGGTCGGTTCATGTTATATGACACGGAATGCACTCTTAAATAAATAAGAACATGATTATAAAACAAATAGAATAAAAAGGGTCGGTTAGTAAAAATTAAATAACATGTCTTAAAAACAAACCTTTTGTTGTTCTTTTCTAAAAAAACACCCAAAAAAAACAAAAATACTTATAATTATTATTTTAACAAAAAAAAATTTGCTAATTAGCCAACATAATTTTGAACGTTTGCTAATTAGCCAAAATTTGTTAAATTTTTGGTCCTGTTTTCCGTAAAATAGATATATCATTTCCGTCAATTTACATGTAAAAATAACTAATCTTGGCTATTTATCAAAAACTTACTAAAGCCTGACTAAATGGAAAATAAAAAAACATAAATATCTCTATATATTTTAAGCTAAAAGTGGGATTTCAACTAAAGGCTAATAAGAAATGTTCTCACTCTTCGCCAACGTCTCGGAGGATGTTGGTGAGCTGGTTGCCAATCCCAAGAGCGAGAGCGGCATTGTAGACGCTCTCCGTGGAGGCCTTGGACTCGGGGGCGATCCCCATGACGGGGACGCTCATGAGCCCCACGGTGCCGGCCACGTAGTAGCAATAGAGGTAGAGCTCGTCGAAGGTCCTGTACCTCGACTTCCTGAGGTCCATCCTCATGCCTTCGATCATGTCCCTGAAGGGCTGGATGTCGACGGGGTACTTGGACACCGTGTGAGACAGGGCCGCGTCGAACATGTCGAAGGGACGGCCCTCGAAGAGATCGGTGAGCCGATTCTCCCACCGGTCCAGCGCCTCCGGCGTTATGTGCGACGCGTTCGGCCCGTCCACTAGCTCGTCCGTGCGCCGACACCACACTGCATTCCCGTACATTATCCCATCCAACTTCTTAGCCAATTATTGTTTTTTGTAGAGTTGTTGTTTGACTTGAATGTGCTTAATTGGGTCTTTGAATTGGAAAAAGTAAGATTTGAATTTTCGGATTTAAATAGTAAATTTTTAATAGAGAAAAGCCTGATGGCAAGAGATTCATGAATTTTTTTTTTTTTTAGTAAAATGTGTGGGAAATAAAATAAAATAAAAAATAGCAGGTTTTGGGGGGGTTTTGATTTTTCTTAATGCAGATTGCTCACTCTATTTCTAAAAATAAATAAATAAATAAAATTTGACTTTCAAACATAATATTAAATGTAGATCACATTTTCCTACAAAATTAAAATTCTTGTTTATGTTCATTCTTTATAGTAAAATTCGGGTTCCAAACCTAACCAGGATCCAATAATATATAAAACCCAAAAAAAAAAAAGGATAGATTATAAACCAACCATAGATGGCCCATATGGCTCTTCGCCGTTCTGGTGTCATGAGATTTGTACCTGAAAAATCAATCGGAATTAAAAATTCCAATATAACAAAAGCAGGTCCAAAGAGATGAGTAGAGAGTTCTCCAGAGCGAGAGAGAGAAAGAGTACCGAGGTAAAAGGTCTTGGCGTACTCAGCGCAGACCTCGCCGCAACGAGCATAAGCCTCGTTGAGCAAATCCCAATCGATCATACCACCGCTCTGAATCGGACGATTCACATCCAGAGCGATGTCCCTGGGCCTCCTCTGTTCCCTCGCCAGAGCAGCTTGTTTCAGAACCACATCGTACACTCTCTCCTCCGACGTCCTCGCCGGACTCACCACCGTCCCCGCCGAGAAAGCCCACACTTTCGACCTCGAACACGACCACATTCCCGGCCTCCGAACCGCCCTTCCATTTCCTCCGGGGAACAGAGGCTGAGAGCTCGCTGTCGTCTCTAATTTGCTCGGACACACCACCCAGTGAACGAAAGCCCCGCTCATGATCGCTAATTAACTAATCAAGCTCTGTGTAATACTAATTGGCAATGCTAATCTCCGTTGTCGCTTGCGACGATATAAAGCAACAGGACGAGGAGATTGTGCTTCGTGAAATGGGGCTCTGTAATTGGATGGCCAATGGTGATTTGTTTTAAAAAAAAAAAAATTCCTTTTATTTGGATGAATTATTTGGGTTTTCTGATTAGTTCGCGTGTGTTTGTGTGTGTGTCTGAATTATTAATTAATTACTGTGCTTAGTTATGTTTAGCTTTTTCCAAAGACTACGGGATATGCATTTCGCGCCTGGGGAAAAAGATAAAAAGATAACCTATTGGAAATATGCTCCGCTTCTGTGGGTGTGACACGTGGAAGGATATAGCTTTGCAGTGTATGGTTCACTTTGGGCTCAATCTTTACCTTTTACCGCCCCTTTCTTTTTCTTCATTTGTTTCTTGTTTGGGCCCAGTCCGCTGAGTCAATACCCCAATCAACTGATTTTACTGCGGGATTTGAATATATATATATTTTTTATTTACACCAAAGATAAAATTAAAACAAGGTTCGTTCGCTGTGGTTGTGACACGTGGAGTATTCCATATGCATGGTGAGACAAACCTAATAAATAAAGGGTGAAGCGGCTATATAGCCAAATAGAACTTAAGCTTTTGCAAAATAGTCATAGTTTGTCAACTATAAGCAAACTAGCCAACTTAATCTAGGTTGGATTAAATTTAATCCCAACGAACTATAAAGACAGAAGGTAAGGTTTATGATGGCTGGATTAAAATTAATCGATGCAGGATTAAATTTAATGACAATCTGGAAATCCAACAGATCTGAAGCAGAACCGAAACATCTCCTTCTTCGGCGACGTGATTCTTGCGTCCTCGACGCTCGCGATGTTCCCGATCGCTCCGACGGCGGCGGCGAAACCGGATCGCTGCGGGAGAAGACTCGACGGAGACGGCGTCACCGGAGGCGGCGATGACGGAGACGGCGAGGGCGGCGAGATCGCGGAGAGGAGTGCTGGTACAGCCTGGGCTTCACGGAGCGGAGGTCGTTCGCCTGGTTAGGGATTCCGAGTCCTCCGCCGTAGGCCTGGTGAGACTGGAACTCGGCGAGAGTCCGCTTTCCGATGAGAGTGGTGGCGTGGGGGCTCTGGCGAGCAACGCAGTGTGGTCCAGAAAGATGGCTATTTGAGAGATGGCTATTTTACCAAACAAATGAAACTATGGCTATTTTGCAAAAACAATAGTTTGAGATTGGCTAGTTCATACCATTTTTCCATAAATAAATGGATTTCGATAATAAAAATAAATAGATAAATAAATGGACGGATAATTACTGAAGTTGGTAACTAAATACATTCGATTTCGTAGTTTTAGTTTTTAAAGTAAGGAAAAATAACATATATATATATATATATATATATATATATATATTGTGTTTTAATGAAATGTCGAGTTTAACTTTTGTTTTTAAAAACATCGATTTCATATTATCTGTTTAATTAAAATGATGAAATTATACTCTAAACTAAATAACCGTGTCATAAATTTTTTGATATTAACTCGCATATAAGAAAAATCGAATCGAATCAAATCCATACCAATACTCTAACTTTCAAATTCTCAATTTTTAAATAAAAATAGACTTAAATTGAAATTAAATAATAATATTAATTCTTCCGAGAGATGACTTCATTCTGTGTTCGAATTACAATTCTGAATCTTTGAAGGGCGGTTCGGAGACCGGGAATGTGATGACATTTTCATTAAACCTAACGAAAATTCTACTACCGTTCCAATGGATTATTTCCCGTAAGTAGTGACATTTTCAATAAAAAAAAAAATGAAAGACGCGCAGATGAGAATACTCGGTAAATTTTGGTCACTCTTTCTTGTTGCATGTGGGACTTATTATAAACAATGAAATTTTATCCTAAAAAAAAAAAAATTTAAGAAATTTTAAATAATGGTCAATCGTTGAATAAACTGTATTTCCGATGTGGAAGGCCACCGAAGCTAGTGAGAAAGGTGATGCCGTGGGACATAGAAAAAGTGGAGAAGTGGGTCCCACAATCCAGTCAACTCGGCTTAATGATATGTGTGTTGGACACAGCCACTACCATTCGTTTCGAAATGCAATTGGGCCTAAAATTGGTTTATACATTAAAATAATGAACTCAAAGAGTCCTGATATGCATGCAAACGTAAGCCAAGTCCTCCAAACTCTTACATCATTTTATTTAAATTTTTTTATATTGGTATGTGTGGATGTGGCAGGACACGTTTTATGTTTTGTGCCCGACTTATTACGCGGTCTTGACTCTTGCTAATTTCCTTCGCTTTTTAGCGACATATATCTGTTTGCTTTAATAATATAGATCTTTGTAGCCAAACACTTGAACCCAACATTACAACACACACTAATTTTTCCATTATTAAAATTTGAATTCGTCCAATTATTTTAGTGATGATCACACAAGTAAGTGGCATTCCCTGCTGATTAAAAAAAAATAATAATAATTCACGATGCTCAAGTGGAATTCCATTTCCATATTCATTAATAAAAAAAAAAAAAATTGGCCTAAGATTTACACAATTCCACATTTTAGACAGCCTAAGGAACTTTTACATAAACTTCCGGGAGTATTTTGTAAGCAGAGAGATTTACATTTTTCTTTCTGTAATAATTAATGGAATCGGGACGTCAAATTAAATCAATCATTTTGCGACGACGGCGGAACGAGCGCCCTCGCGTAGGCGACGGGGAGAGAGAGAAACTTCTTGGCCTTCCCGACGTAGGCCCGTTTTGTGAAGTTGTCGTAATCGTTGGCCTCGATGGAGTCCAATATTTGCTTGTAGAGCAAAAGGGAGGCGAAAACGGGCCATCTGCTGGCGGCGCTGAGCTCGGCCACGCCTTTCTCGGCCTGGTCGAAGAAAGTGCGGGCCCGCTTTATCTGCCCCTTCATGAAGCTCCGCCACTTGTCCGTCACTTTCCCTCTGAATATGTCCTCATCCGACAGCCCCGCCTGCGCCAGCTCGTCCTGCGGGAGATACACTCTCCCCCTCCTCGCACTGCGCCGACCAACCACAAAACCTAATTAGTGCTTTTACTTATTTGTAACTTTTTAGAAGAATCTCCATAAAATATATTTTTAAAAAAAGGGGGAAAGTAGAGAGCTCTAGAAAATTCTCTCGGTCAAAGAGACGTGAAAGAACCGTGTGCAAATGAAAAAGGGCCATGAATAAATTATCAAGAATCTTAATACTATTTTAGTCAAGTATCACGGAGTTTCATCTCAATCAGTTGGACATGAAATGAATAACTCGGGACCTTAATCCTTAATCCTACCGATTTCCGCTATTAAATACCTCGGGTCTACGTTAAAAATGTTAGGAATCTCATATAGAAAAGAAAATAGAACGAACTGACAAGAGTTTATAAAAGTCATGGGTTACTAAAAAAAAAAGACGAAATACAAAAACGAGTGACGAGGTGTCTTACTCTTCTCCGACGTCACGAAGTATGTTGGTGAGCTGGTTAGCGATCCCGAGGGCCAAAGCGGCGTTGTAGACGCTCTCGGTGGAGGCCTTGGACTCGGGGGCGATGCCCATGACGGGGACGCTCATGAGTCCCACGGTGCCGGCCACGTAGTAGCAATAGAGGTAGAGCTCGTCGAAGTTCTTGTAGGTCGACTTTCTGAGGTCCATCCTCATCCCTTCGATCATGTCCTTGAAGGGCTGGATGTCGACCGGGAAATTGGACACCGTGTGAGACACAGCCGCGTCGAACATGTCGAAGGGACGGCCTTCGAAGAGATCGGTGAGCCTCGTCTCCCACCGGTCCAGTGCCTTCGGCGTTATGTGGGACGCGTTTGGCCCGTCCACTAGCTCGTCTGTTCTCCGACACCACACTGCAACAATTACTCAATGTCAACTAACTAGCTAGCTTCATAAGAGTCACTAGTAATACTCTTCGGCTGAGTATAAAGACTTGAGTCAAGGCCAAAAAGTTACCATAGATTGCCCAAACGGCTTTTCTCCTTTCAGGTGTCATAAGCAATGTGCCTGAATAATAAAAATAGGACCAGAAAGAAGAGATCAGTAGTCTAAAAATATATGAAAAAAAAAGCTGGTCTTGATTGATTCTAAACATAATCAGATATGGACAATAAACAAATAACAACGAAAGGCGACACGATGACAGACCACTTGTTTTAATCTCAAATTTGGACTGGAATTAATGAATTGTTATGACGTCGACGATGGATTAATAAATAAAGTAAAAACAAAAGAGGCAGTACCGAGGTAAAATGTCTTGGCGTACTCGGCGCAAACTTCACCGCATCGCTCGTAAGCCTCGTTCAGCAAGTCCCAATCGGCGGCTCCGACGTCGGCTCGCTCGGCTGCGACATCGGCTCCGCGGCGGTTGACCAGCGCAGCTTGCTTGAGCACTACCTCGTAGACCTTGTCGACGGAAGATCTGGCTGGGCTGGTCAAGGCCTCTGAGTAAGCCAGGGCTCGAGCCGAGAAGCTCAGAGTGTTCCTGGTTTTTTCGTCGTCGTGGGAACTGAGAAAAGAGCACATTTTGGGTCTCCTCGTTTGGGCTCCGAAGCCGCCATTTTTGTTGACCAGACTGAGCAGAGCAGCGCTGGTGTTGGCGCTCTCTTTGGGACAACACACCACCCAAACAAGCGCACCAGACATCTTTCTTCTTCTTCTTCGTTTTCACTGGTTTTGTTGCAGTGGTTTCTGGGTCTTTCTCTCGCTTTTTGAGTCGCTCTTATTTTTCTGTTTCTATATACGTTTGAGATAGAGAGAGAGGCAAGTGCAGCGAATGTGATCCACACTTGTAATGGGATGACACATGGGAGATGAGTGGACACGAGTTTGTTTGCATTTCTATCGCTGCGTTGCCCAAATAAAATGAGTGTTTTTTTTTAGTTGAGAGAAACGACATCTCGATGCTACTGGATGGGAATTTTTTTCTTTATTTTTTTACGGTCACGTGATGTGTTCATAAAATGACCTCCCAATATAATCAATTTTTTTTTGTCCATTTGAAAAATAATAAATTGAAACGTTTGATATCGCTAAATAACCAACGTTTTGTAAATCTTAGATAAATAGCCACAAAAATGACGTGACCTTAACAAAAAAATTTATACTTTCTAGGTTTATCCCTCCTTTTTATTTTTGAATTTTTATTTAAATTTTGATTATTAATTCAACAATTTATTTAACACAATTTAAAAAAAAATTGAATTTTAAATTTTCTCTCTTATTTCCAAAAATATTAAAAAAAGACAGTTATTTCTACATTATTTCGTGGATTCCTGATAGCATATCAATGCCCAAAATATACGCAATAGTTATTTTTCTGATTTTGTGTTATTTAAAATCGTAGTTCACATTTATACGTATTTACATATATTTACAGAATATTTATAATTATTGACACATATTAACAGATATTAACACATTTATCATACGTTTTTATTTGAATATTTTTGTGAGTCATTCATTTAATTTGAATTGTGTTATGTGTTTAAATTTAGAAATTAATTATTTAGTTGACTTAATGGTGTTAAGAGGGGCGATTTATCAAATTCATTTAAGGAGTATTTATATGAATGCCCCTTGAAATTTTGCACGTGTAACTCGATGCCCCTTGTACTTGAAAATTATACATAACAAACCTTAAAAACCTGCATTGTATCAATTGTGGGGGTACAAAAATAATTTTTTTTTATTTATTGGTCTTTAGTTCGGCCAAAGCCCAATAAGTGATTCAGACCAACTCTAAGCGAAGAGCCCAAGCCCAGCTCAGTGCGGGGAGAACAGATCGCCCGCGTTGGTCCAATCAACGAGCGAAGTCGTGGTCAAGCTGAAACCTCACCGAGAAGACCGGATCTGAGACTTTGACCAGCCTGCGACGTGGCGAGGACGAGCTGATCAAAACGTGTCCAAGAGATGATTCTTTCTTCGCCAATAAATAACAAGTGTTGTATTCATTTTCGCCCACACAAGCTTCTACTCGGTCTTTCACTTTTATTCAAATTCTTTCGATCTTTTGTTGAGTTCACCTCCTTAAACGATCATAATTAATAAAGCTCATTTCTTGTATATTTCGTACCAATATTTCTTTTGAATTAAATCGAGAATTTATTTTTGTTTCTTATACGAAGTCTTCGGAGACCTATTATTAAATAAAAAAATATATATCGTATATTCATTTGTGATTGTTGACGATCCCGAAATCGACATCAACATCAATTGTTGTCCTTCCGTCAAAAATTTGATTACGATGTCAACAAATTAAGGGTAAAATAGTATTTTTCTTTTCTTTTTTTATTAATTTATTTTTGTATTATTATGTTTAAAAACTTAAAATTAAAAACTAAATCTCTCTCTCTCTCTCTCTCTCTCTCTCTCTCTCTCTCTCTCTCTCTCTCTCTCTCTTTCACGATCCCAGAAGAAGAAAAAAAATCAGTCTCAAACACTAAAACAAATCAATCCACGGCACCATAGCTAGTGAGCTTGACAAAGAGTTTGTTCACGACTCCAAACCCTAACCTGGCTATAAAAATAGAACGAGTTATAAAAGAGGAGTTGCAACATATAAAAAAAAAAGTAACATTAGATTTTTAGTTTAAATTCAAATACTAAAACAATTAATTCATATCATGATAAAAGAAGTGATACATTCACCTATCAACAAAATGTGAAAAAAATTATAGGTTAATAAACAAATTAAAATGTTAATTCTTCATAGTGATCTGACCGGTCCGACTGGCCCAACTGGACTTGCTCCAGTCGACCCAATTGGACCAGTTGAATATTGTTCATGTTCATAACGTAAGTATTGTGAAAATCTTGAAAATTTTCAGGATTTCTAATTTATTATTGATTCAAACTTGATAAACCTTAACATATATACAAATAACGATTAAATGATAGATTTAGAGAGTAATGTTACAATTCTAAATGTTTTGTAGTGTAAGCATCTTTAATATTAACACAATTTTTTTACCGTCGATGTTGGTGACGGAGGTCATCGAAAATGATTACGATGGAGGTCGCTGAAAATGTTGATGGTAAAGGTCGCCGGAGATGGCGACGACGACGTTGGAGCGACATTGGGAGGAGGGTTGTGTTTCTTCTTTTTTTTTTATCGGGCTTTTTTAAAATATAATATTTATATTAACTTATTAAAAAAAAGAGTATTTGTGTGATATTGTAAGTTTCATATAAAAAGGAGGTCATGGACTTCAATTTTATTAAGAAAAGATTATTGATTAAAAAAAATCTATTTTAAGGTCATAAAACAAAAAAAGATTATTGTTAAAAAAAATCCATGTTAACGTCATAAAACAACAACTCAAACTACGAGTATCTTCGCTTTGGTAATTTTTTGTGTAAGAAAGTAAGAAAATGGCATTTTCTCTACCCCTTCGTACCCTGAAAAAACAGAGGCACCTTGCGTCTGAGGAAGAATTTCGGGGCGTAAAACAAAAAAATATGACGGGTAAAAGACAAGGGGAAACTTTGTCATTTAAAGCGTATCATGGAGAGATCCTTCCCTATGATTCCGGATCCGATTTCCAGTTTTTTTTCCTTTCTATTCTATATATTTATATCCAGGGTTTTTTTTTTTTTTTTTTGGATGTTATTGTCTGTAGCATATTCATAAAAGCTCGACCCATTACTAGTCAACCCCGTCCGAACATAAAATAAAATGAAGTTTAATTCGGAAATTTTAGAGATTGCCTTTTAAGCAGTAGACTTATATGTCCTCTATTTTAATTTACCAAAAACATACCTAAAAAAGCGAGTACTTATATGACATAAAAGCTAATGATTAAGAAAAAGGCAATTCACAAACTCGAGTAGTCACGTTTTCTCTCCTCAAAAATAAATCAAGATTTGAGTTTTTATCTTTGGTATCGTCGCTTCTCCTGAGATACAGACATTTCGATGGTCTCGACCAATGTAAGACTCTCGATCTAGTGAAAGGTATTTTTATTTTTATTTTCTTCTTCATATTTTATTTTTTCTTTTGATTATATTTCAATAATCCAGACTAATTAGATCTGGATTTTGTATCGTCCGATCTTTAATTGTAGTGGTTTTGAATATTTTTTAAGCTCTGAATCTCATGTATAAGATATGATTTTCTTTAGGCGTGAATCTCACTAAGGCAAGACCCCTAAAACCACAATCTACAATAGGCGAAGACCGGCGTTTCCACTCGTGATTCGTATAATAATCTGATAATGATTGGCTTGCATAGACGGGTAACCCACAGTTTATTTTGTTGTATTTATGATTGTTTGTGGTCAAATTTTCATCTTTTTCATGTAGAAGTTTTTTAATTTTCTTTGCTTCATTCTTGTAATCTTAAGCCTTTGGAAAAAGGGCAATTAAAGTCCTTTTCTCAATATGTATTATTTTTTTTACTTATTAATATCAGTCAAAGTCCAACCAAGGTTTAAAATACCGCTTATCGCAACCATATCTTACCGTCCGTGATATACTGTGGAATTTCACAAAGGTATTTAAAAAAAATAAATGAATATGAATGATATATGAGTTAATAGCTAAAATAACTGTGGTATCTGTAATGCTAAAATAATTACGGTATTTGCGCTATATTCCATAATAAGTACAGTATTTGCGAGTTGCAGGTGCCCGTGCAGGATCTACACGGAATATACAGTTTTTGAATCGTTGCGTCAAACCTCTTATGATGCCATCATCCAAATAAAAATGTTGCATAATTTTCTCTAGGACTAGTCTCCTCTCAGCCCATAAGATTTAAAATATATGGGGCAAATTGTTGGTAATTAAGTAGTATACACTTGAGCAAGGATTAAACCGATAATAGTATCGGAACAATATCGAGCTGCTTTTATAAAGAATTCTTTTCATTATCTCTTACTCTCGTATTTCTTCAATTGATTCAACCAGTGGATCGAGCGGGCTTTTATTAGTAGCTGTGGGGATTGCGATTGGAGCGATCGGGGTTTTGGTAACGTTTATAATTTTTTTCATTTGTTCCAAGAAGAAGAAGAAACGATACGACGATGAAGGTTATTGTGACCTCATCTGCCAAGATCGACCATGCCAACGACTCCAACATCTTCACCCCTCCCACTGGGATCGGAAACTCTGAGCCAAAGCTTGCCTCCTCCGCTTCGGGGACGCCGTCTCAATCTTTGGAATTGTCGTTAATCTTTTAGTTCATCATCATTTCATTGAAATCGTCACGAGATTATTCAGTGATATGCCACATTTCATAATAAATCAAAAAATTTCATTCAATGTGACATGTTACATTAAGACGTTAACAGTCTCTTGGATTTCCTTTGACTCTATCAGGATCGACTTCTTCCTCCGGATCGCCCACACCATCAATGTTGAAGTCATCTCCTCCGCCGACGCAATACAACTCCAAGCCGAAGCTTCCTCCGATGCCAGGGGCGCTATCGCCGCCTTAGGGATCACCATTAATCGTTTAGTTCATCATTATTTCATTGAAAGTATCGTGAGATCATTCAATGATATGCCACATTTCATAATCTAGATTTTTAACTCATTGTGACATTAAGACGGTACTCTTGGATTTCTCTCAAGATGTACCCCTCTTAACAAAAGAAATTGATGCACTGCACCAAGATCATTACTGTTAAATAATATTAAGTGTTGATATTGTTATTGTTAATGAGATTAACTCATGTTCTTCCAACTGTTAATAAGATTAAGTATTGTTATTGTTTTCGTTAATAAGATTAATTATTGTTATTATATTTGTTAATAAGATTAACTTTTGTTATTATTTTCATTAATTAGATTAATGGTTGTTATTATTTTTATTAATAAAATTAGTTGCTATTATTATTTTCGTTAATAAGATTAACTATTGTTTGTTACTTAAAAAAAATCACTTGTTATTGTTAATAGTAAAGTTGGAAAAGGTAATTTGGGAATCTAGTATTATATTGGCTATTCTCTTATATTAATATAATAGTTACCCAATAAATTTTACTGTCCCCTCACAAAGTGGTTAATCACTTACAATTTTATATTCTTAATGAACATTTATATAAAAGTGTTATTATTTATATAATTTTATAAACGTATGTCTTTATCTCGGCCAATAACCGATATCTTCGTGAATTTTTTATTGGTATGTCAGTAATGATATGTTAAATAACTATAAAATATTAGTGTTGTCAATTGGACCGGGCCGCCTGTGCGCTCACCGGCCCGGCCCTTTTCTTTAGAGGTTTTGGACCTACCCAGCCTTCTTCGGAAATGGGTCAGGCCGAACCAGGCTTCATGAAGGGCCTAGGTTGGGCTAGCTCAGCCCGACCCGGGCCCTCAAAAAAGTCCAACCCGAGCTTTTTGAATAAAATATTTTTTTATTTTTGTTTCAAATTTATGTTTTTATGTTTAAAAAAGTAATTTTTACACATAAATTTAATATTATATTAATGAAAATAATATTCATGCTTGGTTTTTTTTTTTATTATAATTGTATTTTAATGAATTTTATAAATATTTTTTTTATTATTTTTCATGATTATAATTCGGGCTTTTTGAGCTCCAGCTTAGGCCCTTTTCAAGACCGCCCAGAGGGTCGAGGGTTTGGTCCTGATTTGGGGCTAAGATCATATTCGCTTTGCCCGACCCGGTCCGGCCCTCCAATAAAAGAGTTTGGATAGGACTCGGGCCCGCAGTGGCGGAGCTAGAAATTCACTTGAGAAGGGGCACAAAGAAACTAACAACAAAAATCATAATTTAATTAATTACAATTGTCCTCTACGGTTACCCATACATTGAAAATATTGCATAATACTTTCATTTTCAACTTTATCAAAAATATCTTTCTCTATGTATACGATCAAACTCTCATTCATCCACTTATCATTCATCCGATTGCGTAATTGACTCTTCACAATAGCCATAGCAGAAAATGCTCTCTCAACTGTAGCGGTAGCAATGGGAAGAATAAGAGCTAAGTTCAAGAGCTTATAGACCAAAGGGTACACTTGATTTCTTTTTGTCTTCACCATGTTTTTAGCGAGATCACCAATACCTCCTAGTTGTGAAAAATCCATGCTAGAACGAACATCACAAATATAATTTTCAAGTTGATCGTCAAGTTTCAAAAGGTCGATTGGAGAAAAGTCTTCCGGATAGTGCTTAGCAAGACATATTAATCTTCCTTTATCAAAAGAAGAGAACAAATCACGAGGGCATAAACAAGCTATACAAAGAAGCAATTCCGTGTTCACCTCGGTAAAACGGTCATTTAGCTCTCGAAGTTGCATATCGATGACGGCATAAAATATATCAACTTTGAAGTGATGCAAGTTTGTAACCTCTTCCACGTTGCGCCGCGATCGACCTCGCATAACAAATCTATCATTCATCCTCGGTATATCTATATTGTACTTTTTGCAAAAAGAATGGATATTATCAAGTAACGACTCCCATTCTTCATTTCTCATCTTTTGAAGTTGTGTCTTGGCTATCTTCACAAGATTCATCGCATTTACAATATCTTGATCTTTTCGTTGTAATGCCTTCGACAACTCGTTCGTGCTCCCCAACATCTTTCTCATCAAATGCAAACTAAAAACAAACTCAAATGATTGGATCGTATCCAAGAGGCTATTTGCTTCACATCTTTGTTCCATGCTTAATTTGTCATCTACAATCTTTTCAAGAACATCAATGATAGAGGGAAACATGTGAATCACACTTATCAAAGTGTCATAATGTGAACTCCAACGTGTCTCACCCGGCCTTTTAAGAGTGGTAGATTGATTTAAGCCTTTTCCACTTAGCATATCACCACTCTTTAATGCCTCATCGTTCACCACAACTTGTTTTTCATGAAGCATGTCACAACGCTTTGAGGAAGATCCGACGACGTTCAGTAAAATAGAAATAGTACCAAAGAAGGATGCTATATGTATTTGTTTCTTTGCCACGCCGACAAGAGCTAACTGAAGTTGATGAGCAAAGCAATGAATATAAAAAGCGGATGGATTTTGCTTCAAGATTAATGCTTTTAGGCCATTGAATTCACCTTGCATATTGCTAGCCCCGTCATATCCTTGCCCACGCAATCTTGACATACTCAAACCATATTTAGAGAACAATTTATCAATCGCTGCCTTTAACGAGAGAGCAGTGGTACTCGCAACATGTTCAACACCAACAAATCGTTCGATTATATCTCCATTCTTGTTCAAATATCGCAAAACTATAGCCATTTGTTCCTTCATAGAAACGTCACGAGATTCATCTACTAACACGGCAAAGAGTGCATCACCAATATCTTTAATGATAACATCAAGAGTAATAGCAGCAGCAGCAGATACAATATCTTTCTGAATATCCGGTGACGTTAGTTTATTATTTTCTGGAGCCTTGTCTAGCGAGACATTCTCTATCGCATCATTATGAGCACACAAAAATTTCAACAACTCCAGAAAGTTACCTTGATTGGCTGAATGTTCAGATTCATCATGACCACGAAACGCGAGACCTTGTCGTAGAAGAAAGCGGACACAATCAACAGATGCATTTAGGCGAGTCCGATACTCACTACGAGATACCTCTGTATGGTTGGAGAGAATTGTCTGAATATGTTGATCTTGATTCTTCAAAGTCTCGTAGTTCTTCCAAGCATTGTTATGAGCACTGCCTATCCCTCCTACATGCTTTTGAAAATTTTCCTTTTTCTTCCAATTTGAATATCCAAGCCCAACAAAAGAATCGCCACCGGATTGTTCTCCACAATTTGATCTAAAAAGATAGCAACATATACAATACGCTGCATCTTTTTCAATACTATACTCTAACCAACTTTCGTACTCTAGAAACCAATCGCGGTTAAAACGTCTTGATTTTGTTCCAAATTTTGTAAACGGAAAAGAATGATCTTTGGGTTGACATGGACCTTTAAGCATATAATGTCGTCGAACTCGATCGCGCAAATTGGGATGATATGTGATGATAGGAAGTCGAAGACCGGGATCGGTGGGAAGAGCTTCAACACTAAATTCATCATTGTCCACCTTTGCATTTTTTTTCAATATGCCATTTGTCTTGACATTGAGATTCTAATTTTCTCTTAAAATATTTACCAATACCTATGCCAAAAATATTAAACAATAACCATAGTCAAACTTTAGCAATTTTATAAACATTAGCTAATAAAAATCATCATCAATAGAATACTTCAATCAAAACTGACTTCAATCATATAAAAAAAATCATCTGCATTATTTGGGAATTGAAGTGAACAAATAAGAAAATAAATTTTTAATTGCTAAGTGATACCTTGAGAATGAGAAGTCATGGAGTTGGAGTGAACAAGACCTAGTGGTGAATTTTTTTAAATGGTTAAGTGGGTTTTTTTGTCTGCTGCGTATGAGTTTTTGAAGAAAAAGAAACAAAAATATTTGGAGTTTGAGTGGAGAAGAAGTTGTACAGTTTTTTTCCCTTAATGTATATATATGGGTTGTAAAAATGGGCTGCCGTGGTCTTTTAATTATTTATTTAAAGAAATAAAATTACTGCTATTATTGTGATTGGGGTAGTACACTGACAGAGTGACAGTGGGCAAAGATACGTCTTGTGATATCTTATGCTATACCCAAGCTTGGCTATACCAAATATATATATATATATATATATATATATATATATATAATATATATATATATATATATAATTTTTTTTTTTTTTTTTAAAAGTCAGGAGGGGCACGTGCCCACTCTGGCCCCCATCTCCCTCCGCCTTTGCGGGCCCGGGCCCGGGTCTCGTTTGGACTTGAAGAAGAAGGAACGGTCCGGCCCTTTTGACGCCTTTTTAAAATATATGTCAATCTATGCCACACCGGGTCTTTCGATACTGGAGTATATTTTAGTTATTATATTTGAGATCCATATCTAAAGAATGAAATTAAAATTGACACTTATAAAATAATCTACGCAAAGTGTCATAAATCACATGACCAGTTAGATGACTTAAGCATATAAGTAGTAGAAGCATTCTCATTGATAGTTTCTTTGCCAGTAATGATGATTACATTCATCTTTCACATATTATATCACATAGCCCTTACCCACATACATCTCATTCTTACTAAGAACAATCATTTGAGACTAAAAAACTATATTAAACCCATGGTTACAAAGTAAAGTTTCTAAAATGAGATTCTTCCTTATGTTGGGCATATAGAGAAAATTCACGAGCTTTATCTCCTTTCCCGAGGTCATTTCTAGGATGAAAGAGCCCTTCCTCTTGATTATGGAGGTGGCCGAGTTTTCCCATGTAGAGCTTCTCCACATTTGGTTAAGTCGAGCGAGATAAAAGCATTTTTGTCGGAGCAAATGTGGCAGGTAACTCCAGTGTCTAGCCAGCAATCCTTGGGGTTTGAATCCACCAAGTTAACTTTGGAGACCACGATGACAGGAAATTGGTCATCTTCATCGACTTTCACGACATTGGTCTCTCTCTTCGTCTTCTTTTGAGGCTTTCTACAATCCATAACCCGATGACCTTCTTTGTCACAGTTGAACCATTTACCAACAAAATTTTGTAGGTTCTTCTTCTTGAAGGCAACAGCTTTCAGTCCAAGCTTGTTAGCAGGCTTCTTGCATTTTGAGCTCTGACCATGCTCGACGATGTGGGCTCTCTCAAAAGTGGTCTTGAACCTCTTGTCAGAGCCACGGTTGTCTTCCTCTGTGCGAATGTGAACAACCAAGTCTTCAAGACTCGTCTCCTTTCACTTATGCTTAAGATAATTCTCGACGGCATTCCAACCCGAAGGTAGCTTCTTGATAATGGAGGCAGCTTGAAAAGACTCGCTTATGGCCATTCCTTGGGCTTGAATCTCATGAAAGATTAGTTGTAATTCTTGCACTTGACTCATCACCATCTTATTTTTCACCATTTTGAAAACGAGGAAGTGGCCCACAATGTATTTCTTTGAGGCCACATCCTCGGTCTTGTATTAATGATCCAGTGATTCTCAAAACTCTTTAGAAGACGCCTTAGAACTATACATGTTGTATAGAGAGTCCGTTAGAAAATTCATACAAATAGTCGGAATCCTTCAATGTGAGAAACTCCATTTTTACTTTTGGATAGGTCTCGTCCTCTTAGAGAGTCGGAGGATCATCGGTCAACCATACAAGACCAATGGTGGTCAAATAGAAGAATAAATTTTGTTTCCATCTCTTGAAGTTCAAGCCATCGAACTTCCCCGTCTTCTCGGCGAGTATCATTACGGGAGACCCTCGAGCCATACTTGCACTTGGAACTGGACCCGCGGGTCCGTTTTCGGAAGTAGCCGCAATCGTGTGAGCAAGACCCGCGAGTTCGTTCCCGTCCAAAGCCTCCACGGAGCTTTGTGGTTGGACCATGATGTTCGAAGATGGTAGTCAACACCTCCACGTTGGAAGCTAAATGATTGATCAGATTCACCGTCACATCCACACCAGTGTTGTCCACACTGTTGCTGGTTTCCATTTTTACAAAAGTAATCAATAAGAAACATTTTTGTTGAAACAATCAACATTAAAAAATAATTAAAAATAATAATTAAACCTTCTCATAAGCAAGCTTTCTAAACACAGAGTATAAGTTTTAAGATTGTAAAAAATATTACAAAAGAATAATATTTATAATGCGGGAATAAAAGAAAGTTTGAACGGAAATAATTTAAACACAATGAAAAAAAAATTATTATTATATTTTAGAAACCAGAGAGAAAGAAAACAACGAACAAATTAAATAACAAACATAAACTTTAAACCGGAAAAAAGAAGGAAAAGAAATCGGAAGGACGTTGAGGACCATTCGACAGTTTCCTTAAAGCTCATATCGCTCTCTCACGGTCATTAGAGTTGATGAACGATAAGCCTCTCATGATACAACAACGTTGAGAAGAAATATATACAAATAGTACTTCTGCGACGAGACGAACCAAACCTGTGAAATTCAAAAATTTAACCTCTTAGAAAATTTAGAATTTTTGGTATATATATATACAAAAGGTTCATATATATATATATATATATATATATATATATATACATATATATATATATATATGTACATTTATTATATGGATACTTACGTTACTTAGATATTAAAGTAAATTGTTTCTTAATTCTCTATATATAATATATATTAGTGTATATATTATGAACGTGTTTTGTTTTTTTAGGTTTCAATATATTATCGTGAGATATACTTTTACATATATAATGTTCAAATATTATGATTGTGTTTTCTTAGTCTATTTCGTGACTAACATACAGGAGAAATATATGAATTT
Source organism: Urtica dioica subsp. dioica (assembly GCF_054948205.1). Classification (NCBI taxonomy): domain Eukaryota; kingdom Viridiplantae; phylum Streptophyta; class Magnoliopsida; order Rosales; family Urticaceae; genus Urtica; species Urtica dioica. Next base: position 11,169,036 of record NC_142756.1, read on the forward strand.
TTTTTTGGCAAATAAAAGGCAATAAGACCCAATCCAATACGTCATACTACCATATCCATAAAGGGTCATAATTATGTGATATCTTTGGTCTGATAGTTAAAGAGTTTATCTCAACAAGGAAGTTACGTGGGGAAAAAAATTAATAATAATAATAAAGAATAAAATTTTTCCTTTCTCAGATTCCTCTCTCGACACTTTTATCTCTGTCTCCCGATCTCACTCTCTCCCTATTCTTCCCTATCTCACGTCCTCTAATCCCACTCTCTCATTCCATTTTTCCCTTTTCTCCCAAAAACAAAAGCTCTAATAACCACCCAATACCCTAAGATTCTTCTTCTTTCAGAGTCTAAAGCAATTTGAAATCGAGTGTCTCTCTTCAATCATCAATGTATTCTCGTTATATTGTTTTTCTTTTCTTAAAAAATACATTTCTGGTGGTTTAACCCGTTTTTAAAATGCTTGTTCTGAAGTCGTAGATTATTATTTTGTGATGATTCTTTTTTAAATTTAAAATTTCATGGTGTCATCTATAAAATCGTTATAATTGTATAATTTTTTATCACGGAAAAATAGTTGAGAAATATAACAAATCAGATATGTATATATATATCATTGGTTGACATGTTTCTAATTTTCATATTTTGAGACGCTTATTGTTTTGGCTACGTTTTTAATTTGGTTCTTTTGCAATTATTTTTTTTATGTATGTCTTCTGTTCAAAACACCGATTTTGAATTTTTTTGAATGAATAACTTTTATTAAACAGTCGTTCCAAAATCAATTCGCAGACCAGCTTATACATGTGAACCCTAATTTGTTTTAGTATAATTAATTTGATTTGGTTCTCGATTTTCAAGAACTGATTCTAACTCTGTCGTTTCACAACTTTTTGTTCACAGTTTTATTTCTTAATTACTAGAATTTTTTTTATAGATTTATCTCCGATGTTATGTTTTCTCGACTCTAAGGGTATTTTTGTAATATTACACCTTCAGCTAAAATTCTAAAATTTCCAGAACCTGAGTTGTCTTTAGAACTTTTTTGATAGAAGCTTAATAATCTTTTCCATCGATATGTTCTGAGCCGATTAGCTTTCCCGAGCCGTCTAATTTTCCCGAGCCGTCCACGACCAACGGTCGTACTTTCCGAAACAAATGTGAGAATAATCTCACTACAACACGGATTACCTAATAAATAAATTTATTGACTATGTGATCTGAATTAGTTGTGTTATGTGATTTTTTCAGTGTGATTTTTTGGAATGTGTTCGATCTGATATGATATGACGATATGTGAGTTTATGTTATAATATGTTAAAAGTTAGAATATCTATATCACGTATTTTTCTTCTAGGTATATTATCATATATATTTATATCTTATGTCGTTCATGCATTTAACATAACGAATTCGAAATATAAGATAAGTAAGCAAGAGATTCGTACCGCCTCGAGCTACACAGGTAATTAGAGGAATTTCTCGAGCCGAATTACGGGCTCGCATAGAGTGTTCTTCATATGTTTATGTTATATGATAGGACGTTCTATGGGAGGTCACAGCCTCATAGTTCGTTTCCAAAGTGTACACTGAAATCAGTACGGCTACTCCAGTGGGACCCCCGAATTAAAATATGATAGACTTATAATAGAATATCTTATTTCATGGTTTAGTTTAAAACACTAATAACCAGTTCATGCATTTTATTACTTATGTTTTGTGAGTTATAGTTATTCTTCCTGAGCATTAGATCATTTATGTATATCCGTTCGTGTTGTAGGTAAACAACATATGAACAAGTCAGAAGGGTGAATCAGCGGCAACGATAGCAAGAGGGTTGGGTTGTGGTACGAAATTTGGGGATTTTGGGAGAGAAAGCTAAAAGAAAGGAGATGCATTTTCAGTGTGTACGAAATGAGAGCTGAAGGCCTCAATTTATAGCCCAAGGTCTCAGAGTGGTTACAACATTTGAACCACGAAAATCGTCCAGCTATTATGGTCCTAATGCTCTTAACTCGGCTGAGAACCACCAAAGAAAAGTTCAGATACGTTTTCTAATTCATTGTGAAATCGTTGCATTAGTACACACGGTTACAATCGAATTTGATTTAATTCCTAAATAACTAAAGAGTTATTTATGGGATAAAAATTTTAAGAAGTGAATTTTGCAATAGAAATTAAGGAATACCACAAACAAACTCAAGCTCGGCACGATCGATCGGACGACGGCGACGCACGCGTATGGTTGACTTGTGCTTGATTAAGCTATTGGCCCTCTACATAATCCGTTCACCCTTGAGAACTTAAACTCTTATGAACAAATTTGCTATATAATATCACACATTTATTCATACTCACTAATGTGAGACTCTTGCATTTCAATTTCTTCACACAACTCATGTGTTTACACAATTATGTATTTCTTAAATCATACTTTGAGCATCAATTTCTCATTCATTATAGCGCCGATTTTGACAAACTAATAATCAATATTATACATCTTTCCGCAAGGAATAAGAATATGTTGGAATTAATCAATTCCATGTAGTAAATCTCACTCAAATCTCACTTTAGAATTTTGGCTGAAGGTAAAATTACAAAAATACCCTTAGAGTCGAGAAAAACATAACATCTAAGTGAAATCTATAAAACTTCTAATAATTGGGAAATAAAACTGTGAACAAAAAGTTGTGAACGACAGAGTCAGAATCAGTTTTTGAAAACGAGAACCAAATCAAATTAATAATACTAAAAGAAATTAGCCTAAAATCAGCTGCTTATAAAATAATAAATCATCTTTATTATCCAAATATCTCACTTTATTCGGAAAATAGATACGGCATATTTTATGTTATATAAATACAATTGTAAACATGGACAAAGACAATTGTGTCTTGGGGTGAAATGTTCTAGAGTTGGAAAGCGATTAATACAGCTCTCGGAAATTGTCTTCATTATTCTAAAAACACATTCAAAATACAAAACGACAGCGAAATAAAAGCAGTAGTGACAGTGAGCGAGTGATGTGTGTTGTCACCGAAGTTTTCATCTTCGTGCCTCACTCGTGGCCGTTAGAGTTATTAATGTATCTCCAAAGATGCCAAATCTCTTCAACCTGCATTTTGTGGGCACTTTTTCTTTCACTTGGACTAGATCAGAACAAACATTGTATTGTCCATGCCACGGAATTTTTTAGGTTCTGCTCTTTGGCATTATATAGTATGCACAGTTTTTTTTCGTGGTCCTTTTTTATTCTTACAATAGTGGCGATGTCCACCAAGGGCTGCTCAACAATATTATAAATTTTGTTTCAAGTATTTTTACTTTTGTCTTAAATTACAGCTAAATAATGTTTACGTGAAAACATAAAATACCAGATTCTACTTCGCTAAGAAAATAAATAAAATGAAACCAAACATGAAAACCTAAAATACGAAAAGAAAAAAAATTATTAGTGCGGACAAATAATATAAGTTCGGACACCGAATAAAACTTTTTTAATGACCCATTACAAAATAAAATTTGCGCCAAAGCTATAGGACTGCGGTAAGCCAAGCGGTTGTGGCTTAATTCTCCACACGTCGAGCATTTCCCTTAGGTAAAGTAAAGGGGAAGTACTTTTATTTATTTGATCATCTCAAGGAGTATAGTGGCATGAGTTAACGCCATGAGGATGTGTTACACTTGATTTCCACAACTGTCACATTGAAATTAAAAATATAGTTCTCAACAAGGAAATTGCGAATACAATAAGATGTAATCGCATGGGCATATCTACAATTAACATTTTGAAATTCACGACATGTTCATGTATTATGTATATCAGTCAAATTCACATCTCATAATTTCCATCTCTACCCACATTCTTGAACTCGAATATAGTACAACCAATAACCGTTAAATGAAAATAAAACACAATAATATAAGTCTAAAGTTGCTGAATTTTATGACAAACTTGTCACCAAAATTGTATTTTGTTACAAATTTGTGAAAAAGACCACATTTTGATACGTACTTAGTTAGTATTTAGTTCTTTATGGTTTCAAATAAGAAAATTAGAACTTTTAGATTTTGAAATAGAGTTTTTAAATCTTGCAATCAGGATTTTTAATTATGTGTTTTTCTTATTACGAAATTAAGTTCATTAAGTAAGTTTAGGATATTATTATGTAATTAGGTTTATGGTTTGGGCCCGGCCCATTAAGTTATAAACCTAGGTCTATTTAAGAGAACTGAAGTTAATGAAAAAATCAGCCTCCAACCAAATAATTTGATCTCTCTCAAGAACAAGAAGATGCTAGGTTCCGGTGGAACTTGCATTCTTCATTTTTATATCAGAGCAAAATCTCGAGATGGGTGCTGCAACAAAAGATTTCGTGGCAGAGATGAAGCAGTTCATGGAAAAACATGCAAAGACGATCGCAACACCGGCAACAACAGCGGAGTTACAAACAGCAGCTATGGAGGCGATGAAAGAGGAGTTGTGTTCCTTGAAGGAGAAGCACAAAGAGGAGGTGAAAATCCAAACAGCGGAGCGCAAGAGGTGAAAAGCCGATGTGGCTCAGCGGGTCGACGGTCTGATATACCACGAGGGGGGTGGCGAGCGGGGAGAAACCAGCGACACCCACGCATGAGTATACCAGAGTGACAAGCGCGGTAACGTCATCAGATTTGTGCCTTACAACCAAAATCTAGGGTTACACCAAAACCCTAGGTCTGCAAATCTGGCGGGACTTTAAGGTAGCGGGTTCGGGCGTAGGTTAAGGGGCGGCGACGACTTAAAGATGCGAGGCACTACATATAGGGAGGAGTAGCGGCTGTGGTTGTTGGAGTGGCACCAAAGACGAAGGGTCGGAGATAGGAATTGGGGCACAAACTTGGGATAAAATCCCTAAAAGGATCGTTCTGTCTCGGGGTTTCCAAACTCGAGGGTTTGGAGAGAGTTCACACCACGACAAGGGAAAGGGACGGTTCGATGACGTTGTCATGAACAAGGCTGGATATGAGTGGCTGGACGACCACGATGGGTACTACGAACCAATTCGCATTGAGTCCAAGCCGGTAAAGATAAATTTTTTTGACCTATGACGGGTTGGGTGTGTTAGGAATATTGCACACTGAATATAATTACTAAATACAATAGAAATTTGACTTTATTAGTATTATTGATTAGTGAGTTGTTTTCTAGTTAGAATCAATAACAACTATCATCTATAACCTCCGTATTAATCTGAATTACATGTTGGGTATCTAAGTTCGGGTAGTGAGCTATAATATGGTCGGTGATTGATCCACGCTTGGATAGCTGGATCTAAAATCACATATGTAGAACACAAGTGAAAGGTTGATCACTAACTAGGGTCGCTATGATGGTCACAATGAGACTTGATCTAAATCCTGAAATGGTCACAGACTTCTAGGTTATATTACCGGATTCTTTAACTCATTTGTTAATGACTACTTGAAGATGTCTAAATAATTACGTCTTGGGAATTCGGGATATGATATGAGCGGAAAAGTGATCACAGCTATAGAATCCAGCCTTCTTGAAAAAAGGTCAATGTTCACTCACCTAAGGGGTGATTCCATAATCGATTGATTACGCCCACTTTTGTAGTAAGTACGTACGAAATAATCTTTTATTGGGGAAGCAACAATGCTTAGGACTCATATGTATCAAGAAAGGTATAACAGAATAATTGACCTTTCTCGATACGAGTTGAACTTGGAGGATTGAGCTCATGAGCTCACTATATCAATGGACGTTCATAACATCGAGTCAAATATAATTCTAGTGACAAAAAGAGTGCAGTCTCGGCTCATCTTATAGTGTAACGCCGAGATTAACCAATCGAATGAATAAGAGAAAATATAGGTTTCGTCTAATTATTCGGATTCGTGGGAGCTTCAGTTACTAGGTCCATAGTCCCCAAGGTGGCTCTGATAAAGATGGATAGAGATACTCGTAATGATTAGATAATTGATTACACACTCAGTACTACAACTTGGTTGCAATATCTTTCGCATTCGTAATAAAGTATTTTACGAATAAGTTATTAATTGTTTAAGTGACTTCGGAATATCAGTTAGATTTAAATGTACTTGTAAAAGAGCAATTTAAATCAGTCCACAACACCCAATATGGCTTGTGGTAGGTGTGTACATCATGGTACATGAGCCTTGAATTTGTTTGATCAAAGCCCAATAGGATTGGAGCTTTTCTCAAATAGGAAATAAATATTATATATTAAATATGATCCGATTTAGTGAGTATTTAATGTAGTAATTATTTATGAGAGTATCGATATTATCTGCTATCTTATTGTGAGAAATAAATAATATATAAATGATGTTATTTATTAAGAGTATCATGAAGATATTCTATATTAATCAATTACCTGATTAATATATTTTAAAGTGAGAAATAAATAAATATCATATATGAATTGGATATTTTATTTATTAAAGTGTATAGAGGATATTTGATTTGTTCTATTCATAGAATAAATATCTCACATTAATTAGAATAAGACAAAGGAAATCAGGAAAGTGCATATTATATTTAGGGTTAGCTAGAAAGCTATAAATAGAGGGGCTTAGGCCAATGCAAAAATACCCCAATTGAGTGCAATTCACTCTAGATTTTTCCTAACTGAGTCTTATTCCACACTGGAATTCGGTAGCCCCTCTCCCCTGGTCTTGGACATTTTTTCCTCTCTCTCGGAGGTGGAAAATTCGTTCATACCACCTCCTAAACAAATAAAGAATTATTCTGACACCTTGTTGGAGTTGTTAGTGAGAAAAGAGTTTGCCCACACATTAGTCTCATTCCTTCCGGAGATTACATCTTGGACGACTTTGGTATCGATCAACCTAAGAGCAACAAAGGCATCTGAGAGCTTAGAGATCTAAAGATCCAAGGAGCAAAGAGTCGTCGGAGAATTCGAGAGCTTGGAGATCCGTAGATCTAAATAGCAATGAGCCGCCGAGGAATCTCGAGCTTGGGGATCTGAAGATCCAACGAGCAAGGAAAAACCAAGGAATCCGAAAGCAAGGAGATCCAAAAATCTAGGAGCGTGGTGGATATGTAACTGAGCCGAAAGGTATCTAATCCAAAATCCTCTTATGATATTGTGTCGATTATGTTTTTCCAACATTAGATCTATTGCTGTTGAATGATTTTGAGTATCCAGGTAATTATTGTTTACGTTAAAGATTAACGATTGTTCCTGTATTCTTCTATTCCGCACTAGTAAACATATTGAGAGGGTAAAGAGATTGATTACCTAATAAAAAGTATTAAAACGATTGCTCATGTTCAAATGGGAACCGTAAACCTAGAGAAGTAATTTACCTATCAAATGGAATCAGAGCGATCGTTCATGTCTGATACCCAACCAATATTTCCCAACAATTGGTATCACAACAATTGTTTGTGTTTGATACCAACCAAGACTTCGAAACAATTGGTATCAGAGTGATGGTTCGGGTCTGATACCAACTGATTTTTCCAACAGAGTGATCTAATTGAGTGGCTATAAAAAGTCGACCACTCGTTGGAAGATAAAGGCACGGCCAGCGACCGTAAGGTACGCCAAGCAAGTTATTGCCTTACGAGGACAGTGGCTAGTGGTTTCGCACGCTTCGACGGTTGATTAATCGTCCACTTTCATTGGCTGCTTTCTTGGAGCAATCTGTCCATCGCTTCGGCCTTCTGCCGAGCATCAATCCTCTAGGAGAACATATATTCCTTCGACAAGTGAGAATGGTTGAATCTTTTTGCATTTAGTTTGAAGCCTGTTTGGGACGAACAACGAAAGCCGCCGAGAGCTCAGCGATTTAGAACTTTTGTCTTGGGTTATCGGATAGCATTCGTCAAGAAGTCGAATACCATAAACCCGAGTCATTCTACATCGCTATGAATCTAGCCCGCAAAATAGAATTAAATTTTTTGAACGACTGAGGGGAAGGAACATTTAGCGGATTTCCTGCTTCCGTGGCAAAGCGGAGAGCCGGACACCAGGACAAACATCTACAATTGGTTCGCAAAGAGGAGAGCCGTGTAGCGGGTGGAAATCGTCACCAAAACATGGTCTTCCACAAATCTTCAAGAAGGTCAGCAACCAAGATATAGCCGATCATCGTGCAAATGGACTTTGCTTCAATTGCGACGAGATATTCACTTCCGATCATCCCTGCAAGACGTTGTTATTTCTTCAGTTGACAAAAGACAACTGGGAATCTGAAGAAGGGTGGTGTCGTAGCCGAAGCTTGAGCTTGTCTGCTTGCATACAAGCTCAAAGAGGAGGAGGGGGTAATGATACGTGCTTAGTTAGTATTTAGTTATTTATGGTTTTAAATAAGGAAATTAGGACTTTAAAATTATGAAATTAGGTTTTTAAATCATGCAACTAGGATTTTAAATCGTACACTTTTCTTATTACGAATGTAAATGAATTAAGTTTAGGATTTTATTATGTAACTCGGTTTATAGTTTGGGCCCGGCTCATTAAATTGCAAATCTAGGTCTGTTTAAGAAGCTTTAAGTTAATGAGAAAATCAGCCTCCAACCAAATAATTTAATCTCTCTCAAGAACAAGAGGAGGTTAGGTTCTGGTGGAACTTGTGTTCTTCATTCTTCTTGTTATAAAAAAATATAATCACAATTGATCCCGTTACGATATCTCGATCCTAGTTCGTATCACATTTTGTGACATGTCAATAAAAAAATTATTTTATGACAATATTGTCACAAAATACATTTTAGAATGCAAGTAAGAACACAAAGATCTTGAAGTTTCAAATCTTCTATAAACATCTATTTTTTTTACGATTTTGCCCCTATTTTTAAATTAAACTAAAAAATAGTTAAATAAAACTATAAATAATTATTAAAAAAAAATCAAATAAAGCGATAAACAACAAATTATTTTTTTTGAAAAAAAACAGGTATCTATGAATTAAAATATGATAAAAGGTATGTAAGCAATCACTATTATTAAAAAAAAAAAAAACAGGCATCTATGAATATGTATCCATTGCTATATTAAATATAATACATGACTAGCGAAATTTGTTGTCACTATCACACCTTACACTTCTTATTAAGAGAATAATCCAAATTTCATTTAATTAAGTAAATAGCCCATTTTTTCTTAATAGACAGTTATACCCTTCGCGAATCACTTAATTAATTAACAGATTGAATTGGGTTAGATTAATTAATTAACTGAATGTTTGGATTAGAAATTTACAAAAAAATTCACAAAAATAAGAACTTAAGTCGATTCCTATTCAAAGCATTCAATTAATTAACCTAGTAAATTAACTTTACTCACAAAAAAAATCAGAACCTAAACTAATTCTTAATTCAACCAGTCAGTCAATTAATTAACCTAATAGAATTTAATCAGTTAATTAATTAACTGATACACAAATTAGCACTGAATCAACAAATATCCAATTACGTCGATTGTCGGCGCGGTTCTGAGGAATTCAAGCTCCGCAGAATCGATCTCCTCGTCGGTCGTCATCGAATCCCTGGAGAGTTTCACACCGATTACAGATATCCAATTACGGTGAGTCAACGCGACTCCTTTGACCGCCCCAGTCATACTGGAGGGGTATAGAATCACAGCCGTATCCGATTGCCTCACCGTCGCAACTCGCTTTCTAGACTCAGTTGAGTTGCGGCGAGTCATCATCATCCACGCGAGCTCGGGAGAGTCGATCAGAACCACGCCGCGGCGGAGTGAGGAAGAAGAAGACGCACGTGTGATTTTCTCCGCCGCGTCAGAGGTCGCGAACGCGACGATCGGCCGAGAAAGCTAAATCTGACGAAATATTTCTCCGGCGGTGTTCGCCGGATTGGAAGGCGAGACGGAGACGCCGATGGAGAGGAGCACGAGGTAAAGGATCGGAATCTCGACGGAGTTCGGCGAGAGGACGAAGGCCGTTTCACCGGCGGAATTCCCGAGCCCTAGCTTAGTGACGAGCGATTCGGCTAGGGCTTCGACACGGCGGAGGAGCTCCGGGAAGGGGACTCGGCGACCGGTTTGGGCGTCGACGAGTGCGGCGGCCAAGGACGTTGGAGGATTGGCAGCGAGGCTGGAGAAGATGAAGTCGGCGATGGAGATCGGAGAGGTTTTCGGTGGGAGAGGGAATCGAGGCCTGAGGCTGTGGAATGTTCTCGTATCGGAGCAAAATCCGCTCTTTGGATCTATCGCCGCCATTGGAGCGGAAGAGAACGAGAAAATAAATATTACGACGCTTTCTCAGTGGAAATGAGACTGAGTTTTGGGTCTTTAAATAAGAGGGTAATTTTGGAATTGAAAGATTACTTGAGCTATTCTCTTAATTAATTCAAACTTGGGCTATTCCCTTAACAAAAATGGGTTGATTGAGCTAATATGCGAATTCACCCATATAACCAGAAGTCCATAACTAAAGTCTGCTAAGGATTACATACATTAAATATAATATATAACTCGTAGTACACTAATATTTGCTTTTCCATATTTTTTGGTCATTACATTTAATAATATATATAACAAATTGATATTATTTATATATCATATAACAATTATAATTTAAATAGATATATATATATATATATATATATGACATATCTATATATATTTATATTTATAAATATATTTAATGAATGAATATATAACATTTATTTATTTGAATGTTGAACCACTTGATTTGAACTTGAAACAAGGGAATGCAAAAATAAAAAATAAAAACATTTTTGGTGTTATTAGCTAACAAATAGAGTTTCGAATTATTGTGAAACTAATAAATTGAAAGAAATCACTCTATTTAAACCTATGCGGTACTGTGGATTTTCAGAAGCAACAATGAGCTTTCATCGGGCCAAAATCTCAAGTTCAAATTTTGGGCTTATTTCGGCCCATAAAAATCGGTATTTGAAGAATAATTTTCTATTTTCGTTGTTATAGTCATTTTCCATAAAAATCGGTATTTGACGAATAAATTCGATATTTAGGTTGTTATAGTCGTTTTTATACCGATCCTCCCTTTTTTCTTGATATATTGTGGTATTTTCGTCGATATTTTGAACCTTGATTTGAAGAACCCGGGAGAGAGAGAGAGAGAGAGAGAGAGAGAGAGAGAGAGAGAGAGGTTTAATTTATTTATCATATGTCATGATTATAATAATTTTAGAATAAAAAAGTTAATGAATTTTGTCAAAAAATTTATGATTGGTCATAATTTTAGAAGGGATTATGACACATCCGTGTGTTTAAGTGAAATGTCGAGTTTAACATTTGGTTTTCAAAAATGTCAACTGTTACCTTCTGTTTAATTAAAATGACGAAATTATACCCTAAAATAGATAAATGTGTCATAAATCTTCTTTTTATTGACTTTTCATTAATCTTGACTATGATATTTATACGTCAATCACTTTTTATCTTTATTCATTCACGCTTTATAGCTCTACATGTAAGTTATTTAAAATAAATAAATAAAAAATCTCAATCCCCAATTTTCAAATCAAACTAAATCAAAGTAGACTAATATAATTCATACCTCCTAAATTGCGACATTGATTCCTGAATTTCACGCTCGAATCAATAACTTTGATAATTTTTCGAATGTCGATTTTTATCCTTTTCTCTATGTGTTCCCCATGATATTTCAGATATTAAAGATCTTTGTTTTTTTTAAATAATAAATTACATATATGACTATAAGGCGGGAATGAATAAGGGTAAAATGAGGTTCAAATATAAATATCAGAGTTAAACATTAATGAAAAATCAAATGAATATTTGTGACACAGTTATATATTTTATGGTATAATTTCGTCATTTTAACTAAACACTGGATAAAAAGTCAACATTTTAAAAATCAAAGATTAAATTCGACACTTCAGTTAAACACGATATATATATATATATATATATATATATATATATATATATATTATTTTCCCATTTTTAAATTTTCCCCTTTAATTTTCGTCCTTAAACGTATAAGAGGCGAGGGCATATGTATCACACTAGTTTTTTTTTTACCCTTAGAATGAGGAATTAAATCACATTACTTGAAGTTGGATCGTGGATTATCAAACAATTGCCCCTATTTTCTTTTATAACAATGTTCAATGTTTGTAGTTTGTACGGTCGAATTCACAACCCTTTCAAAGTATTCCAGACATTCGGGATCAGCAGCAGAGTTTGAAATGAACACATCTACGGATACTTAAAATATTTATATGAATTTAATAATACCAAAACTCCTTCACCTAATATATTTGTTTGGCTCTTCCTTTTAGTATGCTCTTTATCATCATTAAAAGGAAATACGTTAATTTGATATCATTCCGTGCTATGTGTGTATTTTCTTTTATCAATCTTATTTCGGCAAGGCAGAAAGTAATCATACTGATAAACTTAGCAAGTACTCCTTTTTAAAAAAAATAATAACGAAGTTATAATATTTTAGTGCCACCACACGAACAAATAAATGTCCACGATCAAGCAAACAGAATTTGATCATGCTATAAATTAATACATTTTATGTATTAATTTAATCCAATAGTATTATTGGGCTAGCTGTTTACTATATTCATAATACGGCATTTTAAAAATTATAAGTAATATAATGAGTAATTAATGATTAATTTTAAATCTGAAAAGGTCCATATGCAATCGTCTTATTGCTCTCCTGATCACTCTCTCAACCTTTTGACATAAATAAACTTACTGCATTTTTATTAAAAAAAAATAAAAAAAAATACACAGGGTTTCATGAGAATTGAGATAAAAACATTTATAAATACAGGAGAATAACATCATCATCAGTATTATTATAAGGTACATTACGGACCTAATTAATAGTGAACCAAATATTAAGTACAAGTTGATCATCTTGTGCATGCTTCGGATAAATGGAAGAACAAACATCGTATCAAGCACACACAAGACTCTTTGAAAATTTCCTTATTGATTGATGGAAAGATCTAAATAACCATGGTCAGATGACGATGAAGAAAATGATTTTTCAGCATGTCTGGACAAAATTACTGCGAAATATCCGTACGCAAGTGCACGTAGTCACAAAAGGAGTATAACGTAAGAACGAGTCAAATCCCATGAGAACTAAAGTTAATTAATAACTTAATTAACTAGTGACGAATTGAACTTAATAGATTGAAGAATATGATTATCACTAAATTAAATTAAATAAATAAACAAGCAATTAACATATGGATCGGTCACTGCACGTAATTCACAAACTCTTTTGTCTAAGTTTATACAATACGCACGGTGCGCGGAGCCTCTGAAATGTGTTTCTTCGCGCACAAGTCTCCATCTTAACTCGTTTCGACTCCCGGTTGCTTGGTTTCGTTGGGAAATGGCTCCATAGTGACTTTAGTAGCTCTTTTACTCCGTTGAACCTTTGGCCCATCATAAACACACTAAAACCATCAAAAACACTTGAGAACTCGCAATAATTCAAGTTCGAGAGTAGTGATTATCACGTATGAAACGCTTCTATCAAAAACCTAAAAATAAACCTAATTCGGGATGGTGGATGACATCTAATCCAACTCAATCTAAAATAATCAATTATCCTTCACAAATCTTTGATCCAATTACAGCCACACTTCACCCCCTACGTTACAGTCTTGACACCAAACGAACAGATGAAAGGCGTAGAATACCTTCCCTCGCACCTCGATGAAGTTGAACTCTATCATCGAGAACTCCAAAAAACGATCGAGTCTGAGCAAGGACTACACAGTGAACTCTACCACCGGACACCTCCACACATGATTGAGTCTGCGCAAGGGACCGCACAAACGAACTCCATCATCGAGCACCCTCGCAAACAATTAAGTTGGCGCAAGGGAACACACTAGCGACTCCACCACCAAGCACCCCCTCAACAATTGAGTTTGCATACCAGAGAGTCACCTTCTACGGAGGAAGAGATAACGCGAAAACCTACGACACTGTACAATGAATTTGGGTTGACTAGAAACTCCGACCATTACTATAGTTAGACAAAATACCTAGAGCAATAATAAAAAAACGCATATATCCCTCCCCCTAAGCGGAAAAAACTCTAGTGATCAGAGTCTGAGTAGACCAGGGAGAAATACGGCAACCAAAAAGGTTTTGAAATCGTAAGGGATTTTGGGGTTTTCTATATGTTGATAGAGAACAATGTCTTTTTTTCTTGTTCAACAACATTTTTTGAGTTACTTAAAAAAATCCAAAAATGAAAATAATCGTCAAAGTAAATGGAATTATTATTCACCAAATTCCAACATTCTCGTAGTGAACAAGCTTTGAATTTTTAGATGAAGCATTCTACTTTTTTTATATAGTTTCTCTCTCCTCTTTCTTTTTCTCTAGGTATAGAGAAAATCCTAAGCTTTTGTTGGTTCTCATATGCCGCCATTTTTTTTGGAGTGAGACACCGCTCCCCGGTGTTCTCCGACCCAAGGAGAAATGGTTGTTGAAAATGGTATGTAGAGTTTTGAAAAAGATTTATCATATCTACTCTGGCGGAATATACATTTTTTCCCTTATTTCAAAAACTGGTTTTAAGAGAAACCTACACATGAAGCACACGAGTTTAGTTAGAGAGCTAACATTTTATCAATCTAGATTTTCACTTGATGGTTATGAATCTCCTCTTATTAACACGTCTCTTTTTCGATGATGAAGAGAAATCACAAAAAAGAATCTTCAACATTACTCTAGAAGACCGTGTATACAATGTGTTTGGGTAGAAGTGAATTTTAGTGACTTAAATCGAATTTCAAGCCACAAGAACTACGTGGAATGCGTCAGTTTGATTTCAAGAATTCAAGGCCGAGTGCCAGAGAGAGAGAGGAAGAGAGAGAGAGAGAGAGAGAGAGAGAGAGAGATATATATATATATATATATATAGAAGTATTTCGGAAATAGAGAGAGTTTCAAGTCTATCGAAGTGTGTTTGGCCGAGTGGAATGGAGATTATTTATAGCCCTTCCAAATCGTGTGAAACAGGCTTCCATGATCTAAAAAATGTTCCACAACTCAAAGCACATTCTTTTCCATTCTCTTATCATGTGTCACAGCCACTAACCCACTTCTTTGACCCAAATATGTGGACCAATCTGAATTGAACACATGTTAAATCATTTCATTTTTCTTTCTTAAGGAAATTAAAAAAATGACATGTGTACATGGCCAAATAATCTTGCCTACAAACGTAGCCACGACCAAGATTTATCCATGTCATTAATTCAGCAATCAATGACAAATTTTCATGTCATCGATTTCCTTAAATTAGTCTTAACACTGATAGGAAATTGGCATGCAGAAAATCAAGGATTAATTTTGCCTTAAACCTTTTATAATTTCATGGTCATAAATCCAATTTAAAGTGCTAAACATCATATGATAAATGTAGGAAGAATTAAGTGAAATACTAGTTTTCACTCTAAGTGACAAATTTAAGTGCATTTCACTAAATGTACATGAATCAACAATTGAATCTTATTCTGCTAGTAAATTCAAATAGTAGACTCTCTAAATCATGTTATAGGGACCGTATGGACCCATATGAACAAAGCTTAAAGATGATCCATTAGACACAAAAGTTCTCTCACTTTTTTCAGTGTTCAATCCTAGTGTCAATTGACTCCATTGAATAATTGATATTGAAAATCTCCTGTCTCATATGTTCTAGTTTTCTACACTTTGTGTTACAACTTAACACAATGGGCTCCTCTAAATAGCTCATGTTTACCATTCATGGATGTCATTAACTATATGGTAATTATAAATTGTCATTTCACCCTTCTAATTATTGTTTCCTTCAACTTTTTTGTTGATTGTGAATAAGCACAAACATTCTTAGTGACATGAGCAACTATCTCAGAATGCTTAATTCAATGAGTAAATCAATTGAATACTGGACCAGTTTATTTATTCACACTTTCATTAACAAAGTATGAGGCGACATACATTTTATATCAGCAATCTTGTACATGAATTATATATCTACGAGGCACATAATCCTCTAATAACTAAGTGATCTCGTTAACTTACCAAGTCAAAGGTTCTTATAGAAGTACCTTGATAAAAGGCTCATCAAATGAGAATGACTAATCACAAGTGATCATGTCTCATTTCCAGATTTAGGTACCCATGTATGTATACATACATAGTGATTTTAAAAGTAGAAGAGTTAAATGACTTTAGCGTATACACTTAAAAACACATTGATTTTATTCAACATCTTTATAAAATATCAACCCATTATGTCTCATAATAAGACATCACAAGTTCTCCTAACAATCAATACTTGGATCAAATGCCCTTTTGATCCTAAGATTGTGAATGAGAAGTTTCAAGTAACTATTAGAAGAGTTTGTTATGCAAACTTGTTTTAAGTCTTCTTTTGTTGCTAGTTATTTCAGGGCAAGGCTTAATTGTCCTAACTCATTCTTATGACAAAAATGAATGTTTTGATAATTGGTTTACTTAGAGATTATTTTGAGTTGTCTTTCAGAAAGACTTATAACTCTTTAAGTAAATTCATCATTTAACATCTACTTGTGCGTATGAAACCCAACAATGGTAGTTTCCGTCATCCTTTCTATACCATCACTATTGGAGCACTCAATATTACTCTCGGCGGATCATTCATCCCACATCTCGTAATGAACCTTTTCTCTGATGGTTGATCCCAAGTTTCTCGCCCCATGTTCATGAAAACTCAACATGATTTTAAGGTAACAATTACAAACCTCAATCACATGCAACTCTCGATTAAAAAAAAAAAAAAAAAAAAGAGATACTTCAAGATGTTCATCGTTGTAGTCAAGAGTGTTCAAAGCCAATTTTTCCTAACCACGACCATAATGTTTGATCGATCACTTACAACTCTTTTTGACATGCACAATGTTTGATATTCACCTACCAGGATAACTATAGTTGACCATTTATCATCACATATAGGGATGTCAATTTTACTCATGTATCCACGTACCCGTAAGACCTCGTCATGGGTAATAAATGAGTAACGAGTATGGTACATGTAGTACCCATTAAAAACTATATGAGTACGGGTAAATTATGGTTTTTAAGTACCCTACTCATACTTTATCCGTTTGAACTTATTACAATGTAATGAATTCTAAGCAAATTTTAGTGTACGTATTTATTAATTTAAGTATATATTTAGATTTTTTTTTTATTAATAAATCTAATATTAAATGGGTAAAAATAATATCTATGAGTTACTTTGTACTCTATAAGATTTTACTCAGACTCAGATCCATTAAAAATAAATAAGTATAAATATGATATGATTTTATAAAAATTCGTGGATAAGATTTGTTTTGCGAGACCCACCCACTCACATATTTATCTTCATTTTTCCACATGTTTCTTTTCATCTCGGATATAATTCTCTAAATTTTTACCGCCTAGTATATATAAACACTTGTTTTTAGTTTAAAGTTTTTTTTTTTTTTTTTTTTTATATAACTTTATAACAAATATACCAAATTCTTTAAAGAGATTAAGATTATAAAAACAAAAGCCGAAATCATCCATAAAAAAACTAACCCAAACACACCCATCTGACGCTCCAAATCTTGCTAATTGCGAATATCATATTATAAAGTGGTCAAACATATATTAATTGGCAAATAATATCACCTGATACTTTTCCTTTTAATAAAATTATACAAAGAAATTAAATATTTTGGATTTAGGCTTTCCCTTTTCCAGAAAATTTGAATTTGTGAACGGCACGTTGAGTAAATTATTCCCATTTATCACGTACCTTATTCGGAGGTTGATATATCTTTTATTCAACAAGAAAAAATAAATAGAAGGTCCAATTATTACAAGAGAAAAAAATAAAATAAAACGTCTACTAGGAATTTTGATTATTACAAAGTTTGAATATCCGGATATTATTCTCTGGAAGGTCTGATTCTTGTTTAGAAAGTAAAACCAGAGATAGAAATTAACACAACAATCAATACGAAAAATCCCAGCCGTTACAAAAATCTCACGAAATTAAAACCGATGAAGTGTCGTTCAGCAAGACAAGAGCTCAAACGTCTATCGTACACCTGCGTAACATAGAATCGAAATCCCCCGTTATCATTTTAGCTTGAGAGTAGCGTACATATTTCCCTCGTTTCGATTGTTCAAATTTCGAATACGACCTAACAACTCTCTCTCTCTCTCTCTCTCTCTCTCTGTAGACCCAAGAAAGATCATTTCATTACCCAAACAAAAGAAATAAAATATTATCAAACTAAATAACTAGAAGAAGAAGATTTCTCAAGGGTTTTGTGATTTTCTTTTCCCTACAATCCATGATATGCTCGCAGTTGAACCGTGAGCTAGGGCTTCTCTGCAGATCATTGTTCGGCTTCATCGACTGGTCGATTTCCTCAACCATGGGTTGCTTTATCGGTTGCTTCAGGGTCAGAGACGATCGCGCCGGCCGGGGACGCCGCTCCGGCACACACCTCGTCGTCTCCGATTCTTCTCGCCCCAAGCTCGCGGTAACGTTCTTTATTTATTTATTTATTTTTTAATTTTGTTTTGTTTTTTATATTACGTTGACGAGAACGTGGGCGAGTGATCTGATCGGTTTTGCATTGTGATCGTCAGGAAGTCGTGGTGTCTCAGAATCGTTTATCGTCTCTTTTCGTAACGGAAGGTGTGTTGTGTTATTCGGTGTAGTTTTTTTTTTTTTTGCCATAAAACTTTCCGTTGCTGATCATTTTTTTTTTTAATAATAAACAGACAATTCTCCTTTCAGTGATAGAAGTGTTCCTGCTGGAACTCCGAATACCGAAAAACAGCTTAAAAATGAGGTTTGTGCTTATATTATTTGATGAATTGTTGTTTCAATTTAATTATTTTGTTCTGTTTCAAGAAAAATTAATCCCTCAATTTCTGTTGTTTCAATCCGATTGCAAGTTATTGGCATCAACATATTTAAGGTTGTAAAATTCTTTAAAATTCGAGATCACTTGTTTAATTCCATTCGTTGATAAGAATTAGCTTTTATCCATGACTAAGTCTAGTAATTAACGGTGTACTGATTTGTTTAAGAGGTCATTTTTCCTACTAGCAGAGTATACCTAAATTCCACAGGGCATCAATAACAAAAGCTTTTGTTTTTTAAAGAATGTAGTTTATTGTAATTAGATCGCTCTGATTATTCTGGCGTTGTGCTGTTGCATTGATGAACTTTTATCTTTCAGGCCAAGTTTCTTAAAGCATGCGGTACGTTGGCAGAGACTCCTATTGAAATTCGCAAAGCATCTTCCAAATTGAATGGTTCTCCTATTCAAGATGGAGGTACAGAATCTGCAAAATTCCATTCATGGCTTCCCAGCACATCCATTAAGAAGCTTCAATTGGAGAAAATAGATGACCAACCAGCTACCCCAACCAAAGCCAGTGAAGCGAGGACTGTGGTTTCAGGATCTTTGGAGCAAACTCCAAGCAGGTTGTACTCTTAATAAACAGACTTTACAAACAAAACCATTCTTAACCATCGCATCCGCTCCTGATTGGATTTTATCGATGCAATGTGGCTTAGCTGGGTTTTTGTAGATACTAATATCAATGTCTGTTTATATGTGTTCGTTTTTTGCAGCTGCGTGTCGAACCTAAATAATGCTGGAAGCGTGTCGGTGAACTCTGCTGAAGGCAGTGAATCAGGTGGCACTTATACTGATCACACATCAACCACAAAGACCGAATACAAGAGCAAATCAGTTCGTTTTGAGTGTGATTTGGACACATCCTCATCGCAAGGCTCGTCGTCTGAAGATTATAGTCAACATTTAAAGAAGGCCGACTCGTCCTTTGGTAATAAGAGCATGTCAAGGCTTTCTCCATATCCAACCCCACTAAAGCTTTCCGACGAGATGCAAACACCCGGAACTGTTTTTCCAGCGAATTTGGATAATGGTCTGAATGGGAAGAGTAGAATCAGATCACAATATGTGTACCCAGTTCTTAACCCAGACGAAAGTGTATTTCAGTGGAATGCGTTGAAGGAAGAAGATCAAAACTCCGACCAACTCTCGGTCGAGCGAAGTGAATCTCTTGAGAAGCTTGAGCATGAAACCCCCAAGCTGAAAGAGAGTATCAAAGAGGATTCGAAGGTTGAAGCCAGTCTGTCTGCCTGGCTGAAACCAGTGGCACCCAAGGATGGCAATTTTGTCGGACTGCCTAGCCGTCCTTGTGCTCTTAAAACCCCTGTGGAGAGACCCATTATTGGAACGGTTGCAGCTCACTGGAACGATGACGAGCCCTCTCGAGTCTCACCCAAGTGGTGGGACGGGAATGGAATACCAAATTCAACCAACAAATACAAAGAGGTAGGCCTTATGTTTAAAATTTATTTTGTTTTTTGTCGAATATTTCTGATCACCTTTCAAATGGGGTTATGTTTTCAGGATCAGAAAGTTAGTTGGCACGCAACACCGTTTGAGGAGAGGTTGGAGAAGGCATTGTCTGAAGAAAGTATTATCTCGCAGAGGTATGATTTTGAATACTCTTGTTCTAGTACCCTGTGGATCTTTGTTAGAACTCTGGTTTAACAGTTTTCCCTTCTTTTAGAGGGTATTAAACCTGTATTAATTTATATTTGATCACTAACCTGTTGCCATTAGTGTTTTGTTCTCTTGCTTGTATGTGATATTGTACTTTATCTAGACTTATAATGCTTGATTTTGATACCCCTCATGTGGTTTATCCAAGTAGAAACCATGGAGAGGTCAGACTTATAAGTAGACTTTGCTTTTTGCCTGTTGCAGTTTGATTTTGAACACAATTCTTTATAGGCTTACTTGAACTTGAGAATTGAGATCACTAGAAGTTATAAAATGTTTTTTATATTTATATAACAGGAAACCAGTCTATGGAACACCCATTGTGTACGATGAAACCGAAGAAGGTGATTCTGCACTTTCTCAGCTAAAATCTTCATCTCATCAGAAGTCTGTGGTTTCATTTTGATCGCCCGCGAGCATGTTTTGCAAGTGTTATCCTTGCAATTGCAATGTAGTTATATTTTTTTTTTCTTTTTAAAAATCTAAACCTCATGGATTGTAGTGAGATTGGTTTTGCCAAAGCTATGGATATTGAGCTGCCATTGGATTTTTCGTTTTTTTTTTTTTTTGTCAAGTATTTGTTATTGTGACAATTCTTGACTCCTGTCTGTACATAATTGAAGAAGGTTTCAATCTTATTATCCCCAAAATCGTTGCAACATTGAGATTTGAGAGTAGCAAGAAAATAAGGAGATCTATATGTGGATTTGGTCTAGTTTAGTGAGCTTTGATTGTTAATTTATCCTACTAAGTAATACTGGCCATTATTTCCTAGTCCATGCAGAGCTATTGCGGAACCTAAACAAGCGCACTTGTGGTTTGACGTTTTTGTGTGGGTTTGACACATTTCACGGCGGCCCGGCCCAGCGGACCTATAACAATTTCGATCATCATGAATTGCAAACATTCTACGAATAAATTTTTAAAGATGATAATTATCTGACTAACTTATGTTTTCACTTTTATTTAAATAAAATGGATAACATAAGTAAAATAAAACTGTAAACAATAAAATAAATATTATAATAAAATGTATATGAAATGAGTTATTGGAGGTAATTTCCACTTATGAATTTATGTACCTTATTTAACTCGTCCTTTAATCTTTATTTTTTTAATGTTTTTTTTTTACTTTCTTTTGAACTTCTATTTTAGAGTCATCATCATTCTCATTGCCGTGAGCTCATGTGTATCAAAAACCAACGTTGCTGAACATCGTCTCCAACAGATAATTCTTTTTCTTGTGTTTTATATTTCAGATATGTTGGATTTTTAGACATGATTTTGTACCACTTTATCTTTGTTGGAAATGACTTTTTATTCCATTCGATAGATTTAGATCTTACCTCTGAAAAATGGCTTCTTTTTATTTTTATTTTTTTTATTATAGAAAAGTCGACGACTAGACCCTTCAAATAAACGTGAGAATTTCAATCTAAACATAATTTATAAAATGTTAAACAAATAGCCAATTGGTGACATGCCATATTTTTTGTACCTCTTATTACCTTTATTTATTTAATTAATTAGATTTTATTTTATGAAATAAAAAAGTCCAATTTAAATCCCGAGTTGATATGATCTCTCATTCAAGGATCGAAATACACTTACCGTTGCCGTTTAGGGATTCTAATTTTGCTGGTATACCATGGTAAGCCAATGGTATACCGTAGTACACAGAAAAATGGTAAATTGTGCTGTTGAAGTACCGTTATTGTCGAGAAATACCGTCAAATACTCACGAGAGGAATCAAATATTAATAAAAAAAATCATATATATATATACGATAAAAATAAAAATAGTCTACAATATCTTCATTACATTACAAACCATTATTCAAATAGTTCAACATAATGATAAATCAAATACCAAAATAAGAGAGAGATAGAGATAGAGAGAGAGAGAGAGAGAGAGAGAGAGAGTTAGAGTGCCTTATCTGGGTTGGCGTGGTGGTGGCGTGGTCGGCGTGGTAGTGGCGTAATCGCGGTGGTACAGTGGTCGGGCTAAGGCGGGACGTTCGGGCTGAGGCGTCGGTGGTGGTCACGGTGGTTGGCATGGTCGCGGTGGTCGTCGGTGGCGTGGTGGTGGTGGACGGCGTGGTGGTGGCGTGGCTCGTTCGGAGAGAGAGAGAGAGAGAGAGAGAGAGAGAGAGAGATGAGAATGTGAAATGAGGAAGAAGAAGAATACGCGCGATTTATTCCATCTTACCTAGATTAGAAGCGACATTAGAAGTGACTAGTCGCTTCTAATTTTTAGGTCACACTAAACGTCATCGTTCTATAAAAAAAAATTAAAAAAGCTGGCTGAGTAAACAACAAGCCAGATATTTTAGATGCTTAGAAGCGGCTAATCGCTTCTAATATCAAAATGTGGTCGTTTTTGTTATCATCTAAAAATTTTGGCGGATAAAACTAGAAGTGACTTGTCGCTTCTAATCTCAACAGTATGACTTTTCAAGACAAAATGTTTGTATTTCTGTCGAATAGTTTAGAAGCGACTAGTCGCTTCGAATCTAATTTCAAGTGTCGCTTCTAAAAGTCATTTTTATAGTAGTGGATTAATAACACAACATATATTTAAAATTATATTAAATTCATATTTAACAAAAAAAATTAAACAAATTTGGATACAAAATAAAAATAATGATAATAATCATGTTTCACAAACTATATTTCATAATAAAAAAAACACTATAAGTTCGTCGGGATTTGAACACTTACTAAGTTAGTCGCTTTGAGACTGCCAAGAAAAAGAAGGAATCCCTAAGATTTTATGCAAAACAGTGACAGATCGCCGTCATTCGAGCGAAAAAACCCCTAAAACTACTCGATACTCTTCTAATCTTGGTCCCGGTTAATACTTCCCGAACCAAAAATCGGACCGATTTTTGTCCAGTTTACCACAGTTTCCAGGGAAAGGTACTTTTCTACAAACCGGTATCGAGACTCTCCAAAATTCTGGTTTTCGTCCGATTTCCACCTGATTTCCGCTGAATTTAAATTTGTTGTAGAGAGGCAACATCATAGTTTTTAAGATTTTTATTTTAATTTCCGACAATTGCTAAATTAAAATGGACGCTTTTTTAGGTAAGGTCAAAATCAGATTTTCTCACATGCTGAAAATTTTACTTGACTAAAATTTATGAAACGATGACTATATTAAAATTTCAATATTTTAATTTGGCTAGTTTTCTAGAGTCTTTTTTTTAATATGGTCGATCTCATTAAAAAGACAAAATACTGTAACACATATTGTATAGGTAAAAGATCGTAGTACAAGCTAATATCGTATTCCTTAAGGAATCATTTTAATAATAATAATAATAATAATAATAATAAGATCGTAGGATCAATATTCAAAATAACGGCGATATCTCCCTATATATCGTCGATATATATTGGTTTTTTAAGTCTCTGTAAAATATCATCAATAAACGTTATCGTTTTATAAAACATCGGTAATATATCGGCTAAAATCGCGATACTTCGACAATTAAGCCAATACATCGCGATATATCGACAATTACGCCAAAATATCGGCTAAAATCAGCAAAATATTGCCCAGATTTAAAAAAAAAAATTAGTCAATCCATGGACGTGGGCCAAATTCACTATAAATAGAGCAGACCCGATGAAATTAAGAGGCCCGTTCAAGTAGGTATTATGGAAGAAGATACGACTCTTTATATAGTGTTTTAGAATGAAAAAATTGGTTTTTCCCAAGTAATGCGAGAATCTTTTATATTACTTGCTTTGCTTTTGTGATGCTTTGCTATAAATTTATATACATTTGTAATATATACATACGAATAGATAAACATTTATATAATAATAATAACAACGTCACAGTTAAACATTTATATATATATATATATATACATACTATATAATAACGTGTAATGTATATATAGAGAGAAAATGTGAATAACGTATTATATATATATATATATATATATATATATATATAATATAATGTCTATACTAATATACTAAATAGTTAAATATATAATACTATTCCTTTTTATTATTTTAAAAATATTTGTAATGTAGAAAAAAAAATATTACATTTCGTTGAAAAAAAATATTTTATTATATTTTTTAATATTGAAAAAGTAATGTAAGTATTAATAATGTATGTCTAAGAAAATAAGTTATAGATATATTTTTAATTGGAGTTTTTATTAGAAATTTAAAAAATGAATAGGGATACATATTTTATTGTATTTTGTTATAAGATTTTTACACCGATATAATCAATAGTCGGTATTGAAATTGTTATAAAATATTCGTCAATATATCCGTCGATATTCGATATATCCATAAAATCAGAACCTCGGTATGGGTATCGGTATTTTAAACCTTGTGTAGGATTACTAAAGTAATTGAAATAAAAATATATAATGTTTTTATTTATTTATATAAAATTAAAAGTAAAAGATGTCGTTTTCACTCTATTATTTTATTCATAACTTATATTTAATTTCTACTATAAATATATAACCATAGACTGTTTAACCAACCATTATAGTTTAATTTGCAGTTCGCACCACAAACTATAATCTTAATTTATAAACTAGCACACTACGGTAATAAAAGAAATACATAGCATTTTCCAAATATATTTGGGGAAATAACACATTTATACCCTGTGTTTTAGTGAAATATCGAGTTTAACCCTCAGTTTTCAAAAATGTCGAGTTTAACCCTCAATTTTCAAAAATGTCAAGTTCATACACTCTGTTTAACTAAAATGACGAAATTATACCATCTGTTTAACTAAAATGACGAAATTATACAATGAAATAGACAACAGTGTCACGAATATTTTTTTTATTGAGTTTTTATTGACGTTGACTATAATATTTATATATAAACACCAATTATCTTTATTCATTCGCGCCATATATGTAATTTATTTAAAAACTAAAAAAATAAACAATAGTCTCTTAATCGTGAAGAACACAGAAAGAGGCAAATGAGTAAACATCGATAGTTGATAGTCATCAAAATCGCATATTCGAACAGAGAATACAGGATTTAGAGTTACAATTCGAACACAGAATGAAGTCATTTATTAGGAGGTATGAGTTTTATTATTTAATTTCAATTTAAGGCTATTTTTATTTCAAAATTGACAATTTGGAAGTTAGGGCACTGATTTAGATTTGATTTGGTTTTTCTTATATAAGAGTTAATATCAATTTAAGGCTATCAATTTGGAAGTTAGGGCACTGATTTAGATTTGATTTGGTTTTTCTTATATAAACACCAATTATCTTTATAAGAGTTTTATTATTTAATTTCAATTTAAGGCTATTTTTATTTCAAAATTGACAATTTGGAAGTTAGGGCACTGATTTAGATTTGATTTGGTTTTTCTTATAAACGAGTTACTATCAATGAAAGGGAGATTTGTGACGCTGTTATCTATTTCAGGGTATAATTTCGTCATTTTAGTTAAACAGATGGTATAATTTCGTCATTTTAGTTAAACAGAGGGTATGAACTCGACATTTTTGAAAACCGAGGGTTAAACTCGACATTTCAATAAAACACAGGGTATAAATGTGTTATTTTCCCAATATATAATGCTGAATGATAAAACTTTAATGTCCAGGGACTAAAGTGTCATCAAATAACGGAAAAAAGGACTGGTTATCAAATCTCTGTAAAATAAAGAGGATTTGTAGCCCTAGATAAACGCTATATAAGAAGAGCGCCGAACGATCTGCTAAGAAGAAACGAACGGAAGAGAAAGAAATGAGATTTGGAGGCGTTATTGAAATAGCTTATTACTCGAAGCTGCCGATATTTGCAAAACTTTTGTCGCGTGTGGACAAGAAAACCTTTGAGAGGGATATTGTGATTTTACCCTCATCTTTTCATATATAGTTTTCAATCTGAATATTTCGACTAGTTTCTGCAAATTTTTGGCTGCTCGTAATTTTACTCTAATTTCTATTTCGCTTCTTCTAAGTCTCTGGTTTCTTCCGACCTCTGCTCGGAAATCGAGAGATGAAAATGATGAGGAATTGCGCGAGTGATGGTTACATTGTAATCGATTGATCGAAATTTATCGCTACGTTCTTTCTGATTCATCTTTTTAATTTATGCTATTCTGTTTCTTAGTCGAGTCTTTCGTTTAGGGTAAACTATAATCTTTTATGGTAAAAATATTTTTGTTTACCATAAAAAATCGAAATTATTTCTGATTCATCTTTATCGAAATTATTTTACTACTCGAATCGGATGTCGTCAATTATTTTTACAATTTGATTACATGATTTATAATTTAATAAGAAAGAAACTGAACTTCACGCTTTTACAACTGCAAGACAGTAGTCTCTCAAAAAAAAAAAAAGCCGGAGAAATCATGCATTTCAAGAACCACCAAACAACGGAGACGAAGTGAATCTGATCCCCCCTCCTCCGACGGAACTCCGCCGCGATTTGCTAAACTGATCTCCGGCTCCAATGGCGACGGGAAGATGCTCGACGAACGCAAACTGCTCGACGAAATGATGATCAGATCCACTTCGTCGAACAGTTTGCGTTCGTCGATCATCGCCGCGATTTGCTAAACTGATCTCCGGCTCCAATGGCGACGGGAAGATGCTCCGGCGGACTCTCGAGGCTCCATAAAAATAAATTAAAATACATTATTTTGAATTGAAGCTTGACGACGACCGAATTGGGGCCTCTATCTCTCTCTGTGTTGGGATCCATGTTTCCAATTAGGGCGGTGCGAGATGATGATCGACCAACGCAAACTGCTCGACAGTGTGTTGCATTTCACTATATTGTATATGCGTGTGTGCGCTGTATATATATATGTATATGTAGGCTTTGCCTGGATTTGGTCAAATAGAGGCTTGATTTAGCTTGTAGTTGATTCTTGTTGTGGTGTTGATTGAGTGAAATTTTGGGTCAGAATTTAAAGCTAAGGTATTGGAATGTTGAGAACATCAAGGGTTGATTTAGGGTTCAAATAAAGACTTGATTTTTATAAATTTTTGGGGTTTTGACTTGGGAAACTTGGTTGCTTTTTCTCTTGATGGAATTCGGTTGAATAATGATCGCATGATTTTAATAATTTTCTCTGAATTCTTTTTCTAATTTTTTCTTTCTTTGCCGTCGAATCGCGGTAAGAATGTTGGAGGTTTGATGATCACATTTTACCTCCTAAATTCATATCTTCTGAATGTCTCTAACTAAAGTAAAGTATATATATAGATGATCATCTTCCATGAAAGCTTTTTGTGATGACGACAACGTTCTCTGGATTCTCCTTGCCTATCTCTTCATGACTCTTCATCGCAGTTCAAGAAAGTTCAGATCCAGAGAGACGACACTCAAGAAAACGATCTAGAGCCTCGGCAGTTGCAGCGCTCGTAATCCTTCCGCTAGGCCTGATTTTCTTCGTCTCTGATCTCATCGTCAATGCGGTTTGCCCTCTGTTGAGGATGTTGATTTTCTTGTTTTCTATGAGTTGATTAGGTTGGAGTTTCAATGCGATTTTTCTTTAGTAGTTATAATTGCTTAAGGTTTTTGTTGAAATGTTGCTGATATTTTTGAAAACGAAATGGTGATGTTTCGGGCTTTTGTGTTTCAATTTCATGGTTTGCTTTGTTTTTGTAATTTGTGGAATCTAGGTCTGATTTTTTGGTGCTATATAGTCATGCTTTATGTTAATTTGTCCAATTGGAATCTTAGATAATCGAAGCCCTAGTCGCTGAGTCACTATCACTGTAAGTGTTTGTATATCTTTCTTTTCTCTATGTGTGGTATCTGAGTGCTTTGGAGGGTCGGTTTAGGGATTTCTTTTCCATAACAATCCTTCGAGCTGTTATAATCGGATCGTCTTTGTTAATTGTTTCTGTTTGTTTAAGTTCTGATAAAATAGCGGATCTTTATAGCTCATCTGTTTTTACTTTAGATTTGAGGTTTTCGATGTCAGATAATACAAGAACTGCAAGGTGGGTTATGCAGTTTCAGTGTCTGTTGTTTCTTTTTATGTACTGATACTCGAGGATTATAGGTGCTCTATTCCTTTGTATGATCGTATCACAGCCAGTTGTATATTGGCTTGGGAAGAAAAAATGTGAATTCCTTTAGGATACTCCTCCTGGGAATAATCTGCTCTTTTTCTTCATATCCTCTTGTTGTGACCCGTTTTTTTATTAGTTCTTTTCTTCTTTGGATGTTTTAATTTTTGGGTCCTGTTATCAGGACTATCCCTCTGTCTGTTTGGTTTTCCCTTAGTTTTTTTTTGAGCAATAGGGAATTCATACGTGCCCACCTAGTTTTTGCTCATATGTGCATAGGGTTTTTTTTTTCTAGCTTATGCCAATTGTCCCTTACTTGTCTTTTTTGCTCCTCTTCTCTTTGGATTTCTTAAGTATGCTCTTTTCTGATCAGCAATGTAGTTTTTTTCTCCTTGCTATGTGCTCTGAACAAATTTTCAACGTGTTTAATGTCTCTCATCCTTTGTTCTCATAGACATATAATCACTTTATACGCCAATCTTCTCAAAATTTTGTTATTTACCTAAATAATCAAATATTTACTTATTGATATTAATATTCTCAAATATTATATGATCAAATTCCAAAGATAGTACACAAAAAGAATACAAAGATGATTTTTTACCTTGTTCACTAATAATAGAACACAAAGATAGTACAAGGCAGCTTTAAAATTCTTTATTTTCTTTGTATAGTGAACAAAATATATAAAACTTTCTTACGTTACAGTTTTGTTTTCTGAATAATGCTTTACAGTCACTCTGCAGTTCCATTCCAAGATCGAGATCGTGGCTGTTTTTTTTTTGGAAACCACTCGCTCTTCTCTTTACTTATAAAACCCG
Source organism: Urtica dioica subsp. dioica (assembly GCF_054948205.1). Taxonomy (NCBI): domain Eukaryota; kingdom Viridiplantae; phylum Streptophyta; class Magnoliopsida; order Rosales; family Urticaceae; genus Urtica; species Urtica dioica. The sequence goes on from NC_142756.1 coordinate 11,198,530, forward strand.
TTCCATACCTGCTCTCCTCAATATCTTAACACCTAAAACTTTCTCTCCCAACCATCATTTCCAACATGTTGCCTCCCTCAAATACCATCAGCCAAACAGACTCATTGTCACATAGAGCAAAACAAAATCACATTCTCCCAGATAATCAAGATGTACAAAATCTTGATCTCTTAGTCAATGCTTTAGTTGTATAGGTCTTAGTTCAGAAAAAAATCATAATTGATAGACTCTTTGATGCACTGTCGAAGGCATGAAATCCACGAGAAAATTTCTCCATGCAACCTCTTGGAAATAATATATTCTGGTTTCATTTTGAAAAAGATGCAGATCTGAAAAAAGTTGTACGAGGAGCGCCCTGATATTTTGACAAAAGTCTCCTAATCATAGACATCCCTACAAATCTCTTTCCACTGCCTAAAGAAGATTACATCTCTCTCCACTTCCCGTTTTTTTACTTCCTAATGTCCTTTGTATCCCCAACATCTTTACTTCATATCAGCACTTCTATTTATACATAGTTAAATATTGTAATTTAATAGTTTTATCTTGAAACTAGATGTGTATTTTGTTTAATGATATAATTTCGATGTCTTTGTTTTTTGTACATCTCCGTACGCCCTCTCACACTTTCACCTAGAAATTCTTTAAATAAAATTTCTATTCATAAATACATCATAATTTAAAAGGGTTCAACTTTTATTCTTATTTTTTTTACTCAGATTCTCCTTTGTTAAGGAACAGAACGTGGTGGTCTTATACCTAAAATTCATGGGAACAAATCATGAACGATCTAGTTAAGGAACAAAACGTGGTCTTATATCTATATTTCCCTTATCTTCACTTATTAAGCAAAAATTATAAGTAGATGGCTGGAGGATTAATTATCAAACAGAAGGAAAAAGTTTCGTAACATATCAGATATTTTTAACTTCAAATATAATTGATTAAAGGATTCAAAATTAAGTTTGAACTTATTTGAACCCTGATTGAGTCCATAAGGAAAGAGGTCTTCAGGTATTTATTTTTAATGAACAAGTCACTTAGTATGATGATGACACATCTTCTGCCAATGTACAGGTAAATGACAAACGCTTAACTGTCTCTCCTTGGATTTCAAGATAATATAAGTAGTGTCACTTTCCAAGCCAAGTTTGAATTAACCATACCCCAAAATGTTATTAGGCTATACTCAATTATGGGATTATAAAAATAATTCTATAACATTTTTAATTTTTATTACCAGCCCAAAAAACTTCATTGAAACTGGGTACCTATTTTTTCTTTTTTACTTTTTACATATTAAAGCCCACCTTTTAACTTAATTTTAAACAACCTTATGGGCTACCACAACAAGCCTATTGTTTTGCCCTTAATTTTAAATTTATGAAATTAGCCGCAAATCATCTTTAACCTACCATCAACTATATTAAAACTCTACGCCCAAATTTATATGTTACTGAAGATATTTAGCTCACACCCATCTTCACCAACTTTCAAATACCTAATCCTTAACAACCAAATCATAAATAATTCTCTTTACTACTCGAGGTAGAATGATCGAATCTGAATCTCACACATTTACTTATGTATACTTACTCTGAACCAACAATTTAGTACTAATACACAATTATTTTTTACTTTCTTATGCAGACACCCTAAACATCTTCATAATCATTATGCTCATGGGGTTCACGGGAATTTAATAAACTTTTGGTAATCAGAATTCCATATTCATACTTTATTTCTTTCCTTATTTATATAATATTTTTACCTTATTACTTTATTCCACATACTTATGTATATTTTTAATTTTTGGCAATATATACACTTTTCTTTTAATAAAAAAGACTTCTCTTTGTTCCTTTGTATCTCCCGGTCTATATGAAATGCAAGGAATAAAAGGATCTTTGAAAACATTAAGAAAGACCCTTACTAGATTACCTCGTGGACGTCAAATTTTCTTCTTGAATTTCAGTCTGCCCAACCCAGACGCTCATCTTCTGTTAGCTTGCCGAGTGGTCCTGACCCCAAACAGGACCGCTCCCAAGCAAGATGGGTACCCACAAGTTGCGACCTCTACAAGCTCAACGTCGATGCTTCAATTCCAAAGTCTTCTAACTTTATTGGAGTTTGAGCTGTTATTCGCAACTCTTCTGGACTGGTTATGGCTGCATTGGCTCAAAATCTCCCAGGCAAATTCACGGCCAAAGAAGTTGAAGCTCTCGCTCTCCGCTACGGCTTATCTTGGGCTTTGGACGTGTTTCTCGCCTATCCACTTTATGGAGTCAGATGCTAAGACGGTGGTGCAAGCTTTGGAAAGGAAAACTTTTTTCAAGATTGAGTTTGGTTCCATTTTGTCTGATGTATCTAGTTTATTGTCTAACTTTCCAGGAGTAAAGTTGTCTCACTTTTATAGGGAAGCTAACTTGGCAGCCCATGGGTTAGCAACTTACGCTCTTTCCATAGATGATAAACTCGTTTGGCAGGAGGATTCTCCTCATTCGATAGAGTCTGTAATTAATCAGGAACGTTTGTGATTAATAATAGATTTCTATTTAAAAAAAAATTATTTTTTCAATTTGCAATCAATCCATCATGAACAGTGATTTTTTTAAAAAAATATTAACAAGAAACTTTGGATGTTATTGTACCGACATATGGTTTAGACGGAGTGATGATGTGAAATTGGTTCTGCTCTGTTTATAGATGATGTGAAATCTGGAGAAACATTGTAGGTAGTTATTATGTGTCTTGTTACACAAATGGTTTCATAACAAGAAACTTTGGATGTTATTGTACCGACATATGGTTTCGACGGAGTGACAACAACGGTGCTTATTCATCCTTGTATGAGTCTCCATTTTTCAGCTATAGAGATTTTGGTTTTGGTTTTGGTTTGTTTGTTTGTTTATTTATTTATTTTATTTTATTTTTTGTTTTGTTTTTTTTTTTTTTTTTTTTTTTTTTTCGTGTTTGGTAATGGACAAGACAACGAAGGGAATAAGAGAAAAATGGAAGTGAAATGAAGAGAGTGAAAAATGAAAAGAGAGTTTTTTTTTTCTAACTTTAAAATTTAATTGGTGTTTAAAGGTACAAAGGTCTTTATCTATAAAGCTTCGTAATAGATCTGTTTAGTTTGGTTGAAAATTGGTGAAGGACAGTAAACTAGTAATACTGGTTAGGTGTGGCAATTCGGGTCACGTATTTTTTTGTCAAACCCAGACTCAACCCACTAAGATCTATTTATTAATCGTGTCTTAACGGACCATGTAACTCACGAACCCACAAACTCATTTAGACAACTAAACTCATTTGAACACGCGAATCAGTTTAGGCCCTTCTTCAAAATATTGGAATTCTCTATCAAATTAAATAACAAATTAGTCAGAATAAATAATTAATAAAAATACTCCATATAATCAACTAAGCCACCAACATAATATTTTTAATACAAAATAGAAGTTCAAATTCAATCCATTGGGTCATTATGGGTCTTGATCGTGTTTACTAATTTAATATTCGTGTCTAATTGGGTCTCAATGGGTTGTCGTGTTCGTGTCATGTTCATCCGTTATTTAATCGTGTTAATTGTATTCGGCACGGATAAACACAGATCTATTTAAGGTCGACCCAAACCCATTTACACAGTGTCGTAACCGTTTCGTGTCTCGTGTACGACCTGAAATTACCACCCTTAATACTGTGTTAATATCTTTTTTTTTTTCATTTTTTAAAACTTGAAATTGCAAATAGCAACAGTTTGGATAACTATTATTTATTAGCCACCTCACATTATTTCCTATTGAATAAATTACCATTTAATTTAATTCCCGTCTAGTGCACTAAAATTCAAAATAAAAAAAAATTAATGACAAAAACTGGTGATGCGATTAATGAGGCAAACATTAGTGGTACGGGTACACACAACTAATTGCCCAGTTAAAAAAAGAGAACCAAAACGTCAAATCCATTCAACATATTAAAATCCCAGAAAACAAATTCTCGGAAAAGATCTCAAGGGGCACGTATTAATAATAATTAATGATAATTAACAAAAATAATGATTATTAATTGTTCGAAATGTAAAATATTTGAAAATCAGTAAATCATTAATGATTATCAACATGTATTACCGATTATTAACCGTGTAGATTTGAAGAAAAAAAACGAGCTCAAAGTAAATTTTTTTTTAAATTAGCTGGTTTAAAAAAAAAAAAAATTCAAACGCAACTCTGAAGCATATTTTTGGAAAAATGGTATGAAGTAGCCAATTCAAACTATGACTTTTGTAAAATAGCCATAGTTTCATTAGGTATAGTAAAATAGCCAATTGAGAGTACATGTTTTTATTAAATTTAATCATGCCTCGATTAATTTTAATTCAGCCTATGAAGCTTACATTCTGCCTTTATAGTTCGTTGTGATTAAATTTAATCTAGCCTAGATTAATCTTTCTTGGGCTAATTAGCTTATACTATTTTGCAAAAAGTTAAGTTCTATTTGACTATATAGCCGCTTGACTCCTTTTTATTATAATAAATAATTTTTTTTTCTCAACTCTAAAAACATCATAGCAGAGGTACATAGAGTAATGTTTTTATAATTTTTTAAAGACCTGAATTTCAATAATAATTACAAAAAAAACCTCTCCATTAACTCATTTAGTTATTTGATTTTTATTTTTATTTTTAATATATATATTTTTTTGTGTATAATTGAAATTCTCAGATACACGCAACATTTTCGCATTTGGTTTTGCATCTGCATGTCAACGATCTTGGCATCAAACAGGCTTGTAGGGTACACTCTTAATATTGCCTCATTCTATATTCCTTCCTTTCTATATGAATCATATTAAGTATAATTGACACTATTTCGAAATGGAAGACCATCCTTCATTGCTCAACATGCAGAGTTTCAACTCTCTCCGATCACCGGTAATTTACACTATTTCATACTCTTTACGGTGGAAAGAGGTCACTTAATCTCTCTATTTTTATTATTATTTTTCTAAATTTATCGTAGGGCACTAATTCAACACACATAGCAGTGCACCAATTCTGGCCCTGATTTGGTTTTTCAAAACCGTAATGAAATTTTTTATCACACTGATAAGAGTAATGTTTTTTAGATTTGACGTCAATTTATTCCAGAGTGACGTCTAAACCTCTATTTTTTTACTACCACTTTCTTGCGACATGTCGCATCTAAATTCACCAATTTCTGCCATCTGGAATTGATTTAGATTCAACATTTTGGATGTGACAAGTTGCACTCAAGACCTTTAGATGCAGGGTATTGGATGCGACTTTTGTCGCATTTAAACGAGTTTTAGATGCGACTTTTGAACTAGTCGCATTTAAAAGACTCTTTTGTCCTAGTGATACTATTGGTAGGCCCACAAGTGCTTACACTATCTCAATGACACTTGCAACCTTGTTGTATACACATTGATACGTCATTGACTCTTCATGATTCTCCTATTCCGATTGGAATGACAACCCATATGATTGTACTCACTAAGACAAATAGAGCTTTTGTCGATCCAAATGCCCGAAAATCGCATTCAAAAGTCATTTTTAGATGCGAAAAAGTCGCATCATTTGATCTGAAAGTGTTGACCATGGATTCGATTAGTCGCATCCAAAAATTGTCTGAAACTAAAAATCTAATTTATTCTAGTGACTTCAACAAATGCATTTGTTATTTTATTTTGGTGTAATATATCTCGGAGCTCTACAAACAATGTAGTGTTGGTGATCAATCATCGACTCTAGTTTAATATCGTGTTATTAATTACTTCAGTGTTGGTTCACATGTAATGGTTTATGCTTTTTTGAACTACTTCATGTGTCCACGAGAGAGCAACTCGCTCGCCAAGACTCTTTAAAAATATCTTTCCCGGCTACCCTATATGATTTGTGCAATAAGATTTTTGTCATCGTTGAAACATTATATTGAGAGGACGTATTAGAAAACGGAACATCTATAGAACTATTCTTTGTATCAGTATTTATGTACCACGACTGTTTCTAATAGATTTTTTTTTTAGTAGAGGCACTATCGGCCAGAATTACATGATATATTAATAGTGCAAAACGTAGGTGACACTATCGGCCAAGATTGTATGAGATTACCGCTAGACCAAGCTAGCTACCTCTAATAGATTTATTGTTGATATCGCAATAAAATATTAAACTTAGAATTCTCTGCTCAAGGGGATTCAAATTTGGAAGCTATTCCAGGAGGGGGACTCTCGAATAAAAGAAGACTCGGAAAGCGCCAGTCCATCGTCCAGAGGAAAGCAAGTAACTCTTTCACTGAAGTGGAGAATACGTCCAAGAAGAGGAAAACAGGACCGGTCTCTGGTCAGGTGGATGACGCCGGTCCCAAGCTCAACCAATTCCCTTCCACTTGTGTCTCATCGGTGTCGGGAGTTTCCCATCCTGGGGATTCTTCCGCCTCCTCCCATGTTTTGTTATCGGCGCCCCCTGGCACCCGGGGCGACCGGGCGCAATGATCGGACTAGTTTGGAACGTCCAAGGGATCGGAAACCCTTGGACGATGGAGACCCTACAGCTCCACGTGCAAGAACACTCACCACAGTTCATTTTTCTCTCGGAAACAAAAATCTCGAAGGCTGCGGCCGAGAGGCTCCGGGTGAAACTTGGCTATGATGGGTGTCTTGCGGTGGATCGTGTAGGATTGAGTGGGGGCTTAGCCCTTTTCTGGAAAGACGATGTGGAGTTCAACGTGGGATCCTTCTCTAGATTCCACATAGAAGTGAAGATAACAGAGCAAGATGGTAAATGCTGGCGCTTTATGGGGATCTACGGAGAACCAAACGCGTCCCAACGAAAACATACCTGGGAGTTGCTGAAGAGGGTGTACGACTTATCCACCGGCCCTTGGTTGTGCGGAGGAGACTTCAACGAGATCCTCTTTAATCACGAGAAAAGTGGAGGAGGTACAAAAAGCCCGTGCTATTTGGAGGCCTTCAGGCAAGCTCTTAATGCGTGCAATTTGGAAGATATCGGCTACCTCGGAGACCCCTTTACATGGAGGCGGGAGACGAACGAAGGCTGTACGTGGGAGAGGCTAGACAGGTGTGTCGCCAACCGGGAATGGATCGAGTTGTTTCCGTCTGCGTGTGTTCGGCACCTAGATCTCTGGGGGTCGGACCACCGTCCCCTTCTCCTCTCGACGGAAAGGGCGGTCCACGACCTTCCTCGGCAGTCCCGGGGAGCTCTCAAACGCTTCTTTTTTGAAGCGGCCTGGTGCGACGAAGAGGAGTGCAACCGAATAGTGGAGAAAACTTGGTGTAACGATGCCCGTTTGGCGGTGGGGCAGTGTTCCAGAGCCCTCGCTGATTAGGGGAGCATGAAGTTCCGAGAGCTGCGACGAGGCATAGAGAGACACCGTGCGACCCTCGAAGCTCTCAACTCTTCTTTCTCGGCCTTCGATGCCGAGAGGATTCGCACGGAGGAACGAAGCCTCAACGCCCTCCTAGAGAAAGAGAACACCTACTGGAGACAACGCAGTCGTATTGCTTGGCTTCGCAGCGGAGACCGCAACACGAGTTTCTTTCACCGTAAGGCCTCGATCAGGAAAAAGAAGAACTTTATAGCGGGCCTTTGGAATGATGCTGGCCAGTGGATAGACAACCAGGAGGGCATTGAAGGTATAGCCTCTAACTACTTCCAGCAATTATTCACTTCCTCTAACCCCCATGTGAGTGCTGTGGAAGATGTTTCTAGCTGCCTATCCCCGACGATCACTCCTGAGACCAATCAAGACCTCCTTAAACGGTTTACGGAGGAGGAAGTGAGAAGTGCTTTTTTTGGGATGGAACCGTCCAAGGCCCCGGGGAAGGACGGCTTTCCCGCCCTTTTCTTCCAAAAGTTTTGGGCGACAGTGGGCGGTAGCGTTACAAGAGTTTGCCTTGGAGTCCTCAACGATGGAGATGATCTTGGGTCCTTGAACGACACGGTGTTAGTCTTGATCCCTAAAGTGAAGTCCCCGAAGGATATACGAGAGTTCCGTCCCATAAGCCTATGCAACGTTATGTATAAAGCCATATCTAAATGTATCGCTAATCGGCTTCGGAAGACAATGGACGGAACGATTTCGGAGAACCAAAGTGCTTTCGTGGGGGGAAGACAAATTTTTGATAATGTCATAATCGGTTTTGAGGGTCTCCATACTATGAGAAGGGGCCGGTTTGGTAACGGGAAATGTGGGGCTCTCAAGATCGATATGTCTAAGGCATACGACCGCGTGGAATGGGATTTTCTCGAAGCTATGATGATCCGCCTCGGTTACGCGCTTGAATGGGTTCGTCTTGTGATGAGGTGTGTCCGTTCGGTGAGATTCTCTTTCGCCATCAACGGTAAGATTAGAGGCAACATCACCCCCCACCGAGGCCTACGCCAAGGAGACCCGCTCTCCCCTTTTCTTTTCCTCTTTTGTTCGGAAGGTCTCTCGGCGTTGTTCCGAAAGGCGGAAGAGACTAAGCGGATTTCCGGCTTGAAATTTGGCGTCTCGAGAGTCTCCGTCTCACACCTCTTCTTTGCCGATGATAGCTTCATCTTCTTCACGGCTACGAAGGGAGAGTGTAAGGAGGTTCGGGAGTGCCTTGAGGTGTACGCTCGGGCCTCGGGCCAATCCATCAACTATGACAAGTCGGAGGTTTGGTTTGGGAAGAAAACGAAACCGGAGTTGGGCGAGGATCTTGCTAGGCTCCTCGGAGTCAAAACCACGGACGGTCACGAGAGGTATTTGGGTCTCCCCATGACTACGGGCCGATGCAAGGCGGAGGTTTTTAGCTATATTCGAGAGCGGGTTTGGAAGAAGATCCGGGGATGGAAAGGTTCTTTCTTTTCCTTCCCCGGAAAGGAAGTGATTATTAAAGCGGTCCTCCAAGCTATTCCTAGTTATGTGATGAGTTGCTTTATTCTCCCTAAACAACTTATCAAAGAGCTCCATCAAATGGCGGCTAACTTTTGGTGGGGAAGCACGGCTGAAAAAAGAAAAACCCATTGGGGAAGTTGGGATAAGCTTTGCTCCCGGAAAGATGAAGGAGGGTTAGGCTTCCGGAATCTCGAAGACTTCAACCAAGCGTTGTTGGCTAAGGGTGTGTGGAGGTTGATGAAATTCCCTCATTCTTTGGCGGCACGAGTTCTCAAAGTTAGCTACTTCCCAAATTCGGATATCCTCTCCACCAAGAACATGAACTACGCCTCGAGCACTTGGAGAGGTCTTATGTGGGGGAGAGAGCTGATCATCTGTGGATCAAGATGGAGAATCGGCTCCGGGACCTTAGTCGATGCGAGAAAGGGACGCTGGATCCCGAGGACGTCGGGCTGCATGGTACGAGAACCGAATCTACTCCCGGAGGGCATGAGGGTGGCGGATCTGAAATTACCGGGGGGGGGGGGGACTGGAATATCCCGCTTCTCCGCGAGGTTTTGGCAGAGGAAGACTTCGTAGAAGTGGTCAAGATTCCTTGTATTTCGACGCCCGTCGCCGATGAGCTATGTTGGAATTTCACAGTGGATGGGGAGTACACCGTGAAAAGTGGATATCGGGTGGCCCGACGTGGCACGGGGAGTTGTAGCTCTTCGGACCCCCGGGAAACGGAGAAGTGGTGGGAAGGCGTTTGGAAACTCTCTATCCCCCCTAAACTTCGTATGTTCCTCTGGAGAGTGGGGAAGCGTTGGCTACCCACCGTAGGCAACCTGGCTGACCGGGGGATGAACGTGGATCCGGGGTGCCCGAGGTGCAAAGCCGGCAAGGAGAGCGTGTTCCACGCGGTGTGGGGCTGCAAAGTCAGCGCTAAAATATGGAAACTTACAGGGTGGTGGAAAGACCTTAAAAGCGTGTTTGTTGGCGATATCATAGCTTTCCTCATCCACGTGAAGAAGTCCCTCTCACCCACAGATTTCGAGCTTTTTGTGGCTGTGGCTTGGACTTGCTGGAATGAACGAAACAACGAAGTGCACTCGGGTCGTCGAGGGGCCCCGGCAGACCGGCTTAACTATGCGATCCACTACCTAGAAGACTTCCGCCAAGCCTCTCTGCCGAAGATCCCAGCGAGAGCCAAGATCCTGAGCATGACCCGCTGGCCCCCTCCGCCCCGGGGTGTGACTGCAGTGTGTGTCGACGCGGCCGTCCCTCAGTCCGGAGACAGCTGCGGCACAGGCGGAGTGCTCCGCTCCTCGGAAGGTCTGGTGATGGGCTCCTTCATCTCTCAGGTGCGACGGCCCTCCTCCCCGCTGATAGCTGAGCTCCTCGCTGTGGCCGAAGGACTCCGAGTGGCGCAGGAGTTGGGGTGCTCTAGGGTCATCATACAATCAGATTGTGCGACGGCGGTCAAACTCTTGATCGGCGAGCTTCGTCGGGCGAAAGAAGAAAGTTTGGTGGTGCTCGAGGCACTTCACTTAACTCGTCGGTTCGAGTCCACAGTTTTTAGCTTTCTTCCCCGCACCTGTAATGCAATAGCTCATGATCTAGCTAAAAAAGCTCTTTTGTTTCCTGCTAAGACGGTCTGGGTGGGGTCTGTCCCCCCGGAATTCATTGACGTTTGTTTGGCTGAAATGCCTTAATAGAGTTCCTGGGTTTCACCAGGTTTTTCAAAAAAAAAAAAAAAAAAAATTAGCTACTGCCACATACTTGGAAGGAATATCTTTGTCCGTCTTCGTGTTCCCACTTTCCAATTATTTATTATATTATAAAGAGGTTAGTGGCGGTGCTTTTCAGTTATTTTCGCTGTTAAAATATTGAAGGAAGTCGTTGACGTTTTCTTTTATCAGTGATAGAGTTAGTTGGAACTTGCAAGTACGGAAGCTTTATAAATTATCGTTAGAATTTTCGGAAGTCAATGTTTCTGGCGAAAACCAATAATTTAGATCGATTCTCTCAATAATAAAGACCCTTTCCATTATTGATGAAAAATCTTATTTCTCCTTCATGCGGTCTTTACGTTTGTAAAAGACTGATTTATTTCTTATAATGTAACGAAAAAAGGCCAATCATATTTATTGCTATATTTTTAGTTAATCTAATTAGTTTTTTTATATATATATTAAATTCCGTTTTATTGTTATGAATATTACTACAATAATATCCCAAATCTAACAATTTCATTTTTCTTAATGATATTATTCTTCACAATTTTTTTTTTCACAATTTTTTTTTAATCTTCTTACTTTATAGCCATCCGTACTTATGCTTATAGTTCTTAGTTCAATATTCAAATATTTATAACTCATATGATCCAAGCCAACCATTATCGAAAAAAATTGATACCAACACCAAGTTGTTACCTATTTAGTTTGGCACTCGAGTTTGCTCTGGACAGGCTGGAGTAGCTAGACTTAGAACTACGTATACATGTTTAGTTAGCTAATATGTGACATAAAATTTTGGTTCTTGATTAATTCAATTATCGATTTAACTGATTTTCGTTACTTTTTGTACAAATCATAACCATCCATAAAATCAAATATAAACATATATCATCATTAATAGATGCGAATGTGGAAAGCACTTGTTCCAAAAGCGTTCGCTGAGCTTTCCTAGTGTATTAAATTTGTCAAGAAAAGTCGTCCATCATAATTTAAGTTATGATATATTTTTAGACTGAGTTAATGGGTGATAAAAAGATATAGGAGTTTATTGAGTTTTTAAATATTAATTTGTAGAAAAATAGACCTTTATACATATTAAGAGAACATAAATATATATTAAGAGAGCTAATATATATATATATATATATATATATATATATATATATATATATTAAGAGAGCTAGATATATAATTCGTATATGTTAAAATTCTAATATAATTATTTAAATAATTAAGAAAATAACTCAATTAAAACAATACATGATATTTGTAATAATTAAATAATAAGACTTTTTTTTTATTGAATATAATCATTTGACTATTATAAATAAATAACAATTAGCTACAATTCTCTTAATTGATAGACTTTAAACTTAAAAACAATTAACTATTGTACGAAACAACTAGTTTCATTTGGGAAAATGAATGGATCTATTAACATTGACAAACTCATTTTCTATAATCAACCAAAATTATAATTTGGAGTTGGACAATTCTTTTAGTAAATTTAGGAGAAAGAATATATTGTGTACAATTTTACCCTTTTTTTTTCTTACTTTATTTCTTCTCTCATACCTATATATGTCAAACAATCCGAGCCTCTTTGACGATTTGCTGACATTTATATGTCAACAAATGACACAATTTGTTGATATATATATATATATATATATATATATATATATATATATATATGTGTGTGTGTGTGTGTGTGTGTGTCGTTCATCTTTGGAAAACTATTTAGAGACAAAACGATTCGAACCAGGGCCGGACCAAGTGATCGAGTTCGAGCCTAGTTGTCTTGAACTCGATATCCCGAGTCTATTCCTAGCGGTGAAGTGTCCTTTACGTTATTTATGGGAATGAGGTGGAGAATAGAGGGTTTTTAGAGAGTTTTAGTGTTTAGAGATCAAATTCGAGTGAAACAAGCCTCCATGGTGTTTCAGCAGCGTTTCGAGCTCATACTTTGATTACCATTCTTTGGGCTCAAGCTCTCAATTTATAGACCTTGAGAGGCGCGTATTTGAAGCCACGAGAGCTTAAAACGCGGGCCCTGGCCATGTGGATGAGGGCCAACCAGCCAAAAAGTCTTTTGTCGGGGCCGGCCGACCTGTTGAACCATGGGGGCCGATCGGGTATGAAACCAAGCCAATGGAAGAAGGTCGGTCGGCCTAACAATCCGGAGTCGGGGGCCGGCCAGTCTGTGAGGTGAATAGGGTCATGGTCGGGACCGATCAGCCAGACTAAGAGGGAGGTCGAGGCCTATGCCGATCGACGCCTATTGGCTTGGAGGGCGAGATGGCCAAAAACTCATCAGCGAGCCTGAAAACACGATATGCCTAACCGGCTAAGAGACACTTCGAGCCGTGAGCCGACAACCGGTCGGCGGCTGTTGCCGCGAGCCTGAGGGGCGCCAGCCAACCTAGGCCTTTTGTGGGCATGGCAAGGCCGTTTTTGCTACTAGGCAATAGGTGATTTTTGTGGGCCCGATTAGGCTGCTACAACATACATATCGTTTTCCAAAGGCCCGGAAATGGACGGATAACAACGTCAACAAACAACATAATTTGTTGACATGTCAATGAATGACATAATTTGTTGATATATATGTCAACAAATGACGCGATTTGTTGGCATATATGTCAACAAATAACAATAATAGAAAGTTTGTTGATTTGTTGACATATATGTCAACAAATGACATAATTTGTGGACATACATTTCAACAAATGACACGATTAGTTAACATAATTGTCATCAAATCCTGTTTTCACATGTTTTCGCTTCGATGTCAAGTCATCGAATCTTAGATATGTTAAGATTTGATGATAATTAAATGCTATAACATTTTTACAATCATGAATTTACAAAATAAATTATCCATAGGGTTTTCACATATTTTCACTTATATGTCAAGTCATCGAATGTTAGATATGTTAAGATTGTATGATAATTAAATGCTATAACATTTTACAATCATGAATTTACAAAATAAATTAGTAAATGAAGCTTTGAGAATTATTTGGATTCAGTTTAAATTATTTAGATTAATGAGAAGATGGGTTGGCTCCACTCTCACCCTCCCAAATGGGGAAAACTACATAGCTAACCTAAAACGTACGTCACTTTTCAAATCCACTCATGTTTTCAAAACATTTCGGCAGTTAGTGTTTTCCTTTTTCTAGATAATTATACCCTCATGCTTCATAAATCTAGTCAATAGTTTTTGAAATCGGGTAAACAAGTATTCCAATTTGGTTAACAGTTATTGAAATATAGTTCACGGCTATTAAAATATGAGTAACAGTTATTGAAATCTGGTTAGCAGTTATTGAAAACTGGTTCAAAATATTGGTATATTAAATCTTGATAACAATTATTAAAATCTAGTTAACAATTATTGAAAATATGGTTAATATTTATTAAGGGTAAAATGGACACTTAAAATTAAAATAGTTATTTATGAAAACTAAAAAATTCAGCAGCTAATATTGAATTTTTTTTATACAAAAAACCGCTACTGGAAGCTTTTTCACTCTCAAACGAGGATCGCCATATATATATATATACATATATATATATATATATATATATATATATATATATATATATATATTCCAATTGATGGCATAACTTCTGTTTACAAAAGAGAAAAAAGTAGCTCTTAACATAATTGTCTTAAGTTAGGAAAACTTTCTAAATTCCAACATAGAAAATTCCATATGAGATTTAAGGTTTTAGGTTTGGAAAATGAGGTCTAAACAACTTTGTCTATGAGATAAATAGCGAGAACTATCTACACTTTGATATAGTCGTCTCCCTGACTTGTCGTATGAGTTAGAAAAGAGACCATTAAAATTGACTCATGTATATTTTGTGTTTTAATGAAATATTGAGTTTAATCTTTAGTTTTCAAAAATGTCGAGTTCATACCTATTGTTTAACTAAAATGATGAAATTATACCCTGAAATAGACAACATTGTCATAAATTTTTCTTTTTATCGACTTATCATTGACGTTGACTATAATATTTATATGTAAACACCAATTATCTTTATTCATGCGCGCCATATATGTAATTTATTTAAAAACTAAAAAAAAATAAACAACACTCTCTTAATCGTGAAGAACGCATAAAGATGCAGATTGGTAAAAATCGACAGACGATACTCATCAAAATCACATATTCAAACAGAGAATCCTGGATTTAGAGTTGCAATTCGAACACGGAATGAAGTCATCTCTTGGGAGATATGAATTTTATTATTTAATTTCAGTTTATGGCTATTTTTATTTCAAAACTGGAATTGGAAGTTAGGATACTGCTTTAGATTTGATTCGATTTTTTTTATATAAGAGTTAATATCAATGAAATGGAAATTTGTGACACTGTTATTAATTTCAGGGTATAATAAAGTCATTTTAGTTAAACAAAAGGTATGAATTTTACATTTTTGAAAATCAAAGGTTAAATTCGACATTTCACTAAAACACACATATATATAATGTGTTATTTTCATTATATTCACTTTGGTGTATGATCTACAAATTTTCTCATGAAAATATAATAAAAAAATAAGTGTCTCTGTTCAGTGCGCTACTTATCACTGGTGTCTTTGCAACTGATTTTTCTACATCTCTAGAATGTATTTAGTTTTATAATTTTTGTTATTTATATTAGCTCTGATTATATTCTTTATCACAGACACTACAATGTAAGCGATGAATATAATTGAAAAGTTCAATTTTTATAAATATATGTTTAAGTATATGTATTTTTTTAGAGATTTGTAAGTAACTAGGCCACTTTAAACATGTAATTTTGGATCTAGCCTATGTTTGACAATTTTTAGGGATATAGCCAAATGGCTTATGTGGCAATAATTAAGGTCTGATTTGCCCTTATTTATTAACAAATTCGTCACTTTCTCTCTCCTATTTTTTTTCAAATAATTTTTTTTGCATCAAAACTTCAAAAAATTGCATCTTTCTCATACGAACTCGAAATTGAGTGATTTCAGATCCTACAAATTCGTGGCGTCGAGATCTTCAAAATAGACCCATTGTGTTTGATGAAAAATTATGCATCATAGTTGCGTTTCCATTTATTTTTTTGATAATTTCAAAAATTTTCAGTTATTTCCATATTTAAGGTAGTAACGTGATTTTTCTACATCTATGATATTAAACATGATTTTTCATCAAACACAATGGATCTATTTTTGAAGATCTCGGCGTCACGAATCCGTTGGATTCGGAATCACTCAATTTCGAGTTCATATGAGATATATATAGTTTTTTTTAAAGTTTTTATGTAAAAAAAAGTGTAGGAAAAAGTAGGAGAGAGAAAGTGACGAATTTGTTAATAAATAAGGGTAAATCAGACCTTAATTATTGCCATATAAGTCTGTTGACTATTTCCCTAAAAGTTGTGAAACAAAGATTAAAAACAAATTTCATAGTTTCATTTTGGCTATTTCGTTACACTGCCCATTTTTTTTATATAAATTATTCCGCTAACATTATTTCAGTCGTAATTTTCATCATTGACCGTAATTTTCGTTGGTCACCACAATTTTTATGAAAACAAATTTTCTAATTTTTTTATAATATTTCCATCGCGAAAATTCCGATTTTTTTAGACCATAGATACAAATGAACCACCAGAATTTCAATCATTGAATTTCAAATGAATGGTTTATTTTTTTCGATGCAAAAGCTATTTTGTAGCCCATTTTGGCAAAAGTTAATTTTATGGCCTAGACCCTTAAGCATCTCAATCGGATTCAGCATTTTTCAGTTTCAAATATTGTCACAACATTATTAATTGTCAGGTACATTGGTATCGTTAACGTTGACAGGGAGTTTGTGAATTAAGATAAGATCCTAAAAGCAAACTAGGCTAATTTCAGTTAATCTAAGCGACGTTATTCCGGTTATAACGGTAAGGAGAAAATTCAATTGATGGGAGTATCTAAATTTAACAATAAAAATTTCATCATTTTCTTGGAATATTAAAAATAAAAGCAATATATAGGATCGATGCTAAACATTGACTTCAACAAGCAGAATTTGCATATACGTCACATAAATATAGAGGACCCTGAACTTCATGGCAACTACTTTCAGCCATGACTTAAAATTCCGCAGTTATGGACAATTGTCAAATCTAGGTTTTCAAGATCGGAAATTCCATCACTTGGGTTCCCATTTTTTTTAAACAACAACACGCGTCATCCATTTTTATACTACTGTGAATTAATAACGGCCAAAATACTTAAAGTTTTACAAAATGATACTTATATACTTAATTTTTTTTTTTTTGCGGCAAAAATACATTATGTTACAATTTCGTAGCGCCGTTAATACTTTGGACGTCAAGTTAAAATTGAACAGTCAGGATGTAAAGCTTATAATATATGTTGGTTGTAATTATTTTCGTTATTATTAATTAATATTTAATAATTTTCAGTATTACTAATTATACTGATGTAATTAGTAATAGTTAATGTTAACGCCGTTTTTTGGTCAACACTTAGAACCGTCTGTGGTTCGGTCTAGGGCCGGACCTTATGACCGCACGTAGGTTGGGTGTGGTGAAATCTTCTCTTCTCGTCGTCTTTGCCTCACCAGAAAGAGGTTTCCGGTTACCCATCACTCCGTGACTAGTTCACATTTGTGTTCGTCGGATTCTTCACGTTCTTCGGATTCGTCGAGTCCTTCTAGTTAGTCGTGTTCTTCGCGTTTTTCGGGTTCTTCGGGTTCTTCGCGTTCTTCGGGTTCTTCGCATTCTTTGCGTTCTTCGTGTTCGTCGTGTTCTTCGCCGGAAAAGACAAGAAACGTGAACTAGAGGGACGCGGAGTGGTTTCCCCTGGCGCGCGCTCCGACACTCAACATTAGTCGAGGCGGGGGGCTTATCTCTCGTCTCAAGTGTCGAGAGAGAAAAATATAGTGAGTCGGGAGTGAAACAGAGATTTTTTAAGTCGAGAAAGACTTACCTTGAGAGTGGATGGAGATGGGGTATTTATAGTTTTTCACCTTGGAGTTTGAGTGGGTTTTGGAGACCATTGTGCCTTGGAGGTAGTTTTTGGCCGATGGTGTGCCTTGGATGCCGATAGTTTTATGCCGATAGTTCCATGCCGATAGTCTCGGCCATGAAGCTCGCCGATAGTTTTATGTCGATTGTCTCGGCCATGAAGTTCGCCGATGGTCTAACGTCGATTGTTTTGTGCCGATAGTCTTGTCCGCCGATAGTTCAAAGATTATTGTCTTTGCCGATAGTCTTACTTTGCTGAAGATTTTAGGACGCCGATAGTTTTATGCCAATAGTCTCGGCCATGAAGTTCGCCGATGGTCTAACGTCGATTGTTTTGTGCCGATAGTCTTATCTGCCGAAGATTTTAGGACGCCGATAGTTTGGTCTTGAACTTCGCCGATATTATGGCCGCCGATAGTTCAAGGATTCTTCTCTTTGTCGACAGTCTTGCTTTGGCAAAGGCTTTAGGATGCTGATAGTTTGGTCTTGAACTTTGCCGATGGTTTGCATGACGATGGTTTCAACACGTCGACAATTAGGTCTTGAACTTTGCCAATTCTTGTCGTTTTTGCTCTCGGGGTATCATTTTTATCTAATGAAAATGACGGCATAACAGTTAATAATAGAGTTATACGCTCAAAGAAAAACATTGACATTACCAGATCAAAAACCATTTGAAACCCTAATTTCCTAAAACCAGAAATAAAAAAAAACCCTACTCGATTGAAGAAGAAGATGTCAGAACAACAACAAAGGGGCGACAATGACGACGATGACGAACAGTTTCGTCTGCAAGAAGAAGAGTACGCTGAGGAAGAATCGAATGAAGATGAAGATGTTCAAAAGCATCTTCCTTGTTCTTTTGCCATCAAACCCGAGTTCCTGTCCGATGGTGTTGCTGAAGACGAGCCTCGCCATCGAACTTGAATCTCGTACGATGAAGACGAGTTTTTTGATGCCATAGATCACCGAACATGACCTTCCACGCCGATTGATTTTGTATTCATTGAGGAAGAAGAGTGAGGTAGAAGAAGAGAATAGAGAACGTGTTTTAGGGATTTCAAATATGAAATTGGGATTTATTTTATTTATTTAGAGTATTTTCGATCAAAAGGATTGATTTTTATCATTTGTTTAAATTAAAAAACCCGTGTCACATTAATTCAATGCATCAGATCCCTACACCTGTAATTCTGTTTAACTTAACGTCCAAAGTGGTAACGGCGCTACGAAATCGTAACATCAGGTATTTTTGTCACAGAAAAAAAGTTTATGTATATAAGTATCGTTTTGAAAAAACTTTAAGTACTTTTGCTGCTATTAACTCTGTTACCGTAATGAGCTGGCATTTTTTTTTCCAATAAATTTTATCTCGTCCAAATTTATGTCCCTCCAAACTTTTTTATTTTTCATTAAAAAATTCTTTCAAATTGACAAAAAAGAGCTAGCTCAATTGGTAAAACTTCTCACTCTTCCAAATAAATAAGATAGGTTCGAGTCACCGCAATAGAATTTGCTTTTTAAAAAAAAAAAAAAAAAAAAAAAACCCTCCAAATTACTAATTAAAAACAATTGCACGTAATTTTAGATATTATTAGGAAAAGGATCTGAACTGGAAATAAATGCTCAAGGACTTGAGAAAATAGAAGAATAGCTAGTCCATAAGGTGTCTAGATATTAACGCATAACGTTGAATAAATGAGAAGAAGATAGGCCCATATACTAGAAAAACTCGCCACTATCAAAGACAAAATAAAAGACTACAAAAAGTAACACTGTCACGGACACTTTCGAACTCATCAACATTTTTTCAACCACACAACACAACTCGACAGTTCACACACACACACACACACATATATATATATATATATATATATATATATATATATCTCTTTTTAGATATAGTCCAGCTTTAGGGTTATCATCATGCTCAACACCATGCGTTTTTCGTGAGAAAATTATCGTATCATGTTTTTTTGTCAACAATTGTTATTATCATCATGCTCGACACCATATAACTTTTCGCCTAAATTATATTAATTTTTTTTTTCATATCTGCCGCTAGAAAAAATTATTACACACCCGTGAAAATTTTGAATTCTCAAATTTTTATGTTGGGGTTATACTCCAAGCCCGAGCCTGGCCAGGGCCCTTGGAAAAATCGGACTCTTTTGAAATTAATTTTCTTACATACAATTTTTTTTTTTAAATATTGCTTTTTTTTTATCGAGTTATTTTATTGTCAATACTGAAATGTATTAGTTGAAATATAATTTTATGGTATTAAAAATATATATTATTATTTTAATACGTTTTTAATTAAAATATATTATTATAATGATTATTATCATAATGGTCACAAGTACTAGTAATTTTGATATTTTGAACCAAAATAAACCAAATTATGCTTTTGGACACTTCTACTAGTAAATATAGACATGAAAGTATACAGTTGTCATACACTGTAGACTTATAAGTTTACAAATAACAACAATTGTAGATATATAGGTCTACAATTATTAGTAGAAGTGTCAAAAAACATAATTTAACTTATTTTGATCAAAAGTATTAAAATTGCTATTAGTTGAAACTATTTCTCTAATTTAAATTGTTCATTGGGCTCTCTAAGGCCAGACACTAGTTTAGGACTGGGCCTTAGGCATACTCTACAGAGTGAGAGAGAGTGGGAATAAACGAGTTACGGGAGAGATAATGTAAAAGAGTAAGGAAAAGTACAAAATTAAAAACACTATAATAAAATAATTGACAGAAATTGCCCCATTTGTCATCAGTTTTATAACATTTTTTCACTTTCTACCAAAAGACTAATTTGACCCAAAATGCCACCATCTATTTCAACAATGTTGACATCTAATAGTGAATGGCAAAAATAGATGTCAACATTATTGACATAGATGGTGGCATTTTAGATCAAATTAGTCTTTTGGTGTAAAGTGGGAAAATATTATAAAATTGGTGACAAATGAAGCAATTTCTCAATAATTGATTTTTTAAAGAGTTTTCATATCCTGATATGAATATGAATTTAGTTGCCTCCCCTCCCTCTACTGCTCTTCTTCTGAATGAGGAGAGAGATCCTGGGAGGTGGTCTGTTTAAAAAAAAATGAATATGAATTGAGTTTTTTCTTCGAAATTGAATATAGTTACCCATTAAATAAGGGTATATTAAGTACACTTTTTTTTTACCTCACTTGTTCTGTAAACCTGAAAGCTACTTTTTTTTTTTGAAACAGTAGTATGTTTTAAGTAGCTATATATATATTGTTGTAAATAATTGTTATGCTCATAAGTAAAAAAATATGGGTAAATAATTAATTACCCTACACCTAATTTATTGACTAATGTACACAAATTTTCACTATAAATACATGAGTATGATGAAGGGAAAATCATCCCAATTTCTACAATTCACTCTTTCAATTTCTCTCCACAATTTACTCTTCATACTTCTCTAATCTCTCTTCTAAAATTCCTACCTTATAAGTGGTTAAAGAGTTTTGGATTTAAGTTATTCTTTTGGTTTTCATAACACGTTATCAGCACGATCACTCTCGTCAAGATCAATTCGGAGGTATAAAACTCTAAACACTAAAACTCGTATAACTATTATTTATTGTATAACACCAGATTACTATACACAGGAGGCTCTACCACCTTATGGTAATATGATGTAATTTACAATATTTTACCTTCGTTTATGTATAACATCATAGTACTATACGCATGGAAGGCTCTGCCTCCTTATAGTAAAGTGATGTGAACTACATCTTACTTGTAATTAATATCAATTTTCTATATACAGGAGGCCACCTTATAGAAAAATGCTATTAATTGCAAATTTATTTTAACTGCTCTACTTATTATTTTGATTAGCTATGTCAATTCAATACTCGTACATCTACATATTGTTTATTACACATTGTTATACTTAAATACAATAATTTTTACCACAAAATTAATAAATACCCAACGATAATATAACAGCTATAAACGGCTATATTTTACCTTATAAATACATATCTATTCAACTCATTTTTAACCACACAAAACTCTCAAATTTTCTTCTACCTCATACATATTTTTCTTATCTCCTACTATTTTTCGGTACAAGCTCAAAATGACTCGCTTACTACTAGTCTTTATTGCCATATTTATTGTTATGTTTAATGCTTATACTTTTACCATAGAAATTCCACCGAATGAATTTTATTTCGTTGTAGTAATGTTTGGATTCATGTATTTATTTTTATTCCTTACAATTCTTGTAGACTTATATGTCTTTAATTATTAATCTAAGAAATTCTATATTTCATAATAGTTATCATCATGACGAATCTCGTCAAGCTCGATTTCAGTCCTCTAGACATCACAGGCCAAAACTACATGCCGTGGAAGGTAGATGTAGAGTGCATCTGGAATCTCTGGGTTTACTGGAAACACTTTCTGAAGAAAATACCTCGTCAAATATAGACAAGGCAAAATCTTTGATTTTCCTTCGTCGACATCTTGACGAGGGATTGAAAAGTGAATACCTCACCACCAGAGATCCAAGTTTACTCTGGAAGGAGTTGAGGGACGGATGTTTTCACCAAAAGGAGATCATGCTTCCAGTATACCGTGATCAATGGAACGCTTTACGGTTCCAAGATTTCAAAAAAGTCAGCGAATATAACTCTGCGATGTTTCGAATAGTATCTCATCTGAGATTTTGTGGAGACCAAGTGACAGATCATGACATGCTGGAAAAGACGTTCACCACTTTCCATGCATCGAATGTAACCTTGCAACAACAATATCGTGTTCGAGGATTTACGAAATATTCTGAACTAATTACTTGCCTTCTAATCGCAGAGAAGAATAATGAATTGCTGATAAAGAATCACCAATCCCGTCCGACAGGTTCAAAAGCGTTACCTGAAGTAAACGCTGTCAACTCCGAAGAACCTGAACAAAAGAACTATATTCCGGGTCGAGGACGAGGTCTAGGTCATGGTCGTGATCGTGGTCGTGGTCGTGGTCATGGTCGCGGACGTGGATACGGACGTGGTCGAAGTGGTTATAATCATAACCATTCTTATAATACCACGAAAGATTATCATAAGAAGCAGCAAGATGAAAAGAATCACGATTATCCACACAAAAAGGGAAAATAACCAAGTACTTCCAAGGGTAGTGAAGATGTTTGTCATAGATGTGGCACAAAAGGACACTGGTCTAGACTTTACCGTGTTCCTCAACATTTGTGCAATCTATATAAAGCATCCTTGAAGGGGAAAGAAAGAGAGGTCAACTTTATTGACCAAGAACCTTTAGATGACTCCACTCATCTTAATGCTTCCGACTTCGATGGTGATCTTGCGCACACTGTTGTTGATTCTGCTGCTTTCACAGAAGACTTCTAGATTAATGATGCATGTATGTTTTTCCCATGCTTGGGAATGAAGCAAAGTCCAATATTTTACCTAGTTACTTAAATATAAATATGTATAATATGTGTAATATGTGTAATATTTTCAAGACTATGTAACACATTAGTATTATATAATATAAGTACGTTTTTCTCATTAACTTTATTTTTGTTTTAATATGAAGTTATCATATGGAAAAAGCAAATTGTGTGGCGAACCAAATGGTTGGTACTGGAGAAATCTGTATACCGGATAGTGGAACAACGCATACTATTTTGAATGATAAAAAGTTTTTCTCAATAATAAAGCCAACGAAAACTTTTGTGAATACGATATCAGGTCCTGTAGATCTGATTGAAGGTATTGGTAAGGCAAATTTCACACTGCCAAATGGAACAGAATTCAATATAAATAATGCTTTATTTTCACCAAGATCCAAACGAATCCTATTGAGTTTTAATGATATATATTCTCATGGATTTAATACTCAGTCTATAACTGAAGGTACCATGAAATATATATGTCTTACGACATCCAAATTCGGAAAGAAACAAATTTTAGAAAAACTACCTATGCTCCCTACTGGATTGCACTACACATATATAAATGCGATAGAATCAAATTCGGTAGTCATTGAGTCTTCAATTTTAACGACATGGCATAATCGTTTGGGTCATCCTGGTTCCATTATGATGCGAAGAATTATTGAAAATACACATGGGCATCCATTGAAGGGCCAGAAGATCCCTCAAGGTAATATTTTCCCATGTAAAGCTTGTTCTCTTGGAAAGCTTATCTTAAGGCCTTCACCGGGAAAGGTTGAAACAGAATCACCTACGTTCCTTGAACGTATTCAAGGTGACATATATGGGCCTATTCACCCACCATCTGGTCCATTTCGATACTTCATGGTATTGATAGATGCTTCTAGCAAATGGTCGCATGTTTGTCTGTTATCAACTCGCAATATGGCATTTGCGAAATTACTTGCTCAAATAATTAAATTACGAGCTCAATTTCTTGATCATACAATTAATAAAATCAGGCTCGATAATGCTGGTGAATTTACATCCCAAACATTCGATGATTATTGTATGTTAGTTGAGATTGATGTTGAGCATCCTGTTGCTCATGTACATACACAAAATGGTCTAGCTGAATCGCTAATCAAGCGCCTCCAGCTTATTGCTAGACCATTGATAATGAGAACAAAGCTCCCTACTTCAATATGGGGTCATGCAATATTACATGATGCTGCATTAATTCGCATCCGACCGAGTGCATATCATAAATACTCCCCTCTGCAACTTGCATTTGGCCAAGTACCAAATATATCTCATCTGAGAATTTTTGGATGTGTTGTTTATGTGCCTATAGCACCACCTCAAAGAAAAAAGATGGGACCTCAAAGGAGGCTTGGAATTTATGTAGGTTATGAAAGTCCATCTATTGTTAGGTATCTAGAACCTCAAACTGGTGATGTTTTTACAGCACGGTTTGCTGATTTCCATTTTGATGAAGAAAATTTCCCAGTATTAGGGGGAGAAAGAAACCAGCTGAAAAGGAAAATTACTTGATCTGTACCAACATTATTGCATCTTGACCCTTACACAAAAGATTGTGAAGGAGAAGTGTAAAGGATTGTGTACATTTGCAAGGTATTGCAAATCAACTTCCTGATGCGTTTACAGACACTAAAAGAGTGACTAAATCATACATTCCCGCTGCAAATGCTCCTGCGCAAATTGATGTCCCAAAAGGAAAAATTGAAAATAAAGTCACTCATGAAGTCACAACACGCCTGAAGCGTGGAAGACCATTCGGTTCCAAAGATAAAAATCCTCGGAAAAGAAAAGGAGCAGAGAGACAAAATGACCCCAAAATGGAGGAATGTATTCCAGAAATACAAAACGAGGAAAATCGAGAAATTTCAATTAATTATGTCAATACAGGTATACAATGGAATCGAAATGATGAAATCAATGATGCATTCTCATATAGTCTGGCATGCGATGTCATGGATGAAAATGATGGAGATCCCGAACCAAGGTCTGTTTTCGAATGTAAAAATAGACAAGATTCGGGGGAATGGAAAAATACAATTCAAGCCGAACTTGACTCTCTTAACAAGCGCAAGGTCTTTGGACCTATAGTACTCACACCTGTAGATGTGAGACCTGTTGGATATAAATGGGTATTTGTACGAAAAAGAAATGAGAAAAACGAGATTGTGAGATACAAAGCTCGACTTGTTGCCCAAGGTTTTTCTTAAAGGCCTGGAATTGATTTTGAAGAAACATATTCCCCTGTAATGGATGGAATTACATTCAGATACTTGATCAGCCTAGCAGTGCATGAGAAACTAAATATGCATCTCATGGATGTTGTCACAGCTTATTTATACGGATCGCTAGATACTCAAATATATATGAAGATCCATGAAGGATTCAAGATGCCTGAAGCATCTAGTTCGAAGCCTAGAGAAAAATATTCTATTAAATTACAAAGATCCTTATATGGGTTAAAGCAATCTGGATGAATTTGGTTTAATCGCTTAAGTGAATATTTAATACAGAAAGGTTATGTCAATAACTCTCTTTGTCCATGCGTATTCATTAAGAAAACAACATCCGGATGTGTGATCATCGCTGTTTATGTTGATGATTTAAACATCATTAGGACTGATGAAGAGATCAAAGAAGTAATCTCTTACTTAAAGCAAGAATTTGAAATGAAAGATCTTGGGAAGACAAAATATTGTCTTGGCTTACAGATTGAGCACGTGAAAAATGGAATATTTGTGCATCAGTCAAATTACACAAAAAGGTGATAAAACGCTTCCATATGGATATCCTTTAAGTACTCCAATGGTTGTCAGATCCCTAGATGTGGTAAAAGACCCATTTCGTCCATGTGAGGAATCTGAACAGATTCTTGGTCCTGGAGTACCATATTTCAGTGCGATTGGAGCCCTTATGTACCTTGCTAATTGCACTCGACCAGATATAGCTTTTGCAGTTAATCTATTAGCAAGATTCAGCTCAGCTCCTATAAAGAGACACTGGAATGGTGTAAAACATGTGGTTTAATATCTTCAAGGAACGATTGATTTAGGATTATTTTATCCTAACAAGACAAAACCAGTTTTGATTGGTTATGCAGATGCATGTTACTTATCAGATCCACACAAAGGGAGATCTCAGACTGGATACGTGTTTACGTATGGAGGGACTGCAATTTCTTGGCGTTCTCAAAACCAAACGCTCGTTGCTAACATCATCAAATCATGCGGAGATTATAGCACTACATGAAGCAAGTCGTGAATGTGTATGGCTGAGATCAATGACGCAACATATCAGAGCCACCAGTGGTCTTCCAACAATTGAAGACCCCATCACACTTCATGAAGATAATGCCGCATGTGTTGCTCAAATGAAGGAAGGATTCATCAAGAGCGACAGAACAAAAC
Source organism: Urtica dioica subsp. dioica (assembly GCF_054948205.1). NCBI lineage: Eukaryota > Viridiplantae > Streptophyta > Magnoliopsida > Rosales > Urticaceae > Urtica > Urtica dioica. The sequence continues at coordinate 11,225,096 of NC_142756.1, forward strand.
ACATCCCTCCAAAGTTCTTTTCGTTCACCCAAGAGCTAGAGAAGAACAATGTTATCAACATCCAGTATGTTCGTTCTTGTGATAACTCATCTGATCTCCTCACAAAGGCGCTCCCCACTTCAACTTTCAGAAAACATGTTCATGACATTGGAATGCGTAAATTGCAAGATTTGTAGAAAGACCGTACCAACGTCTGCATCAGGGGGAGCTTTGCATAGCTGTACTCTTTTTTCCTTACTGAGGTTTTTATCCCACTGAGTTTTTCCTAGTAAGGTTTTTTAATGAGGCAGCATGAACACGTAAATGTATCAATGAGCATCCCAAAGGGGGAGTGTTGTAAATAATTGTTATGCTCATAAGTCAAAAATATGGGTAAATAATTAATTACCCTACACCTAATTTATTGACTAATGTACACAAATTTTCACTATAAATACATGAGTATGATGAATGGAAAATCATCCCAATTTCTACAATTCACTCTTTCAATTTCTCTCCACAATTTACTCTTCATACTTCTCTAATCTCTCTTCTAAAATTCCTACCTTATAAGTGTTTAAAGAGTTTTGGATTTAAGTTATTCTTTTGGTTTTCATAATATATATATATATATATATATATATATATATATATATAGTGTGTACATTATCTTCACAACTTTTGTTAAACAAATAATTCAGAGAACGAATTGGTATGAAGCACCTTTATGTGTGAATTCCTGAACTGGGTCTTCAACATCCTGAGTGTTACAGAATACTATTTTCGTTCTCTCTTGAGGAGATGAATTTATTCGCATTCATTAGAAAGTCAATATGTCCACCTTTATAATGTCACTAATTTATGGATGGCCCTACATACAGGTTCCAAAAGGTTGAAAGAGATATATGTATACATGTAGATCTACATGATCTCAACAAGTACAATTTTTGATAGTTTGGACCAAAATAATAGTAACTATGTTTTTGGACACTTATATTAGTAACTATAGATATCAAACATAGTTATTACTATTTTTGTCCAAAGTATCAAAATTACAACTAATTAATTCCATTTCCCATATATGTATGCAAACGTTAGAAATAAATGCAGTTTTACTAATGGCCCAGCAAAAAAATTTAGTCAAACAAGTAAGAAATTAGTAACTGATTGGTTTCTTATTTATCCTAAACATTATTGAAGTTAATGTTGTAATTTATATAAGATTATTGATATTATTTTAGAAGAAGATTATTGATATTCTAGATGTGTATATCTTTTCTTATTCTTATGTACCTACTTATTACTCATGTATCTCTCATGTGTAGAAATAAATTGTATATTTTATTCACAATATACAAGTAGCCTCTCTCTCTCTCTCTCTCTCTCTCTCACACACACACACACACACACACATCTCATAGCCCAAAAACAAAAAACACCCTAAACACTTTCAAAAATCATGTTGCCTTCATTTCAGCGTCAACGAACGCATTGTCTAGTATTAAAAGAGAGTTCATTCTTAGCTTACAAAGTGGACACTCGTCACGATGAGTAAATATAATTCTAGTATTAAAGGAGAGTTCATTTTTGGCTTACAAAGTGGAGTATTTGACCAAGATTGGACGAATCGATGGAAAAAGGGAAATGACTATTTCGTCTTTTTCATCGGATTTGTTAAGCTTCTATTACTAGGTCCATAGTCCCCGATTCGGCTCTGATAAAGGCGGATAAGAACTTTCGTATAATAATGTTTATCATTATTCATCTCACTTGCTGTAATTATGATTGACAACATTAATTCTGGAAAACGGGTATTCGAAGAATTAAATAAATATTTATGGTAGAATTGTTTATTTATTGTTTGATCTAGTAAATAAACAATTATTAATTATTTGTTTATTGTTGGACCAAGTAAATAAATGATTAATTGGGTTTTAAGCAATTGGATCTTGCACACATGGAAAAGTTGAATTAGGGTTTTGGCACTAGAGATTGCGCAAATCACCTTGGCCGTGTGCCATCAAGTTCGAAAATTTCAAATCGGTATTTACCAATATTTTCTCTTTAGTTGTTTAAGTAAAGGAGAGATAATAATATAAGATATTGTCTTTGATTCTCTCATTATTTAAAGGAAAGTATTTAGGAGAATATATGAGAATATATTTAAAGGAAAATAATATATTCTTCTTTATTATCTCACTAAATAAAATATTCTCTATTTAAATAGAGAATAATATCCCATAGATATTGATCTGATGAATGAGAGAAAAAGTAGGATTCACTTGTTGAGATCCAATGGTCTAGATTAAATCCTCTAGTGTGAACACAATAAAAGGAAATAATACATTCTGGAAGGTTCCATGAATATCTCTTTTACTACTATAAATAGCGGTTCATGGGAAGGCAAAATTAAGCAATTAATTTGTGAAAAATTCGTGCTTTCTAGCCTCCCTTGGCCGTGCACTTCTGCCTCTCCCTCCCCTCAAAAATTTGTTTCCATTCTTAGTAAAATAAGAGCGAGATCTCGAAACACCTAGTTTCGTGATCTAGTGAGATAAAGACTGCGCCCACTCATCTTTCTTATTCGTCTCGGAGATTATGCCTCGGAAGACTAAGGTGTCATCCTCGAGTCCTTCATCAAGACGACGCAAGGAGTACGCGATTGGTTTAGGAGCGTTTTGTAGCTGAACCGAAAATCAATGTAAGTATTCGTTTTTCTTCAAATTGGTTGCTTGATAAATATGCTCTCATGAATTAAATTAATTAAACATAACTAGATCTTGTTAATTATAACCATAATTTAATTAGCTTATGATCAGCGTAATTAATTATTTTTCCGCATTAATATGGTTATATGGGAGAATCATCTTCAACGAGTCGTATCAGAGCGATTGTTCGTGTCTGATACGCGCTTGATTCCCCAACACTGGCATCATAATGTCATTGAATGAGTTATAATGTAGTTACTTCCTCGTTCTCTAAAATTGACAATAACTATCATATATCATCCGTAGGTCATTGAGTTATGAATAATGTCATTTCAGACAATTGTTTCAATGAATGCAGCGAATTAGTGGTCACAATGTGTGATCATGTTCATTTCAAGGCGAATCACGAATGACTACCTCATTGACATGGCGGAGATTCCAAAGAGTACATTCGACATACAAATGGTGGAAGGCATTGAACACTATGGCGATGTTCTAAATTATCAACTTGATGAATCCTGAGATCGGGAAAACTTTCATGCTATACTCCACCGCTCTAAAACTAGGCCGTAGAGAGTTCTTCTCGAGCTTAGAAGATGCTTTAGAGCTATTCGAGACTTAAAGTACCCATTCACGACCTACAACAAGCTGAGTTGTCAATTAATAGTAATTCAACTCACTTATACACATCTAGCAAAAAATGACCCCTACGAGCATCACCAGTGAACATGCTTGGACGACTAAAAAATCTATGACAAGATTTTGAAAACCAACAAAGAATTTGAAGAGGTTCGAGGTGGGATTCTCATTTTTAAGCCTCTACCCTATCTCCGAGAAGCCTTCTCTATAGTCAAACATGAAGGAATCCGAATGATGATAATGTTGGGAGGAAGCTCAAGATCCTCAGCTTTGAGCTATCCACACTCGTAAGTAATGATGAGAGCCTTGCTGATCGAGCGACCTCTCACAATAGTTCTCATAGAGCTCGACTATACGATGATTATTGTAAGTGATTGGGCCACAACCGAAACACTTGCTGGAAAATTTGTGGAAAGCCAGAAGACTATAATCAACTCGGTATACTAAGACCTCTTTTAAAAAAAGAAACTCGACGTCCACCTCAATTCAACATCGACATCGAATTCCATCTAAAAAACTCTTCAAGCAAGTTCAGCTTCGGAGTGGTACCTTTGTGATCATTGCCCAACCAATTAATATATCACAAGCTCTATATGCCAACGCGAATTGTGAATCAACATGGATTGTTAACTCTAGGGTTTGTGATCACATGACTTTTAGTTGACATTTCTTCACTTAGCAGAGGGATGAATTGCAAATGTCTCCAAATAATAAACTCCATATGCTTATGTATATCCTTTGGCTACAATGAGCCTTCAGTATTTTCATAGATCCATCGAAATTTTTTCTATGATAAACAACCATCTGCATCCAACAGTTCACTTCCTTTGAGAGCTCAAATTTTTCGTGGGTGGCATCTCATCAACTTGAGATTTGAAGAGCTTTTTGGACTGAGATCGAAATCTACTATTGCTCTATCTTTGACACATAATCTTGATAGTTTGCAGAGAGGTTTCTATAAACGTAGTCTTCAATCTCGTATGAACCACATGAACAAGCAGTTTTCCACAAGGCAATGGTAAGTCCGCATGCGAAGAACAATTACCATGCTCAATGATTTCAGTGTATAGAGTTGGGGAAGATAAAAAAAATGCGAACTGGCTGACTTGGAGGAATGTTCAGCTAGAGGGAATATTAGTCCTATGAGGCGAGTTTAGAGTTTGATAAGAGCTTGAAGGATTTGAGCTCAAGGGTTATGAAGAGCTCGAATCATTCGAGCTCAAAGGTTGTAATGATTATATAGGTTGAGACGAGCTTGACGATGGGTTTGAAGAAATAAGTGGGATATCCAACCAATTTCGACAGTCGTCTGTCATGTTCTTCCATTAACTATCAAAATTGTGAAATTCTGGATTGAGCTCATGAAATATTACATCCATAGAGATGGTGAATTTTCTAAAGTTCGGTTACACTTATATCCCTTTTTGAGTGGAAGAGTATGTGAGAACATTGCATTTAATGGACTTAGGACCGAGTTTAATTTCCATGAGTATAGGGTGAACAAAGAATGAACAACCAAAGACTTTAGGGGGAATAGTGGAGATGAGTCGTATCGTGGATTTTATTAGTAAGACTTAAACTGATGTTTTAAATTCAAAATACGAGATGGAATACGCTTAACATGGTAGGCGACTGTAAAAATAGCTTATCCCAGAAGTGAGTCGGAACGTTTGAGGTGAACATGATAGCTCGAGCAACTTCAAGGAGGCAATGATTTTTTTGCTTGGATATACCAAATCATAGTAGGGTGTTTACACCCAAGCTGATATAAATGGCTTCCTGAGTTTGGAAGAAAGAGAGTTGTTAATTAAAGTAATCTAATGCATTATCTGTATAGATGACTTGGATGGAAGTGTTAAAGTGTGTTAGGATTTTTTGTGGATTTTTTTCAAGGGCTCGCTTATCTGATTTATGTTTGATGAGGCAGACTCATTCAAGTCTTTTGTGTTTATCTGCAGGGTAGAAACTACCAAGATCCAGTTATATTAGCGACTCATTGTGAATCAAGGAAAATGGTTGGGACAAAGTATAAGGCTTAGGTGTATATAAGCTGCAAGGATGTTTAGCAAGTTCACACATATCACACTGTATTGAAGAGACATCTTTATTGATGAAAAGATAGGGAAACAATCTTTTGGATATTAAAAAAAATTGTGTCATTAATGAAGGTGATTCACAATGATGTCTTTGTGCAAGATGATGGATTGACTAGAGAGATAGATAATTGACCATTTTGCATTGGTCAGGAGGAAAATAGATAGTTTTAAGGGTGTATAGTCCTACAAAGAGCTTAGAATTGTTCCCAAAATCTCAATTATGAAATACACATAAAGGAGTATCAAATATAGTTCATAAAGTAAAAAATTAAGACCAAAAGAATTTAGCTTAGCTGCCAACCTGGATTGACTGTTATTTCTATTCGATGTGAAGAATTCCAACCGGAATGGTGAGCTTAAAGAATAAGTGTCTATAAAGTTCTCCCGAGCTTCAACAATGACGACTTTCCAACAAAGTTGCAAGCTAACCCCGAGCTTGGTTTGAGAAATTTTATTGCATACTCAAGAACTGATAATACTTAAAGAGTTGGAAAAATCATACATTTTTCTCAAAAATCTCATACTGAGGAAAAAAATATCATCTTAAGTGTTTACGTTAATGACATTGTCATCACCGGAGGTAACCTCGATGAAATAACAAGGCTGAAAGTGAGCCTATCATCTTAGTTCAATGTCAAGGATCTTGGCAACCTATGATACTCTCTCAGCATGGTAACTTGATTTAAAAAAGGTATCATGGTCTCCCAAAGAAAATACATGCTTGATCTTTTCAAAGAAATAAACATGCTGGGCTAGAAACCAACTGTCACTTTTATAATCAAAACATCAATCTCTTCAAGCTCAAACTACCAAAGCCACCACATACAAAAGGATATATTAACGACTCATAGGGAAGCTCATCTCTCACACTCACACCCGGCTTGACATAGGTTTCTTTAATGAACCAATTTAGTCGATTTATGGTTATGAATATTATCCACTGAAGATAATAAAATAAACATGAATGATTACTGAATTCGATGAGAAGTATACTTTACTAGCTGATTAGTGGATTTTTTTCTAAAGAGAATCAATAAGAAATATCATCCATAGCCTCCGTATTAAACTGCATATCTGTTAGAAATTCTTGCCCACGAGAAGATGTTTTTGTAAATTCTCGCTGAAATATTAATAAAATAAAGTTTTGACATTTATAAGTTATTCGAATCGAAAACGTTATTTCTTATATATTAAGATTTTTCAAACATTCATCAACTCATAGTCTCCGTATCGAACCGAGTCATATGCACGGCATCTTAGCTTGGGCGGTGAACTAAAACTGGCCGATGGTTGGTTCATGCCTTGGTAGCTGAATCTGAAATCATATATGTGAAACACAAGTGAAGGTTGAAAACTTATTAGGAGCATTCTACACTTGTGGTAAGTGTACTACCCGGACATATCTTGCTTGTAGATGGTCGTTTAAGGACCGTTATGACACTAACCGAGATCACAAATGATGATCACAGTGAGACTTGATCTAAATCCTAAAGTGATCATGGACACTGTATTATGTTACCGCACTCTTTGACTCATTCGCTAAAAGGTCACTATCATGCTAATCACAACTTATGTCTTGGGAGCATTGCGGAACATGGTTCGAGTGGGAAGTGATTTACAAATATGGAATCCAGCCTTCCTGAAAGAAGGTAAATGTTCTCTCACCTACGGGTTAATTCCAGAACCGATAGATTGCGCGCACTTCCGAAGTTTGTACGTTCGGAAGAATCTCTCGCTGGGGAAGAAAAATGCTTGGGGCTTATAGGTGTTAAGAAAAGTATAACGGAATAATTGGATTTTCTCGACACGGGATGAACCTGGAGGATCTTGATCACGAACTGACTATATCAGTTGACACTCGTCATGGTGAGTAAATATAATTCTAGTACAAAGGAGGATTCTATCTTGGCTTTCAAGGTGGAGTCTGACCAAGATTAGACAAATCGATGTGGAAAAGAGAAATGACTTTTTCGTCTTTTCATCAGATTTGTTAAGCTTCTAATACTAGGTCCATAGTCCCCGATTCGGCTATGATAAATTCGGATAAGAACTTTCGAATAATAATTTTTTCATTATTATAATCTCACTAGCTGTAATTGTGATTGAAAACATCAATTCTGAAATATGGGTGTTTGCAAAATTAAATAATTATTTATGGTAGTATTAATTATTTATTGTTTGACCAAGTAAATAATTAATCAATTACTTATTTGTTTATTGTTGGACCAAGTAAATAAATAATTAATTGAGTTTTAAGCAATTCGGCCTTGCACATAATGAGGTGGACGATTTTTTGGGGATTCGGGCACAAGGATTTGTGTCATTCCCCTGGGTCGTGTATGTCAAAATTCGTCCATGCTATGTCGGTACTTACCAATATTTTCTCTGTAGTTGTTTAAATAAAAGAGAGAGAAAAATATTGAAAAGGAAATAAGATATTGTCATGTATTCTCTCTCGTGAATATTTAGAGAGAATAATATTTAAAATGAAATAAGATATTGTTCTTTATTCTCTCTCATGAATATTATGAGAGAATAATATTTAAAAGGAAATAAGATATTGTCATTTATTATCTCTCATGAATATTAGGAGATAATAATATTTAAAATGAAATAATATATTTCCTTTATTCTCTCGTTAATAAATATTCTCTATTTTAACAGAAAATAAAATCTCATAGATATTGATCTGATGACTAAGAGAAAAAGTATGATTCATGAGATGAGATCCAATGGTCAAGATTTGATTCACTAGTGTGAACACAATAAAATGAAATAATATATTTTGGAAACTATCAAGAATATATCATTTCCACTATTATAAATAGGGGTTCATGAGAATGCAACATATAAAATTTTGTTCTTAAAAAAATTTGACGAAGAGCTCTCCCTCGCTCTCTTAGCCGACGCCCATCTCCCCCTCTTGGAACTTCGTGATTCCAATCCCATAAACATGGTGCGATCTAAACACCTCGTTGTACATCGTGATGAGATAAAGATTGTCCCTACTCATCTTTCTTATTCATCTTGGAGATTACGTCTCGGAAAATTATGGTGTCATCACTGACGAGTTCAGAGCGTCGAGGAGCTAAAGCTTTAAGATAGTCTTTTAAGACTGAAGATGGAGGAGTCAAAGCTTGAAGATTCAGTAGCTGATCCGAAACATGTAAGTATTACTGAATATCTTAACCTTGCTCTTATTGGTTGCTTGACATTGCTTTCATGAATTATTAATAAGTAAATCTAGATCTTGTTAGGTAACCATAATATTAATTAGCTCTTGTTAGTGTAATTAATTATTTCCCCACTTACTATGGTTACCAATGTGTAATAATCACCAACAATTACATGCTGGGCATCTAAGTTCGGGCGGTGAGCTAAAGCGTGGTCGATGATTGATACATGTCTAGATAATTGTATCTAAAATCATATATGTGGAACACAAGTGAAGGTTGATGACTTGGTGGGAGAATTCTACACTTTTGGTAAGTGCACGGCCTAGACAGACCATGGTTGTTGATGTGTCGTTGAAGTACCATTACGATACACTAATTAGGATCACTATGATGGTCACAGTGAGACTTAATCTAAATCCTGAAGTGATCACGAACTTCTAGGTTATATTTTTTTGGTGATTATACACCGAAAACTAATAACAGGTGCAGAATAAATAATTGATTACGCTATCTTAAGCTAATCAAATTAATGGTTATTAAAACAAGATCTAGTTTTGTTTAATTAATTTAATCATGAGAGCAAATATGTCAAGCAACCAATTTAAAGAGACGAGTCATAGAAAACTTATGGGATTCTCCTTAAGTTTTCTGAATCGGGATCTCCTCAAGCTCCTCGTCTCCTTCTCATCTCGTCTTAGCCTCCTAGCACCGTCTTCTACGATCAGACCTCCGGGGTGTCTCTGGAAAACTCGGGATCTCCTTCATTTTGCCTCGATGATACCTTAGTCTTCCAAAACATAATCTTTGGATGAACAATAATAAGGTGTGGACCACACTCTGAATCTTACTACGACTCTGATTTATGATTTCAGATCGTACTATGTTTATGAGAATGGAATCACGGAATTCCGAGGGAGAGAGAGAGAGAGAGAGAGAGAGAGAGAGAGAATTTCGTCCACCTCTAGGTGTGATGGGCGAAATTTTGCTTCTGCAATTCGTATCTTTTGCTTTCTCTCAGACCCCTATTTATAGTGGTAGAAATGAGATATTATAGGAATCTCCTAGCATGAACCGTTGGATCTTGACTAGGAATCTTAGTTTTTCTCTCATCCATCAGATCAGAATTTCAGATATTATATTTCCTTATTTATCTCCTATATTTAAGGAATCTAGATATTTGAGAATAATAAGGATAATATCTTATTTCCTTATTTACTGGAGATAATATATCTACCATTATTATTCTCCTAGATATTAGGAAATTAATTATGAGAGAGAATAAATGACAATATCTTATTTCTTTATTTTATGGAGAAAGAATATCTCTACCATTATTATTCTCTCTTTTATTTAATTAGTTACCTGATTTCTTTTCCACAAATCTAGCAACTAATGAAAGAGAGAATATTGGGTAATTAACACCTAATATAGACGCCCATATTAACTAGTACTGGGCCAAGGAATTTCGAATTTGACAGTGTCCATAAGGCCCAACTTAAAATTAAATTAATTATTTACTTGATCCAATAATAAATAATTAATTCCACAATAAATATTTAATTCGGCAAATAGACAAATTTTTGAATGAATGCTGCTAAACAATTTACAGTTCTGAGATTGTAATAATAATATTCATTATTACCAGAGAGTTCTTATTCGTCTTTATCGAAGCCGAATCGAGGACTATGGACCTAGTAATAGAAGCTTAACAAATCCGATGAAAAAAATGAAAAAGTCCTTTATCTTTTTCCATCGATTCGTCTAATCTTGATCAAATACTCCACCATGCAAGCCAAGACCGAACTCTCATTTATACTAGAATTATATTTACTCATTGTGACAAATGTCCACTGATCTAGTCAGTTCGTGATTAAGATCCTCCAGGTTCAACCCGTAGTTATACCTCTTTTGATACATATATATATATATATATATATATATATATATATATATATCCTAAGCACCGTTGCTTCCCAAGCAAAAGATTCTTCCGAACGTTAGTTACTTCGAACGTGCTAGCTATCTATCGATCCTGGAATCAACTCTTAGGTGAGTAAACATTAAGCTTCTTTCAGTAATGCCGGATTCCGTAAGTTTCTACCATTTTTTTCTCAAATCATATTTCAAATTCCCAAGACATAAGTTTAATCAGCGTCTCAGTAGCATTTTACAAAATGAGTCAAAGAACCTGACGATATGAACTAGAAGTCCATGATCGCTTCAGGATTTAGATCAAGTCTCATTGTGACCATCATAAGCGACATCGGCTAGTACGTCGTAACGGTACTTAAACAACACATATACAACCAAATTCTGTCCGGGTCGTACACTTACCAAAAGTGCAGAATGCTCCCACAAAGTAATCATCTTCACTCGTGTTTCACATATATGACTTTAGATATAGCTTTCCAGGCGTATATCAGTCATCGATCATGTTTTTGGTCACCGCCCGAACTTAGGTGCCCAACACGTGATTCAGTTTAATACGGAGGCTATGAAAGATAGTTGTTATTGATTCTGATTTCAGAACTCAACCCACTAATCCTATGACACTAATAAAATAAACCTCTTATCTAATTCAGTAATCGTTCATGTTTATTATTTTCAAGTGGGCAATATTCCTAACAATATTACTTGGTACTTTGACTCATTCGTTAATGGCTACTATCATGCCAAAATACTTATGTTTTGGGAATTCAGGATATGATCTTAGCGAAAAGTGATTCACAGATACAGAATCCACCCTTCCTGAAAGAAGGTCAATGTTCACTCACCTAAGGGTTGATTCCAGAACTGATTGATCGTGCACACTTTCGTAGTAACTACGTAAGAAAGAATCTTTCGTCGGGGAAACAACGGTGCTTAGGGCTTATATGTATCAAGAAAGGTATAACAGAGTAATTGACATTTCTCGATACGAGTTGAACCCGGAGGATTGAGATCATGTACTGATTATATCAGTGGACGCTCTTACGATGAGTAAAATATAATTCTAGTAATAAGAAGAGTGCAGTCTTGGATTGTTTTATGGAGTAACCTCAAGATTGACGAATCGATTAAATTAGAGAAATTCTATTTAATCGAATTTGTATGAGCTTCTGTTACTTGGTCAATAGTCCCCGATCCGGCTCTAATAAAAATGGAAAATAGCTATCTAGTAATAATGAATATTTACTATTATTACAATCTCACAACTGTAAAAGGTATTAGCAGCATTAATTCATAAATTAGTCTATTTGCTGAATTAAATCATTTATTGTGGAATTAATTATTTATTGTTCGATCAAGTGAATAATTAATTGAATTTTAAGTTTGGAATTGTGCATACTGTAAAATTTAAAATTTTTAGGCCCAGTACCAGTACATGTGGGCGCCTACTATGGGTAGAAATTACACAATATTTTTCTTTAATTAATTTAATAAGAGAGAGAATATTATTTAAAAGGAAATAAGATATTGTCATTTAGTGTCTCTCATATTTAAATTCATAATATTTAGGAGAGAATATTTTGAGATATGTTTTCTATTAAATAAGGAAATAAGATATTGTCCTCATTATTCTCTAATATATAGATTCTTTAAATATATAAATTTGTAACTTATTAGTTAATTCCAAACATCACGTTTGGGATATAGACAACGTTTGGAAACTTTTAGAGAAATAACCAAACAGATGATGTGGCACCTGAATAAGTCAGTCAAATTCCCTATTTTGTCATTCCAACCGTTTTTTTTTTTGCTAAAATGATTCGTCGCTTTCTCTCTCATACAATATTTTCTCATAAAAACTTCAAAAATTCATATATTTCTCATATGAACTCGAAATTGAGTGATTCTAAATCCTACGGATTTGTAGCGAGAAGAGCTTCAAAAATAGACCCATTGTGTTGGATGAAAAATCATGTTTACTACTGTAGAATTTCTTCGTCGTTCACCATTGGTACATTAATTGTCATTAATTGTCGAATTTTTCAATTATTTACATTTTTTTTGTTAATTATAACATGTTTAAAATAAGGATATATAAGTCAAATATAATTGCCATTGGATATTTTCCTAAAAGTTTACAAACATTGGCTACATCCCAATTTTATAGTTTAGTTTTGGCTACAAATCTACAACCACTACAAGAAATACAACATTTAGCGACGAAACTATTAACGACGACTTAATTATCGCTAATAAATCGTCGCTAATCACCCTTTTAGCGACGATAATAGCGTCGCTGATTTTTTGGTGCCAAAAATATTAAAGTTTGGCGGCAAAGATAATTAGCGACGACTTCTCGTTGCTAATTCTTTTTTTTCGTCGCTAAGTTCGCGGGAAAATATTTAGTGACGATCAAATCGTCGCTAATGATTTGTGAATTCATTTAGCGACGATAATATCGTCGCTAATAATGTAGAATTAATTTCGAATTTTAAAGAGGGAAAAATCCCTCCAATTTAATTAAAACGAAAACATTTAGCGACGATTTTCTCGTCGCTAAATATTATTTTGTCGTCACTATACATTTAGCGACGAATAAATCGTCGCTAAATGATTTCGAATTTTAACGAATTTTAAAGAGGGAAAAATCTCTCCCATTTAATTAAAACAAAATGATTTAGCGACGACTAAATCGTCGCTAAATATCTATGAAAACTATTAGCGACGAAGAAGTCGTCGCTAAATGCCTGGTTATTTAAGTGCATTTAGCGACGATATGTAATCATTTAGCGACGATTTAGTCTTCGCTAAATGTCTTTAAATACCAGATCGCGACCGAGTTCCCCCATTTCGTTTTCTTAACCTAAATCGCCATTTTTATCTCTTTTTCTCCTTTCCGCCGTCCGTCCGCCGTGTGCCCTCCTCCGCCGTGTGCCGCCGACGCCGTCGACGCCGACCTCGTCCTCCCCGGTAAGTCTCTCTCTCCTCCCATCTCTCTCCTTACCTCTCTCTCTCTCTCCCGTTGCAGCTCCTCCGCCGCTCCGCCCCGACGCCGTAGCCGCTTCCCCGCCGACGCCGTCCTTGTCCGCTACCCTGCTTCCCCGCTTCCCGCGCGCTCCGTCACATACATCTCGGTAAGTTTTTTTTTTATAACTTTATATATATATATATTAGTTATTTATAGAATTAATGTATTAGTTATATATATTAGTTATTTATATATTAGTTATAAATATAAATGAATTAATTAGTTATAAATGTAAATGAATTAATTAGTTATATTTACATAATTTATATTTATAGAATTATATATTTGTTATAAATTTTATAAATTATAAATGAATTAATTAGTTATAAATGAATTATATATTTGTTATAAATTTTATAAATATTTAAATTAGTTTTGTTTACACAAATATTTAAATTAGTTATAAATTTTAATATTAGGTATAAATATTTAAATTAGTTATAAATATTTATATTAGGTAAAATTATGTAAAAACAATTAGTTAGTTTATGTAAATTAAATGGAATTGTATTTAATTCTTGTTAGAAATGATTAAAAATGTGAAATTAATTAGTTGATATGGATTATATATGCATTTTAATAATCGAACCACTGAGGTTGGATTTATTGTTAGTTTTAGGATGTTTCTATGCAGGTTTTAAAGTTAAAGGCTTGATGCCGGGTTGTTAAGTTTATAGGGGAGATTCTGCCGAAATTTCGGTAGGATCGTGAAATTATAAAATAAAATCCGAAAACTACTAAATTTTGAAATGTTCAATCTATAGGTAAAATGAGTTATCCAAATAGGAATTGGATAATCGAGGACCAACGTTTAAGCGTTGAGTTTGCGGCTGACATGACAGAGTTCATGGCAATGGCCCGACAACACGTAAATGTCGAAGGACGAGTTAAGTGTCCATGCAAGAGGTGTAACAACGTGTTGATGCAAAAAATTCCTGATATAGAGAATCATCTCTTTATCAGAGGATTTAAGAGGAATTACACGAGGTGGAACTTTCACGGGGAGGAAGAAGATGACGTAATGTAGTATCATACGGATTACAGAGGAGGAGGCGAGATGTTTGATGCTGTACACGATATCTTAGATCACAACGACGTAGACGGTGACGATGACATTATTAACCCGAATGCAGAATACCAGAATGGGCAAATCGATGACCTTTTCAGCGACCTGAACACAGAATTATGGCGGGGTTGTACGGAGTATTCGTCACTCTCCTTTGTTGTCACCTTGATGCATTTGAAAGTGATGAACAAGTGGACGAATAAGTCGTTTGATCAGCTACTGAAAGTACCGAAAAAATCGCATCCGATCGGCAACACGATTCCAGAGTCGCACTATGAAGCAAAGGCGAAATTGCGTCAATTTGGTATGGGTTACGAGTCGATTCACGTCTGCAAACACGATTGCGCGTTGTTTTGGAAGGACAACGCCAATCTAGACGAGTGTCCAGTTTGTAATGAGAGCCGGTGGCTGAAGAAAGACGGTGGAAAAAAAGTAGCGCATAAAGTGTTGCCGAAGCATATGTTGTAGACGAAGCCTATGTTGTAGACGAAGCATTGACATTCTGCTCAAAGTATCTAGAAGGCGTTGAGAATCGTTTCAACATGCCCCAACGAACAGACGTCGCGTCTCTTCGAAGGTGTCGAACGCGAGTTATCGGTGTTTCAGTCATCAAGTTGTCGGCCTTACGGGAAGATGACCACGATACGCTTAGATGAGAATATACGATTGCTCGCTGAGTGGTACATTTTACGAAATTGTCCTGAAATTGACGATTTCATGAGGTAAATGAGTGAAATAAATGAACTTGAATTATTTATACGAAGTGATGTATTAAATGAACATGACTTTTATTTCAGTGAACACATAGATCTCATGGAATTAGAAGGTCGGCCATGTGTTGAAGAAGCGCATCGACTTGAGTTCCCAAAATGGTTTTGGGAAAAGGTATTTGACTAACTTAAAGAATATGATTAAACTCGCTTTGACACTAACCGACTCGTTAATGGTTATATGTAGGTATTTCGCATGAGCCAAGACGGATTACCCGTATCCTCCGAATTATATGCATTGGCATTAGGACCACATTTCCCACCACAGACGTATCCGTGTTGTGTAGTGAACGGAGTTAAATTTATCTCCCGTCAACGTGATAGCAGAAGAACGACTCAGAATAGCGGGGTATGTGTACCAAGTGAAGGAGGTCACGACTTCTACGGTCAAGTAGAAAACGTCATTGTCTTGACTTATCAGAACAATTGTCGTGTCGTCTTATTTCAATGTCGTTGGTTCGGTGACCAAGATCCGAGGAAAAGGACACGCAACGACAATAACTTGACAAGCGTGTATGTGGCAAAAGAATGGTACAAAGACGAGCCATTTATTTTGGCAACTCAGGCGAAACAAGTTTTCTACTTGGAAGATAACTAGAATGGTCCTGATTGGCGAATCGTCGAAGAGTGTAATCATCGAAATGTGTGAGATCTTCCTGATATTGACCTCATTCTTGGTCAATCTTCGTCTTCAGTTCAGTTGTCAGTAGAACCGTCAGATTTAGATTCACTGTCGACGCGTCATCAGTCTGCGATACCAGAGCCCGTGAGCAACGAAGGAGTGAACTTGGAAAATATTGAAGAAGAAGAGTTTATCGATGACAAAGAAACCGAGGACGAAGATTTGATGGAAGAAGATGATTTGTCAGACGATGATGATTGATAGTATATAACGTTTTTCATTTACTTACTAAATTAACTGATTTAAATCATTACGAATGCATAACTAAATAAATTTTGTTTTGAATTTCAGATGGCTGCGGCTACAGGAGCTGGAGGCAGCGGAGGCGGGGATGACTACTTAGCCCGTCTCCCGAATTACTGCGAGTCGGCGCCCGTACGCAATGGCGTCGAAGAAGAAGACGAGGATATCGAACCGGCCGTGCGTGGGCCGACGGTCGGGCTTCGATCTGAGCGTGCACGGCGCCCCGGGGTGAAGGAAGTCGTTATTTATAACGAGGAGTTTCAGTCGTTCTTGCAGCCAGAGCGCGAGATGGATCCGGATCTCGCGACGTTCGTGAACACGCTCGGGTTGGTCGTCCGAGACAAGATCTCGCCTACGGTCCCAAGGTGGACGAATGCGAACGTGGGGCCGGTGAAGGAGGCCGAGATCCGAGCAGCGATTCGAGACAAGTACGACATTCGAGTCGATGGTGATGCAACCGGTAAGAAGAAGGCGATTGTCGATGCGGCAATCATTCGAGACGCGAAGACTCGTCTTCGCGATTGGAGGCATACCTTGCGGTCATGGTTCGACATCGACTGCAAGAGCAGCGTACAGGTGGCGCGGTCGATGAAACCAAGGACCGTTAAGCTCGACACCGAATGGGAGACGCTGATACAACGATATACGAGCGATGAGTTTAAGGTAATCAAATCATTTACGTTAAATATGTGTTTACCCTTTTATTAAACGATTTGTTATTTACGTGTACGTTTACTTATATTACAGGCCATAGAAGCGAAGAACAAGGCGAATCGCGCGAGGAAGAAGACGAAGACTCGACAGGGGATGATTGGGTTCTCGACGCACCGCATGAAGAACGTAAGTTTTATGTTTATATGATACATCAAATCGTCAAAATTATCTAACACTTGAAGTTTTGTTTACATGCAGAAGAGCGCCGAGACATGCGTTTTCGAGAGCTTGTTTGCGAACTACAAGCGCCAACATCAGCCCGACAAGTCCGAATGGCTGACTCCTGAAGCCTCCGCACGTTATGTAAGTTTACATTTATTTTGTCTTATTTTTCGATTAATATATACTAACTAGTTAATTATATCAGGATCGACTGGTCGATAGGTTCAACACGTTGCGAGCGGAGGCTGAGCAACAAGGAGCGGACGTTGATATTTCCGTCCTAGAGCAGCAGGCGATCCGCGATATTATGGGTTCGTGGACTGATCACTTGACCGGCGTCGGACGTTTGGTGCCACAGGGAGCACGGATGGCGGCTGAAGTCGCCGAAGTCTACGATAGTTCGGAGGCTATGACGTCGCATCCAGGATATATCTCCCAGGAGGTGTTCACGTCGACCCTCGCCTCGTTCGCCGAGGCAATACAGAGTCAGGTGCCCGGCCTCAACCTGAGCTCGTTTATGCCTCAATTTCCGCAGAGTTCGCAGCACGCTCCGTCATCCCACAGCCAGCAGACTCCGACGACCGGCATCCATACTCCGACGGACGGCCAGCAGAGGACTCCCAACGCTAGCCAGCAGACGACGCCCGGCGGACCAAGTCAGTCTACTGATCAGCACATTGTTTCGCCGCAGCTTGCAGAGTTTCACCGCCAGCAGAAGAGCGTTTCACGTCGAGGAGGGGGAAAACGAGCGCCGGGACGACAAAGCAAACGTCGCGACTAGTGTTTTATTAGATATTTTGTGTATAATAGATTATTATTTACATATTTCTCGATAACCGAAAACGTACGTAACCGGATTTTATATATTTGTTGAGTTGGATAATATAATTAAGTTTTTATTTGATTTTTCATTTTAGAATTTCATTAAAAAAAACCATAAAAAATTAATAATTAACGAAGAAAAATAATAATAATAATAATAATTAGCGACGACAAAGTCGTCGCTAATTATTAAAACACTGAAGGTATTAGCGACGACTTTTTCGTCGCTAATTCGCGTGGGAAATTTTCCCGCGCGAATTAGCGACGAAAAAGTCGTCGCTAATTATCTGTCACAAAATGAAAAAAAAAACTTCTCGTCACAACATTTTGGGACGAAATTATCGTCGCTAATCTCGTCGGTAAATATTTAGCGACGAATAAATCGTCGCTAAATATATTTAAGAACGGACATTTAGCGACGATAATAATCGTCGCTAAATACATTTAGCGACGATTATCGGGTTATTACCGACGAAAAAAATCGCCGGTAATTGTTGTATATGTTGTAGTGAACGCCCTTAAATATATGAAAAAAATAAGGAAATATAATATCCTAGATTCTGATCTTATGGATGAGAGAAAAAGTAGGATTTGTAGTGAAGATCAAATGGTTCATGCTTAACTAAAAAAATAAGAAAACATACAGGAGAATAAGGAAACCCTAATCGCTTCCTAGAATATCTTCATTCTACTACTATAAATAGGGGTTAAGGAGAACAAAAAAAACAAGAAAATAAGTCAAAAAATTTGCCCAACATCACTAGGTGTGGCCAAAATTTCCTCTCTCTCTCTCTCTCTCTCTCTCTCTCTCTCTCTCTCTCTCTCTCTCTCTCTCTCTCTTTTCCTCGGAGTTCATGATTCCATTCCTATAAACACGATACGACCTGAATCCCTAAATCAGAGCTGAATTGGCCTATTTCTTGCGTGTACCAATTGAAGTTTTTTGAAAAAAGTAAAAACTTTCTTATTCTTTGTGAGATAACGAGTGTGCCCACATTTTCTTCTTATTCCATCCGGATATTACGTTTCAGAAGATTACGGTATGATCTCTGGAGATCCAAAGGACGAGAGTCCTGTCTTCGCTCCCGAACATTAAAAGCTTGAAGATCGAGTTATTGGAGCTCAGAACGAGATCTTGAATAACTCAATTGAAGGAGTCAGTAGCAGATTGCCAAAAACATGTGAGTAATCTAAAAACTCGTCTTTTAATCGGTTGCTTGAATCACTCTCTAGTTTATTCTATTCAAATCTGCAAATTTAGATTTTGTTTTTATAATCGTATAAATAATTAGATTGTTAGCGTAGTTATTTAATTTTCGCACGGTTATAGGGATGTTAAATTTCCAACATCATGAACAATCCATCTGAGCCGTACAAAGAAACGAAAATATGAATTCTTCAATATACTAAATCAGCTTCTGGTACCAGTTACTAGTTCAAGAAGTATCATACCCGAGGTATAGAATTATTTACATGTGTCAATTGGGTAGGATCTATGCCCGATTGGAGATCCACTGCGGATATGTGTACATATGTTTGGGGTAAAGTCGTAACTTGGCGAAGTAAAGAACAATCTATGGTAGCTCAAAGCAAGGCAGAAGCCGCATTGCAATCTCTCGCAAGTGAAATATGTTAATGTATATGATTAAAACAGTTGATGGATGGCATCGGGATTGGGCTTGACAGTCCTATCAAGGTGTTATGCGATAATAAAGAAGCAATGTATATTTTCAAGAATCTAGTTCAGCACGATTGGATAAAACACATCGATAATAAAGAAGCTTTATGGAGTATGTTCCAACTCGTCATCAACTAAATGACAACATCAAATACTTGAGCGAGCGAGCTTCAACGAACTTCGATCCAACGTTGATTTTTTCAACATCTACCATCGAGATTGAAGGAGAGTGTAGAAAACGTTCATATTCCTAGCTCTTATTAAAGTTAATACTGTAATTATTCTATTTAAGACTATTGATATTTCTAATGTATATCCCTTTATATTCCTTTATATCTACTCATTACCCATGTATATCAAGCCTATAAATAAATCGTAATAGTAAAAAATATTTCCTTTTTCTCTCTCCAATTCTACATAAATATATTGGTTATGCATTATTAATACGCAATGAAGAAGTCAAAGTCATTGATTTGGCAAGACAAATAAAAGTCAAGCATCTAAGAAGTTTCCTTGGCAGCTACGCGAGAAAATTTTATGCATGAAAAAAACAAAAATAAAATATATCAAGTTGCTAACTAACATTTTGTGAGGGATTCAAAAAAAAAAATTTGTAAGCTAAAATGTTTCGTGAAAATCTTGTTGTGTTAAGTGCGGACGACCATATGGCCCAGCAGCTCTATGCGTTTCTGAAAATATAATCCATATTGGTTGAGATATTTGTGTGGTGGTAAGGCCTGGTGTATACCTTGGTGGTTATCAAGATTTACATATTTCGTACAATTTATACATATATAACTCTTTTATTTTTTTAAGGATTACTAATGACAATTTATATGAAAAAAATAGATTCTCTTTACTTTTTTGAGAAAAATTATATGAAATGGGTCAATTACAACTTACAACTAATTTACTAGTAAATCATCAGCATTGAAATTTTACTAGTTAACTAATTATTTCAGTATTTCAGTATTACTTTTGTATCTATAGTTATTATGAATTTTGGAGCACTCTCATCTTTTGTATCCACATTTTCTTTCTATATATACATCTATCTAAATTTAGTTTTTATACGTAAATGTGGTCTAGCTTATAGTTTTTATAGAACTCCAGTTTTTTCTATCCATTTTTTTATGAAAAATTAGACGAATTAATCTAACCACCACAAACGTATAAATTGTTATTTAACTAACGTTTCAAAAATACCCACAGAGGGCGATGTGGCGAAATTTATCCATATGGCTTTTACACAAATAATCATCGCATAACCAATTCAGAACAAAAAAGTTTATAGCTTACGTTCAGATACATTGCCAATGTTGAAATTATTTTGATATAAATGTATATTGTTGACTTTACAATTTTAGAACCTAATTGATACGTGTTAATTTGTTGAAAAATTAAATATCTCTTCTCTCTCTCTCTCTATAAAATTTAATTTTTTGTTTAATGGAGGAGTCGGAGACGTGTAGTGGAGGAGCTTTAGTCGATGGAGAGAGATCCATGGCCAGCGGCGTAGTTGCGACGGCGAAGGCATCCGTAGTGGCGGCGGGTAGGATCCCGATTGGCAATTTAGTCTTCGTAGTTGAGTTTTCGCGGCCGCAATCGCGCCTCAGGCCGCGTCTGGCTCCACTGCCATCGCTGGACTCTTCGTCATTGGAGTTAGTTAGTTGTTGGTGGTGATTTTGTTGTTGTCGTCGCTGGACTAAATAAATCTTCTTTGATTGGTCCAATTTTGAAGATGGAATAAGTCAGGGTTTCTTTTGTAGATGTTGTTTTGATTCCAGAAATCTAAAATTGAATTGGATTGAAGATTCTAGGTTTTTATATTTGTGTATTGATTTGGTGATTGTTGAATTTATGGAAATTGGTCTTTAGAAAATGCGCTTTTGAGTTTAAAATTCGAATTTATGATACGTTGTTACTGAGATTTTTTTTTTTCTTTCAAAACTTGTCTTTTGTTTATTTTGGTTAATTTGACACATAATTTTGTTGAATCCGAGATCTCTTTTTTTTCGTAACTCGTAATTTGTTTATTTTGGTTAATTTGACACGTCATATATGTTATTTATTAAAATTAACCATTATTTACTAAAATTTACAGATATTACTACCAAATTCTTAGTCTGGCGCTCGTCAATGGTGTTCTTGGCGTCGAGGATTTGTGTGGGGTATTGGTCATGTGATTGTGTCAATATGGTCTTGAGAGAGAGAGAGAGAGAGAGAGAGAGAGAGATAAGAAGGGAAATTAATTGTGGTTATGGTCAGCTCATTTAATGTCCATTTTTTATATTAATTATGAAATGTTTAACAAAGGGTATTTTGGATATTTTATTTTCCGCAACTATTGTTGATGTCTATTTTGCAAAATTAACATAATTTTGGCTAGTTAGAAAAACTCAAGCTTGCAAATAATTGACTAGTTATTATTATTATTATTATTATTATTATTATTATTATTATTATTATCTAGAAGCAAAAGTAAGAGTTTTAGTTATTTTTATTGAGATTAATTATTTTTTAGAACATCTACAGTCACACCCTAAAACACTAAATTTTACACTATTTCTACTTTAACGACGCGGTATAATGAGCAGTAAATTATATTGTGGCTACAGTGCAACACCAAATTTGTTGTGGTACTGAAAATTTATTGTAATTTTAATGGTTATATTTCACGACAAAACTACTTTATTATACTTTTATTCATTTTAATAATGTTATAATGGAGAATAGTATTTTTAAGGTGAAATTTGGTACTGTAGTTGGAGTAAAAAAATATTTGGTGCTAAAATTCTACTAAAATAGTGTAAGATCAACACCAAATTTAATGTTGTGGTTGGAGTTACTCTTAATCTCATGTAAGACTATGAAGAAAAATATTATATTAGTTAAGATTATCACTTGATCTTTTAAGAAAAATCTAAGCTTATTCTATGAAGAAAATGAAAAATGAATTGATATTAATTATTTGGGATTATACCAAAACTATTTAATTTCTTTAATTAATTCCAAAATCACGACTATTTATTGATAAATTTGTCAATAAATAACTGTGTTTATTGATAAATACGTAAATAAACAATTATATTTATTGACTAATTTGGTAATAATTTTCGAATTAGAAACCGTTAATAAAGAAAAAGTTAATAACAACTAATACGAGTTTTCTATTATTTAGTTTTACATGTTTGATATTGAGCTTGTTGTAAATATAGAAAAGAAAATGACACGTATTTCCAAGTGGTTGACAATTTCCTACATAAATGGTCCACATAGGAGGCAATACACGATTTTGGGTTTGGTCGTATTAACTACAGATTCGTCGAGACATTATTTTTGTTGTGTTGTCTAAACGTTACTTTTGAAAACCCTGCGTTTGAAATTTTAGTCCTCTAAAATATGCAAGTGTCGTTTGGCCTGCAGATATAGTAGTCAATTCTCATACACAGAGCTGTGGACTTTTAAATTCTTTTGTGTAAATACGAAATTCCCAATTTTCAAAAGGCCGTCACATGTTTTTGTTTGGTAGATTTGTACAAGTTCACGTACACAAAATGGATACCCGATCACATATATATCTATTGAGTCATGATTATCAAAATATGACGAAAGACTTGTTCATAGTCTAACTAAAGACCTAGTGATGTGTACTCAAAAAATTAAATTGAATCGATCTAAACGATTTTAACAAAGTTAAATCGGACCGAACCAAATAAGAAAAAAAACTGAACCGGACCAAACCGGTTAAAACAGTCTTGTCCGATTTAAACTATTTGGACCGTTTAAAATCGGACTTTTTTGTACTGTTTTAAACCGTTTTAAACCGGACCATTATTTTAACCTATTTTTTTTTTTATATTTTTCTTAGATAGTAACCGCCCCGGTCCACTTTTGGACCGTTTAAAACCAGACTGTTTTAGACATATTTTTTAATTATTTTTTTTAATATTAACCGATCAGGTACGGTCTAGATCGCGGTTTAAAAATTTTAGATCGGACCCGACCGTTTAATAGTATAAATCGGACCAGACCGGTGAAATTTTAAACCGACCGTTGGTCTTAAAATCAGTGGTCCGATCCGGTCTATGATCTCACCAATTTTTCTAGCCACTCTCTCATGACCAAATAAAATATTTAATTAAAAACATTTTTCTTAAATTATAGCCTCACGATTGTTGAAGTCCTAGACTTGACCAACGAAACAGCCAATAAAATATTAATAATATTCTTTCTCCCGCTCTTTGTCATGCTATCAATAATGTCATCACAAAGAAGGTTCTACTATATTTGGTTAGAAAAAGATGGTATATAGTCTCATTTTCAAGATTACCACTAAACAATACATAGAAGGAAAAAAAATGAGATCTAGAGAGAGGTAGACTATATATTCAAAGAAATACACATGGAGGTGGTTTCAAAGAAGATTATTATGACTACGAGCAACGATAATAGCGAATACCAAATCGATAACGAAGAAGAAGATGATGATCAAGATGTTGCTCTTCCCGGGTTTCGATTTCATCCGACGGATGAGGAACTTGTAGGGTTTTATTTGAAGCGAAAAGTGAACAAAAAGCCAATTAGTATTGAGATCATCAAGCAGATTGATATCTACAAGTACGATCCATGGGATCTTCCAAGTAAGAAGGGGTTTTTTTTTTTTTGGTAACTTTACATTGCTTCATCTTTTTATTTTCCCCTTTGATGAAGAACTTCTAATTTCTATTTAAACGTATGTTCATCAATATATAAGCAAATATATTTCATTTTCCTCTTCTAAACACTATACCTATTTTTTCTTCTAATTTTCTCATTGATCAGATCATATGATCTTAGCTGGTGAACAAGCGATGAGAAGTAGATGTATAAATCCTAGGTCACTTTCTTACACCAAATACTTTCTGAACCCTAGCTTCAATAGTTAACACATATCCTCAAACCCTTTATCCCTTAATAATCATTCCAATTTCATCGGTACACATATTATTCTAAGAGCGAAAAAAGGGAAGGAAATAAAAGTGTCATCTTCAACATTAGAATTGATATACATATATGCGTACATCAATATATGACCGGTTGGACCATTGCGCTATGTATAAATTTCTTAATATATTAATAATTTGATTTCAAAGTCAATTTACGGACTTGCTATAAATATATGAATAAAGTGGTTCTATATAATTATGAGTTTACAGCGACCTTATACTTAACTCTTGAGAACCGACGCTCGATCGGTACGTCTAATTCCTCTGAACATCATTAAGTGCTATATTAATTATAGCATTTAGTACTTTAAGAAATAAAGGAAAATTTCATATATACTGTCTAGCATACCAAAACATATATGTATTGTCTTATATTAGTTATCATATACTGTATTATGTTATAAATAAGCAGCGAGAAGAAAACCGAAGCTTGAGAGTAACGATAAATCTGTTTTCTGCATTTATAATCTGGAAAAAATATCCTCTTTTATAAATTTATTAATTTAATATTTAAGATCCTTCTTCCACGTATAAAAAGCAATAACAACGTTCTGCGTATTCTAGAAAGAAAAAAAAAAATTGAAGCTTCGGCTGTGGTATGAATATAAGGTGGACAAAAATACAATAGATATTTTTATGAGCTTTGAATGGTATCAACAAAATCAGCCTTTGGGAAAGAAAAGTATACAATCAGAAGATCTTAATCGCCATTGACTTCTTGAAAGATGCATTATTTAGCCTACCATACTACTTCGTCAAACATGATCCCAGAAGTACAATAGTACATAATATGTATACATACACACACATTGATGCAAAAAAATAAACAATATATATATATATATATATATATATATATATATATATATATATATATAAACACACATATAAGTTAAGCTTGTGTTAAAATAGAGTAATTTATAATCTTTGCGGCGCCGCTACATGACTGTGCGTATATAATTTCCATACTAATGTATTAGTAGATAGCTATTTTTTTTAGTAAGGAAAACTTGAAGCTATGTTTTAGCAAAATGTTGTATCTGTATAGGCTCTATTTTTAAGTAGATCACAAGTACCTTCTGAATTTTCACAAAAATTGATGGATCCAACTCCAATCACCTCAACTTTTGCTGACTTTTTAGTATACTTAGTTAGAAACAAATACTATATAAACCTTATATAAATATAAAAAAATTAAACAAGCCATATGAAAGAAAAACATATTTTACTATATTTTTATAGATATAAAATTATTCATGTGATTCTGGTGATATATATGATAAATGTTCAGTAATTCTATTTGATATTTTCTTTTTATTTTTCAAAATTAAGTTAGAATTAATAAAGCCTTCAGAAAAAAAAAAGTCGTATAGAAAAAGTCAACAAAATTTGAAGCTAAGAAACTAAACTGTAAGATAAAGATGATTAATTGTGACATTCTCTATGATATTTTTCTTCTTTTAAAAAAATAGTAGTTTCACTTTGAAATTAGATTTGATTAATAATGTAATTGTGTTGATGAAGAAATAGGTAACGCTGGAGATAAAGAGTGGTACTATTTCTGCATAAGAGGAAGGAAGTACAGGAACAGCATAAGGCCGAATAGAGTGACGGGGTCGGGATTTTGGAAGGCGACGGGGATCGATAAGCCCATCTACTCCGTCTCCAAGGACGACAATTGCATCATCGGCCTCAAGAAGTCTTTGGTTTACTATCGCGGCAGTGCCGGCAAAGGCACCAAAACTGATTGGATGATGCACGAGTTTCGCCTTCCTCTCACAAACCCTAGCTCCACCCAAGACACTAATGCCAATACCGATAATAATGCCCTAGAAGCCGTAAGATTATCTCTCTTTCATGTTATCTTCTTTGTTAGAAATATTCATAACTAACCTATAACCTTATGAGTGAATAAAATAAAATAAAATAAGGGCTCATTAGGAAAATAACAAATTTAAACGTTTGACATTGCTAAATAGCCAACGTTTGATAATTCTTAAGTAAATAGCCATTTTTCAGACGTAAATCTTAGATAAATAGTTATTTTTATATATCAAACGTTGGTTACTTTTATATATCAAACGTTGGTTACTTTTATATATCTAAGATTTACGTCTGAAAGTGATTATTTATCTAAAATTTACCGAACGTTGGTTATTTAGCAATGTCAAATGTTTAAATTGACTATTTTTTTAATTTTCTGATAAAATAGACAACATGATCAATAATACCCATCAAAATTTCGAATGCCTAAAATACAAAGTCCTTTTTTTTTTAAAAAGGATTTTCCGGAAATAATGCATCTATTAAAAAAAAAAAGTAAGAGTTAACGTACGTTAAGCAAGAGGAGGCAGGGTTAAAATAACTTTGCTTCATGGTCTACTTGATGTCCAATTAATGAAAAATTGTAACGTTTGCAGATTAATTTTTTTTTCTTTATTTCTAATACGGTATTTCTCATATAAGTTATGTATTCTAATAGATCAGTTTTATTTATAGATTATGGGTATCGGAGATATGGGTCATAGATATATTAAAATCGCTTGGGCATATTGGTTTGTATTAGGAATATGTCAATGGTTGTATACACTTTCAATGGTCAAACTTTTGAACTCTCATTAAGTGGATCTCATCCTCCCAACTCGTTTTCTGACTCTTTGATATGATATATAATGAAAGTAAATTATTGGTCATTATTAATAGGAAAATTTTGCTTTAGTCAAATATTGTCTTCACACCGTATTAAAAAAAATCATGATCACAAACTAAGTAATCTGTTTATCTAAAATATATCTCTTATATATTATTAATGTTAAAAATGTATCCCCTAATAAAAATTTTGATTACATCTAAATTTATCAAAATAAGCATGATTTCACAATTTTTAAAACCTAATCTGTTAATTGACAAATCATTTATTTTGCTTGTTAATTTACCAAAATATAAGGATACTGAAAGTAAATATTAACATATTCATTTAAATTCTTCATGTTTGACTCTTCATTTTTATAGTATACGTTGTAAATTGATATTATCTATTTCTACCATGCCAATTTTTGTTTATTAACACACAAAAAGTATATCAAAATATTAATTAAGAGTTAATTTTTATAATATTAATACATATAAGAGATAATTAACCATAAATGGATAACTGAAGGTAGTGGGATTGGGATATATTTGAAAACATGATATTTTCCCTATTAGCGTTCCTTTATAAAAAAATCTTATGCGTGGTATAGTCTACATGGATACATATTGAGCCATTATCTCTGAAAATCTCCTAATTCTCTTAACATATCTTTTTTTTTTTTTTTTTTCTTTACATGCAGGAGGTTTGGACACTTTGCCGGATATTCAAAAGAATGACGTCACACAAGAAGTACAACAATATGATCCCAACAGATCATTGCAATAATGGTCAAACATCGTTGGAAGTGACAACACCGAAGAAATCATCATCGTCCATATTATCATCACTCTCCACTGCAACACATTTGGACGATTCAAGCTCCAAAACTTGCAGCTTGGAAACTGACTACAACAACACTACCGATCACTTATACCACGTCAGGTTGGAACTAAACTCCCGCCATAATCACCATCAGCATCATCTTGATCCACAAGAAGCGCTGTTTTCGCAACGCAACAAGAGATCAAAGGCCATTGATGATCGCGACCGCGATTGTGAAACGAGTAGCGAGAGCTGGTTTAATTTAGGGCAGTACAATTATAATAATAATATCATAAACAGCAATGTTCCTTTGCAAGGTCTTCCTCATATTCAAGCTCCAGTGTTGCCCGGTCCACGATACCTGAGCTTTATTAGCCCGAACCCTAATCCGGAGGATCCGTGTTTCCTCGCCAATGGAAGCTGGGATGAGCTCACGTCAGTGGTTCAGTCCGCAGTGGATCGAAACCCGTCCCAACTTCATGACACTTTAGATAAGTTACAACAGTGAGATTTCCTTAAGAATTGCGTACCTTTGTATATTTACTAAGTTTTTTATTACAAGCAGCTCAGTGTGATAAGTTAGTCGTTGTATTTTGATTGGTGAGATTAATTTTCTTACAAAACATGTAAGTTCCTTAATCTCACCAATTGAAATTTTATGACTAACCTGTCAAACTAGCTAGTTGCTGTTACGAGGTTGATAAATAGAAATAGTTATATTTCAGGATTGTTATATTATCATAGCGTATGTTAATATTCTCTTCCTTTAGTTAGACGTTAGTACTTGAAATTTTTATCTAAGGAATACACGTCTTATGTAGACTTGTCTCGTGATGATATGACTACTCCAATATATAACTTTATATTCATTTATATACTGTTTCAATATGTATTGATAATTTACCTAAGTGGCAATAGATATTTTCCCATGGGTTGATTATTTTGTAATTATTAGCATATTAATTTCCGAAAGATTATACGTCTTATCATATTTTGACTGACTGTACACCAAATTTATTAAATATATATATTGAATGTCAGAGATGTTTGTTTTGAAAATATATTGCCCGGCTAGGTTTGTTTAAACAGGTCCAATTGGATATTAATTTTTTATTTTTTTTTAACAATATAGATATTCAAAGTATGTCAATTAAAAACTTAACTTTATTTTTTAATGGCAGTCCTCCCAATTTTGACTCCAACCCACAACCGTTTACAAAAAATGTTTGATATATCATTGATCATGTGGGGTAGCTCGTGCATATCCTTCAATTCGGCATAAAATAATTATTTAAATAAATCAAAATAATGTTACAAATCAAAAAATAAATTTTTAATAGTGAGAAACTAGAAAAAAAAATCGTACTAATTTGAAAATCAATATCAAGAAAATAATTATACTTTTATTACTTGGGAGTAAACATAAAAAATACCGTTACTTACATAATAGGGATAATTAAATCGGTACCCCAATAGTTCACCATATTTTTAAAACGTAGCCAAGATTCATTATATTAAAAATAGTCCACCAAGCCCACAATAAATTTACTCTTTAGTTAATTGATTTATTGCAGGTCTGATGAGTTTTTTTTTTTTTTTTTTTTAATAAAATGAAACTTTGGCTATATCTTGAAAAAGCTTTGAGAATAACTAGTTGCAACAAATTCTCGTACACGTCGAGAGTGTTGGTTTTAGTTTTCACTCTCATTTTCAGGTCTAGGACATTTCCATCTCTCTACGAAGAACCGACTTCTGATTTTTTTTTTTCATTTTCAATTTTCATCATTTTCTCTCTCTTTCTCTTTTTTTCATACTGATCCTATCTGCTTGTGGGAGAATATAAGTTTACATTTCTCTTCTCATTTATATTATCTTCAAGGGACACAATCTCGGGTATTCCCATTTTTTTTCTTCGTTTGTTGCTTTCTCCACGTGTGGTCATAAATCTGATTGACACATCCTCACTAGGTGGGATCCGCCCACTACTACAAATATAGTCTTTCGGTGCGGATGACTTTTGGGTGCGACTTTTCGCACCTAAAAGTCGCACCAAAAAAGACTTACGGGTGCGAAAATTC
Source organism: Urtica dioica subsp. dioica (assembly GCF_054948205.1). NCBI lineage: Eukaryota > Viridiplantae > Streptophyta > Magnoliopsida > Rosales > Urticaceae > Urtica > Urtica dioica. Next base: position 11,255,308 of record NC_142756.1, read on the forward strand.
GCATCCAAAAGACATTGAAGCAACTAAAAAATTTCGCTATTTTTTTTTAAATTTGGGTGCGAAAAGTCGCACCAAAAAGTTCATTAATACCTTTGGGTGCGACAAAGTCGCACCTAAAAATCAAGGTTACCTTTTGGGTGCGACAAAGTCGCACCCAAAAGTCCAAATGTTTTAAGCGGTCTTTTTCCCCCCTTTTTTATAAAATTTTGACCCGTCAAAACATTGGGTGCGACTATTCGCACCCAAAAATGCTATTGGGTGCGACAAAGTCGCACCCAAATTGTCATGTTATAAAAAAAAATTCAGTCCGAGTTTTTTCTATCTCTTCTCTCACGCTCTCATTCTCTCTCTCTCTCTCTCACATTCTCTCTCTCCAGCTCAATATATATCTCGGCCACAAGAACAACCCGGCCATACCATCATCACCATCCTCTCATCTTCATCTTCTTGTCCTTGTTCTCCTTAGCACGCCACCAGCCAGAGACTGAGCCTCCTTGTGCGTGCGCACCGACCGAGACGAGCCACGATGGCCGCGAGTCACCGGAGCACGCCGACCATGAGTCACCCCCGGGAAAAGGACGAGAGAGCACCGGGAACAAGAAATTTCACGAAATCAAGGTAAGAAAAGTTCTTACCCGAAATGGATTTTTGAAAAAATTAGGGTTCTTAGTTTGGATTTGGGGCTTTTGATTTCTGAGCTTGGGTTGTGGAATTTAAGTGAGTTTGAGCTCGTTTTGGTGCTCGGATTGTATTGCTTGTGCTCGGATACGTGAGTTTGAATCAATTTTAAGTTCGCTGTGAACAGCCTCTGTAAATTGACGTGGTCAGATCAGTACCGATTTAAGTTGGATTTGTTGATATTTTTCCTGGAAAGTAGACGTTATGGGCTTTCTAAAATGACCAAGAACATGTTAATCCGTTGAGATTTGAGTGAGTTATGAATTTTTGAAAACAGGGTTTTAAAGCTGAGAATTCTGAGCGTGTGTTTGAATTTTTGGCCGAAAATTGGAAAAAAATTAGGGTTGAGGAATTATGATTTGGGGCTTTTAATTTCTGAGATTAGTTTGATGATTCTGGAGTATTTTGTGGCTCGTTTGGTGTTTGGGTTTCGATCGACAAGCTTCGTTTTATTTTTTTTGACATCGATCTCACGTCCAGTTGCTTCAAGAGCCCTCCCCAGTTGCTTCAAGCCATCACTGCTCACACCTCAAGGTTGAAGTCTGTGATATTTGGATATTTGGATATTTCATTTTCTTTCATGTCTTTGAGTATGTGTGTGTGTTCAGCCGGGTGACGAAGCCTGGCTGCCGTGGGTCCCGCTTCAGGATGTCGAAGATCAATGCGGCGGCCGGCGGCGAGGGGGCGTCGAGCTCGGCATTGACGACGGAGGAGCTCGACGAATACAGCAATCTAACTGATAAGACCTTGAAGCAAAAAGGTACGTATTTTCGAATTCTAAACGATATCTATAGAACAAAGGTTTTTCTTTAGTACAAATAGTCATTGAATTATTATGTGTGGAATTTTGATCCCTTTATTTGGAGAAAATTGAATTGGTACACAGTAGTTTTTTGCATAATTTTACAAATTTAAAGAAATTGTATTTAAAAAAAAATCTAATTTATGACACTCTCAAACAGTAAATAATTTTTAAATCATTTCGCATTTGAATTAGCTTTGCTAATTTAATTTTGAACTGTTTGTGTTGAATTTTATAATTCATTGACTTTTGCTCCAAAAAATGGTTTAGTAACCAAAAATGCCAATCTCGTGGTAAAAGGCTTAAAACAAAATTTTAGATTGCTAATTTGTTATATTAATTTTATCACTCCTGGCATGCGGTTTAACTTAAGCTACAGTTTCGGCTGTCAAGGTCTTAAGAAAATTTCATGTTCTCACACCTCAAGGGAAGGCACAGGTTCGTCAGAGAAGTTGCAATGCTGGCAAGAGTTCAGCACAAAAATTTAGTCAATGTGAGATTTTTTTTTATTTCAATATCTGGTACGTTGCGCTTTTGTGGACAGTTTATCGGCGCAAATGTGAGCGTGATGTTATTGCAAATGAATAAAATATATATTCAGGGATTTATTTCTTTATTTCGTCTATGTAAAAGATATTTATTTCATGTTAATTAAAGCATTATGAATTAAGTATTTTTTTTATATTGAGAACATATATTTTTAATTGATGTTTTGCCTTATTGTTTTTATATTTTTATATTGAGAAATTATATTTTTAATTGATGCTTTGCCTTATTTTTTTTCAAACCCGAAATAGGAATTCAAATCACTTTTAAATAAAGTGACATAAAAAATACTAATATTTATTATGTTTTTCATAGATTTGACGTCGCTTTTTAAAAGAGCGACGTCTAAAATTACAGTAAATTAACTCTCACCAATTTATGGCGGGAATGACTTTTGGGTGCGACTTTTCGCACCGAAAGCTCTACCCTCCAAACTATTGGGTACTTTTCGCACCCAAAGCTCTACCGCCAAATTTTTGGGTGCGATTTTTTCGCACCCGATGTTTTTCCCCCGCCTTTTCAACTATGTTTTTGTGTAAAGTTGGGTGCGATTTTGGGTGCGAAAAGTCGCACCTAAATGTCGCACCCGAAAGTCATGACTTTTGGGTGCGACTTTTCGCACCCAAGACCTTTAGGTGCGGACTTTCGGGTGCGAAAATGTCGCACCTAAAGTCGCACCAAAAGGTATCATTGGGTGCGAAAATTGACTTTCAGGTGCGAAAAAAGTCACACCTGTTGCTATTTTTTGTACTAGTGGCCCCTGGTGTCGATTCCGAGGTGAGAAATTTGGGATTCCACTAAAGATCTCACTCGGTCTCCTTTAATGGAAGGTATTTGGAGAGTCGCCGACTAGCACTAGTACAAAATTGGTTTTCAGATGCGACTAGTCGCATCTAAATGACTTTTAGATGCATGAGATAGTCAATCAGAAGCCCAAAAAATTCGCTCAAATTATCTTTTGATTTTGGCTATCTGATGCGATTTTTCGCACCTGAAAATATGTTCAAACTTTCAGGTGCGACTTTGTCGCATCGGATAGTTAAATTTTTTAGGCGGGCCTTATCTCCCCCTCTTTTATTTCATTAATCTGACATGGCGAATGAATTTTTTTTTTTAATTATGATTCGGTGCGACTAGATCGCACCTGAAGATTTATCAGGTGCGATAAAGTCGCACCTGATTATTAGGGTTTGTTTAAAAATCCAGGTCGACCCTTTCATCTCAGTAGCTGCTCAAACGAGTTTTTTTTCTCTCTCCCTATCTGCTAACTTCCCTTCTCCAGTCTCAAAGCCGACTCCGACCACCATCTCCTTCGTCCATCTCTTCTCCGCCTCTTCCTTCGCCTGAGAACACTTCGCCGACCACCACAAGCTACCGTCTCAAGTCCTCTGCCTCATCCGGCCATCGGACCTCCGCCTCAGGTCCGACATCCTCAGTCACCACAGCCACCATCCCTGCTGCACCAGGTTATCTCTATCTCTCTCTCACTCTATCTCTGGCTCTCTCTTTCTCTCACTATTTTTCTCTATTTCATCCAGCTCCGCCACCGGACCTCACCGTCTCCGCCGTCAATTCTCCATCTTCGACAGCGCCTCAGCCACTGGACCTCACCGTCTCCGCCGTCCCTGCTGAATCTCCGACGCAAAGTTAGTCTTTTTATTGTTTTTTTTTCTGTTTCAGTATAGTATATGTATATATGTTACTAATATATGTATATATGTGTAATAGTATATGTATATATATATATATGTGTTTGTATATTGCATATATGTTTAGTTTATATGTGTTACTAATTAATTTGTATATTGTGTTAAAGTAATTTTAATTAGATTAGTTTTAATGTGTAACTTAATTAGTATTAATTTGATAATTTCACATGTTTAGTAATTTGGTTAAGTTTAATAATTATATTAGTTTAGCTTAAAAGTTTAAATTGATTATAAAATAATTAGTATTAATATGATAATTTCACATGTTTAACAATGTGATTCGTTTATATTAGGTTAAAATTAAGTTTTAATTGTTTTTTGATATGTTTTGATATAGTTTGTGACATTTTTAAGTTTTTTGCTTTTAATTCATTTAGATTAATTGTAAGTAAATTATTACCTAGAAATTGTAATTAGTTTAATAATTACATTTATGTTGCTTAGTTTATAATTAGTTAGTTAATTTGTGATAAGTTTTTTTAGTTGATTTAACATGTAATGAAATTGTAATTTAAATAAGAAAAATAGTTTTGTGACATGTTTTGATAGTTTGTGATATTTTGTTTATTTCTGTTTTTCATTTATAAAATGTTGTTACCGAACCACGAAGGTTCGTTTAGGGCTGAGCTAATTTGTAGGATAGTTCTGGATGGTTTGTATATGTCTTTAAATCATTTTGCAGGTTTTTGGTTTGTCAGTATATAATAGGGGAAACTCTGCCGAAATTTCGGTAGAGTTTCGAATCAATTAGTCTAAAAACTCCCAACTTATTCAATCCGACTTCAAAATAACATACAATTCATAATCTCTCTTTCATTTTGTTCTCCGTCCTTTATCAATAACTCTCCACAACTTTCATTTTTCGCTCTCATTCAGCAAAATATCCAATCCAAGTAGAGATTGGATCACGGAGAATAATCGGGTGACATTGCAGTACAAAACCGGGGTTAACGAGTTTATTCGCGCTGCAAGAAGATTTCCAAACGAAAATGACAAATATCGGTGTCCTTGCAAGCCTTGCAACAACGTGAAATGGCATCAGAGGAACAGATCAGAGAGGAATAGGAGGATTGCACTGTGCTGTGGAGGATATCGGGGATCACGAGGATTTCGACGATGCTACGAAGCCGACCCAGACCGAGGTGCGTGCAGAGGAGCAAGTGTAAGACCTCTTCGCCGAGTTGGAAGCGAAATTGTACCCTGGATGCAAAGAGTTTTCTTCTTTGTCCTTCTTGGTTTCGTTGATGCACCTCAAAGGCACGAACCATTGGACGAACAAGTCGTTCACAGAACTCTTGCAGCTCTTGAAGAAGTCTCATCCAGCTAGTAATCGAATTTCGGAGAAGTATTACGAGGCAAAGGCGAAGCTGAAGCGTTTTGGCATGGGATACGAGATGATCGATGCGTGCATGAACGATTGTGTCCTATTTCGAAAAGATCTCGCGGAAGCCGACGTGTGCCCAGTATGCAACGAGAGCAGATGGAAGCCAACTGGGAAAATGATACCGTAAAATATTTTGCGATATTTTCCCCTGAAAGATCGATTGAAGCGGTTGTACGCGTCTCGACACACATCGCTTCTGATGCAGTGGCACGAAAGAGATCGCGTCAGAGAAGTTGGTGTTCTGCGACATCCTGCGGATGGTACGACATGGAAAAACCTGGATGAGAGATACCAAAGTTTTGCTGCAGAGCCTCGAAACGTGCGGCTTGGACTAGCTGCAGATGGATTCAATCCGTTCGGAGAAATGAGTCTATCATACAGCATGTGGCTTGTGGTACTAACTGCGTACAACTTGCCGCCTTGGTTGTGCATGAAGAAAGAGTACTTGATGCTGACGCTTTTGATCCCGGGGCCTTACTCACCAGGAAAAGACATGGACGTGTTCTTGCAGCCAGTTGTTGAAGAGCTGAAGGAACTGTGGGAGACCAGATTCCGCGTTCGAGATGGCGCCAATAATGAAGTGTTTCGATTGCGTGCCGCGCTACTCTAGACGATAAACGATTTTCCAGCTCGATCGTATTTATCGGGATGGAGTAGCCAAGGGTATCTCGCTTGCCCTACGTGCAACCTTGACACGCCGTCTTTGAAAGTCAGAAACAGGATCGTCTACTACGACCATCGTCGATTCTTGCGTACGCGTCACCGATTGAGGAAAACATCGATCACTACAAGGATCGCCACGAGAAACGCAGTAAACTTGAGAAGTTGACTTCACAAGACATACTCGCTCAGTTGGCTAGTGTGTCTTGCACGACAACTGGCAACATTGCTGGCTCCGTGGGCAGAAAACGAAAGCGAGCTGAGTGCGAACTAAATTGGACCAAGAAAAGCATCTTTTACGGAGTTGAAGCATAATATTTATTTACTAATATTGTTTTCATCTTACAGTATGTTAGATGCATGTGGAGCAGGTGGAGATGAGTCTCCGCTACAACTTTCAGGAGCACGTGGAGATGAGTCTCCGCTAGAGACACCGGGTTCCCAAGGTCCTAAGAAAACAAGGGGACCAACGACCAGCTCTACTTTGGCAAAAGCAGCGCATGGGGTACCCGATGCGAAGGTTGTTAGGTGGCCGGACCCAATCAACCAAACCTTCTACCAGGATGTAAGGAAAACAATAAAAAAAAGGTAGGCGTATTCAACAACCGCGTCGGTGCTTTGGTGAAAGTCCATATCCCGGTCACAGTTCGTGATTGGAATGAAGTGATGCCCCAGATGTTGGGCAATATTCTGAGCGCACTTCATTCCGAGTACACTTTCGTATACAAGGATGATGAGACCGAGGAGCTGCTTCCAGCAGATTGCTTTCGTCATCAGATTGACCAGACTATCATTCGCGATGCAAAGCGAATGAAGCGCAACCAAAAGTCTAGATTATCATGAACATTCTTAGGCAAATGTTGCAGGCAAATAAATGTCGCCAAGAAAGAAATCCCAAAAGGATATAAGAAAGACGATTGGGAGAAGGTAATAGAGGAGTTCGTTGGAATTGATCTAGGGTTAAGAAAAGATTTAACGCTTCGAGCAAGCGGCGGATTTTAAAAATTTTCTTTAAAACAAGTAAAACGTTTTTACTAACCTAGACAAAGAGCAAGTATATTTAAATTAAAACTATTAATGAGCATTATTTGTTTACTAACCTTTGAGAAACTTGAACGTTGAGAAGCCTTAGGAAGGTTGAAACGTTCGTCTCCCCACGCAGCTCGTCTTTCTTCTTTCCTCGGGAACTCGAGCAACCACGAAAGTTTATATCACAAGAATCACTCGAGAAAGAAAGGAATTAGTGTGTGGGCACTTTTTAAACACGACGACTCAAGAACAAGTGTAAGAGTCGAAGAGATAAAATACTAGGTCAAATGTGGACCTAGGTGCCAAAACAAAAACGAAAGAAAACTAGAAAGAGAAAAGGGAGGGGCGGCCACAGGTTCTAGAGAGAGTGTCTCTCAACCTCTAACTTATGTGGAATGAGAAAACAATGAGAATAAGGCCTCTATTTATAGGGGATGGATTACCTTCATGAAGGTAGTTTCCTCTTCTATAGAATGTCACATATTCATGAGCAAAAGTTTGCTCCTTCCTTCCTCATTCACACGGCCAAGACAATCCAAGAAAGTCCTTGGATTTGTTTCCTCTTTTATATTGCTCTCTCCTTGCCTTAGTTGGCCGCCCATCCTCTTTCCTTGTAGAGGAAATTTGTTTCTTCTTTTTCTTTTGGCAAGTATCTTCATACATTAATGCACAAACTTAGTCTCTCTTTCTCTAGGTTGGACGTGCAACACCTTCTAGAAGGGGTTTCTAGATTTTTTTTTTCATTTGTTCATGACAACATAATAAAAGCCCATTAAGAATTTTCAAGTAAAATTCTATGAAATGAAATTAATCCTCATGGCCTAAATTCATCAATATGGCCGAGTGGTTTAAATCATTTGTCATCATATGACAATGTCAAAAAATTTATTGACATTCATTTCGTCCTATGTCCAAAAGGACAAAAATACCATTTAGACAATTTTCGTAAAACTTGTATCGTTCTTGTTTTGACTTAGCTTCTAGTTTAACTGTTCTTACTCGATATGATTTGTGATAGTGACCTCATGGATCCAAATGAACAAAGCTTAAGCTAAAATACTTGGACTCAAAAGTTCACAAACCTTTTCCAAGTTTAGCTTAATGTCAACTGACTCCACTACAGAGTTTACACTGAGAATCTCTCGGTTCAAATGAATTTATTTTCTACTCAAGAATTCAAGTGAATTGTGATGACTGGATCCACTGAATATTATCTATGTTTACCCTTCATGAATATCATCAACTAGTCGGGATTTACAAAATTACTATTTTACCCTTCTATCTGTTATTTCCTCAACTCATTTGTCGCTTGTGAATAAGTTAAAAATCATGTATTAACGAGGAGCTAACAAGTCACATTGTTTCATCCAAAAGAGTCATGACTCAATTTGGACACTGGCCAGTTCATTTATTCACATTCCAAGGAACAAAGCGCTTTGAGGTGATATACATTGCGTTTCAGCAATCTTGTACATGAATTCCATATCTATGAGATCTTCACAAAGTTACTCATGACATTTTCATAACTTAGTACTTCACCAATAGGTCATGTTAAGAATCACATAGTGAATCCGAACTCTGACTTTCTTAAATGAGAATACGTAACCTATGAAATGACATGTCTCATTTCAGGATTGAGGTAAGCATGATGCAATTCATACGTAGCGACTTCGAGACATAAGAGGTTAAATGGTTTGTTCTTATTCTATCTCTAGAAGTGCACTGGTCAATTCAGTACCTTCAGAAGATACCTAGAAGAACTATAGAGTCTCCAACTCTCAATGCCTCGTAATCAGACATCATAGATTCTCCTAACAATCGTACTGAGATCAATAGTCCTTTGATCCTTATATTGTGAATATATTGTTTCAAGCAAACCATGAAGAGTTTATTCATGCAAATCTACATTTGTCTCTTCATATGTTGTTAGGTTTGTTTAAGGACTAAAGACTATAGATTATCATAAAGCTTCAAACAGACAAGGAAAAATGAATGAACGTTTCAACTTTTATTAATGATTCCGCAGTTACAAGCAAGAGTCTTCGTGAGACTTTATTATATCGAATGTACATAAGTAAAGACTACAATTCTTCTTGTGGGCACCATTGACAACAGAGTTCGCAACTGACGATTGGAAGGTAATGTATAATTCAAAAAAATTATGTCATCTTCTATCAAATCGAACTATAACGTAATTTAATATCTGCAGAAAAAGTCTGATCGCAACATGGACAATTCAAAGAACAAGAAAACGAAGTCCACACAAGGATCTATTTCTTTCTTGCCTCATCGACATTTGAACGTAAGTTTATTCTAATTTTATAATATTTATTTTGCAATAAATACATTAATCATATTTTGATAAAAACTGCAGAGTAGGGAAGATGAGACTTTGGTCTCGACGTTAGACGCGTGAGAGAAAAAATACCAAGATGATCAAGGCAACTGGACGACAGATTGGGCAAAACAAGCATTTGTAAGTTACTTGTGTTAATTACTTAATAATCAATATTCGATAATCTTAATAATTTTTTTAACATATGTTTGAAGGCGCGAATTAGAACTCAAGTCGAGGATATTCAGCGACAAGCAGCGGAGTCAGGCCAAACGTTTGACATAGACCAGGCGGAGCAGTATGCGATGGATAATGTTCTCGGGCAACGTCAAGATTGGTATGTCGGGATAGGTCCCTCGATCCCGAGATCATCGTATCTCTTGGCTCAGGCTCAGGACGAGAGCTCGTCATCAGGTTCGTCATCGAGGCGCGTTCCAGATCCAGTGGTTGGCGAGCTACAAGCAGCATTGCCGCACAACAGGTCGGAATGGAAGAGATGAGGTGTGAGCAACGGGCTCAGATGGAGGCCTTTCAGCAACAGTTCTTTGGCTACACACAGCAGCATTTGTCTCCCATGCAGACATCCCCCACGATGCCGCACCTTCGGACGACGCCGCCATCAGCTTCAATGCCGAATGTTCAGACGCCGCCATCAGCTTCAATGCCGAATGCTCATACGCCAGATTCAGTAGAGTTTCAGCGGCAGCGCACCAGGACGCCAAGGCGCACGAGGAAGATTTGGCGGAAGAGGAGGTCGTGCATTGAAGAATTGGAACCCTCCAAGTGAAAAAGGGAAACAAAAGGATATGTTGTAATTTTTTTTAATTTATTAAACGTAAATTATCAAATTTCTATTGAGAAATTGCCCCATTTGCCACTTCTTTGATAACTATTTCCCACATTCCACTAAAAGCTTAATTTGTCCCAAAATGCCACCATGACAAGAGTAAAAAGTCAAGTTTGCCATTCACTATCTATTTTCTTAACAAATTTATCTGTATCTTCACTCAGCCATTTTCTCCCGAAATGAAGCCAATTAATAGGTCTCAGTCACACTCTCTCTCCTCATTCGTCCATCTCTTCTCTCTCTCTCGTCCAGTACATCTCTTCAGTCTCTCGTCCAGATCTTCTCTCTCTCTCTCTCACTCTCCCCATTTTTCCCTCATCTCGTCCAAGCTCTCTCGTCCAGATCTTCTCTCTCTCTCTCCCTCTCTCTCCCCCATCTCGTCCAAGCTGAGAAAACTCGTGAACACGGCTCAAAAAAGTCGTCGGAGGAGCTCAGTTATTGTCGGAGCAGCATTTCGACTCTCAGCCCAAAAAAAGAGAAGTTGCAATCCACGAAATAAAGCCCTGGGTTCGTTGTTTTTTCATTTTCTGGGTATAAAAAGTTGTTCGTCTTCAAATAATGAAGTTTTTGTTGTTTAAAAGCATGAGTTTGTTATGGGTATGTTATGTGATTTTTGAAGATGACGTTCATTTTGTTAACATTTATGTCAACAATGTTGACTTTAGATGTCAACAATGTTGACATCTAAAGTCAACATTGTTGACATGTAAAGTCAACAAATAATAACTCTGTTTACTTTTTTGTACGCAGTGATGACGGATATTTATTTATTATTCAAGCACAGTGGTACTTGGGTTGAACCTGGCCGGTATCACGAGAAACGATCTTTGGGAATCGTGGTGTCGTACGACGTCAACTTCGCTAGTTTGATGCAAATCATTTACACGAACTTACGTAAATCACCATCCACTCATACTGTTGGTGTTGCATACTCGATGGCTGGTGCAGTGCAGCCTGTTGAGATAACCAACGATGACACGCTCAAAGGTTTCTTATATTTGCGGAAAAGACGGGAAGATAACATGGAGAAATTTCAATTGATATTGGAAGTAAATGAAAAACAATCGGGTCCCGATTCACCAGAGATTGGATCCACTCCCAACAGTCGTGGTAGTGGTTGTGTTGGAAATCTACCTAGAATAGTTTCCGACATGCCATCTATAGCCGAGGAGGGGTCTGGTTCGGTCCCAACTCTTAATCAAACTGTGGGATTAGATTACTTTATGTTATTTGACGATGCGACACAACGACGAGGCTCTCCACCACCACAAAACTGTCATCCACCACAAAACTCGCATCCACCACCACAAAACTCGTCTCCACTGCGAAACTCGCCTCCACCACAGAACTCGTCTCCACTGCGAAACTCGCCTCCACCACAAAACTCGTCTCCACTGCGAAACTCGCCTCCACCACAAAACCCTCATCTGCCGCCACCACGATCTCTCCAATACCACACAACTCCAATCCTCCATTGTATTCGCCGCTGAGTTCACATAGCGTCCCAAGTTCATCTACTAGGAACGGTGCAGACGATGATACTATTGTTTTAGATGTCCATTCCCCTGTATATATTGAGCTTCATGCACTGTATGCTAATAAAAAGGCTTTACAAAAACACTTGATGTTGTTCGCTGTAGTCAACAACTTCACATATAAGACAAAGAACTCAGACAAACAATCTCTCCACGTTGTTTGTCCGGGAGAGGGCTGTAATTGGTCTGTTCGAGCTGTGAGAAAGGCAAACACGCCCATATTTCAAATTAGAAGGTAAATTGTCTTTATGTTCCATATGTTCTTTGTCTGTTGACTTCTTATGTCAACAGTTGATGTCTACTGTTGCCATAGATGTCAACAAACAAAGAGTAGATTGTTGCAGATGTCAACATTGTTGACATCATACGTCAACAACGTAGACATTATATGTCAACAATATTGACATATAATGTCAAAGATTGTTGCAGATGTCAACATTGTTGACAACAGACGTCAACATTGTAGACATTATATGTCAACAATGTTGACGTCTGTGTTATAATTCTGAACTTTTTCCCCGGTGATACTCATGGAATTTTCATGTTTCAGGTTTGACAAAGACCACAGTGGTGCCTTACACGTAAGGCAAGGACGTCACCCGCAAGCAACGAGTAAGCTAATTGGAGAGGTTGTAAAGCACAAGTGTATTGATCCAACGATGGGTATGTGCATACCAAAAGAGATAATGAGTTATATGCAAATGGATTACGGTATTTCCATGACTTACAAAAAAGCATGGCTGTCTAGAGAGAAGGCACTAAAGTCCCTCTATGGTAGTTCAGCAGATTCGCACGCGTTCTTACCTAAGTTAAGGTACATGATCGAGACTAAGAATCCCGGTTCTTTTTTTGACCTAGTCACTGGTGCGGGCGGCGTATTTGTCTGTTTTTTCATGGCACTCGGCCCTTGGAGATGTGGTTGGGAGTACCTTAGACATGTGATTATCGTTGATGGTACCCATTTGAAGAACTATTATAAAGGAACGTTGTATACAGCGTGTAGGATGGATGGAAACAAGCAAATATTTCCGTTAGTCTATTGTGTTGGTCCTTCAGAATCTAACGAGGCGTGGAGTTACTTCTTCACCAAATTGAAGGACGCATATGGGGAACATGAGAATCGAGTATTTGTATCTGACAGACACGCTGGCATAATCAATGGCGTGAGGACGATATTTCCGAATTGTTATCATGGTTTTTGCATGTTCCATCTCTACGGTAATTTGAAGACTGCTTTTAAGGGGATTACGAAAGATGTGAAGTGGAAATTTTACGGCGCCGCAAAGGCATACACGATGAGTGAATGGGAAAGTTACATGGTCATGTTGGACGCTGAAAATCCGGAAATACGTCGATACTTGACAAATGATGTCGGGAACCATAGGTGGGCACGATGTATGTTCAGGGAGAAAAGGTACGGTATCATGACAAACAACAACGCGGAATTGAATGCATTAAACGTAAAAGTGAGACAGTTTCCAGTTGCAAAGTTGATGGATTGGCTAAAAGAGAGGAGTATGAAATGGTTTTGTGAACATCGAGAAGCTGCGGCAAAAACACAAACGATTCTGACAAAAGAATACCACGCCAGAGCGGACAAGTACATTGGATATGCTGTTCGAATGACTATAAGTGTTTGATAATCGTTGATATGTGTAATCTGATGTCAACAATGTAGACATCAGATGTCAACAATGTAGACATCAGATGTCAACAATGTAGACATCATATGGAAACAATGTAGACATAAGATGTCAACAATGTAGACATCATATGTAAACATTGTTGATGTCTATGTCAACATTGTTGACAACTATGTCAACAATGTAGACATCAGATGTCTACATTGTTGACATCTGATGTCTACATTATTGACATAGTTGTCAACAATGTTGACATATATACGTTGTTGACTTCATTGTTCGTAACTATATCTAATGAACCTTTTTTGTATACTAGGTCAGACCATCTTCAGTCAACGAGTTTGAGGTAGTAGACAGAGATGGGATTGTATTAGCCGTTAATTTAGATGATAGAACCTGCTCTTGTCATCGATGGCAGGCGCATGATTTTATTTGTCCACACGCAATCGCGGCTTACCGAGTTCGCAACCGTCCAGTTGAGAGCTTTATTTCTAAGGTATATACTACAGAGTATTTGCAGGCAACCTACGCAGCTGTACATCATCCTCATGGCGACATTTCGAGTTAGGATATTCCCTCTGAGGTGGAGAATATCCGCATTCTTGCGCCTCAGCACCAAGCACGTGCTGCCGGTAGGCCAAAAAAGCGAAGAATACCCTCTCAAGGAGAGGATGTTATTAGGCGCAAGTGTGCGCGTTGCGGGGAAATTGGTCACAATCGTCAAACTTGTAATAGTGCAACTCTATTGTCCTAGCCTCCTTTGTCAACCTTTTTTGTTGATTTCAAATAATTGTGTACTTTGTTTGTGATTTCAGATATTATATTATCGTGTACTTTGTTTGTGATGTCAGATATTATTGTGAGTTCATACTTGTTTTGTGATTTCAGATGTCAACAATGTTGATACTCAGATGTCAACAATGTTGACATACATGTCAACATGTTGATATGTATGTCAACAATGTTGATACTCAGATGTCAACAATGTTGACATACATGTCAACAATGTAGACATGTATGTCAACATTGTTGACATCTGAGTATCAACATTGTTGACATCTCTATGTACACAATATCATAATAAAGTACAAATATAATAATAAAATATCATAATAAATCAACAATATCATAATAAAGTACATATATAATGAAACTGAGATTAAGTTAAAATTTTACATACCATAATCATTAAAGTATCATAACTTTAACAAAAACTAAATAAAATAAATAAGAGTTTATGCATCAATTTAGCTCATTCATCCATGTCGTTGTCCGATTCGGCCTCTCTTGCAATTTTCACCGCCCCGTGTCGATAGAGGTCGATGGTGAACTTCTGTCGGTATATGGCCATGTCCTCTTGTTTGATCGCCGACACGTCAAACCTGTGAGTCATAAACTCAATGGCTTTCACGACAAACATGCCACAATCGCCGCTGTTTCACAAAAATAAGGTATTAGACAAATTTGTGTATTATTGGTAATATTAAACAATATGTAACCATGTACGTACCCATTTCCCTATTGTGGCATGTTGGCAGCAGTTCCGACTTTGAACTTGGCTGAACTCGTGTCTTCAATACCCAATCTATCGAATGCATGAAGAAAACACAGAGCTAATGGGATGAATTCAGCCAGTTTTTGCACGTGGGTTGTGACCATTTTCCTATGGTGTTTGTTTTCGGACATTGAATCGTATATCGTAATAGACCGCTCCCGAATGTTCACAAGTAGAAGGAGCCAGTGCGACCTATCCGCGTAACAAACGGGCACGTATACGACATCGACGTCCACCCACGGCCATGAGTGCTTCAAGGATTTGTTATGGCAGTTATGTAGTCCACAATTCGGGACTGATTGGCCCAATCAAATCCACGATTCATATCCTTGGATGCAATAATTGTGAAAGAAAACGTTCATTATTGTGAACGAATCTTTTAGTTGACACAACCACTGCTTCTTTCTAAGGTAGTATGATATAACATCGACATGCTGCAATTACAATGAATAGACATGTAAGCATGATAGATATGATGACATCTGATGTCAACAATGTCAACAATGTTGACATCTGCATCCAATTGTTCAGCGGACTTTAGACTGTGATTCAGTCAATTCTTCTTGACTGTCTTCTATTTGGCTCTCTTCATCGGCATTACCGTCACCTCTTTGGGACTCTTGAACAGGGCCTATAAAAAGGAGACCAGACATTACGTTAAACATATTTCAAAAAATACCATAGATGTCAACATTGTTGACATCTTATGTTGACATAAGATGTCAATAATGTTGACATCAGATGTCAACAACATTCGAATTACCTAAATCGGCTTGTGTCTTCCCCTCCCCTTCCATCTGTTCTGAATCGTCTTTGTCTCTCTTCTCTTCATCTTGCTTCTCTTCATCTCCCTTTTCATCATCTTTATTCTCATCGTCATCTTTTTTCTCTTCATCTTTCTTTTCTTCTTCTTCTTCGTCTTCTTGCTCTTCTTCAACTTGACTATCTTCTTGTGGCGGCACTGGCTCTTCTTCAACTTCTCGAGGCAAAGGCTCAACTTGACTGTCTTCTTGTCGAGGCACCGGCTCGACAATCTTGCGGGACAATTCCATAAACTGTTCATTCATACTTTTCTTGAATGATTTGAATTCATGTTTCATGTCTATCTTAAACAAGCTCCACTCTCCTTTCAGGTGGTTGACCGTGTCTTCGACACTCTTCAACCGAGCCTGTGAAAAATTAAAGATGTGACAATTTAACAAGCCATATTTTATGTTCTCTACATGTTAAAGATCAGTCCATATTACCTCGAAGTCGGTGCTTGGAACTGCAAAAGCAGTTTTGGATGGGAGGGACGTGTCTCCTTCTGATTCAATCCGAGCATGTAATATCAACAATAAATCTCAACAATTTATCAATAGTATCAACAATATATCTATTGTTTGTTGACATCGTCTGTATGTCAACATTGTTGACATCAGATGTCAACAATTTTGACATAGGATGTCAACAATGATGACATAGGATGTCAACATTGTTGACATCTGATGTCAACATCTCTTTCAACAAATCTCAATGAAGACAGAAGTAATTACCTCTGCTTTTCCTTTCTGGTTTTTCTTCTTCTTCTTCTTCTTTTCATCTAACTTAAAAATAGTTTTGGATGGGAGGGACGTGTCTCCAGCAGATTCAATCCGAGCCTGTAATATCAACAATGGATGTCAACAATTTATCAATAACGTCAACAATATATCTATTGTTTGTTGACATCAGATGTCAACATGTTAACATCTATTTCAACAAATCTCAATGAAGAAAGAAGAAAGAATTAAAATATTTACTTACCTCTGCTTTGCCTTTTTGGTTTTTTTTTCTTCTTCTTCTTCTCCTCTGACTTAAAAATGTTATCATCACCGATGGTGTTGAACGCTAACTCCTCCGATTGAAAATCGATGTTTTGGAATGTGTTTTCCAACACATGAGTCACCGATTTCCAGTGTCGCATCAGTGGAATAGATGTTTCCGACACTTTGTCACACAACGCGAGTGACGTGAACACAGACATCGTCTCGAATGCCCAAATCTATAGTGGATACAGAAATGAGGGAAGGTTGATCTTCCCTTTTGAGTCGGACTTCTCGCCAACGTTCTTCACGTATTTGACGGCGCTTTCGTGATAGAATTTCCAAACCACGTTACCCCACGGATATTTGTTAAACTGGTTTAAGTCCTCGACCAGCTTAACGTACGACAAATCAGGAATGTTGGTGTGGCTAGGTGCACCGAGGAGAACGTTGCACAGGAAGTGAAGGATTAAGAACTTTACCCGCCTCTCGGGATTGTCCCACCCTTTGCTCTCCTTCAGTTTAGAAGTCAACACCGCCCGTGACTTGAGCGTGCCATTCTGAAAAATGTTCGAGTACAAACCACCGTCAACAACTTCATTGTACTCAGGAGCTTCAAAATTGTCGACGACGCGAAGACCAGTGATTTCCGCGAAGTGCTTTATCGTGAAAGCACATGGTTGTCCGGCAACCTCAATAAACAGTGCATCTTCGCAGTCCTCCTGGCATCATACCTACCAACCCTCATTAGCAAATGGTTGATAATCTTCGAAGATCGGTTGATTTTCGATAGTTGAAGAAACTGGCCAAAGCATGAATTGCTAAACAAGGACTTCACTTCTTCGGTCATATCCGCAGCTTCCTCGAATTTCTCGAGGGATCCAAAGAAACTGAAATTATGGTCTACAATGTTCCCTTCGGGAACAAATCTCGACCAACCCTGAAAATAAAGATTAATAGATAAGGAAATGATATGAGAATTAGGAAAAAAAACAATAAATTGTTGACATCTGATGTCAACATTGTAGACATAGATGTCAATAATGTTGACATCTTATGTCAACAATGTTGACATCTGATGTCAACAATGTTGACATAGATCTCAACAATGTTGACATCATATGTCAACATTGTTGACACGTCAATGTCAACTGTTGATATAGATGTCAACAATGTTGACATATATGTCTACAATGTTGATATCGATGTCAACATTGTTGATATCTATTCAGAGACAAATACAACAACAATACAGACCGATTCCCATGTTCAGAGACAAATATTCCAACAAGTATTCACAGACAAAATCACCAACAAATATTCAGAGACGAACCGATTCCCATGTTCAGAGACTAATATTCCGAAAAATCAAGAAAATTTCATCAACAACACTAACCCATAATTTCATCAACAACACTAACCCAAAATAAATCAATAAAATCTAAATAAATCAATAATTTTTAGGGATTTTGGATCAAAGACTAACCTTTGAAGTTCCCATTTTCGTACGAGGTTTTTTGGGAACCACTTCTTCATCTTCCATGTCCGACGAACTCGCCGTGATGTTCTTCCTCTTTGGCGGCTTCGTCGCCGCGATTTTCGTCCGGGGTTTGGGCGAAGTTGTTGTTTTCCGTTTTCGAGCCGGCATTGGACTTCACGGCTCCTCCGGAACTTTATTTACGATTGTCCGAGGACTCCGACGCGGGGGTGTCCGACGCGGGGGTGATGGGTTTGAGTCCGCCATTTTTCTTCTCGATGTTAGGGTTCGGGTGAGAAATGATGGGTTTGATTTTAGTGGGTTGAGAAATGAGATTGAAAGGTTATTGTAGAGACGAAATGGGTGGGTTTGAGTCGACGGTTTCACGGAGGTTATATGCAGTTACAGAGAGAGAGAGAGAGAGAGAGAGAGAGAGAGAGAGAAGTCCGACGGTTTTGACGTGAGAGAGAGTGAAAATTTGAGTTTGAGATGAGAAAAAGAGAAAGAGGAACAATTCGGGAGAAAATGGGTTGACGAGAGAGAGAGAGAAGAGATGGACGAAGGAGAGAGAAGAGATATGCCAATTTGTTAAGAAAATAGATAGTGAAGGGCAATCTTGACTTTTTACTCATGTCATGGTAGCATTTTGGGACAAATTAAGCTTTTAGTGGAATGTGGGAAATAGTTATCAAAGAAGTGGCAAATGGGGCAATTTCTCATTTATATTTGTTAATATTAGAATTTCTATTAAATGATCTATATAATTATTATATGAATCAACATAATGATTATTATTAAAATTATTTAATTAATTTTATAAAAAAAAATTATAAGCTTATTCTAATAGAATCAACTTCATAATATGCTTATTCTATTAGAATCAGCATTTTATAAAAAATAAAATAAAAAACTAAAGAGTTTCTGCGACTAATCGCATCTGAAAGTAGAACCCACAAAACCGGAGGACACATCTGGTAAAACTCACAAAACCGGAGGGATCCTCCGGTTTTGTGAGTTTTACCGGAGGGATCCTCTGGTATTGATGGTCCTGGCAGAGGGGTCCTCCGGTTTTGCGTCTTTTTTGCATTTGGATTGTCGTTTTTCCATACGAAAAATGACGCCATAACATTAACCCCCAAGTTTTACATGCGACTCGTCGTGCGTGAAACTATAACTTTTCGGTACCGTTTTGAACATTCCAGTGAACTTGGATGTGTAAGCTTCAATTACCCAGATCTTTTTCGAATTTTCGCTCACTATTTTTTTTTTAACGTGGTAGTGTTTTCCGAATCTGGTGTTCCAATTTTTTTTATTTTTGCTGGTAAACACAACTTT
This sequence comes from Urtica dioica subsp. dioica, assembly GCF_054948205.1. Classification (NCBI taxonomy): domain Eukaryota; kingdom Viridiplantae; phylum Streptophyta; class Magnoliopsida; order Rosales; family Urticaceae; genus Urtica; species Urtica dioica. The sequence goes on from NC_142756.1 coordinate 11,274,627, forward strand.
TGTGATTTGGCGAGGCAGGCCGAGACATCGCTTGAAACCCTCCGCCTTGCGAGGGAAGAGGGTCTGAAGGCTGGTCGGGATAAGGGCGCTTCAATGATTAAGAAGCTGCGAGAAGAGGTTGTTGTGTTCTCGGGAAAGGACGGTGATCAGGCGGCCGAGCTCCTATGTCTGCGTTCGGCATAGACATTAGAACGCAAACATTTTTTTTACTTTCAACCCCCACTTGTCACCAGGTTAGAAGCCACTACTTTGCTTCGAATCAAGTTGATCTGGTCGAATTTAGAAAGAAAAAAAAAATTAATATCGAAATTAGAACACTTCATGACGAGGAGGTACCTGTTTCGTGACTATGTGGTCTCAAAATTTCGAGAATTTGTGACGACAAAATCATGAAATTTTGTGACAACATCGTCGCGAAACCCCTAAATTTTGTGACCACATCGTCACGAAACCCCTAAATTTCGAGACAACAAGGTCATCTCACTTTGTATTTCCTTGAGAAAATGCACCATAAAAACTTTGTTCCCGAGAGAAAAGTGATTTCCAGGATCATTTCAACTGGTATATACCTTTAAAAATAAACCTAGACCACATAAGTCGTGGACACATTTGGATCAAGAGATAACACGTTATATTACGTAAATTTGAGAAATAGCATACATCAGTTACCATTCCTTTGAAATATATCATTTTCTCGATATTTTTTAAGATAACCAATATTGAAAAATTATATGTCAACAAAATAATACAAGTCACTATCTCATGATCTCATATAATGTTGGCTTACATGGTTCATACAATGTTGGCTTACGTTCGGATCATGAGATAACGACATGAAAATATGGTTACAAGTTTTTAAAAGACTGAATGACATGATAAGTTTAGACTATATCATATTTTTAAAATTTTAAATGATAACATTAGACAATAAATATATTTCAACAAAAATTTACAGAACATTGCCTCGTGATCTTTATGTAATGGAACTTACAGTGATTTTTTTATTTTATTCCTGACGCCACTATTCGACCACTTTGTAAACAACTATATGTAAAAACAAATAATTTCCCAATTATTTGGATGAATGTGTCCTTAAATATCGGAATTTCGTGACAAAGAGGTCACGAAGTATATATGTTTCGTTTCACAAAATATTTGACTTTCGTGACATCATGATCATGAAATATTTTGCTTTCATGACCACTTTGTCACGAAATATTGGAATTTCGTGGTTACTTTATCATGAAACATAAGAATTTTTCGACCACTTTATCATGAAACAGAAAAGATTTGTGACAACATGGTCACGAAATAGGGTCATTTTCATGGATTTGTGTTGTCACGAAATTGTTGAATTTCGTGACAATGTTGAGCTGAAGCTGAAAATTTAGCCTTTTCGTGACAATATGGTTACAAAATTTACGCTTAAAAGAAAACATGGTTAAGACCTATCTTAAAAAAAAATAAAAAATAAAAAACCTAGTCTCCTAGGGCTTTGCATTGATACCCATTTTTTTTAAACGGAATTCGAAATCAAGAGCTATGGACTTTGCAAATTTTAGGGGTTTTTTTTTTTTTTTTGCTACTTTCTCTCTCTTCCTTTTCTTAGCTCTAAGGGTAGATCTTGGGGGGGGGGGGGGGGGGGGGGGGGAATTCCTTATTGTGACATTTTTTAAAAAATGTCCAAAAATCTATTGGCTTTTTTTTTACTCCAGCAATTTCCCCACATTATATTATGTACACACAAGAAAATGAATTAACTTTTTGGAAAAGAATGGAGCACTCGATAGCCCGAAAAGAATTTTATTCTGCTTATTCCTATTTCTACTGTCTGTAACGCGTGCCCATTCAAAAGACAACAACGAGAAAAGACCCATCATGACAAAACTGAGCAAACGAAGAGACTACACTACCCGGCCCAGCTGTGTGACTCAAGTTCTCTGGTCAGAGGTGGTATTCAAACGGAGAAACTGTAATTTATCAGATGAGAAGGAAACAAAAAAAAGTAGTTGAGATTATTCTGACATTATTCTTTCCGGTAAAGCTATTTGTACAAAGAACATGAAAGTTATATGCTAAAGCTCTCTCAAAGTTAGAACACGAAAGTGGTCAAATCCCCTACAGCGAATACAAACCAGAGGACTCAAAAACACTTGTGCCTCTTCTTATCAACCCTTCACGCAAAAAGAAAAGAGAAAACAAACAAATATATATATATATATATATATATATAGTACCACGAATAATATATATTTTATGGCTGATTGAAAGAGCTCACTCCTCCTTGCTCGTGATGGTCGGCGACCGGCGGGCTCACAACAGGGATGTCCAAGCTGGCAGTCGTTTCGTTCTCGGGGCCTATTTCTCGTACATCAGGCTCCGTTGCCTGAATATCACTCCATTCGCTATCTCCGACTGTCTGAACCACGCTCTCATCGGCCACCGGGATCGCTTTCGACACGCTGAGGCACGCCTTGTCCACATCTTCATCGGAAGAATCCACGTGTTTCGTCAAGGGAACACCGTTCCCGATATCCGAGCACGACTCGGTCTTCTCCTCGAAAACTTGCCCCGTCTCGATGTGCTGTCTGCTCCACAGGAAAAATGAATAAATAAATAAAAGGGTTTAGACAAATTTAACAGATTTGTGGGGGGCGGTTTTTTTTTTTTTTTTGGAGGATTTTTTTAGATGAGAAACCTTTGAAGTTGTGCTTGTAACTTATTTACGTAGGCCAAAAGTTCTTCTTTGTCCTTCAAAGCGTCGGTTTCTTTCTGCACGGCTTCCTTTATTCTAGCGTGGGCGCTGGCCTCAGCGACCCTCACCTTCTCTTCCGCTCTCACGACGCCCGCTTCCAAAATTACGCCGCGGTCTCTAGCTTTCGCCAGCTCGTTGCGCCACATGTGCACCTCTGCAATCGCAGAGTCTCTCTGCTTGATTAACTCGTCTCTTTCTCTACTCAAAGCTACGGCTCTGTCTTCGGATTCCTTCAACTGAAATAAGCAATTAAAATAAAAGAATTTACATGACTTTTGAGTAATTTCAATGTGGAAACAATGATCCCTCTCTGTTTGAGAGAAAGTGCCTAAAAAAAATCTATGTATGATTTAAGAAAAGCATGCATCACCACACGTGGCATTGATGTGAACTCGTGTGGGATCGTTCCCACTCATATTGTTCCTAACCAATGCCATATGTGTGGTGATATGAAGCATTCTTCTACAGAATCCATCGGTACCTTCAAACTGGAAGATTCTAGCTGCTTCTCTGACTCTTTTGTGATGCGCTCGATTTCACCAAAAGCAATTCGCCTTTGATCGTCCATGATATGCGCTGCAGATGCAGCTGCCTCGGCAGCTTCGGCAGTCTCAGTTAATTTATCAGCTATCTCTTTTATCGTTGAATCTCGTGCACGCAGCTCCCGAGCCAGATTTTGTAGTTCCTCATCCTTAACGCGTAGGGTTTCCTGCAAAATAAAGTGAATATGCTCCAAAATCTATCACTTCTCTTTGATAGACATTGTTCATAACCTGAACCAACCCACCATTTCGCATGTGTAGGTAGAGGTGTCTACCACGGAGCTAACATCTCTAGTCTAAATTTGATCTTGGATCAGAATCATTGACAAAAGTAACTGTATATATAGCAAGGCCAGCACAGGATGACCTTTCTCAGCCTTGAATCTTACCAGAGAGGATTCATCATCCAACAAAAGTTATTTTGATATTTTGAAAAGAGCACTTCTGTTCAGAATTCACACCATGTCGAATTCCACAACAAACCAGAATACTAAAATCACATGCCAAGTGTATTGTTGGCAATTTGACCACTTCCAATGTTTGAATCATATAAACTTGTGAAATCTAAAGCACTGTTGTCTCGAAATCAAAACACTAAACCACCACAAAACAGAGAACCTAATACCTTCATGATGGTAAAATCATCCATTGGACCATCGGTGGTCTTATTTGCCATCATTCCAAGAGCGTTTCTCAAGGAAATTTGCATTGCAGCTTCAATTTCTTTAGAACACTCCATAGCTGTCGAATTGGCAGCAGCAACTACTGTTGCAACAGTTCCTAATTTTGCAGAGCCATTGCCACTCAAGGAATTGACTGCCTCTGTATGGGCTTTTAAAACCAACTGTGTTGCCCTGAAAGTCAAAAAGCATGAGAAAACAAGAAACCAATATTAAACAAAATGCAAGAACAAAGGGGTTTACTCTATAATGCAAGCAGCAACCAAAACAATATGACACAGATCAAGCCGTGGGGAATTCAAACATTAGAAGCTAAATCTTAGTCCGTAAGTTATACTATTTTACTTACTCTGATTTGCACTGGAAAGATAGAACAGCGTAACAAAATAAACGTAGTAAATTTTCTGGAGAATACTTCACAGTATATAAAAAGCGGTTGAGAGGAAACAAAGTATAATCCACAGGACAATGGAGAAAAACTCACTGTAACGTTGATACCCAAGCTCTAGCTGCACCAGGTGTCTCTGCACAGAGGAAATAGTCCTTTTTTTGCGGGGTTCCTATATCTGTGTTGCATAGTTAAGAATAACAGTATATGATGTGTTCTCAAGTGTACAGATTTTTTTTTTCCTGCAGAATCAAATAAATAAAAGGATAATTGTCATTCGTGTATTCCTAATCACAAATATACGTAGATAGATAAGGATACAAAAACAGCATCCATCATACTTCGGAAGACCACTGCAACAAAAGAAAATCCATGTCAAATTCGGAGTGATATCGTCACCATGGCCGGATAATATAGTAGATAAAACTAGGCCATGAAACACGAATCTTACTTGAAGTTCACGGGCGACAGAGTAATTGTACTATGGGCATCAAACACGATGGTCCCTTTGACAGCTGTTTCTGTTCTTCTTATCCTGAAGCGTTAAGAAACAACAAGTTGTAAAGATAGAAAACAAATTTGCGGCTTATCATCATACTGCTCAAAGCAACAAAACTTTTTTTTATAAGCAAAGCAACAAAACTTACTTGTATTCCATTCGTCCTGTAGTTGGATCCAAAACCACCCAACGCTCATTCCACTTCCTTAGCTGATAAATATGAAATTTCGACAAGTCAACAAAGTTCTCCATGATATATGGCAAACGGTTTGTCAACTTCATAATACTTCAAAAAGGGTTAAGAGATAAAGTCCCAAAATGCAAAATTCAAATAGCAAAACCGTATAGTATTACAACATTTTCTCACAACTCTAAGAGCGTTCTTCCGATAAAGAAAACTAAGCTTTTAGACTCACATCATCTTCTTTCTAATGTACATAGTAATCACAAATGCATTTTGATTACTGGTTTCATTTCCCAACCAATTTCAACATCTTTAATTCCAAAGACCGTTTTTTCCTATAAAAAAATTAAAAATTAAAAAAATAATGGACGTGTCTTACGACGGTTACTGGCTAAAACCGCTAACTCAGTCATCTTTGAAAACCAGCAAAACTAAAAGCACATGTTTAGAAAAGAAAACACATGTCATATCTCAAAAACCAAACCAACTTTTTTGAAATCCAGTATGGGAAATGTATCCTAAATTTTTTAACATAGAATTTCAAATTCCAATTGCCAATTCGATCGGACACTTAATGAACAGTCAATCTTCCTGGTAAATTCGGCCAACTCCAAATTTTAGAAAGCTACAAATACCAGCAAAGGAAAATCTAGAAGGATTTAAGGTTATAATTAGCACTCAGTCAAACGATGTATCGCAAATTCACTCAAAAAATTAGGTCCGCAAATAATCAACGAGAAATGAAATCCAATTGCCAAGAATCGAGTCAGTACCGTTTCGGAGCGCTTGAGAAGTGGGCCCTGGAGCAAATTCCGACCCGAACCCGATGCCAGCTGGCGCTTGATCTTCTCCAAGCTGCTCTCGGCGCTCTCAGCCCTCTGTTAGGCTCTCGATCAGATCAAATGCCCCAAAAAGAAATGAACTGAATCGATACATGGATATATATATATATATATATATATATATACACACATTTAGGGGGAGAGTGAAGATAAGAAATTACCGGAGAAGCACCATTGGAGGCCATTGTAGATCGGAGTTGAGTTGAGAGAGAGGGTAAGAGAAGTACGAGGACGAAGAAGAAATAGTTTGTGAATTGCGAATGTCAAAGGGGTTTCACGAGGCTGTTAGGTCTACTTTCATGGACTTGTTGTTGTATGAGTTTTTTTTTTTTTTCCCTTACAATTAATGAGCTCTCTAGTAGTTCAGCTTTCTTCTTTTTCACGTTTAACAGATGTCATGTTATCGCTCCTCCAATTACGAAATTTTAGATGAGATGAGAATGAGCTTTATGGAAATGAACAATAATAGATCCTATTGTTTTTTTTCGTTCCCTGATTCAGCTTATTCTCGACTGATTCAGTTTATTATGTATTAAATTCTGTCATTTTGAATTGAAGTCGATTATTATCATTATAATTCAAATGGAATTATCGAAGCGCATAAAACGAACAACACAAATTCTTTATTAATTAATATGCTAACTTCATAAAATTAAGTGCTTTAAATTTATTATATAAATACATAATTTATCTATCGACCCATGATTTATTTTATTTTTCTTCAATAACCTATATTAGTTTACATAATTTACATTCTATATTTATTGTGGAACGTAAGTTCTCTAAAAGCTTATTCTTAGATATATATTATTGATGAATTTGTTGAAACCAATCGATCTTCTAGTTTTTTTTTAAGAGTATAGTCAAAGTTTCATATTATTAAAAAAATAGTCCACTAGAATTTATTTAAATCTGATGGACTACTTCCTTAATAAAATGAAATTTTAGCTATTTTTAAAAAAAATGGTGTGTTATTGGGTTACAGATCTAATTGTCTTTATATTATTAGATAATTATGGTATCTAATATAACTTAATTGGTAATTTTACACCACTTCTAGAGTGGAGATTGTGGGTTATTTCTCATTGGTATCGAAATGCCCTTCAAAAACTATGTGGTCCCGATATTATTTGAAGACATTGATAAATAAATAAATAAAAACAAGTGGATGTAAAATGTTGATTTTTGTTATATTTAATAATACTCTATATATGCCATTGTAAATTTGTAATAATTAATAATTCTATTTTTTTTTTCTCTTAGAGTGTTGAATTTTCTCTATATATGCCTTAAGGATCTCGATTCTCTTGGGCACCCAGAATTCGATTTATTGTCCATGGTAATTGGAGGACTCTTGATTTGCAAAATGTGCATATTTCATCTTTGTTTCCATCGGTTCGTCTTTATCTAAAGCTCAGAGTTATCGGATGCACATCAAGTTTGAGGAAGAAGAACAATTTTTTTTTTTGCTACACGGTGTAATTAACCTCCCGAAAGTGATTCAATTATGAATAATGTATGATCGATCCCGAAAAATCATATCATAGAAGTATCGTAATATTTTGTTTTTTGTGTGTATGTAATGAAGAGCGCCGGTTTTCTGGTCAAAGAGCAGCGTATAACTGCTAATGATCGTATCAGTTGTAAGCATTCAACAATCAAACTAAATATGGCGCCATCATATGTTTACGGTATTCTTAAAAAAAAAAAAAAAAAGACCAAAGACCTTTTACTATTGACTTGTCCCAATAACTGGACATATTCATTATCCTTTACTTAATCCCTTATCTATATGTTGTATATATCGTGGGAGATGTTCACAACATCTTTGTTAAAAATTGAATTGTGACTATGAATTTGTTGAAAATTAGTGTGTTAAATGAAGAGATTTTTGTTGGATTTCATATTGTAAGTGTGGGATAAAAACATTTGCATGATTATATACTATTCTAAACGATACAGCTAAAGAACTTAATTTCTACGTTATAATCTAGACGCGCATGCAAAAATGATATAGTGATAATATAATAAATGATAAGTAAATGATACTTGGTACATACTTATAATTTCTCTCACACTGGTTGTGTGTGTGAATGAATATGTGTTTATATATCAGCTAGACTTCTCCACTTGAAACCAATTGGTTTTAAGATAGAATTCAACATGGTATCAGAGCCTTGTACATTCACACAACTTGAATTTGGCTCGGCTCACGTGAAGCATGAGGGGGATTGTTACTCGGCCTGGTCACGCTACGCGTGAGAGGGAGTATTGAAGTGGAATAGTCTCACATTGGTTGTGTGTGTGAATGGACATGTGTTTATATATCAGCTGCACCTCTTCACTTGAGACCAATTGGTTTTAAGATGGAATTCAACAATCATGTCCACTGTCTGAAGATTGTTGTACGACGACACTGATATACAAATCGCTACTCTACATATGTAGGGAGACAAAATTATGGACTAAATTGGATTACTTAAAAATTTTGGCGTCATTAGTCATTTTTTACACCTTCTTTTAGGACATTATAAAAGAATATTTCTAAAGAGAGCAAAAAAAAATATTGAGCATTGCTCTTATGGTTTTACAAGTTTTCTTTTAAGATTGTAGAAAAAAAAAATAAATGTTGGAAGAGAAATACAAATTATAAGCTTTCAAATTTGAAATATAAATATGATTGTAAACTCTTTACAAAATAAAAGACTTTGTCAATTTTCGTTCATGGGCCAATGGTATGAGAGCTCTAACATGGGCGTTAACTTGCAAAAGCATTATATTAATACGGATCAAACAAATAAAAACTTTTTTATATGTATAATCAATATTTTCAAAACGCATAATATTTTTTTATTTTCAGGGGCACACTTTTCATATGGCTCTAATGAAGCAGATTGAACACTCGTCTTCAGAGAAAAGATAACCTCATTTGTAATCCCAAGCTTTTGGTTTGAAATGAAAAATTTCGTTCTAAATTGACCATAGTTTTAGTGAGCTGAAATGTAATTTTCCGTCTGCCTCCAGGAAGAATCCAAATGCCTTGAAAATATAATTATAAGGATGAAAACCAAATTTCGTATAAGAGAAAGACTTATTTCTTAAAACAACCTTATATTCAAAGAGGGAAAAAATCATATCTAAAATCAATGTCAAAGCAGACAAAAAAACATAATTTTTATTGTACAAAAAAAGAAAATTATGGAACGAAAAATTCAACATAATGTTAATAACATTCGTAACATACATATCCATCTACTATATCTAATCCTGGGCAACGGTATCGGCCGTTTTCCAACTGGAGAGGTAGCAGAAGAAACACTTACGCGGGTCAGACGGGACATGTGTGTGGACCACAAAAGGAAACACTTTTGTTTGTTACAGTTGGCGTGTCCAACGTTTATACTTTATATCGTTTTTTATTTTTTGTACTTTTAATCTCAGTCAATGAAAATCTATCCGTTGGTGCAATCAAGGATTGCAAAACAGTGGACTTTTTTTTTACCGTTTAAGCTCAAAATTGAGAATAATTTTTACACTTTCATCCCTCTTTAATCTAGCACTATAAATACACACCATTTTGATTCAATTTTCACAACAAACCAATAATCTACTCTTTACAATTATCTCTACAAACATTCTATACACAACAATTATCTATATATTATATAAAAATATATAATACAGCCAATTTTTAAAAAATTTATATTATATAGTTTTGAGCATATCTAACTTGTCATCAACTCACCGAAGTTCTAGTCGCATTCTCACGTTATCACAATCACAAGAAGATAAAAGCAACCAAATCAAGAAGTTTAACAAAATCTAATATGCACAAAATTGGTTAAATATTTCTCAATATCCCAATTACAAAAACACCGAATACGCTTCCATCCCAATTCCAACATATTAATATCAACCTCCAAGTTACCCTCAAGAGTCATTCCAATTTGCCCCGATCTCTCCTTATGCTCTACAACAATATCAATATTATACACAACAACCTCCACAACATTCTCCACCACATCAACATCCTTATACCTCATAACCACATGTATACGAAGACACTTACATGGTGTATCAAGAACAACTTCGTAGATTTTAATAATAGTCCTATCCTCCACCGCCTCCACACCTACAGGTCTTGGGGATGATTCTCCCATATAACCATATTAATGCGGAAAGTAATTAATTACGCTAATCATGAGCTAATTAATTCATTGATTATATGACAAGATCTAGATTTACGTTAATTAATTTTATACGAGAGCATATATGTCAAGCAACCGATTTAAGAGTAAACGAATACTTACATTGATTTTCGGTTCAGCTACAGAACGCTCCTAAACCAATCGCGTACTCCTTGCGTCGTCTTGATGAAGGACTCGAGGATGACACCTTAGTCTTCCGAAACGTAATCTCCGAGACGAATAAGAAAGATGAGTGGGCACAGTCTTTATCTCACTAGATCACGAAACTAGGTGTTTCGAGATCTCGCTCTTATTTTACTAAGAATGGAAACGAATTTCCGAGGGGAGGGAGAGGCAGAAGTGCACGGCCAAGGGAGGCTAGAATGCACGAATTTTTCACAAATTAATTGCTTTATTTTGTCTTCCCATGAACCCCTATTTATAGTAGTAAAAGGAGATATTCATGGAACCTTCCAGAATATATTATTTCCTTTTATTGTGTTCACACTAGAGGATTTAATCTGGACCCTTGGATCTCAACAAGTGAATCATACTTTTTCTCTCATTCATCAGATCAATATCTATGGGATATTATTCTCTATTTAAATAGAGAATATTTTATTTAGTGAGATAATAAAGGAGAATATATTATTTTCCTTTAAATATGTTCTCATATATTCTCCTAAATACTTTCCTTTAAATAAGGAGAGAATAAAAGACAATATCTTATATTATTCTCTCTCCTTTATTTAAACAACTAAAGAGAAAATATTGGTAAACACCAATTTGAAATTTTCGAACTTGATGGCACACGGCCAAGGTGATTTGCGCAACTCCCTAGTGCCAAAACCCTAATTCGACTTTTCCATGTGTGCAAGGCCCAATTGCTTAAAACTCAATTAATCATTTATTTACTTGGTCCAACAATAAACAAATAATTAATAATTGTTTATTTACTTGATCAAACAATAAATAAACAATTCTACCATAAATATTTATTTAATTATGCGAATACCCGTTTTTCAGAATTAATGTTGTCAATCATAATTACAGCAAGTGAGATGAATAATGATAAACATTATTATTTGAAAGTTCTTATCCGCCTTTATCAGAGCCGAATCGGGGACTATGGACCTAGTAATAGAAGCTTAACAAATCCGATGAAAAAGACGAAATAGTCATTTCCCTTTTTCATCGATTCGTCTAATCTTGGTCAAATACTCCACTTTGTAAGCCAAGACTGAACTTTCCTTTATACTAGAATTATATTTACTCATTGTGACGAGTGTCCACTGATATAGTCAGTTCGTGATCAAGATCCTCCAGGTTCAACCCGTATCGAGAGAAGTCAATTTATTCCGTTATACTTCCCTTGATACATATCAGCCCTAAGCATTGTTTCTTCCCTAGCGAAAGATTCTTTCGAACGTTACTTACTTCGAAAGTGCGCACAATCTATCGGTTCTGGAATCAACCTTAGGTGAGAGAACATTAACCTTCTTTCAGGAAGGCTGGATTTCGTATCTGTAAATCATTTCCCACTCGAATTATGCTCTGAGAAGACTCCCAAGACATAAGCTGTGATTAACATGAATAGCCTTTTAGCGAATGAGTCAAAGAGCTCAGTAACATAACCCAGTGTCCATGATCACTTCAGGATTTAGATCAAGTCTCACTGTGACCATCATAGTGGCCTCGGTTAGTGTGTCGTAACGGTCCTTAAACGACACATCTACACCAAGACCTGTCCAAGTCGTACACTTACCACAAGTGTAGAATGCTCTCACATAGTGATCAGCCTTCACCTATGTGTTCCACATATATGACTTTAGATATAGTTTTCCAGGCGTATATCAGTCATCGACCATGTTTTAGCACACCGCCCGTACTTAGGTGTCCAGCACGTGACTCAGTTAGATACGGAGGCTATGGAATAATAAATGTTTAATAAATCTCAATAAATAAGAAATAACGCTTTCAATTCAAATAGATAATAAATGTCAAATTTTATTTTATTAATAATTTCAACGAGAATTTACATAAGTATCTTCTCGTGGGCAAGAATTCCTAACAACAGGTACTCCACCACAAGATCCGCCAAGTCCACAAAACCCACAAGACCAAGAAAACCCACCAAATCTCCAACCTCCCAAACCAAAGAAAAATAAAATCGCGTTCCGAAATGTGGCAATATTTCACGGAGTTTAATGATGGCGATATTCAAAGATGTCAATGTAAAAAATGTGGAAAGATCATCAACGTCGACAGTAGGGGTCAAGGACTTCGTCATTGCATCACCATTACAAGATGCGGTGATGGTCGGATCTTCTTTATCTCACGTAAGTACACACAATCCTGAAGAATTTAAAAAAGAAATTGTTCGATACATAGTTTCTACCGACCAATCATTTTCACTTATAGAAGATACGTCATTTGGTAGATTTGTGTATTAGTTAGTTCATGGTAGGAATGATAGTGGGTACGGGTATGAACAGGTGCACCTATACCGGTATTTATACCCGTCAACCCGTTTTCTTAAATGGATCGGGTAAAGGGTAATACTCGTCGGGTAGCATGTGTGAAATTTTAATACCCGTTAACCCGGTTCGAAAATAAAAACGTAAAAAAATGAAATAGAATTAATCACTCAAAAAATCTAAATATAAATTGAATATTTCAATTTAGAGTAAAAATATAATTTAAAGTGGGAACACTAAAACAAATTAAAATTTAGAATTAATGACATTTTTGGCCCCTCGTCTTTGACCTCTTTAACACCGTGGTCCCTGATTAAAAAAACCTGCAGTCTTGGCCCATTATGATAGTCATTTTTTCACTTTCAGTCATTCTGTTAAAAAAATCGTCAAAACAGATGAAAAATGGATCATGTGCGTATCACGTGCCTTTTAAATCAGGACAAAATCGTAATTTAATAATAAATTAAAAAACAAATCATATTACAATTAAAATTAATAAAATAAAAAATAATAGTTAAAAACTCTGTAACTCACTTCCCATCACCACTCTGTAACACGTGCCCGAGGAAGAGAACCCACATATCCTCCGCGCCGTTCTAACCGAGGATGAGCTCCGTCCTCTCCGAAGGAGCCGAGCTCGAGTTCGCGTTCATCTGCAAAGTGACTCCGAGGCTTTTGTTCATCTGGAGTTTCGGTAGGAACGGTTGACGGGCGAGAAGAGCCGGGTTGTACAAGCCCGGCAGCGAAACTGTCCTCGGGGTCGGAGTCATCTTCTCGCACCCGAAATTATGAGGTTGATGGAAGCTCGGGTGAAGCTGCAAGCAAGTGTCGCTCCACTTCTTCTGCAACTCTCGAGTCTTCTGCTTCAACGCCATTTCCTGACTCCGAGGCTTTGAGTGTATGCTCTGAATGGCAAAATTATAGACTAGATTACTGTTTTAGGCGAATCTTTTAGTGTTCTTGTTTTTCTATTGAAAAACTTTAGCTATGTTTGGAGATGATGTGTTTGTGAGAAGAGTGGCTATGTTGTTCCTGACTGGGTATTATCAAAATTGAGGCTTTGAGCAAATGCTCAGACTAAATTACTGTGTTGGGCAAATCTTTTAGTGAAGTAGCTAAGGGTTTCCTATCCTATGGGTGTTGAAAGTGTGACAATAATTTGAGATGATAGGTTTTTGAGAGTTGGATATGATAGTGCTTTGGGTGTTCTTGCTTGATCTTTTTCATTCAAACTTTTGGCTAAATTTTGAGACGATGTGTTTGTGAGTATAGTGTAGCTATGGTGTTCCTGATTTGGTATCATCAATAGTGAGGCTTTGAGAGTATGCTCAGACTAAATTACTGTGCTAGGCTAATCTTTTGGTATCATCAATAATGAGGCTTTGAGAGTATGCTCAGACTTAATTTGAGCAAATCTTTGTAGCCAATGGTTCTATCCTATGGGTGTTGAAAGTGTGACAATAATTTGAGATGATGGGTTTCTTAGATTAGATATATTAGTGTTCTTGACTTATCAGAGAAGCCGGGGTTTGAGGGTATGTTTTTATTAGAGAAATTTCTTTAAGTGGGCTTAAAAATTGATTAAATATCAAGATTAGACCTTAACCTTTTAAAATATCTAGAAATGGACTTTTGGACCCAAAACGGACAAATATACCCCTTAAACATTTTGAATAAGCTTTCCCTCCTCCTATCTCACTCGACATCTCTCTATCTCTCTCTCTCTCTCTCTCTCTCAACAAAAAAAAAATCAAAAAAATTCCGGTACGATTCAGTACGACCGTGTACGACGTGATACCATCTGGTACGAGTGAATACGATGGCGTACGATGGACAAGGTTCGATCTCGGGCGGCGGTGGAGATCAGAAATCCCGAGCTTCAAAACCAAGTAAAAAGGTAAGTTTTCATGTAATTTCTTGTTAAACTTCATTGAAAATAGTTATAATAGGGTTTAGGACTTAGTTATTCTCTGATTTGAGTTGATTTGAGGTGATTTGGGTCGGATTTAGTATATTTGGGTTTGAAATTAGGGCCAGTGTACGATGAGGTTGATGCATCGTACGATATCGTACGATGCTGTACGATGTCGTACGATGAAATTCATATAATTGTACGATGCGATACGATGCAATACGATGGTGTACGATGAGTTTAAGATTTTGCTTTAAAAAGTGTCGTACAATGTTGTACGATTCTGTACGATGCGATACGATGCTATACGATGGTTTTTAAAAAAAAATTATTTTTTTGTTTTACGATGATATACGATGTTGTACGATGCGATACGATGTTGTACGATAGTTTGAAAAAAAATTGAATTTTTTTGTTATACGATGCTATACGAGTCTGTACGATGTCATACGATGAATTGTGTTTCTGACCTAATTTTGTCGTTTTTTTAGGACAATTTGAACTATATATACAACGTCTCATTCCCGGGGCGTATCACCTACGGTGGGACGGGGATCTTGAAGATGGTACGGAGGAGATTCGATGAGCTCGGGATAAAAGAACGAATCATCGGGACTCCGTTCGAGCAATTTTTTACGGAGAGCGAGCTTGGTTTCTCACCGGTGCTCGTACATACTCTCCTTCAGAAGAAGATCGAGGCGACGGTACGGGGGGAGATACATTTTGGTATCGGAGGCAAACGAGTAAGATTTGGACGCCTCGAGTACGCACTCGTCTCGGGGATGAGCTATGAAGATGGTCCGACCAAAGCCGAACAAGACGAGCAAAAGAGCGATCGATTGATCACGGACCACTTGAACGGCGTCGTCGGATGCAAGTTCAGCGCGTTGATCAACGCGTTCGCAATATGTAAGAGCCACGACGATGCGTTCAAGCTCGGGCTGCTCGTATTCGTCTATGGATATCTTCTGGGGAAGCCGGCCAACAAAGCCATCGAGGAAAGGTGGCAAAAATTTCTCTACAACGCTGAAGACCTCCCCTTCTTCTTCAAGATGCCTTGGGGAAATTTGAGTTGGGCGGAGACGTATTCCAGCCTCTCGGTGAACCTAAGGCGTTATCACGAGACGCTGCAAAAGAAGTTGAAGGACAAGCCGGACATGGCATAGAAAGAGGCCAAGTACACATTGACGGGTAATCTCCATACCCTTCATTACTGGGCGTACGAGGCTATCCCAGAGATCGGGATGAGGTTCGGGTCGAACCAGGGGAATCGCATGCCCATGATGCACTCGTGGTCTGGTAATGTGGTCATCATGGGCAAAGACATCGAGGCCGTCTTGAATAAAAAAAAACGGTAACTTTTTATTTTTTAACGTTTATTAATGTATTTTACATTATTTTGGAATATTGGTAACGTTTATTAATGTATTGTAGGTGAGTGTTCTTCAAATGCTGAGACCAAGGGCAGCAGAGAAATAATTTTTCACTCTCCTCGAGACACAGACGAGCAAATGTCTGTATCCCATAGACGTCGAGGGAGAAGATGCGACAGAGCCGCGAGATATCGAAGAAGAAATTGATCGAGTCGCGACTGTTGCAGAAGATGTCATCGTCGGAGACTCCGACGACGAACACGTGTTAGACACTCCCGGTGTTGGACTTGGTAGTCCGACCGCTCCCGCAATGGGATTGAGGCCCACACCGACCAATCCCGCAATGGGATCGAGGCCCACACCGACCCCTCGCGCCGACATTCCCGAGCCCTTCGTCATAACACGGGAAATGTGGGAAGAAATGCGAGCTTCCCAAGAACAACTGTGAGCATCCCAAGAACAAATGCTGCAGTCATAAGCGATAGTCTTACGTGCTCTTAGCACGACCGGCCGTAGAGTTGAGCGCATCAGGGATAACCATGTTAGATCTAAATCAAGTTATCTTTAAATCAATTTAACGTTTTAGAGTTGAGTTTAAATTTAATTTAACGTTTTAAAGTTGAGTTGAAATTTAATTTAACGTTTTAGAGTTGAGTTTAAATTTAATTTAACGTTTTAAAGTTGAGTTTAAATTTAATTTAACGTTTTAGAGTTGAGTTTAAATTTAATTTTACTTTACTTTAATTTAACGTTGTAAAGTTAAGCTTAAATTTAAATTAACGTTTTAGAGTTAAGTTTAAATTTAATTTTAACGTTTTAGAGTTAAGTTTAAATTTTTGTGACAAGTTTAAATTTCGTGACATATTTTATTACTTTGACTTTCAACTTTCTATGTGAAAGAGGCTGAACATTTTGTTCGAGGACGCAACGGGCTTGCCTGGGGGTGATATTCCCACGACCCAAGCTGATGATCGTCCTAAACGACGGACCCCTCCTCCTCTTCCTCCTCCTCCTCCTCCTCCGGCGGCTAGTCAAAAGTCGGCATCTTCATCGCACGAGCCGTCTTCTTCGCATCGCGAGTCATCGAAGAAGTCGAAGAAGCCGTCTTCTACGCAACGCGAGTCGTCGAAGCGATTGAAGGTCAGCCCGGTGACTTCGCCCAGGTTGTCGACGTCTTCGTCGAGTCCTCGTATAGAAGACGTCATTCCGGATAAGCAACGCCCGCTCACAACTCCGCTTATAAGAAAAAGCCACACGGCACAGCTTACTCCGGCACGTCCTGATCGGCAAGTGCGATAGAAGTCGTCGCGTTGGGCCGAATTCACTGATCCGACGAGGCCCAAGTATTTGGAAAAGCCGATCCCCAAGTTCAAGCCGTTGAAGGACGCGAAGCAAAAAGAGTTTGATAATTTCGTTAAGTGGGTGCGGACAAAAAAATGGGACGGCAAGTTCATGGAGTCTGCTCGACTGAACACGTGCGACGGAGACACGAATTTCTTCGACACGATATTGACAGAAACCAGATGGCTACATGATTCGGTACGTTATTATATAATTTCACTTTCCCTATCAATTTAAAATAACGCTATATGTTTGTAATGTCTCAGCATATTGATGCTATGATTCACATGATTCGGGCTCGCCAACGAGCTCTCGATGGATATCGGCAAGACGTCCGAATCATGGATTGTCGGTGGGTCCAGCACGTGTACGGCCGATTCACAACGGAAGAAGCGAACATCAAGAAGGCCATCGAGCTGGGAGCAGAGCCCGAACCCGTGGACTGGGACATGAGGGCAACTATTAGCCCGATGACTGGGTATAGGGACACCGATATTTTGCCTTGGGATGGTGCTCGCGAGATCCTGTTCGTCGTGAACTTCCAGAACCTTCATTGGTTCACTTTTCGGATCGACATCGAGGCCTGGACCATTACCGTCCTCGACTGCCAAAAGGATCTCATGCAGTCGTCGAACAATCAAAAGGACTTCACTGAGCTGATGGAGGTACGTAAAATGCTATGTTATTCACAATTATTACCTTAGAGCAACAATTAATTAAATTATAAGGGTTACTTAACATCGTTAAAATATTTATTATTCAGACTTGGAGTCGAGCATTTGCTAGGATTGTGTCCATAGGTGGTTTCTTCAAGAACCATCCCTACTCTTACCGGGAGAATGGGCAAGGTGAAATTAAGTTCGCTAACCTGACGTGGCTCGTCGAGGACAACGTCCCACAATGTGCATACATGTAAAAGTTATTTTAAAAAAGTTTTTTTTACTAGTTAATTGAACTTTTTTTTGACAAGTTTTAAACAATTATGTTTTTATCGACAAGTTATGTTTCAACTTTTTTTTACAATTTCTTTTACTTATTCTTGTGTTGTAGCGGTGATTGCGGTATGTTCGCACCGAAGTATGTCGAGCACCTAGTACTGAACGAATCATTTGACACTCTTCAAAGTGTCAATATGAGAACGTTAAGGAAGAAATGGTGCGTGGACTTATTCTACAACCACCTTATCCCGTGATTTTGTATTTTCGGATGTTTATTTTTTATCTTTTTGGTTTTGGTTTTCTATGTAATAGTACCTTATAAACATATTATCGAGATGGTTTGTTGACTATTGATTGAATATGTTTTTTATTGTACCTTATAAACATGTAATTCAATGAAAGAGATTCACCCAAAAAAAAAACATAAAAAATTCACACATTCACAAAGGGTTTAGAACTCGAGACATTTGTGGACGAAAACGAGTATTGGGACAAAAGCGAGATGAGATCTTCGTCGTTGTCACAGAGTTGAATCGAAAAAAAATCCATGAGATGGATGACACTCCATTAACCAAAATAAACAGGTAACTCAAATAGACGTTAAAGTTTTAAACTTACAAATAAAAATAACACAAAGTCTAAAGTTTTAATCCCTCCAAGTGCATGTTTTTCTGTTATGTCCCCTACCACCACATTTCCCGCATTTTCGCTGGACGACAATCTTTTCGCCTTGAGATGTGTATCGATTAATTCTTCTTCTTCCTTGTTTACTTTTCTTCGGTCGACCGGCTTGCATCTTTTCAACGGGTTCCGAAACTTTCATGTTTTTTATCTCATCCGGGACATCCCATTGATCTTCATCACCAACCGGATATATGGCTTCCTTGTACATCTCAATCCACGTCTCCTTCAAATAAAAGTCACTGCATAACGAGTACACGTCCACGCTTCGATGTTGGGCTGCTGCGATAGAATGCTCGCACGAGATATTCAATTGTTGTGGTAGTCCGCAAGTGCATGTCTTCGCCATAAGGTCTACATCGAAATCACCTCTTGCGTCTTTGACATGACATTCAAATAGACCAAGCCCGTACGCATTGACGAACTGTGCCTTATTATTTAGTTGTGCGAGATCATTTTGCCACGTTGGTGTCAATTTTGTGTTAAACTTGTTCGCTATCTCTTCTCGTTCAAAAAACCAAGTTTGGAGTGTGAATCGAATAAACTCGAGCAACGTCGTAATGGGAAACGTCCTAGCATTCCTTGTTTTGTTGTTGAAGCTTTCTGCGTTGTTGCTCGTCATTAGGTCGTACCTATATAAAACATACTTGATTTATGTAATCGACGACATAAAAAATTAAGTACAAAAGAAGTTCTAGACTCTAACCGTTTTCCAGGAAAGAAAGCTCTGGCCCACCGATCGACACCAACTTCTTCGAGATACTTTGCCATCTCGACATCTTTACGTCTCAAGTGTCCAAAATTAGCTTCGAATGCTGTTTTACTGAAGGCGTAAACCGCATCGTAAAGTTCAAAGCGACAATGGTCTGTCTTGAACTTGTGTTGGAAATTCAGTTGTAAATGATGGTAACGTGGCGATCGGATATGAACGCCAAATTAGGTACGTCTTCACCGATAGCTTCTCGCAATCTTCTCAAAAACCAAATCCAAGAAGCATGACACTCGCTATCTACAACTCCGAATGCAAGTGGATATAATTGTGAATTCGCATCCATTGCAATTGCGCAAAGCAACTGTCCCCCGTATTTTATCTTCAGAAATGCACCGTCCAATGCTATGACCGGCCGACATGCTTTGAAGCCTCTACGACACGCCCCAATGGAAAAGAAAGCATACTTGAATTTGTCACCATCTTGCACAAAGTCTGTTAACGTCCCAAGATTCTTTTGCTTCAACATGTACAGCCAAGACGGTAACTTCTGGTACGATTGTTCCGGCGTACCCCGCACGTACCCAATAGCTTTCTCCCTGGATCTCCAAGCTTTCAAATACGATATGTTCACACCCCATCTTGTCTTCACTTCTTCCCTGACGTTATGCGCCGAATACTCCGCCATAGAGTTAATTGAGTACTTGTCTTTAAATACGTGACCGATGACCCATGGTGCCGCTCCTCGATGGCCCTCTGTTCGAACAACACGCCCACATGAGTGTTTACCCTCGTACGACGTAATCTCCCACATCTCAGACCACTGCACGACACCCCTCAACCTCCACGTGCATCTCTCGTCTTTGCATTGAACATACCATCTCTTTTTCGAAGAAGATTTCACTCTAAATTCGAAATTATGTTTCAACGCGTACAGGTGGATATGTTTCTTCAGTTCATGCTTGTTTTCAAATTGCTGCCCAATATATATTTCTTCTGAGCTACTTGTTAGTTTCAAAGGTTAGTTAAACAATAGGTGGTTTCATATTATACTTGAATATCATTTGAATCCACTTAAATTACCTGTAGAAGAATGACTTGGATAATGACTCGGGGTTTTCCTTCACAACATCATCGGCGGTGAACTCGGGTGCTTTCCATGAATAAGGAACGATAGGTGATCCGATCATTGGAGGATCACACTGACATTGACCCGATGCTTCACAATGACCCGTTGGTACTGTAAACGTTTCCACAAATTCTTCATATTCTTCGGGATTGGCGAATTCTTCAAATTCTTCACCTTCGCCACCGTCGTTTTCATCACTTTCGCCACCTTCGTTTTCATCACCTTCTCCATCTTCGTATTCATCACCATTGTGTCCATCATATTCGTTACTGTTGTGATTAGAATCTCCATCACGCATGTATACTTCGTCACCGTTTCCGGCACCCTTGTACTCGTTAAACAAGTCATCGTCACAACCACCGTCTTTGTTTTCAATTATAGGATCATTTTGTCGATCCTCGATAACAAGAGTATTCCGTCTCTTCTTCGGTTCATTGCGAGACACTATTCCAACTTCCACATCTTTTCCTTTACATACTCCTCGATACGCAATAGGTGCAATGACCTCGATCTGTTTCGGTACCAAACTTACACAGAGTGGAAATCTATTACGATATTTGTGCTTCATAAAATGCGAAACATCACCATTGTCCTTCAATACGGCAGGACCTACTGGAATTGTACCGACTGCGTATGGGACTTCGAGTTTAAGTCGAACGCGAATCTGTCTAACTCGAACTTCTCGTATAAGAAATCTACTAACTCCGTGTACGTTACCTCTTTCGGAATTACGAATGCACGAAATTCTGCATTGGTGAAAACCCATTGGTGTCCTTCATTCTCCCAAGTGCCGTTAATCATGACAAAAACTGCAAAAAACAGTCAAACTATGCAAAATAAGCTTCTATATCGTACATCATCGTACAGAATCGTATACCATCGTACAACATCGTACATCATCTTAGAGAGAGGCATCGTACGGCATCGTACGGCATCGTACAACATCGTACAACATCATACAGCATCGTACAACATCGTACAGAACGCAATTTTTATTCTAAATTTCATCGTACACAAATTTAAATTTCATCGTACATCATCGTATACCATCGTACAAACAAGTTAAACCCAGATTTTGGACTTTGTTTTCAGATCTGATCGATTTTTTTTGCTACATTCTATCATATACAATCATAAACTTTGTAAAAATGATTAAGTTAGTAATCTTACCCATGATTCTTTTGAAACCCGCTTAAGTAGATAGGATTTGAGTGGATTTGAGTGTGATTGAAATGATAAAAATGAAGTGTGAGAGATGTATAGGGTTCAGAAGGGTATTTTTGTCCGATTTTGGGTCAAAAGTCCATATTTAGATATTTCTAAACATTAGGGTCTAATCTTGATATTTAATGGCTTATTAAGCCCACTAGAGTAGATATCAAAACAAAACAAAAAAAGCCAGGCTTTGAGAAATGGAAAATCTCTTAGTGAAGTAGTAATCTGGGTCTTCTTATCATATATTACAGCCGATTGAAAACCTTGGCTATTGTGTAAAAAGCTGAACGTCGAAATAACTATCAAAGATGATGGGGGTAAAATCATCGACATGAACTTTGATTGGCGAAAAACCTAGACTCGAACTAAAAAAAAATGAAAGACAGAGAATCATAGCAAAATACCCATGTCATGAAAAAAGACTAAACCTTTCAGGTCTTATACACACACACACACACACACATATATATATATATATATATATATATATATATACATACAGGACCAGACACAGTCGGACGCGGTCCTCGACGACGTATCGTGCATGCTCGGGTGCACGACCTCAGCCACGGCCTCCTGGCCCGGCTGCTCCACCAGAAACTTCAAATCTCCCAAATTCAGAACCACCGCTCCTCCTCCGGAGTTCCCGATCCGAGCTTCCACCGCCGACACAACCTCCGTCAAATCCTTCTCCAGATGAATGACCTCGGCGCGATTCAGAGCATCGCCGTCGCCTAATTCCCCGGCCTCGATCCTCCTGAGGACCTCCCTCACGACGGCTTCGGGCTCGGAATCTCCGACGAGGACCGGGTTCCTCTTCTTCCCCCGGGAGAGAATCTCCACCACTCTCTTCACCTCGTCCCCCTTGGTCTGCCCTCCGCCGAGCCTCGGGTTCAGGTAGAGCCCGGGGGCGGAATCCGAAACCGACGGAGGGAGGCGCTGCGGTGGGGGTTGCCGGAGCTCCGGCGAGCGTCTGCTCGATGGTGGCTTTGACGGCGGGGCTGGAGAAGCTGGCTTCTAGCATGACGCGGCTGACCTTGAACTCCCTCGCTCGGAGAAACTTCAGGAGACATAGATATTTTTATTTAATTTATTCTATTAATTTATATATTCTATATTCATTTAGTATATTATTTTGTTATATTTTTTTCATCCAACCCATATTTCTACAAACATGTAAGGGCAAAACGATAATTACCCTCCACAATTCGCCGGCGTGACTTGCACGTGACGAGTATCCGGCAATTTTGACAGAAAAATTAACAGAAGTACCAAATATGAAAATTGGCTGGTCATAATGGGCCAAGACTGTAGGTTTTTTTAATCAGGGACCAATGTGTCAAATAGGGCAAAGACGAGGGGCCAAAAATGTCATTAATAATTTAATGGAATTTAAAGGGTTGGAAAGTATCTAATTTATAATAATAATAAAAATTACAAAAAATTATAACGAGTCAGGCTAACGGGTTAACAGGTTGAGTATATCTTTTCTTGTACCCGTACTCGTTTAAATGTTAACATGTATTATCTGTTAATCCGTTTTGAACGGGTATTATCCGACCCGTTTCGAAGGGGTAACTGGCGGGTAAACGGGTATCAGGTAATAATGACATCCTTTGTTCTAGACATTCGATTGATTTGTAGAGGTACTATACTTAAGAGAAATTCTTAAAAATTATCTCGCAGACAAAGAGACACTATGTCTGCTAGGTTTAAGGTAGCGCTACCGTAAGATATTTAGTCGGAAACCGCAAAAATTGATTACATGAATATTGTAATTTATAACATAGATGACTCTTAAAATTTAAACAAGCGCATCATAACCTTTAAGAGAATAAAGGGTAGTTAAACCGCATATGCCATCTTATGAATCCTAATAGAAATTACAAAAGAGTGGAGCATACATGAGAGAATAATTTTCCATAACCTTTGACAACGTTACAAACAATGATGCATTGGTTAGAGTTTTTCAACATAGGATACTTAGTCAAGAATCCATTTTACACCAAAGATGTGCTGCTTATATCATTAACCTTCACTAGTACAAAATAGTGCATCAGGTGCGACAAAAGTCGCACCTGAAAGCACCATAGTCGCACCTGAAAGTATCATCAGGTGCGACTTTAGATGCGACTATGTCGCATCCGAAAGTCCGCACCTGATGCTTTTAGATGCGACTAGTCGCACCTGAAAGTCATCACTATTAGGTGCGACAGTTTAGGTGCGACTTCTCGCACCAAAAGTCGCACCTAAATATACTCCAAAATAAGATATTAAAGCGGGATATATACAATCAGGTGCGACTAGTCGCATCTGATACCTTCGCGGGAAAAGTATCAGATGCGACTAGTCGCATCTGATAGTATTTCCCCGCCTAATATTTTGGCAGGTTACAGTACAATCAGATGCGAGTAGTCGCATCTGATACTTTTCCCGCGAAGGCATCAGATGCGACTAGTCGCACCTGATTGTCTGTAGTTTTTTTTTAAATGCTGATTTTAATAGAATCAGCCTATATTAAATAAAAATGCTGATAATTAAATACTTTTTTATTAAATTAAATAAATAATTTTAATAATAATAATTATATAATATTAATTAGAATAATTATATAAATAATTTAATAGAAATTCTAATATTAAATTCATAAAATTTGATAATTTACGTTCAATAAAATAAAAAAAATTACAATCTATTCCTTTTGTTTCCCTTTTTCACTCGAAGTCTTCCAATTCTTGAATGCACGGCCTCCTCTTCCGCCAGATCTTCCTCGTGCGCTGTCGCTCGAACGATGTCGCTGAAATTCTACCGAATTTGGCGTCTGAGCATTCGGCATTGAAGCTGGTGGCGGCGTCTGAGCATTCGGCATTGAAGCGGATGACGGCGTCTGAACATTCGGCATTGAAGCTGATGGCGGCGTTGTCCCAGGGTGCATCATCGCGGGGGATGTCTGCATGGGAGACGGATGCTGCTGTGTGTAGGCAAAGAACTGTTGCTGAAACGCCTCCATCTGATCTCGTTGCTAACGCCTCATCTTTTCCATTGCGGCCTGTTGTGCGGCCAACGCTGCTTGTAGCTCGCTAACTGGATCTGGAACGCGCCTCGATGAAGAACCTGATGACGAGCTGTCGTCTTGAGCCTGAGCCAAGAGATACGAGGATCTCGGGATCGAGGGACCTATCCCGACGTACCAATCTCGACGTTGCCCGAGAACAGTATCCATCGCGTACTGCTCCGCCTGGTCTATGTCAAACGTTTGGCCTGACTCCGCTGCTGGTCGCTGAATATCCTCGACTTGAGTCATAATTCGCGCCTTCAAACATATGTTAAAAAAACTATTAAGATTATCGAAACTTGATTATTAAGTAATTAACACAAGTAACTTACAAATGCTTGTTGCGCCCAATCTGTCGTCCAATTGCCTTGATCATCTTGATGTTTTTTCTCCCAGGTGTTTAACGCCGAGGCCAAAGTCCCATCTTCCCTACTCTGCAGTTCTTATGAAAATTTGAGTAATGTATTTATTGCAAAAAAAATATTACAAAATTAGAATAAACTTACGTTCAAATGTCGATGAGCCAAGAAAGAAATCGACCCTTATGTGGACTTCGTTTTCTTGTTCTTTGAATTGTCCCTGTTGCGAGTAGACTTTTTCTGCACATATTAAATTGCGTTATAATTCGATTTCATAGAAGATAACATAATTTTTTTGAATTATACATTACCTTCCAATCGTCAGTTGCGAACTCCTCTATCACATTCTCCCAATCGTCTTTTTGATATCCTTTTGGGATTTCTTTCTTGGCGACATTTATTTGCCCACAACATTTGCCTAAGAAAGTCCCTGATAATCTAGACTTTTGGTTGCGCCTCATTCGCTTTGCATCGCAAATGATAGTCTGGTCAATCTGATGACGAAAGCAATCCGTCGAAAGCAGCTCCTCTGTCTCATCATCCTTGTACACGAAAGTGTACTCGGAATGAAGTGCGCTCAGAATATTGCCCAACATCTGGGGCGTCACTTCGTTCCAATCACGAAGTGTGACCGGGATATGGAATTCGATTACCAGCTGGATGAGAGTTCTTCAAGAGCTGCAAGAGTTCTGTGAACGACTTGTTCGTCCAATGGTTCGTGACTTTGAGGTGCATCAACGAAACCAAGAACGACAAAGAAGAAAACTCTTTGCATCCAGGGTACAATTCTGCTTCCAACTCGGCGAAGAGGTCTTCCACTTGCTCCTCTGCACGCACCTCGCTCTGGGTCGGCTCCGTAGCATCGTCGAAATCCTCGTGATCACTGATATCCTCCACAGCACCGTGCAATCCTCTTATTCCTCTCTGATCTGTTCCTCCGATGGAATCTTCTTCATGAGGAAGGACGACACGCTCGAGCTCGCCGTGACGATACCATTTTGTGTAGCCTGGGGTAAACCCCTTGTTCAGCAAATGATTCCTGACAACCCCGATGTCGTGCTATCTCACGTTGTTGCAAGGTTTGCAAGGACACCGATATTTTCCATTTTCGTTAGGGAATCTTCTTGCAGCGCGAATAAACTCGTTAACACCGGTTTTGTACTGCAATGTCACCCGATTATTCTCCGTGATCCAATCTCTACTTGGATTGGACATTTCGCTGAATGAGAGCGAGAAATGAAAGTTTTGAAGAGTTATTGATAAAGGACGACGGAGAACAAAATAAAAGAGAGATTATGAATTGTATGTTATTTTGAGCTCGGATTGAATAAATTCTTAGTTTTTAGACTAATTGATTCGAAACTCTACCGAAATTTCGGCAGAGTTTCCCCTATTATACTGACAAACCAAAAACCTTCAAAATTATTTAAAAACATATACAAACCATCCAGAACTATCCTACAAATTAGCTCAGCCCAACACCGAACCTCCGTGGTTCGGTCACAACATTTTATAAATGAAAAAGCCAAATAAACAAAATATCACAAACTATCAAAACACTTCACAAACTATTTTTCTTATTTAAACTTACAATTTCATTTCATGTTAAATCAAATGAAACTAATCACAAATTCATTAACTTCATTTTAACCTAAACTTCATTTTATACTAAACATGTCACAAAACATCAAAACATGTCACAAAACACAAATAAAACTTAGTTTTAACCTAAACTAATCAAATTATTAAACATGTGACATTATCAATTACAATTACTAATCAATTTCAAAGTAGCATGTTACAATTACAATTTTAATTTCATTAAATAATTTTAAACTAAATAACCTATTCATGTAATTATTAGACTAATTACAATTCCTAATTGATAAATTACAATAAATCAAAACTAATTAAAACAAAACAAATTTAAACTAAACACTAACCTATACTATATCACAAACTATATCAAAACATGTCAAAAAACAATGAAAACTTAATTTTAACCTAAACTAATCACATTATTAAACAATTGAAGATATCATATTAATACTAATTAAGTTACAATCAATTTAAACTTTTAACCTAAACTAATGGAATTATCAAACTTAACAAAATTACTAAACATGTAAATTATCAAATTAATACTAATTAAGCTACACACATATATATATATATATATATATATATATATATATATGCAAATTAATTTCTAACACATATAAACTTAATCTAATTAAAATTACTTAACACCATATACAAATTAATACCTAACAAATATAAACTAAACATACAATATACAATATACTAATTACACACATACAATATACAATAAAATCTATACAATATATATTTACATACAATATATAAACTAATAATACCTAAACAGGAAAAAAAAATACTAACCTGGCCGGGACTCTCGGAGAAGGAAGGTCACCCCGTCGATGCGACTAACGGCCCTGCGTCGGAGAGGAACTGGGCTCGGCCGAACAGGGCAGGTTCCGGCTATTGGCTGGGACTCGGAGGACAGGAACTCGGCAGCGGGGCCGGGGCTGAGCGTAGGGCGAGGTCCGGAGGCACGGGACGACGATCGAGGCTGTGAGGGAGGGAGAGAAACACTAAGAGAGAGAGCGAGGCAGAGAGGGAGCGAATTCAGTGAGCGGGAGAGAGAGAAATACCGGTTTGGAGGAGCTGCTGGCGGCGGCGGAGCGCGGCGGCGGCGGAGGTCCCACCAGCGGCGGAGCGTGGCTGGTGGCGCGCGCGGCTTGGTGGAGGAGCTGCTGGCGGCGGCGGAGCGCGGCGGAGGTGGCAGACAGAGAGAAGGTTTTTTTTTCCGAGAGAGAGAGTGGTTTTTTTTTTCAAAAATAGGCTGTTGAAATGAGGAAGACGAAGTGCAGACGATTTTGTTTTATAGAAAAACCTAACTTTCAGGTTCGACTAGTCGCACCCGATACTGTATCAGGTGCGACTAGTCGCACCTGATAATATCTTAAAAAAAAATAACCCAGTATGCCACGTCAATCCTGAATGAAATAATGAGGGGGAAAATTGGCCCGCTTAAAATTTTGAAACTATCAGGTGCGACTTTGTCGCACCGGATAGTTTTTATGACTTTCGAGTCGCACCCGATACTCAAAAGCAAAAAACAATTTTAGCGAAATTTTTAACACTTCGGGTTGACAATCTGGTGCGACTAGTCGCACCCGAAAGTCATTTAGATGCGACTTTTAGGTGCGACTAGTCGCACCTGATAGTCATGCGCATCATAAAACCAAATTTGTAGTAGTGCTTATAATTAAAGCCGTGTTTGTACATTTCGACGAATGTATTACTAAGATTAGAGAAGCTATAGTTTGGATAAACAATTCCAACCGAAGAATATACGAGCTAAAGATGCATTTTTTATTTAACGGCCTTGACGAGATGACCTTCAAATAACAGGATTAGGTGGAACTCAACATTTTTAATGTTGACAACCTTCTTGACCGATAAATACGTAGATGTTATTAGAGAATATGTGAATAGCTTCGAAGGCCATAACATAATTGAAGTAGACATCAAAGTGGCTAAAAACTTTTTGTCGTTTTCTTAACTTTTTTTACGATGAAATATGTGCATTGTCGGTCATTTACAAACCACCACATCTTATCTAGCAATCTATAATGTTACAAAAATTGCCAAGCATCTTCAAGTTAACACACATTTATGATATCAAACTTTGCAAAATACTGGGGTATATGAAAGATTCCTTACTTATATGATTTTGCATGT
This sequence comes from Urtica dioica subsp. dioica, assembly GCF_054948205.1. Lineage (NCBI taxonomy): Eukaryota > Viridiplantae > Streptophyta > Magnoliopsida > Rosales > Urticaceae > Urtica > Urtica dioica. Next base: position 11,303,661 of record NC_142756.1, read on the forward strand.
ATTTTAGACTCCCGAATGAAATTTGAAAGCTATCTTACATTTTTACAATATTGCACACGATCATGGAAGGGTCGTAGAAGAGTTTTACTCATTTTTCAGGTTGTACCAAGGAAAGCTTCCAACTCCTCCCGAGCCGAGTTCACCCCGAAATGCCTCAACAAGTAAAAGAATGTATCATGAATTGTAGTGTTTTGTACTAGGTGGGAGTTCGTCTCCAAGATCATCACCGCATCCCTTAACCTCTCGAGAGACATCTGAACACGATGAGATCATGCTATACAACTCTCAACAATTTGCCTACATGAACCAAGATGACCTCAACTTGCTAGCACGATGGTGGCAGCACGAAAACATGTTCTCAATATTGTCCAACAATGACCCGAGATGTATATTCAATCCCGGTTTCAACGGTTTTGCCCGAAGCCGCATTTAGTATCTCGAGTTGCATAATTGACGATCGAAGACAAAATTTGAAACCCGAAATGGTCGAGACATTGACCATTTACAAAGATTGGTGTCAACATGGAGACCATGCTCAATAAACATTCGTGAACATTGACATTGCTGATGATTTTGACATAAACTTCTAAAACATGACTATTCATGAGTAGAATTATAATATTTTACCATTTTTAAATAAAGTTTATCATTTTAATCCCTTTCATTTCCCATTTAAAATTGATTTTTTATTTATGATATCAGAAATTAATGAAAATTAAATTTTTTATTAACTTTAACGGTAATACCATTACCGTTAAGCTTCGAAAGACAGACTTATGTCTAACGGAAATGTCATTTTTCGTTAAACAATATAGGCGCGCCACCGTTGTCCACGATTAGCTATGTCCCAAAACTTAGCTTTACCCATGTCCAATGCGTAACCATCTAAGGACTAAGGGGTATATGTCCTTCTTGAATTTCAGAAAATTATAATTTTGATCTCAATAATCAGTTTTTGAATAATGTTTTAATATATACTCTCCATGAATAATGTTTTTTAAATTAGTATCCGGGGCAATGCAATCTAAGAAATTGAGAGGGTGGTTTTGAAACTGCTTACTAAAAGATCCTTTTTATTTTATTTTAGGGGAAACAGTGACACAAATATTCAATGTTTAGATAAAACATTATTTATATACTCATTGTTTTTTTTTTTGGCAAAAATACCATATGTTACTATTTAGTAGCACCGTAATTACTCGCATCATTAAGTTCAAGCAGAAATTTTAACGGCGGAAGTATTTACGTGTAATTAAATTTGTATCATGAGGTATTTTTGCCAAAAAAATAATGAGTATATAAATATCGGTTAAAGCAAACTTCGATTATTTTTATCGCTATTTCCCCTTTATTTTATTCTTTTTATTGTTATAATAATGTAATAATAATCAAAGGAACCAATACGAGAAAAGAGAACTCAATTTTCCGCGGTCATATTTTTGAAATAATATTTTCGTGTTCCCAAACCCGCTTAAACCCTAGAGAACGACTCTCTCCGACCAGAAAGCGATCTCGGAGCTCCGTCCATGGCGGCGTTTCTGAAGCCGCCGGGAAGCTTTTCCGTGACGCCTCACAAGGTCTCCGTCTGCATTCTCCTCCAAATCTACGCCCCGCCGGCTCAAGTCTCCGTGCCCTTCCCTTTCTCCTCCGTCGCTCAGCACAACCGCCTCGGCTTGTTCCTTATCGCTCTCACCAAGGTCAGTACTTCATTTCGCTGTTCCTGGCTTAATGTGCTGTGGATAATTGAACCTCTTTTTTCGCCGTGTAGTCTTGTGATGATATCTTCGAGCCGAGACTGGACAAGCTCTTATGCCAATTGAGGGAAGTCGGAGGCTTGTTAAGCCACTGGCTGACGGATCACTTGATGAGCCGACTGTCGTCTCTTTCGTCCCCCGACGATCTGTTCAACTTCTTCGGTGAAATGAGAGGTGAGTCTGTTGTCTCTCTATATTTGTTTGGAATAATAAGTTCTGGTTTCAGTTCACTGACTTGATCGCTGGTAATTTGTCTCCAGGGATTCTTGGGGGTCCTGAAGCTGGTGTTATTGAAGATGACCAGATCATTTTGGACCCCAATAGCAGTCTCGGAATGTTTCTACGACGTTGTGTACTTGCTTTCAATATGTTGTCTTTTGAGGTTTGGTTTTTCATGTTTGATAATTTATTCTGTGTTGATGAAATTTCGCTGTCCCTCTGTATCTTGATTGGAAGCAACTAGAGTGAAGAAAATAACCTGTGAATCAAAATCTTATGCCGTTTTCCCACCACTCAAACTTTAGTTTACTCATGGCTGATACGTAACTGATTCATTCCTAATATAGGTCTACCTTTGATTTATGTATTCTTACAAGGTTTTTGGAATGTTTCGCATAACATTTCTTTTATTATAAAAGAAATCCACTTGGGTGCAGAAGATTATGTTTGGTGTACTGTTATATCCTAAAATTTGTTGGAACTTGATTGGAGAAATTTGAATGCTTTTTCTTTAATCTCAAAGAAGACGATACTTTTCATGTATTTAATTTTAAGGTGCCAAAAATTTAATGCAGGGTCTGTGCCATCTTTTGACAAATATAGGGACGTACTGTAAAGAAGAACTATGCCCTCCTTATGAAGCACCGCATGACTCTAGTAATGATTCCGAGGAGCTATCAGAATATGAGAATATGGACCTGGAAAACTTAGTCTTTGAAAAGGTCGACGAAGAGATAGAAGCGAGAGAAAGAGCCAACGAGGAAGCATCTTTTCATCTCCACTTACCGTTGGCGCTTTCTGGTTTGGTGGAAGGTATAAATCCTGGAGTCGTTATCATAAAGTTAAGATGTTCATAAAACGAGATGAGAACTACATTTTTATTCAGGATACCATATTTTCTGGAAACCGTTTACGCATCGGCATCATAATTTTGATAGTAAATAGTTCCACACAAAATTTCCTGCTCCTGAAATTTTGTAGCATAATGTTAATTTCTAGAAATAAATAGACTCCACCTTAATTATTTTGTGTTGTTAACGAGTGAAACTACATTTACAGACGGTACTTGTCATTCTGTTCTTTCATGAGAGAAACAGTAAAAGGAGAATCTGACGTGCTCTTAATTGAAGCTGTCTTAGCATCTTTTCCCCCCATGATGTGTGAATTATATGGCTGAAATGTTTAAAAATATGGAGAAGGATCATAACAAAAATATAGGATTTCACAGATATTGAGGTTCCTTCAAACCCGAGATTGCAACCTAGTGACAAGGGTAAGGAAGTTTGTCAGTATTTGCATCCACCAACAAATGCATTACAGGATATCGATAACTTTGGTGCCATGTATCTACAAACAAACTGGCAGATTCAAGGGTTTCTACATGAACAAGCTGATGCCATTGAAAGGCAAGGCATCAATTTGTTTGTTTGGTTAAAATAAAATATTCATTCTCTTTTTTATAAATTTTGAATTTTAGTATCTGAAGATACAGTGTCGCAGGAATGGAGGTTCTTTCTCTTATAATGCGTTTGAACTTGTTCTAAGGCAGTTGCAAAAATCTGCACCTAAGCTACATCGCGTAAGTTAAATCGCAAATGTATATCGTCAATGGTCTTTTGTCATCTTTTTTCTCTTTTCAATTTATCTTGGACTCTGATGCAGGTTCACTTCTTGCGTTACTTAAATAGCGTTCATCATGATGATTACTTTGCTGCACTGGAGAATCTTCATTGCTATTTTGACTACAGGTAAATTAAGAATTGACTTTCTATTTTTGCATCCTAAATTGTTTTATCCGTAATTTTAAAAATTAACAGTCAAATGAGAAACGATTAAGGCAGAGGTCCCTTTTTTCTCCTTGATGGATCCAACTATTCTGGTGTCTCATCGAATCTTGTGCTGCTTCGGTTTCTGTTTGCTTTTTCTATTTGGTTCCAACTCCTGTTTACCATTTGTTTCTTAAAAGATTTACATAAGTGATATTTTCCAGAGATGAACTGATCCAATAATAATGGGACTAAAGTGCAGGGATTGAAGGAGTCGATTCAGTTCCTCCGGCTTCTGCTTACAATGATTTAGGAAGATACGAAGTTGCTTTGTTGTGCTTGGGAATGATGCATTTTCACTTTGGTCACCCGAAGCAAGCTTTGGAGGTGGGGAAGTAGTCGTGCCTTACCTTAAGCCTAAACAGTTCCTTATTAACTGCTTGATTATATTGTTTACGTGTGTGTGGTTTTTGTATATCTTTTCAGGCTTTCACTGAAGCAGTTCATATATCTCAATCGGTACTTGTTGGGCTAATTTTATTATATTTTACTGATATTTTTTTATAATCCTGGTGGCGGCGTCAATATATGTATTTGAATCATTAGGAAGGATTGCTCATTTCATAATTTTCCTGCTCTTAGACCTGTGTTTTCATTTTATGCAGCAAAGTAATGATGTTTGCCTTGCATACACATTAGCTGCTATCTGCAACTTGCTGTCAGAAACGGGTATCTCAAGTACAACTGGTATTCTGGGATCATCCTACTCACCTCTTACCAGCATAGGAGTTTCATTCTCGATCCAGCAACAGTTGTTTGTACTGTTAAGAGGCTCTCTAAAGAGAGCAGAAAATTTGAAGTTAAAACGACTTGTGGCTTCCAATCATCTAGCCATGGCTAGATTTGAATTGACGGTACGAGCAGTTGTGAATTTCTTTCACTAAAACTGTTGTTCGTATCACAAGTTCCTATACTAGTCTTTTTTTTTATCCTGCAAGAACATTATTTGAATATTTACTTTCACTTGTACTTTATTTTTTCTTCTTTATGGGTAAAGTGACTTGTTATATGATCATACTTCACAGCATGTCCAGAGGCCTTTGCTGTCTTTTGGTCCCAAAGCCTCCACCCAGCTAAGAACTTCACCAATTAATGTTTGCAAGGTAGTTTGGAAAATATGATTGTTCTATGTGCATTTCAGAGTCATTGTCTCCATTTGATAAATGTTACTCCTATGTAATCATTCTTGCAGGAGCTGAGATCAAGTTCTCAACTGATTAGTGAATTTGTAACTGAAAACACAACGCTAATGACTGATGGTCATTTTAGCACGGAATGGCTTAAGAATTTGCAAAAGCCAATGGGTTCACAAGTATTATCACAAGATATCGGATCTGAAAGCACTCATAACTCGTTCCAGTTTTGCGCACAACTAAGTTCAATTCCTAGGTCGGTGTTGCAATTGGTGGGTTCGTCGTACTTGCTACGAGCGACGTCATGGGAGATATATGGCAGGTAATATTAAGGACCTTTGTTCTTTCTTTTTCTATAGTGAGATTCCTATCCACAATTTTTACTAATGAAACTGCAGTTATCACTCTTTATTAGAGCTTGAACTACATCGTTAAAGGGATATTTTAAGTTGATAATTTGGTTCTTTATTTTTCTTTTCCCCTTTTTGCATGACATCAGTGCCTCTCTAGCCCAAGTAAATGCACTTGTTTATGCAACTTGTTTTGCTGATGATGTTTCAAGGTAATTATTTTACATCATTACAGCATTTTAGCACTGTTTCCTTTCCATTATATATTGCCACCTTCCATTTTAACTTATTGAGGTGCTCGTAAATGAATCATTGCAGCACATCTGATGCATCATTAGCATATGTGAAGCTTATTCAACATCTGGCAGTTTTTAAAGGATACAAAGGTTGGTCTAAATGGTTACATGCCATACTAGCATCTTTACTCTTGTAACAATGATGAATATTTTATATTTAATTATCCTCAGTTAGATTTGTACGCCAGTGTACTACACATGGTAAATCATACTATACCTGCTTCACATTTTAAATTTACTCCAAGGTTCGTGAAGTTAATAATCAGTTGAATACCATAGCAGATAACATTTGCTTTTAGCTTGTTAAGAGAAGGTGCTACTCTTAATCTGTGGTCTGATTTTTGTAGGATATTCTCAAAGTGGTGCTGCTCTTTTCGGTTTAAACCTTTAGAACAGCAATTTGCTATTATCTTGTAGTCTATTTGTGTACTTATTCTCAAATATAAATGAGTTCTTTTTATAGTTACCATTTTCTTGTTCTGCTAGTAGCGATCCACCCTTTCTCTATATTGTATTATACATTCAAACATGGAAACCTATCATTTTTTACAACCTAGTTTTCTCTGTTTGTAGAGGCTTTTGCTGCTCTGAAAATAGCAGAGGAGAAGTTTTTATCCGTTTCAAAGTCTCGAATCCTGGTCCTCAAACTACAACTGCTTCATGAGCGTGCTTTGCATAGGTATTTTTCCTACCAATGTTGTGTTTTAAGACATATTTCATGTCCAACATACATATGTAATATCATACATTCATGTCTGCTATCTTTGTGTAATTGGGGCTAGTTCATATATGCTATTTCATTCTTTTGTTCTCTTTTCTTTTCCATTCCTTTATTGATATTTGTAAAAATCAATCAATACATAATTTAACTCCTCAAATAATAAAATTACAGAGGGCATCTGAAACTTGCCCATCAAGTGTGTGACGAGCTCGGAATTCTCGCTTCATCTGTAACTGGTGTGGACATGGAGCTTAAGACCGAAGCAGGTCTTCGCCGTGCTCGTACATTGCTTGCAGCAAACCAATTCAGCGAGGTTTGAATTGTATTGCATTTTAGTCTTTACCTTGTGCTATCTTTTGAACCCGGAAAATGAAATGAAAAATATGAAACTCTTTAGCATTTTCTTCTCTTGTATTGCAAAAAAATTGAAGTAAAAAAAAAATTGAGGCAAAATTATGTGGAAAATATACAACTAAAAGATGGACTTAATTTTCTTTGGAATGTAGTGATTTAACCTAAAGCCAATGGAACTTACATTTGTGTGGGATTTCATTTACTGTACTCCGCCCTTCCTTTTGTTCCTTAACTTTATTTTTTGATTAGCTTTTTGTTTAAATTTTTATTTTCTAACACATCCATACAATGAGAAAATTGTAAAGAATCTACATATTTTGCCTCAAATATTTTGGAACTTCCACATGTATGTACAAATTAGTTTGCTGCTAACTGACTTCTTGCAGGAGATACAGCTATCTGACCTCATTTGCATTGTTTTAATTGCAATTTGTTCGATTTGTTTTTTTACGAATTTTATTTTAATCTACATATGCGTAAATAAAATGCTTGTTCTTATTGTCCTTGATTAAGTTTAGGATTTCGATTTTGTTTTTAAAATTTAAATAACATTCTGTGCAGGCAGCAGAGGTCGCTCACTCTCTTTTTTGCATGTGTTACAAATTCAATCTGCAAGTCGAAAATGCAAATACTCTTCTACTGCTTGCAGAAATACACAAGGTAGTACAGATGTTCCACTATTAGCTTCAAGCTTTTTGTGGTTTATTTTAACTCTTCCACTGCTTGTAAACACATGTACAACCTTTCATCCAATATATAAGATCAAACTTTATCTTATTCTAGCTTTATGAAAACTTGGTGAGCTAAATGCAAAATCCCTAACTGGTTGGAACCAAGAAATTGTTTATTTTTCATTATCTAGTCACTTTCTACTTTAAAGAAATTTCCATTTCCTTGTATTTTTGCTTAATCAGAGATCAGGAAACGCTGTTCTGGGCGTTCCGTACGCGTTGGCGAGCCTCTCATTTTGCCAGTCGTTCAACTTGGATCTTCTCAGAGCTTCGGCCATAGTTTCGCTGGCCGAACTGTGGCTCTCACTTGGATCTAGCCATGTAAAGAGGGCTTTGGCCCTCATTCACGGCGTTCTTCCCACCATTCTCGGCCACGGTGGTTTGGAGCTCCGTGCTCGCGCCTATATTGTGGAAGCCAAATGCTATCTTTCTGATCCAAACTTCTCAGGTATACTCTGTCTCTCTCTTAGGTACACGTTATGTGATTTCTTAGCCACATAATGACTGTTCTATGGTGGATATCTCGAAAATAGTTCACGATGATCACGAGTTGGTGCTGGATCCTCTGAGTCAAGCTTCTGAAGAGCTTCAAGTGCTGGAGGTAAAACAGTCTTATCTTTTTTATTATTGTTATTATTTTACTTGTTCAATAGAGAATTTCTGTTTTTGAATAGAGGGTTTGATGATTGTTGTGGATGGGCAGTATCACGAATTGGCAGCTGAAGCATTTTATCTGAAGGCCATTGTATTTGACAAATTGGGGAGATTAGAGGACAGAGAAGAAGCTTCGTCATCTTTCAAGAAGCACATAAAGGCTCTAGAGAATCCCCAGGCTGGCTGAATAAATTTACACTTATTAATATGTTGGTAATCGAATCATAATTGATTAATTTTATGTGAATCATTTGAGATTGTTCTACTATAGCTCTTGAAGTTGTATAGCAAATATACGCTTGTGCGAGTCTTCTTGGCCTTGACAGAACACATATTGACGCAGAACACATAACTGAGGATGGCTACCATTTATGTTCTAGCCTATCCTTTAAAGTTTATACAAATCTAAGTTCAATGTTGAAATTTATTTATAAATTTCTGCAGAGTATTTTAATTCATTACGGAAAATCTGTTCAGCGCTGCCATTTCTCCGAATGACCATTATTGGCTTAGAACATCCCTTTGTTACGAAATGTAATACTAATTATGCTAAAATATCTCTTGCTCTATCTTTTTTTTTTGTTTAATTAAACTATGAAGTTAAGTTTGACTTTTCATGATGATTATTTAGGCAGCTAAATAGCTATCTTCTACACATAACAATTGTAAAATAGCCAAGGTTTAGGTAGTTTCTAAATTTTGGCCGTGACTTATCAGAAACAGTTTTATGCTGGTCAAATGTATGATAGCTCTGTAAAAAGTGTAATTGTTATTACATGTGTTTCTTTTAGATGCAAGAAAAATAACTTTTTTTTTAATTTTTTTTATATATATGTTTATAACTGTCATAATACAACTCTGTGATTGAAACAATACTGTGATTTTATTGATAGGTAATGAATTGAATTGATATATATACACATATGAGAAGCATCTAGAATAATAAACTATTTTCTGATATTTAGGGATCTACTAAATCAATACATAACTACTGAAAATTATTGAATTATTGACGATCTATATTTATATTTACAAAATCACATTAGTAAACAATAATATTCATCTAATATCGCTAACACTCCCCCTCAAATTAAATGCATAGATGTCAATCATGCATAACTTGAAAATTCTAGGTGAACAACCTCTTTGTGAAAACATCTGCCGCTCGTTGATCGGTCGGAACATATACGTTACAAACTGATTGGGATTTGACTCTCTCTTTGATGAAATGTTAATCCACCTCTACATGTTTGGTTCTGTCTTGATGGACTGGATTGGCTGATCGGTCGGAACATATACGATACAAACTGATTGAGATTTGACTCTCTCTTTGATGAAATGTTAATCCACCTCTACATGTTTGGTTCTGTCTTGATGGACCGGATTGTGATAAAATGCTAATGGCTTTCTTGTTGTCACTATATAGCATCATTGGGTGTGAGCAGAGGCGGCTCGACATGTAAAAAAGAGGCCTTTCATAATGATATTTAAATAAATTAAAAATAAAAAACAACACAATGTAAACTATGATAAATAAAATTCCTAAAACAAATTTGTGATATAACTAATATTTTAGTATAAAAACGAGAATTCTTTTTGTTGTGAAATCGTAGACTTGTTGCAAAGGCGACATGTAAAAAAGAGGCCTTTTATAATGACATTTAAATAAATAAAAAATAAAAAATAACACGTAAATGAAATTTCTAAAACAAACTTGTGATAGAACTAAATATTTTAGAATAAAATTAGATTTTTTTTGTTGTTGTTGTGAAACCGATAAAGTTGTTGCAAAAAAAAAAAAGTATCTAAAAATAGAGGCCTTATTTGTCTCTCTTTTTTTAAATACATTTTAACTCAAAGATAATAGCATTTGAAAAAAAAAAAAAAATCAACTAAATAACACCAACAACAGTAAAAGCCACTTCAAAGAAATATGCGAGTGCAAATAAAAAGGACTAGTAAATTTTGTTATAAAGAATAGAAGTAACTTCTATATAGATAGCTTATTTGCCATATATTACTTGACTTAAGCTTGATTTTACTTTAAAATTTTGAACTTTTATATAAAAAGCTTATTTGTCATATATTAGTTTTTGACGTAGGCTTTATTTTATTTTAAAAATTTCGGAGGCCTTTTTTCCAAATTCAGAGGTCCAAAAGTGAAAATAGTTTTTTAAACTGTAAAATGGTTGGACTTTTCCCTTTTATTCTATTCTTCTTGTTTTATTTGTCCAAGTCCAGCCGTAAAAATAAAAAAATAGGCCTTGTTTCTGGAAGGGCCTTGGGCCATTGCCCCACTCGTCCCCCTTTTGGGCCGGCCTGGTGTGAGAACTCCATCTTCAATTCCTCAAGTATTCGATGTACTCATATTAGCTCGCAAACTCCCTGTGATAGTGCTCGGAACTCGGCTTCAGCTGAGCTTCTTGAGACGACTGCTTGCTTCTTACTCCTCCATGTCACCGAGTTCCCCCACACATAGGTACAATATCCAGTAGTTGACTATTTTGGTGCGTTGTGTGGGGCGCCTTTGTGCGTCGTTAGTGACGACTTATGGTGCACCGTTAGAGGCATCTTTGGTGCATTGTTAGTGATGGCTTTGGTGCGTTGTTAAGGGCGTCTTTAGGTGCGTTGTTCGTGACGGCTTATGGTGCGCCGTTATGGGTGTCTTTGGTGCATCGTTAGTGATCGCTTTGGTGCATTGTTAGAGCCATCTTTAGATGCGTCATTAGTGAAGGATTTAGCAATGAAGCCTTTCGATATTGAGCCATCCTGTAACTCAAGCCCTTGTTCCCTTTTCTGTTCGGGTTGTGACTTAAGTGGTGGATACACTCTATGCGTTTTTTTTTTGTTGGAGCGTGTTTTCTTGATGATCTCCTTACACATCGCCTATGTCAGCCCCCCTAGTTTTTGAGTTTACAAGCGTTGTTTTGCTGACTAAGAACTTTGATAAAGAAGATTTTGATTTTTCGAACGAGAAATCCTTCAACTTTATTGATGTTGCGATAAAATTTGAAATCCTCAAACATTTGCTCACATGCCTTATTGAATTTGGGAAAATAAAGCAATAAAATGAGGGAAATGTTGACTATTGGTAGTACTGCCTCAAATGTTCCGCATTCTAAGGGTTACAGATCGGAGTTGTTGGAATAGATCTAGGGTTAAAAAAAAATTTATCGCTTCTAGCAAGAGGCAGAATATAAAAAATTTCTTTAAAACACGTAAAACGTTTTTACAACCTAGACAAAGTGCATGAACATATTATTTAAAATTTTAAAACTACATTTAGTTTTTACTCGGTACCAACCTCGAATGGATCTTGAACGTTGAGAAGCCTTAGGAAGGTTGAAACATTCGTCTTCCCAAGCAGCTCACCTCTCTACTAGTCTTCTTGAACCTATGAGCAACCACGAAAGTTTCTACCACTAGAGTCTTAAGAGAATGGTTGGATTTAGTGTATGAGAACTTTTAAACACGATGACTCTAGAACAAGTCTTTGAGCCAAAGAGCTAAAAAAAATTCTAGGTCTACACGAGGACCTACGTGACAAAACAAAGAACAAGAAGAGATTCTAGAGAGAAAAGGGGGGGGGGGGGGGGGGGGGGGACTTAGAGAGAGAGACTCTCAATCTCAAAATTGTGGGTTGTGAGTTGTGAGTTGTGAATGAGGTGAGTATTTATAGGAGGAGGATTACCTTCAAAAGATAGTTTCCTTTTTTCTATTGAATATCAATATTCATGAGCAAATCTTCATTTCCTCTTTTCCTCATGTCACACGTCCAACCTTGCTTCTAGAAGGCCTTAAATTTGTTTCCTCATTTGTTTTCTCCCTCTTGGTTGCCGCCCATGCCATTTCCTTCTACATGAAATTTATTTCCTCTTTTTCTTTTGGCAATTATCTTCATACATTAATGCACAAAATAAACTCTCTTTCTTCTCTTGTTTGGACGGTTTGGAGTGCTTCTAGAACATGCTTCTAGATGTTTCTTCATCTATTCGTGACAACATAAGAAAAACCCATTTAGAATTTTCACATAAAATTCCATGAAATGAAATTAATCCTCAAGGTCCAATTACTTCATTATTGCCTAGTGATCCAATTCCATTGTCATCATATGAAAATGTCAAAAAACTTATTTATTGACATTCATACCATCCTATGTCCAAAAGGACAAAATTACCCTTTAGACAATTTTCGTAAAACTTGTCTAGTTCTTGTTTTGACTTAGCTTCTAGTTTAACTATTCTTACTCTAATGACTTGTGGTAGTGACCTCATGGATCCAAATGAACAAAGCTTGAGCTAGCATATTTGGACTCAAAAGTTCACAAACCTTTTCCAAGTTCTAGCTTAATGTCAACTAACTCCACGAAAGAGTTGACACTGAAATCTCTCGATTCAAATGAATATATTTTCTACTCAAGAATTCTACTTAATTGTAATGAGTGGATCCATTGAATATTATCTATGTTTACCCTTCATGAATATCATCAACTAGATGGGATTTACAAAATTAGCATTTTACCCTTCTAGTTGTTATTTCCTCAACTCCTTAGTCGCTTGTGAGTAAGTTAGAAACAATGTATTGACAAGGAGCTAACAAGTCACATTGATTCATCCAAAAGAGTCACGACTCAATTTGGATACTGGCTAGTTCATTTATTCACATTTCAAGGAACAAAGCATGAGGTGATATACATTGCATTTCAGCAATCTTGTACATGAATTCCATATCTATGAGATCTTCACAAAGTTACTCATGACATCTTTATAACTTAGTACTTCACCAATAGGTCTTATCTATATCACATAGTGAATCTAGAACTCTGACTTTCTCAAATGAGAATACGTAAGCTATGAAATGAAATGTCTCATTTCAGGATTGAGGTAAGCATGATGCAATTCATACATAGTGACTTCGAGACATAAGAGGTTAAATGGTTTATTCTTATTTTATCTCTAGAAGTGCACTGGTCAATTCCGTACCTTCAGAAAATACATAGGAAGAACTATAGAGTCTCCAACTCTCAATGTCATATAACTAGACATCATAGATTCTCATAACAATCATACTGAGATCAATAGCCATTTGATCCTTAGATTGTGAATATACTATTTTAAGCATAACATGAAGAGTTTGTTCATGCAAATCTATATTTGACTCTTCATTTATTGTTAGGTTTATTTAAGGACTAAACACTATAGTTTATCATAAAGCTTCAGACAGACAAGGAAGAATGAAGGAACGTTTAAACTTTTATTAATTATTCAGCAGTTACAAGCAAGAGTCTTCGTGAGACTTTATTACATCAAATGTACAGAAATAAAGACTACTACTCTTCTTGTGGGCACCATTGACAACAAGAGTCTCGTCCGTGTATTCGATGTAGTAGCATTCGTCGTGGATAACTCGACAGACCTGTAGGGTCCTTCCAAGTTTGGATCATGGACGTCGGCATCTTGTACTTGGGTGTTCCGAAACGCATGCCTGAGTACAAAGCTTCCGACGGTGAAACTTTGCCCCTTAATTTTGGAGTTGTAGTACTTTTCAATTTTGTGCTTTTGTGCAGAGAGGCGATTAAGTGCATCAGACCTTTTTTTGTCGATAAAGTCTAACTCGCGGCGCATGGCTTTGTCGTTGTTTTCCTCATTGAAAGTTTCAACTCGGAATGTAGGGATCTGGGTCTCGATCGGTACCATGTCTTCGATCCCGTATGTGAGGGAGAAAGGAGTTTTTCCAGTGGCATTCCGGGCGGTCGTCCGGTAAGTCCATAGGATTAACGATAATTCTTCGGTCTAGACGCCTTTCTTTTCTTTGAGCTTCTTCTTGAGGTTGTTCTTTATCGTCTTGTTGACTACTTCGACTTGGCCGTTGGCTTGGGGACGACGCGGCAAGGAGAATATCTTGCTGATTTTGAGTTGAGCATAGATTTCTCACACTCGTGCGTTGTCGAATTGTGTTCCGTTGTCGCTCACAATCGAGGTCGGGATTCCATGGCGGAAAATGATGTTCCCCCAGATAAAGTTCATCGTCCTCCACCCATTTGGTGAAGTAGTCGATGGCGGCAATGACGTATTCGTATTGCTTTGGTGCTCTCGGGAGCTTGCCAATGATGTCCATGCTTCATTTGGACGGGTCGGACGGATTGTGGGACAACGATGCTCACCGAGGTAGGCGGTTGTTTTGCAATGTCGGAGAAGCGTTGACACTTGTCGCATCGGTTTTCCTATTCGTTGACGTCTTTTTTCATGGTAGGCCAGAAACAGCCTTGCTTGAGAGCTCTCAGTGTGAGGGAGAATCATGCGGATTGGCTTCCGCAGATGCCTTCGTGGATTTCGCGCATGACCTTTGTTGATTCGGCTCTATCGAGGCATCAAAGCAGCGGCGTTGAAAAAACGTGCTTGTAAAGTACGTCATCTAGAAACGTGTACTTGGATGCTAAGGCTCTCAATTTTTTTTGGCCCCCTTACCGTCTTCGGGGAGTCCCCCTCTGCGCAGGAATTTCGTTATTGGGCTCATCCAAGTTAGCCGATGCGTATCTTCAATTACTCCGACTTCGTCTCGTGAGACGGACTATCGTGTTAATGATTTGATTGAGATAGTCTCCAACCCTTTTTTTCAATGCCGGACCCCAGGCGAGCAAGAGCATCAGCCTCAGAGTTTTGTTCTCTCAAGATCTGGAGGATCTCAAACCAAGAGAAAGCGTTGAATTTTGAATTTTTCTTTGTCAAGTAAGCGAACATACTAGGCTCCTTAGCCCCGTAGTCGCCTTTAACTTGGTTGACGATCAACTGTGAGTTGTAGTTTATTCGTAGGTTTTTGGCTTTGAGTTTTCGTGCTAACTCTAGAACGATGATGCCGACGTCAGCCCCTAAGAATTGGATGCTCTGACTTCCTGCGATTCTCAAATGGGACCCGTCGGGTCGACCTTTCTTTTTTGAACCAACAAGTTGTTAGTTGTGCTATCTTCCATTCTTCCCATGTCGGGAGTGTATGAGAATTCTGCCACGAAGTTGGCTAGGGCTTGAACCTTAATGGTCGTCCTTGGATGGAACTCAATTCCGTGCTCACTTCTTGGGACCTGATTGCCATGCAAGACGACGTTCCCTTTCGAATAGCTTTACTCATTGAGTGCTCAATTTGGACCGCGATTGGGTGACCTTGGAAGTAAGGACGTAACTTCTTGGCTGCCATTACGAGAGCCAGAGATAACTTCTCGATCAAGTAAGGTCTTGCTCATGTAGTAGATCGGCCATAAGACCTTATCTTCTTCATGGATCAGAATGACGTTTACTGCTCTTTCGGAGATGAAGAGGTAAATGTAAAGCATCTCACCTTATTTTGGTTTGGAGAGGAATGGTGGTGGTGACCCGAAGTAGGCCTTCATTTCTTGGAAGACTTTCTCACAGTCGTCGGTCCACACAAAGTCATCCGTCTTCTTTAGAGATTTAAAGAACGGTTGACACTTGTTGGGGTCCTTCGACACAAAGCGTGTCAGAGCAGCAATCTGACCAATCAGGCTTTGTATCTCTTTGAGTCATATTACAGACTTCATATCAAGAAGTGCCTTGATTTTTTTTGGTGTTTGCTTCGATCCCAAGCCCGACGACGATGTAACTGAGGAATTTCCATGATTGGACCCTAAAAGCGTACTTAATGGGGTTGATCTTTATTTTATTGCGACGGAGGATTGTGAACATCTCCCTCAGGTTATGTACGTGGTTGGTAGCCTATAGCCTTTTTAACAAGCATTTCGTCCACAACTGTGGAGTGAGGCCATAGAGGAAGTCAAAGACTCATTCTTTCTCCAATCTCCGAGTAAATAGACTAGCATCTTCCGGACACTTCCACTCGCAGTTGTTGTAGAGGTTGAGTTCCTGCGACAGAGTACATAATATATTGTACTCAATTTACCTGCGAGGTATTCTCCAGATCTAAATAGGTTTCAGTTACTGCCTTCCATAGAGCTGCAGTTGTGGGAAAGAACATGTATGTTTTATCGATATTGACATCCATGGAGTTGATGAACTATGTGAGAATCTTAGAGTTCTCGACATCCCACTGTCCAAAGGCCGAATCTGTGGATTTTGGTTAAATCAACCCCGTGATATAGCCAAGTCGGCCTTTCCCGCAAAGTTTGTGAGCCGTGATCTGCAGGAATGACGAGTCGTGCATCAAAGGGGCATGCATCATGGTAGTGGTCGAGATTTCTGTTGATTGCTGGGAGTCTCCCGACATGGCTTTTTTTACTATCTGGGATGCGATTCGATCGGATTTTTTTTAGGGTTTTGAAAGCTCTAATACCATGTGGTTGGAACATTACTGCAATTTTATTGATCAATACTGAATTGAATTGATTTACACCAGAACAAGCGTATATATACACATATGAGAAGCAAATATAATAATAAACTAATACATGATATTCAGAGATCTACCAGATTACTACATAACTACTGAATATTATATAATTATTGACTATCTATATTTATACTTACAAAATCACAATAGTAAACAATAATATGGCTAACAAACTCAAAAAAAATATCAAGATGTATTTTGTTGTAAAGAAGGAAATCAGAAAACAGATTTAAGGCGTTCCAATTTTGTTACTCAATTTATAAATTTTTTTTTACTATCTCTTCTTGACATCTCATTCTCCTCTCTCAACATCATTCCATCTTACTCACTTTCGACTATCAAATTTGTTTTCGTTCCCCAGAAAACTCAAACTTTACAACTTTGGCGAGAAAACTTTAAACCCCAATATCTCAACAACCGGAATTCCGTTTCACAAACCGTAAATTGGATCGTGATTCTTTTATCGATTAGATTTCTATTTTTTTTGTCAAAATTAGGTTTCGAAATCTGACAGTTGTCATTCCGACTCTGGCGACAAACATGGTGTTTTCCGGTGACTCTATGACCAATTATCAAAACAAAATGTACGACAATGATATTCACAGCAAAGACTTTCAATTATTATATATCTTGACACCTAATTCTCCTGTGGATTATGACACTACAACTACAAAAAAATTGAATAAAAAAAACTGAAATCCATACTAAATAGTTATTTGAAAACAATTGCACAAAATTATTAGACTACAACTATAAAAAACAAAAAACATAAAACAAAAACAGTTTGAGTGAACTACCAAACAGGCCATATGCATCCCAGATTCCTCTTCACATTATAAGTCCTTTAGGTTTGCCCTTACTTCTCTCAGGTTTGTCCGATGTGTCTCTTTTTTCACACCATTAAGATTTGTAGTTTTCTCTTCAACGTATCAGAGCGCGATATGTATGATAACATGTACCGAGTGACATTTTTTGGGGTTCCATCTGTGAAGAAGCTGAATTTGGAAATAAAAAGCTATAAATCAATGATAGTGACGCTACTACAAATATATGCATCGGGTGAAAGAAGAAAATCATCTTAATGAGGTACTCTCTCTTAGTTCATTTGATTGAAATGACCTTTTTTTACTTGGTTCTTTGATCAATGTAATTTTCAGTTACAGCCTAGTTGCTCTGTTTGATCCATGACAAATTGCAGGTTTCATTGTAAGAAATTGATTGCTTGCACTGTCATACACACAAAACTCAAAGCTGCATAATCAAGCCCGTATCGATGTGGTGTGGGTGAATGGACTGCATACCTTCAAAGATTGAATTAGAAGGGGGATTTGATATTCACTTTATCAGGAAGGTGATGACCAATGCAATAATCAATTAAGAAAAAGGAGGATTTGATATTAATGCCGTGATTTAGAAAGACGAATGTTGATCATATTTTGAAAATGCAGATTATTCTAGATCATACAATAATTTAAATGATAGAATGATTTATAACTAAAAAAAATGAAATGAGTTTCAAGTTTATATATAAATAAAATTGACTACAAAATGTCATTATAAACTGCGGATATCACAGAGGAAAAAAACGCAGTGTTATGAAATGATAATTACTATAAGGGCAGAAAATAAATACAAAATGTAGTGTTCAATCTCTAAAAAAAATAGTATTAACGTTTGAAGATTAAATCTTGTAATTTTTATTTAAATATTCAATGTAATTGATAATACGATGTATAAAATTGAATTATTCAAAAACACAACAACACTTACCATACTATTTGGTTGAATTTTAGTACACGTAATGTCCACCCATATTAGTACTGGGACAAAATTCCCCTTACATTCAATTTCAATAGAAAATTATCAAAACAAAAATGACAAAAAAGGAAAAAAAAAACACAAAATATGAGGTAAACAAACACGAAAACGTAAACAAACAGCATCAGACTATTTTAAAATTAAAACGAAAAAGTTGGCTAATTTACCATTGCTTATGATTGATATGGTTTATCTGGTGTGATTCCTCACACTATTATTTTCTTGTCTCATTTGAAATTAATGTAATCATTTTTTTAGTTTACCAGTGAGATCACGCATGAAAACTTTATTAGTGTTCATGACAAATATCCATGCATATATATGACGTAATTCGTAAGCACCTTCAAATATCATGGATTCATGACACGAATTTCGAGTAAAAAAAAAAAGAAAAAAAAGTTCCACGCATATGTGATATGTCCAGATAAAGTTGCAAACTTGCAATACACATACTCTCACGGATAAACTTCCAACAAAGCATGCTTAGCCATTAAATACCCATTTTCATATTTTTAATATCATGTGACCAACTAGAGTTAGCTTCACTTCACGCAACTCGGTTTCAAAGATATTGTGATAGACTCTCTATAATATTACAATATCTTGATTTGGATGTTCAATTTATGATATTGAATATGGTTTATAGCCAGGAAGTTGGGGGCCATTAACATTGGCGTCTCTAGCAAACAAAGCTTCTCTCAGCTCTCTCTCGTGGGTTCTCTCGCTTGAGGTGGGTCTGAGTCTTTTGCCGTGGTCCCTTTCTCCTCGTTGGTGATGGAGGACCTGTGCGATAGGTGGTCAGAGATGGGTATCGAAGATGAAGATGAAGGAGATACTTTGGTTGTTGACGGTGAGGAGCTCGTGAACTCCGCAGCGGATCTGTCCGACTGTCTTCTGGGAAGATTGTTGAGGAGAAAAGCATTCAATAGAAACGCGCTCAAATCTGTCATGGAGAAAGTGTGGAGAACAGTCGGAAAACTTGAAGTGAGCGACCACGGGGACGGAATCTTCTGTTTCCGGTTTGAGAAATCCGCTGATAAGAAACGAGTTTGGGACTCGGGACCTTGGACATTTGACAAATCCCTCTTGGTCTTGGACGACCCTGAACTTGAGAAGAACTCTGGCGATGAGTTCCGCTTCGTCGAGTTCTGGGTCCAGCTCCACGGGATCCCACTCAAATACCGATCGGCGCGGATGGGAGAATTGATCGGGGGAAAGTTAGGCCGCACCTGCAAGGTGGAGAAGACCAGAGACGGTCGGATTAGCGGCGAGTTTATCCGGGTCCGCATCGCCATCGACGTCGGACAACCCCTGAAGAAAGGGGTTTTCATTAAGCTCGGAGCTGCTGTTGAGAAGTCGTGGATCGCTTTCCGGTATGAGAAGCTCGCCGATTTTTGCTTCTTATGCGGGCGTCTTGGGCACGGCGAGCCTGAGTGCCGTGACAAGGATGAGGCTCCGAACATTGGCGGTAAAGCTCTTTTCGGGGCTTGGCTACGTGGCGAATCTCCTCTCAAGTCCGGTCCTGGCACATGGACTTTCCACGGCACCAGATCTCCCCGGGAAGAGGGTTGGGATGGCCCTGACCCATGCCCGACGAAGCCTGGCTCGGTCCTGGCCAACTCTGCCGCGGAAGACAAGAAAATGAAAGGGGATAAGAGTCCGGGAAAAGAGTCGGGATCGATGAACCGTGACGAGAACGGAGCACACCAACCTGAGAACGGAGCACACCGATCTGAGAATAGCGGTCCGGCGCCGATGGATTCCGAGCCCTGTGAGTCCCGGGGTAAGGCGCCGAAGGGGAGCAAACCGGCGACTAAGATCTCGGTGGTGAGGGCTGCTGCTGCTGAGCCGGCTGAGATCTCGACTCGCCCGGAAGAGACGATCCAGGCTGAGACGGCGACAAAGCCCGAGGTCGCGAACCAGACGGCCGATTCGACTCGCCCGGAAGAGACGACCCCGACAGCGACGGCGACAGAGCCAGATCCTGCGAAGCCGACGGGTGGGGAAGCGAACCAGGCCGCGGAGTCGCTTTGCCTGGAAAAGACGGGCCGGACGAGGTCTTCGATCCAGGTGGAGACGCCGACAGCGACAGCGAAATCGAGGCAGGTCCAGCCGGGGAAGACGCAGGCGAGTGGGCCCACTACCTCCAGACCGTTGGGATGGGACGCTCCTTCCCCGATTTGGCGGAGCAAGGATGCTGCGACTCCGGGCTCTGAGAAGAACGTTGCTACTGTGGGAGATCTGAGAGCAGAGAGTGGGTTGGCTTTTCAGAAGGAAATAAGGAAAAAAAAAGAAAAGCAAAAGTAACGTGGGTATTGGCGTGGGGCGCGAGGATAAGAGAGAGAGAGGTGATTTTTTGCCAACTCACCCTGCTGCTGGGCCCACGCCCAATACTTCTACAAACCTTAATATGGGCCATGAGAATAATGGGTTGGGCTTACGGAAAGGGATATCCGATTTTGGGCCTAATCATAACCAGCCTGGAGCGTACTTGGGCCCAGTTTCCCTCAGCCAAGCTGAGGCCAATTTAAAGGCTGAGGGGATTGATGCGACGGGACCTACTTTTACTGATGAGGGTGGGACGGGATCCGATCCCAAGCTGTCGGCGGAGGGGAAGAGCGAGAGAGGATTGGGGAAGAGAAAGTCAAGCGAACGCCTCAGGATTGGTAATGTCAAGAGAATGGCACGACTCTTTGAAGCCGGAGGCGAAGGGAAGAGAGGCTCAGAGGAGGCGACACACTACCCCACGGTTACCCAGGTGAACATGCGTGAGATGGTAGCTGATACGGGGATCGGGTCCTATGAAGAGAGTGGACCAGGGAGAGTGTTGAGACCCACGCTCGACACACAGGTAAGTCCTTCTACCACCCCTCATTCTTATGCTCTTCAGTTTGATACAGGACATAGAGACTTACTTTCTGCTACACATGACCTAGGGAGGAGAGATTTATTTTCTGTTACTCGTTCTTTGGAAGTTTCTAGTCCGTTAGATTCGACCTTAGTTGCTACTGATGAGAGAGCGGCGCCCCTCGAGAGTGAGGGCCGCCGAACGCGATGATAGGCGTTATCTGGAACGTCCAGGGGTTAGGCAACCCCGGGACGAAGTCAGCCCTCCTTGCCCACGTTCGTGATCATAGTCCCGATTTTATCTTTCTATCGGAGACTAGACTACGGCGTGAGGGGGCTGAACGGGTGAGAGTGTTGCTGGGTTTTGATGGTTGTATGACGGTGGACTGTCTTGGTAGGAGTGGAGGCTTGATGTTACTTTGGAAAGAGCCTGTGAGATTCCTACTCGGGACATTTTCGAGATATCACATCGAGGGAGATCTGGTTAACGAGTTAGGCGAGAGTTGGAGATTTGCGGGGATCTACGGAGATCCTGCGAGCGCCCAGAGGAGACATACTTGGGAGCTTCTTCGTCGCCTCCAGAGCTCTTTCACGGGTCCTTGGTTAGTCGGGGGCGACATGAACGAAGTCGCCTCCAACTCTGAGATTAGAGGAGGTAGAGACAGGGGTCCCGGCCAGTTATCTGCTTTCAGAGAGATGATTTCGGATTGCGACATCCATGACTTAGGTTTCGAGGGAGACCCCTTCACCTGGCGCAGAGGGAATATAGAGGAGCGCCTGGATAGATGCCTTGCGAGTTACGAGTGGAGCGATCTCTTCCCTTCGGCCACAGTTCGACACTTGAGGTTCTGGAGCTCGGACCATAGACCCCTTCTCCTGCTTACAGCGGGTTTCAGAGATCGCCGGCGGAGCAGGAGGCCGAGGCGTTTCTTCTTTGAGGAGTCTTGGATTGGTGAGCCTGAGTGTGACGAGCGGATCCGTAGAGCTTGGGAGACGGGCCAGAGTGGTGATCAGAGTCCGAGCTTAGCTGATGCGATCTGTCAGTGCAGACAGAGCCTCTCCCGCTGGGGCGGGGTGAGGAACAGAGAGATCAGAGACAGGATTGAGAAGCAGAAGAAGATCGTTGAGCTTGCGGGACTATCGGGCCCAGATTTCTGCATGGAGTCCTTCAGACGGGAGGAGAGACAGCTTGACGCATTAGTTCAGAAGGAGGAGCAATACTGGAGACAGAGGAGCAGAGTCTCCTGGATGCGGTGCGGAGATAAGAACACGAAGCTTTTTCACCGCAAGGCTTCTGCTAGGAGGAAGAGGAACGCTATCCGAGGACTGGAGGACGATCACGGGGATTGGCACAGTGGAGACTCTGAGATAGAGAAGATCGTAGCTGGTTACTTTGGTGACATTTTCTCTTCTGCGAGGCCTTCTTCGCAGAGAATCGAGTTAGTTTCTGCGGGCGTACAGCCTAGGATCTCTGAGGCTTTGAACGCCGAGTTAGAGCGCCCTTTTGAGCCAGGGGAGGTGAAAAAGACGCTTTTCTCGATGGATGCGATCAAGGCCCCGGGAAGTGACGGCTTTCCCGCAATTTTTTACCAGAGATATTGGGATGTCGTAGGCGAATCGGTCATGAAGACCTGCCTTGGGATTCTTAACGACGGGGACGAGGTGGCCACCATTAATGATACTGTGGTCATCCTTATCCCCAAAATCGAGGACCCGAGACGAGTCAGCGATTTCAGACCGATTAGCCTGTGCAATGTGATCTATAAGATAGTGGCCAAGTGCTTGGTCAACCGTCTTAAGCTTACTATGCACGATGCTATTTCCGAGTCCCAGAGCGCCTTCGTTGGTGGTAGACTGATCTTCGATAATGTCATGGTTGGTTTCGAGGCTCTCCACACGATGAAGCGGAAACGCTTCGGTAATGGAAAGTGTGCGTCTCTCAAGCTTGACATGGCAAAGGCTTTCGACAGGGTTGAGTGGGCCTTCCTGGAGTCGATGATGCTGAGACTTGGATACAGCACGCGGTGGGTGCACCTTATCATGAGATGCGTCACCTCAGTCAGATTTACCTTTAACATCAACGGCTCCATCCGAGGCAGTGTGACTCCTTTCAGAGGCCTCCGCCAGGGGGACCCTCTCTCTCCTTTCCTTTTCCTCTTCTGCTCTGAGGGCCTCTCGAGCCTCTTTCGAGCGAGTGAGGAATCTGGAGCGATTTCAGGAGTCTGGTTCCGGGATCTTCATGTGTCACACCTTCTCTTTGCGGACGATAGCTTGGTTTTTTGCTGAGCGACACCTGACGAGTGTGAGAGGGTTACTGACATTTTACGGACTTATTCTGAGGCCTCGGGCCAGATGGTGAACTTTCATAAGTCCGATGTTTGTTTCGGTACGGAGGTCAGCGATGAGGAGGGTGAGGTTCTGGCCCAGATCCTAGGTGTTAGGAAGACGGACTGCCATAAGCGATACCTGGGTCTTCCCGCGTTCACTGGTCGGAGGAAGACAGAGCTTTTTGGTTTTGTGAGAGACCGCGTTTGGGCTAAGATTAAGGGTTGGAATGGCCTCTCCCTCTCACAGGCTGGCAGAGAGGTCCTCATTAAATCCGTCCTTCAGTCGATCCCCAGTTACGTGGCCTCGTGCCACAAGATCCCGCTGTGTTTGATTAGAGACATCCACTCGGCGATAGCCAGATTCTGGTGGGGGGGGGGGGGGGGTGGAACGGCGACGAAGAAGATCCACTGGTGCAAGTGGGAGGACCTCACACGACACAAGTCTAAGGGAGGGATGGGCTTCAGAGATCTGGAGAAGTCCAACCAGGCCCTTTTGGCTAAGAGTGTCTGGAGGCTTCTCAGGAGACCGGATAGTCTGGTTGGTCGAGTCTATAGTCAGAGCTACTTCCCCGACGGTGATATTATGACGGCTCTCCCTGGCTCGTGTAGCTCCTCCATATGGTGCAGTCTTCTTTGGGGTCGTGAGATCATTCAGTCAGGTTCGAGATGGCGGATCGGGGACGGGGAGTCTGTGTTGGTCATGGGCGACAGTTGGGTTCCGAAGGACAGACCGGCCACCTGGATTGACCACCCTTGGATTCCCCCCGATATGCGGGTAGCTGAGCTTATGAGACCCGACGGTAGCTGGGACGTTGATCTTATCACATCGATGTTCGGTGGAGAGGACGCTGCGGCGATCCTGAGTATTCCGTGTGGGGGTGAGGGCTCTCCTGACGTGCGACGCTGGCATTACACTGAGAACGGAGAGTACTCCGTCAAGAGTGGCTTCCGTGTCGCGATGGAGAGAGCCAGTACTCCGGCCGCCAGCTCTTCAGACCCGACGGTGATGGAGAAGTGGTGGACGAAGTTCTGGCAGCTGAGAGTTCCTCCTAAGGTGAAACTCTTCTGTTGGCGAGTCTGTTTAGGCCAGATCCCGGCCAGAGCAGTCTTAGCTAAGAAGAGGATCACCTCTGACGACAGCTGCCCTGTCTGTCAGTAGGCAAGAGAGACTATTTTCCACACCTTTTGGGGTTGCATGTGGAGCAGGAGAGTCTGGAAAGAGGTGGGCTTCGGCCACATTCTTCCGCCTTTCAGAGACGGCGATGCTTTCGACGCTATCCTCAGAGCGACAGAGACCCTTGAGGTTCGTTTCCAAGAGCTTTTCATTACCATTATTTGGGAACTTTGGAACCACAGGAACAACGTCTTGGCCGGGAGATCAGCTTGGAGCCAGCCTCAGCTAGTTCAGTGGACGGTGAGCTTCCTCGAGGAGTACAGAGCGGCTACGGTTGGGGAGACTCCGACGAGCATGAGGGTGACTACGACCCCCAGATGGACCCCCCTAGGGACGGGACCCTCTCGATTAACGTCGACGCGGCACTCGCTCGCGACCGTGGAGGCTTCGGTGTCGGTTGTATAGTTCGAGACCACACCGGAGAGGTGATCGCCTCGCAGACGCTTTTCCTGGCTAGGGGGTTCTCCCCCCAGCTTGCGGAAGCGTATGCTGTCCTCCAGGGCATAGAGCTAGTTCGCAGCGTCGGTGGCAGGAGAGCGGAGATCCAGTCTGACTGCTTGGGGGTGGTGAGGATGATCGATGAGGGCGTGACGCCTGCGACAGAGCTTGGGACGATCTTGCACCGCATCTTCAGAGAGGTGAGGGAGCTTGAGGTTTTTCGCATTTTGCATATTTCTCGTCTTTGTAATGTTGCTGCGCATAATCTAGCGCGCTACGCGGTTAACCATCACTCGTCCTCGACCTGGCTGGGTTTAGTCCCGCCTTGTTCGGAAGAGGCCATTAGGGCCGATGACCGCGAGTTGAGGTCTCGCACGGCCTTCTAGGGCCCTGTTTGTTTGAGTTTATTCCTGTTTCTTTACCGTTTGGTTCTGCTTCACTCTTATCTTTGTAACCACGGTATTCCTCCGCCATACGTGAGGGCTTTTATGTTATTCCGTGGCTCCGACCACGTTTCCTAAAAAAAAAATATGGTTTATAGCCAAGGCAAGCTCCTCCACTCGAGTCCATGCTGCCTTAAAAGACCAAATATTGAATATATATATATATATATATATATATATATATATATATATATATATTTTCAAATTTAATATGCATTGTTAGAAATTCACTACAACAAAACGTTATTTTTAGTTTTGAAATTGCAGATCTCAGATTCATATGAAAAAAAAAAAAAATAATTTATCAAATTTAATAGTTAGCAGAAAAAGACTAAATATACACTACTACAAATACTGTTTTCAGGTGCGGCAGACATTCGGGTTTCGCACCCAAAAGTCGCACCAAATAATCCTTCAGGTGCGACTTATCGCACCCATAAGTCAAACAACTCGCCGAAAATTTTCGCTGATTTTTTTGACTTTGGGTGCGACTTTTCGCACCCAAAAGTCTCTCAGAACTATTGGGTGCGACTATGTTGCACCCATAGGTTGAAAATATTTTTAACAGCCAACTTCCCACGCTTTTGGTAAAAATATCATTGGGTGCGAATTTTCGCACTAAAAAATAATGAAACGGGTTATTGGGTGCGACTTAGTCGCACCCAAAAGAGTCATTGGGTGCGAGAAAGTCGCACCCAAAGGTCCCAAATTTTTGAGCGGCCAAATTTTCCCCCTCTTTTACAAATATCATTAGGTGCGACTTTGTCGCACCCAAAAGGATCATTGGATGCGACAAAGTCGCACCCGAAAGTGTCATTGGGTGCGACAAAGTCGCACCCAAATTCAAAGGGTTTTATAAATTAAAGTTCTGCTCGGTTTTCATTTTACCCGAGCCAAAGTTTAAACTTCTCTCTCTCCGATTTCTCTCCTAAAAAGTCTCCGACCACCACCATACTCTGAGCTCTGTCACCGCCGCCACTCCGAGCTTCGTCGGCTCCCTCTCACTCTTAACTTCGTCGCCACCATAACTCTTTTCCCCTTCTTCTTCCTTTCTTCTCCCACCACGCTGTCAGCCGTGAGTCATGAGGACGCCGGACCAGGAGCGACCACCGTGGAAGGAGTGAGAGAGCGCCGGAGAATCTACTTCCACAAAAACAAGGTGAGGATTCTTGACCTCGAGTTGATTTTGGATTTTTGAGCTCCGAAATTCAAATTTGGGGGTTTCGGATTTCAAAGATGATTTTTGTGAAATTGATTGGTTTTGGTTGCTCATTGAACTCGATTAGTGATGGTTATAGCTTGAATTTGTGGATTGAGTTCGGATTTCCTTGGTTTGGTAGTGATTTGGCCAAAATTTGATGAACTAGGGTTTGAAGATTCGAATTTTGGGGCTTTTGATTTCTGCGTGACCAGCCCTTCCGTGACCAGCATCGAGCCTCCGTTGCAGCCCGTCCGACCAGCCCCTCCGCTGCTGCCTCTCCGACCAGCTCCTCCAACCTGTCCCGAGCCTCCGACCAGCCCCTCCGCTTCATTAGGTATTTTTCATAATTTGATTAGTATTTTGATTAGTAGTTTAGTTTGATTAGTAGTTTAGTTTATAATTAGTTAGTTAGTTTGTAATGAATTAGTTAATTAGTTTGTAATTAATTTATTAAATGAAATTTGTTTTAATTAATTTTAGGTTTTTTAGTTTAATACTTACATGTTTAGGTTGTTTAGTTTTGATTAGTTTAGGTTAATTGAAATTGTCAAATTGAAATTGTAATTAGTTTAATTATTATGTTTAACTTGTTTAGTTTTAATTTGTTTAGGTCAAATTGAAATTGTAATTAGTTTAATAATATGTTTAGGTTTGTTTAGTTTTGATTAGTTTAGGTTAATTAATTGAAATTGTCAAATTGAAATTGTAATTAGTTTAATAATATGTTTAAGTTGTTTAGTTTTGATTAGTTTAGGTTAATTGGAATTGTCAAATTGAAATTGTAATTAATTTAATAATATGTTTAGGTTTTTAGTTTTGATTAGTTTAGGTTAATTGAAATTGTTAAATTGAAATTGTAATTAGTTTAATAATATGTGTTAAATTGTTAATCATGAAATTAAAATTAGTTAAGTTATTGTATAAATGAGTTGAGAATATTGTATTTTTGTTGTAAACGAGCCACAGAGGTTATGTTTAGGGTTTAGTTGATTATTAGGATAGTTTTGGATGATTTGTATATGCTTTTAAATGAGTTTGCAGGTTTTTGGTTTGTTAGTATTATAGGGGAAACTCTGCCGAAATTTAGATTGAGTTTCTAGTCTATTATTCTCAAAATCCTAATTTTTTCAATTCGACTTCAAATAGCATAAAATTCATAATCTCATCTTCATTCATTGATCTTCGTCCCGTAGCAATAAGTAATCGACTTCATTCGTCTTCGTCACTTAGCAACAACTCTTAATAATTGTTCTTTTTTCCTTTCGTTTAGCGAAATCAATGTCCAATCCAAGTAGAGATTGGATCACCGAGAACAATCGGTTGTCCTTGCAGTATAAAATCGGAGTTAATGAATTTATCCGCGCTGCAAGAAGATTTCCGAACGATAATTACGAATATCGATGTCCTTGCAAGCCTTGCAACAACGTGAGATGGCACGACATTGGGGTTGTAAGGCATCATCTGCTAAACAAAAGGTTTACCCCGGGCTACACAGAATGGTATCATCATGGCGAGGTCATGCGTTCGTCGGTCATCTTGAAGAAGTCCCCATCGGAGAAACAACCCAGAGAGGAGTAGGAGGAATACATGCTGCTGTGGAGGATATAAGAGATCACGAGGATTTCGATGGTGTTACGGAGCCGGCTCCGAGCGAGGTGCGTGCGGAGGAGCAAGTGGAAGACTTGTTCGCCGAGTTGGAAGCGGAATTATACCCTGGATGCAAGGAGTTTTCGTCGTTGTCATTCTTGGTTCAGTTGATGCACCTTAATGATGTTTATTTTACTAGTGATATCTTTTTATGGTGAAAATAGCTTCTAGTAGCCTGTTTATCTAATTTTTTTTTTCAATATTAG
Source organism: Urtica dioica subsp. dioica (assembly GCF_054948205.1). Classification (NCBI taxonomy): domain Eukaryota; kingdom Viridiplantae; phylum Streptophyta; class Magnoliopsida; order Rosales; family Urticaceae; genus Urtica; species Urtica dioica. Next base: position 11,332,158 of record NC_142756.1, read on the forward strand.
TAGATGAACTTTTTAGTTTTTATAGATAATCGTTTTAGTTTTTAAAATGTCTATTTTTTCTTTAATAATTATTAATCAAATTTCAGTAAATGTCGACCTGTTTTCAATAACTTTTAACCAGATTTCAATAACTAACTGGATTTCAATAGCTATAAATCACATTTCAATAACTAATAACCAGATATTAATATACCAATATTTTGAATCAGATTTCAAAAACTGTTAATTAGATTCCAATAACTGTTGACTAGATTTAGAACACAAGAGTATTTTTGTACTGAGAAATAAAAACGATTACTGCCGAAATGTTTTGGAAATATGAGTAAGATACAGATATTTTAAGCTAGTTATATAATTTTTTTTTCCATTTTGGTGAGCTTATAACTTTGATTTTGATATTATAGAGATATACGATTTATCTTTAATTTTTTACATGCTATTGAGAATAGTTTATGAAATGTCTCTCAATAAAGAGGTTACACTTTAAAGAAAAAAAAAATGTAAAGCCAACTAGCCATGCAATGCATGGGGTTAAAATGAATGTCTTATTTTTGGTATAGTATCCTGGCCTTCTAGAAAATCACCCTCGTTGATAAGCTGGCGTGGCATTCTCTATCCCAAGAAGACCAAGCCTCACTTCTGACAGTCCACGTGGTACAACACAAAGCCTATTATTATAAATATATATATTTCTTCTGTGTAATGAAACACACAGAGAGAGAGAGCCATCCTAATTAGCACTAAGAACCGTCCATGGTTCAATTTAGGGCCGGACCCTATGACCGCACGTAGGTTGTGTTTGGTGAAGTTATTCTCTTTTCTTTGTTTCCGTCTTATTCGGATCTTCGGGTCTCCGGATCCTTGAGTCTCCGGATCATCGTTGTTCTTGAATCTTCAAGTCCTTCGAGTTCTTCGTCGGGTCTTCTAATCCTCGTACATTCACCTAAGCACACGAAAACATGAATATAGAGGGATGCATATGGTTTTCTCTCGACGCGCGCTCCGATACTCAACATTAGTCGTGTTGTATTATATTATTGGTGAATGATTTGTACTTGTCTCTATGTTTTCTAGAAAGAGAAAGTCATTGTATGATTTTTGTAGAGTTTTTGACAAATTGAGAGAAAACTTCCATTGTGTTGTGAATGGATGTGGTATTTATACGAGCCAAGGGGTTTGGTGAAAGGTACTTGGCCAGATGGTGGAGACGGCCGGGTGGTCTTGACCGAGTGAAGACGATCAGGTAGTCTTAGCCGAGTGAAGATGGTTGCGTGAAGACAACCGGGTGGTCTTGGCCGAGTGAAGACGACCGGGTGAAGAAGACCGGGTGGTCTTAACCGAGTGAAGACGGCCGAGTGTTCTTTTTTTTTTGGCCGAACGGGTGGTCATTTTTGTGGCTTTGTCTTAAATATTTGTCAAGAAGTCTAGTTTGAAAACATTCTTTGAGAGTCTCTTTTGAAAGACATTTATGAGTGTTAACTCAGAGCTTGACGCGTGAGTTTGTGAACTTTATTTTGATTTGGTGTGGGGACTTGCGAATTCAATTCATGGTTTTGAGAGATATATTTTTTAGATGTGATCTCGAGTCATTACAAGGACTCTCGAGTCGTCTCATGGACTTGAAAGACGACTTGCCGATATGGTCTCAAGAGATAATACATGGATTGTCTCGTTGATGTGGTTTCGAGTCGTTTCGCGAATCTCATGTCGAGAGTTTGACTTGGGCACTTTGCTTTTGGCCGTGTAAGTTTTTTTGGAGAGATAGGGAGAGAGAGAGAGAACAAGTGATGTCTTTTTGCTCTCTTGCCGTGTGAATCTTCTTGTATAAGTGAATATACTTTTCTCTTTTTTTCTTTGAGTGAGGTTGATTGAGAGAGAGAGAGAGAGAGAGAGAGAGAGAGAGAGAGAGAACATGTTTGGTCTTCACTTCTCTTTTGTGTGGCTATAGAGCTTGTGTGAGAGAGATAGACGTGAAAGATATTTGTTTTTTTTTGTTTTGCCGTGTGATTTTATTTTTTGTTTTGATCCTATAAAGATCACTTGTTTTTTATTTGGTCCGGTGAAAATATGAGCCAACAAGTAAGATATTGACATTTAGTTATGTAATTTTTCGATTTTGGTGAGTATATAACTTGGATTCCGATATTATAGAGATATAGGATTTATCTTTTATTTTTACGTGCTATTGAGAATAGTTTATGAAATTTCTCTCAATAAAGGAAGTTACACTTAAAAGAAATGAAAAAAATGTAAAGCCAACTGGCCAAGTATAAGAGAAATTTCATTAAGTGGGCTTAATAAGCTATTAAATATCAAGATTAGACTCTAATATTTAAAAATATCTAAATATGGACTTTTGACCCAAAATCGGACAAAAATACCCCTCTGAACCCTATACATCTCTCACACTTCATTTTTATCATTTCAATCACACTCAAATCCACTCAAATCCACTCTACTTAAGCGAGTTTCAAAAGAATCATGGGTAAGATTACTAACTTAATCATTTTTACAAAGTTTATGATTGTATATGATAGAATGTAGCCAAAAAAATCGATCAGATCTGAAAACAAAGTCCAAAATCTGGGTTTAACTTGTTTGTACGATGGTATACGATGATGTACGATGAAATTTAAATTTTTGTACGATGAAATTTAGAATAAAAATTGCGTTCTGTACGATGTTGTACGATGCTGTACGATGTTGTACGATGCTGTACGATGTTGTACGATGCCGTACGACGCCTTTCTGTAAGATGATGTACGATTCTGTACGATGGTGTACGATGGTATACGATGTTGTACGATGATGTACGATATAGAAGCTTATTTTGCATAGTTTGACTGTTTTTTGCAGTTTTTGTCATGATTAACGGCACTTGGGAGAAGGAAGGACACCAATGAGTTTTCACCAATGCAGAATTTCGTGCATTCGTAATTCCGAAAGAGGTAACGTACACGGAGTTAGTAGATTTCTTATACGAGAAGTTCGAGTTAGACAGATTCGCGTTCGACTTAAAACTCGAAGTCCCATACGCAGTCGGTACAATTCCAGTAGGTCCTGCCGTATTGAAGGACAATGGTGATGTTTCGCATTTTATGAAGCACAAATATCGTAATAGATTTCCACTCTGTGTAAGTTTGGTACCGAAACAGATCGAGGTCATTGCACCTATTGCGTATCGAGGAGTATGTAAAGGGAAAGATGTGGAAGTTGGAATGGTGTCTCGCAATGAACCGAAGAAGAGACGGAATACTCTTGTTATCGAGGATCGACAAAATGATCCTATAATTGAAAACAAAGACGGTGGCTGTGACGATGACTTGTTTAACGAGTACAAGGGTGCCGGAAACGGTGACGAAGTATACAGGCGTGATAGAGATTGTAATCACAACAGTGACGAATATGATGGACACAATGGTGATGAATACGAAGATGGCGAAGGTGATGAAAACGAAGGTGGCGAAGGTGATGAAAACGAAGGTAGCGATGGTGATGAAGAGAATAGTGATGGATATGACGGAGATAACAATGGTAGAGGTGAAGAATTTGAAGAATTCGCCAATCCCGAAGAATATGAAGAATTTATGAAACGTTTACGGTACCAACGGGTCATTGTGAACCATCGAGTCAATGTCAGCGTGAGCCTCCGATGATCGGATCACCTATCGTTCCTTATTCATGGAAAGCACCCGAGTTCAGCGCCGATGATGTTGTGAAGGAAAACCCGAGTCATTATCCAAGCCATTCTTCTACAGGTAATTTAAGTGGATTCAAATGAGATTCAAGTATAATATGAAACCACATATTGTTTAACTAACCTTTGAAAGTAACAGGTAGCTTAGAAGAAATATATATTGGGCAGCAATTTGAAAACAAGCATGAACTGAAGAAACATATCCACTTGTACGCGTTGAAACATAATTTCGAATTTAGAGTGAAATCTTCTTCGAAAAAGAGATGGTATGTTCTATGCAAAAACGAGAGATGCACATGGAGGTTGAGGGGTGTCGTGCAGTGATCTGAGATGTGGGAGATGACGTCGTACAAGGGTAAACACTCATGTGGGCGTGTTGTTCGAACAGAGGGCCATCGAGGAGCGGCACCATGGGTCATCGGTCACGTATTTAAAGACAAGTACTCAATTAACTCTATGGCGGAGTATTCGGCGCATAACGTCAGGGAAGAAGTGAAGACAAGATGGGGTGTGAACATATCGTATTTGAAAGCTTGGAGATCCAGGGAGAAAGCTATTGGGTACGTGCGGGGTACGCCGGAACAATCGTACCAGAAGTTACCGTCTTGGCTGTACATGTTGAAGCAAAAGAATCCTGGGACGTTAACAGACTTTGTGCAAGATGGTGACAAATTCAAGTATGCTTTCTTTTCCATTGGGGCGTGTCGTAGAGGCTTCAAAGCATGTCGGCCGGTCATAGCATTGGACGGTGCATTTCTGAAGACAAAATACGGGGGACAGTTGCTTTGCGCAATTGCAATGGATGCGAATTCACAATTATATCCACTTGCATTCGGAGTTGTAGATAGCGAGTGTCATGCTTCTTGGATTTGGTTTTTGAGAAGATTGCGAGAAGCTATCGGTGAAGACGTACCTAATTTGGCGTTCATATCCAATCGCCACGTTAGCATCATACATGGTGTCGAGGTTGTGTTTCCTGGTATCCCTCACGGAGCATGTTACCATCATTTACAACTGAATGTCCAACACAAGTTCAAGACAGACCATTGTCGCTTTGAACTTTACGATGCGGCTTACGCCTTCAGTAAAACAGCATTCGAGGACGGTAATGGTCTAGGCCTCGATGTCGATCCGAAATGTGAACCAATGAATGTTCTGGAAGTTCACGACGAACAGGATCTCGCGAGCACCATCCCAAGGCAAAATATCGGCGTCCCTATACCCAGTCATCGGGCTAATAGTTGCCCTCATGTCCCAGTCCACGGGTTCGGGCTCTGCTTCCAGCTCGATGGCCTTGTTGATGTTCGCTTCTTCCGTTCTGAATCGGCCGTACACGTGCTGGACCCACCGACAATCCATGATTCAGACGTCTTGCCGATATCCGTCGAGAGCTTGTTGGCGAGCCCGAACCATGTGAATCATAGCATCAATATGCTGAGACATTAGAAACATATAGCGTTATTTTAAATTGATAGGGAAAGTGAAATTATATGATAATGTACCGAATCATGTAGCCATCTGGTTTCTGTCAATATCGTGTCGAAGAAAATCGTGTCTCCGTCGCACGTCTTCAGTCGAACAGACTCCATGAACTTGCCGTCCCACTTTTTTATCCGCACCCACTTAACGAAATTATCAAACTCTTTTTGCTTCGCGTCCTTCAACGGCTTGAACTTGGGGATCGGCTTTTCCAAATACTTGGGCCTCGTCGGATCAGTGAATTCGGCCCAACGCGACGTCTTCTGTCGCACTTGCCGATCTGGACGTGCCGGAGTAAGCTGTGCCTTCTGTCTTTTCCTTAGAGGAGTTGTGAGCGGGCGTAGCTTATCCGAAATGTCTTCTCTACGAGGACTCGACGAAGACGTCGACAACCTGGGAGAAGTCACCGGCCTGATCTCCGATCGCTTCGACGACTCGCGATGCGTTGAAGACGGCTTCTTCGACGTCTTCGATGACTCGCGATGCGTAGAAGACGGCTCTGACTTCTTCGATGACTCGCGATGCGTAGAAGACGGCTCTGCCTCATGCGATGGAGACGCCGGCTTTTGACTAGCCGCCGGAGGAGGAGGAGGAGGAGGATGAGGGGTCCGGCGTTTACGACCATCAGCTTGGGTCGTGGGAATTTCACCCCCAGGCAAGCCCGTTGCGTCCTCGAACAAAATGTTCAGCCTCTTCCACATAGAAAGCTGAAAGTCAAAGTAATAAAATATGTCACAAAATTTAAACTTGTCACAAAAATTTAAACTTAACTCTAAAACGTTAAAATAAAATTTAAACTCAACTCTAAATTTTAAACTTAACTCTAAAACGTTAAATTATATTTAAACTTAACTCTAAAACGTTAAATTATATTTAAACTTAACTCTAAAACGTTAAATTAAATTTAAACTCAACTTTAAAACGTTAAATTAAATTTAAACTCAACTCTAAAACGTTAAATTGATTTAAACTTGTCACAAAATCTAACCTGTCTAACACTCATGCGCTCAACTCTACGGCCGGTCGTGCAAAGAGAACGTAAGACTATCCCTTGTGACTGAATCATTCGTTTTTGGGATGCTAGCAGTTGTTCTTGAGATGCTCGTTGTTGTTCTTGGGAAGCTCGCATTTCTTCCCACATTTCCCGTGTTATGACAAAGGCCTCGGGAATGTCGGCGCGAGAGGTCGCCGTGGGCCTCGATCCCATTGCGGGAGTGGTTGGACTAGCAAGACGAACACGTGGAGTGTCTGACACGTGTTCGTCGTCGGAGTCTCCGACGATGGCATCTTCTGCAACAGTCGCGACTCGATCTATTTATTCTTCGATGTCTCGCGGCTCTGTCGCATCTTCTCCCTCGACGTCTATGGGATACAGACATTTGCTCGTCTGTGTCTCGAGGAGAGTGAACATTTCTTTCTCTGGTGCCCTTGGTCTCAGCATTTGAAGAACACCCACCTACAATACATTAATAAACGTTACCAATATTCCAAAATAATGTAAAATACATTAATAAACGGTAAATAATAAAAAGTTACCGTTTTTTTATTCAAGACCGCCTCGATGTCTTTGCCCATTATGAGCACATTACTAGACCACGAGTGCATCCGGGGCACACGAATCCCCTGGTTCGACCCGAACCTCATCCCGATCTCTGGGATAGCCTCGTACGCCCAGTAATGAAGGGTATGGAGATTACCCGTCAATGTGTACTTGGCCTCTTTCTGTGCCACATCCGGCTTGTCCTTCAACTTCTTTTGCAGTGTTTCGTGATAACGCCGTAGGTTCACCGACAGGCTGGAATACGTCTCTGCCCAACTCAAATTTCCCCAAGGCATCTTGAAGAAGAAGGGGAGGTCTTGAACGATGTATAGAAATTTCTGCCACCTTTCTTCGATGGCTTTGTTGGCCGGCTGCCCCAGAAGATACCCATAGACGAATACGAGCAGCCCGAGCTTGAACGCAGCGTCTGGGCTTTGACATATGGTGAACGCGTTGATCAACGCGCTCAACTTGCTTCCGGCAACGCCGTTCAAGTGATCCGTGATCAATCCATCGTTTTTTCGCTCGTCTTGTTCGGCTTTGGTCGGACCGTCTTCATAAGTCATCCCCGAGACGAGTGCGTACTCGAGGCGTCCAAATCGTACTCGTTTGCCTCCGATACCAAAATGTATCTCCCCCGTACCGTCGCCTCGATCTTCTTCTGAAGGAGAGTATGTACTAGCACCGGTGAGAAACCAAGCTCGCTCTCCGTAAAAAAATGCTCGAACGGAGTCCCGAGGATTCGTTCTTTTATCCCGAGCTCATCGAATCTACTCCGTACAAGCTTCAAGATCCCCGTCCCACCGTACGTGATACGCCCCGGGAATGAGACGTTGTATATGTAGTTTAAATTGTCCTAAAAAAAACAACAAAATTAAAGCAGAATCACAATTCAATTTCCCGAGACCGCACGCCGCGCAGAGACAGACGCGCGCCGCGCATACGGGGATCTCTTTCATTTTTAAAAAAATCATCGTATAGCATCGTACATCATCGTATATCATCGTAAAACAAGAAATTAAATTTTTTTAAAAAATCATCGTATAGCATCGTACAGCATCGTATATCATCGTAAAACAAGAAATTAAATTTTTTAAAAATATCATCGTATAGCATCGTACAGCATCGTATATCATCGTAAAACAAGAAATTAAATTTTTTTAAAAATATCATCGTATAGCATCGTACAGAATCGTATAGCATCGTACGACAATTTTTGAGAAAACATAAACCCATCGTACACCATCGTATCGCATCGTAGAGCTCTATGAATTTCATCGTACGACATCGTACGATGCATGATTCTCATCGTATTTCAGCCCCAATTTTTAACCCTAACTTTCTAGATCCGATCCAAAACAGCTCAAATAACCACAAATCAGATTAATCCTAAGTCCTATCACCTATTCTGACTATTTTCGATGAGATTTAACAAAAAAATTAGTTGAAAAACTAACCTTTTTCGACGTTTTGAGAGGTCGAGATTTCTGGGCATCACCGCCGCCGGAGGTTGAAGCTTGTTTATCGTACGCCATCATAGTATATCGTATTGAATCGTACAAGGTCGTAATATATGAGATCTCTAATATATCGTATGGAATCGTATGAGATCGTATGGGTTTGATTTCGTTTTTTTTTAGCTTTGTTCGACTGAGTAGAGAGAGAGAGAGATAGCGGGCTTTTTTATTTGAAATGGTCTAAGGGTATTTTTGTCCGGTTTTAACCCAAAAGTCCATTTTCGGATATTTAATTAAGTTAAGGTCTAAATTTGATATTTAATCAATTATTAAGTCCAATTAATGAAATTTCTCAAGTATAAAATACAATGGGATAGGGATCATAGGGTTCAAAGGAATTTTTTATTTTTGGTATAGTATCCTAGCCTTTAGAAAATCACCCTCTTTGATAAGCTGACGTGGTGTTCTCTATCCCAAAATGACCAAGCCCCATTCCTGACAGTCCACATGGCACAACACAAAGCCTATTATTATAAATATATTTCTTCCGTGTAATGTAATGTAATGAAATGAAACACACAGAGAAGCCATCCTGATTTGACAGACACAGACCAAAAAAAAAAAACAGAAAATGGGGAAAGAGAGCGAGGAGCGGAAGAATGGGAGCGAAGAAGAGGAGTTCAAGCTTGTGGGGTTCTCGAAATTCATCCGCACAAACCCCAAATCGGACCTCTACGAAGTTCATCAGTTCCACCACGTGGAGTTCTGGTGCGGCGACGCCACCAACACGGCTCGGCGCTTCTCTTGGGGCCTCGGCCTTCCCATCTCCGCCAAGTCCGACCTCTCCACCGGAAACCGCCACCACGCCTCCTACCTCCTCTCCTCCCACAGCCTCCGCTTCCTCTTCACCGCCCCTTACTCTCCCGCCATCTCCGACTCCGACTCCTCCTCCGCCGCCATCCCCTCCTTCCTCCGCTCCCACTTCCTCTCCTTCTCCGCCGCCCACGGCCTCGCCGTCCGCGCAATCGCACTCCAAGTCTCCGACGCCGCCGCCGCTTTCCGAGCCGCCGTCTCCCGCGGCGCCGTCCCCTCCTTCCCTCCGGCCTCCCTCGGCGATGGCGCCGCCCAGCTCGCCGAGGTCCGGCTCTACGGCGACGTGGTCCTCCGCTTCCTCAGCTTCTCGTCCTCCGCGGAATCCTCCGTCTTCCTCCCCGGCTTCGAGCCCGTGCCCTCGCCCCCACTCGACTACGGCCTCCGCAGGCTCGACCACGCCGTGGGGAACGTCCCCGAGCTCGGGCCGGCCGTCGACTACATAAGGAAGATCACAGGGTTCCACGAGTTTGCGGAGTTCACGAAGGATGACATTGGGACGGCGGAGAGCGGGCTGAACTCGGTGGTGCTGGCCAACAACGAAGAGATGGTGCTGCTGCCGGTGAACGAGCCGGTGCACGGCACGAAGCGCAAGAGTCAGATCCAGACGTATTTGGAGCACAACGAGGGCCCCGGCGTGCAGCACCTGGCCATCGCCTCCCAAGACATATTCCGCACTCTGCGTGAGATGCGCAGCCGCTCCCTCCTCGGGGGCTTCGACTTCATGCCCCCGCCTCCCCCCACCTACTACACCAACCTGCGCTCGCGTGCCGCCGATGTCTTGTCGGAGCAGCAGATGCGCGACTGTCAGGACTTGGGGATCCTCGTCGACCGCGATGATCACGGCACTCTCCTTCAGATCTTCACCAAGCCAATCGGCGACAGGTACTTACGCCTTTCGCTCACTGCAATCGACAGTCATATGCGTTGTTTCTAACTTGATTGAATCAAACATTCTCAGGCCGACGATATTTATAGAGATAATCCAGAGAATTGGGTGCATGATGAAGGACGAGGAAGGGAATTCGTATCAGAAAGGGGCGTGTGGAGGCTTTGGAAAGGGAAACTTCTCGGAGCTGTTCAAATCCATCGAAGAATTCGAGAAGACACTTGAAGCTAAGTGCAACACAGACTCTGTTTCTCTGTAGTTGTACTCAATATTTCATCCATGTAGTGTATAACATTACAATGCATTTTACTCCCTGATTTTAGTCTGTGGCCAGAAAAATAAAACACACGAATGTGCCTCACTAGAAAACCATAAATTCAAATTTACAATGCATCTTGGTTTATTCTGTTCTTGGCGCTCAATCACTTTAGATTGCTCACGGAGGAAGTTATCTTGCTCTTGTGTTTGATTATCTGTTTTCGCGTGTGATTTTGGTTATTCTGTGTTGTTTACTCTAACGCGTACTATAAGACATGGTGAGTGTGACCCTACACAACTTTGTAAAAAATGTGTACCAACCAACCAAGCAATTCGTAATATATATTAATGAATGAATGCAAAATAACATATCACACTCTCTATTTGCTATAGTAGCACGAGTAAAGGAAGCAACATGACACTGAAACTAGTAAACTCATGGAATGGGATATCATTCATTACAGCAGGAAATAATCTCAAAATTAAATCCAATGAAGTAAACTTGTAAATTAGTGTAAACATACCAAATTTTGATCGACTTAAGCTAGTTTGCAAACAATGCATCTATATTCTCACAACGCATGTCAACAACACCAAAAGATAATGGGAGAGATATATCAACTTTCTTTGGTTTAGTAAACTATTCATTCTAATCATGCTAATCATGAGCATGACCACATTGTATGTTATGTTTCATAGTTGACGAAATGATGAAACAAACAAGAGCAGCGTCCTGTTCTTGGTCATTGACAGTGCATATTTTTTCAAGTGCAGGCATATATACTGAGAGGATCAAATTCATGCATACCTTAAAAAATGCTCAAAATAAAACTCCTAAGAATTACAATTGAAAAAAGTTAAATCACCTAACTATGAAATCAAACTCCTAAGAATTACAATTAGAAAACGTTAATCACCTAACTATGAAATAAAACTCCTAAGAACTACACTGAAGAACAGTTAATCATCTAACTACTACTGGTCATTTCCATTCCTTTCAGTTAAGAAAAAAAAGAAACTAGTGTGGAGGAGTGCGGTTGAGGTTGACAAGGGCAAAGCAGGGATTTTGTTGGGCGTCTCTGTAGAACCAGACCTGAATGACGTGGTGCTTCTTGATCCTGTTGTCTGTGATGATCTTGTTCCAATTGGAGCCGGCGAGAACATAGTGTTGTTTGGATCCCAATTTCCACTCCTTCAACCTCATCTCCGTCCTCACCATCCGAGGCTCCATCACACTCACTCCCAGCCCCACTATTCTCTTACCACCTTCCTCGCTTTTAGAAGCTTCCATCTTCTCCTCCGGGCCCAGAAACTCGGCCACCTTTAGCTTCTTCTTCGGCATCAAAAGACGGCCATGACCCTTATTCAGGTCCGTAACCGTCATCTGCTTCTCCAATATCAGCAAAACTGCCTCCACGTTTCCGATTACGTCCCTCAGCCTCGCAGGCATCTCCGGCTCATCTCCCTCCAAGTTTCCGATTACGTCCCTCGGCATCGCAGGCATCTCCGGCTCGTCTCCCTCCATGTTTCCGATTACGTCCCTCGGCATCGCAGGCATCTCCGGCTCGTCTCCCTCCAAGTTTCCGATTACGTCCCTCGGCATCGCAGGCATCTCTGGCTCGTCTCCCTCCATGTTTCCGATTACGTCCCTCGGCATCGCAGGCATCTCCGGCTCGTCTCCCTCCATGTTTCCGATTACGTCCCTCGCCCTCGCAGGCATCTCTGGCTTGTCTCCCTCCAAGTTTTCGACTATGTCACTCGGTCCCGGAGCGTCTCTCTTCTTCTTCGTTCTCTCGCTGGACTTGTTTTCTTCTTCGATATTCGATTCCGATGCCCATGGGAGTATGAGCTCAGTGTTGCGTTTTCTTTTGGTCGGCGATCTCAGTTTCCTTGGAATCTCAGCAAGCCGAGTTGTTGGTTCTTTTTCAGACTCCACACTGACTGAGAGGACCTTCTTGTTGATGGCCATGTTTTCGTGGTCTTCGATTTCTATCTGCGTTAACTTCAAGAAAGCTGCGTTAAAGAACATGTCGAATGAACGTTCCATCGTTGACATTGATGGTTGAGGAAGTGATCATTCACGGGAAGATTGTTTATATAGGAAGTGTCGCTTCTTCTGAAGGCCAAATAGAGTAATAGAGTAATGATACTAGGTCAACTAAAAAGTTGAAGATATTTTCAAATTATATGAATAATATCTTTTATATTATTATGAATAAAAGATATTATATCAGTTTGAGGTTTTAAATACCTGATGATCGACGAAAATGAAGATTCTCAACATTAAAAAGGCGGCAAGTATAATTATTGGCCGCGGTGATCATATATTGCGTATATATTTGTTTGTGAAAATTTCATAAACAACTTGTTTGAAGATCATAATTCCCTTAACGCCTAAAATTTTATAAACTTCAATATATACTTTTTTTTTTAAAACTACTAATAAAATTAAATAAAATTTTAATTTTATTAAAAAAAATTAAGAAGTCATTTATATGCAAGTATATATATACAGTATAAAGTTGATAATTAATTGTAATTTCAATGAACATATACATATTTGTTAAAAACTGTAATTTTTTATACTATTTTACATGAAATTTCTTTTATTAATTAATGATACATAAAATGATACGTATAGATAGATGTTTTGTTCGATAGTCATTATCGTTAAATTTTTTTCGTTCTTATAATGCAAAAAATAAAAGAAATAAATTTCTTTGTTTGTTTTTCTTTATTTATTCTTCTTTATCTCTTGATATAAATAATTTTTTTAATCTTATTCTTATTTTTAATATATATATATATATATATATATATATATATATATGTATATATAAAAAATTTCTTGTTTTTTTTTTATTTGTGATATGGAGTTTGGACTTTCTAAAACCTATAAATATTTTACATATTTTATATAAAGAATTGTCCATATATTCATCGTTATTTGATATATCGATAGTTTGAATCAGTATAAATTGGTAACGGTATTAAAATTATTATGGCCTACCTTTCAGTAAAATCAAAACTTTGATATTAAGACATTGGTTTGACCTTAGTCAACTATTAATTTAAGCACACTACATCTTATAATATTTTGTCGAACAAAAAAAATAAAAATAAAGAAACTAATTAAAACTACTGGTAATTTGTTTGTTCAATTAGTCTCGGGGAAGTGAAGTTGAACGTGGCAAAGCAGAGATTTCAGTCAAAGATGAAAGGCTGTACCGACGGTATCCAATTACTTAAATTAAAGTATGTATAAATATACGACAATAATGTCTTGTAAATTGTAATAGCAGGACATGTTAGCAATATTTAGTTGCTTAATTAGTGTAAGTCACAATAATGTCTTGTAAATTGTAATAGCAGGACATGTTAGCAATATTTAGTTGCTTAATTAGTGTAAGTCTGTTAGTGATTTTTTATTTTATTATTTTTTTTTGGCGCGCGCGCACCTAAGCGGTAGTTATTTTGCTGTATAAATTTTGTAGAGGCTGTTAGATATTCAATTCTCACCGTTGTATAAATACAAATGAACAATACTAGAACAAGTAATAAAGTTTTGATCAGTAAATTCAGTCAAAGTCTTTCTCTCCCTTTCGCTTAAATCCCTCTAAACTACAGTTTCAACATGGACCCTGATCAATCGACCTTGACGACTAAAAACCTTACGTTAATGATTACTGGATCGATCTGTAAAGGTTATTCGCCAGAGAGTAATATGAGAACTTCATATCTCTTTGTTCGCTCTAGTTTTTTCTTATAAATACTCGGTGTGCCGATATTCGATTGTAGAGCACCAAATAAAATTGTACCTCGACTTTAGCTTATAGTGAAATTTGTAGCGAACAAAAAGTGGTCTTAATTCTCGCATCGTGTGTGTGTTTATTCTTCGTATTTATGTGATTCGTTTCTGATTTTAAGTTCGATTTGTAGAAATCCTATATATATATATATTTTGGAAAAAATAGTCGCATAAATATCTAAAATTTTTGACTAGATATATAGATGACAATTGGTAGGATCTAAGTAGGGTCCTGTAAAATCAGACCCTACCCATACCCATTTATTTTTAAATGGGTTTGAGTCGGGATAAAACCCTAGATGGTATAAGGTAACCTATGTGTATTTTTTTTTACCCATTTAATATGTTTTATTTATAAAAATAAAAAAAATAAAAATTAATTCAATAAAAAAAGTAAATAAAATTTAATAAATACGTACACTAAAATTTGCTTAAAATTCATAACTATAATAATAAATTTAAGTGATATGAGTAAGATCTTGTGTATGATACTTAAAAATTATACTCTACTCAAACTGATATAATTTTGGGTCCATTTAGTATATAACCATATTTATAGTTTCACATTGCGATATAGTCATATTTATATTTTCACATTGCGATATAGCTAACGTTTCATAAATCTTATGTAAATAGACCGGTCCATGTATTTATACATATAAATTGACGTAAATATCACACTATTTTATTTCAATAAAATGGCAAATCAAGAATACCACGTCATCTTTGGGTCCATTATATTTTTTATTCATTATAATTTTATTTTGAGGAGTTTTTTTTTTGGAGGAAATCTTTTTTTTTTATTATTTATTTTAGAGTCCATTAGAAAAATTATCAATTTAAACGTTTGATTTTGCTATATAGTCAACGCTTAATAAATTATAAGTAAATAATCATTTTCAGACATAAATTTTAGGTAAATAATCATTTCTATATACTAAGCATTGACTATTTATCTAAGATTTATGTCTGAAAGTGATTATTTACCCAAAATTTACCAAACGCTATCCATTTATAGTAATAGATTTGTAAGTAACTAGGTCACTTTAAACATGTGATTTTGGATCTAGCCTATGTTTGACAATTTTTAGAGATATAGCCAAATGACTTATGTGGCAATAATTAAGGTCTGATTTGCCCTTATTTATTAACAAATTCGTCCATTTCTCTTTTTTTTTTTTCAAATAATTTCTTTTGCATCAAAACTTCAAAAATTCGTATCTTTCTCATACGAACTCGAAATTGAGTGATTTCAGATCCTACAAATTCGTGGCGTCGAGATCTTCAAAAATAGACCCATTGTGTTTGATGAAAAATTATGTTTAATGCATCATAGTTACGTTTCCATTTATTTTTTTGATAATTTCAAAAATTTTCAGTTATTTCCATATTTAATGTAGTAACGTGATTTTTTTACATCTATGGTATTAAACATGATTTTTCATCAAACACAATGGATCTATTTTTGAAGATCTCGGCGTCACGAATCCGTAGGATTTGGAATCAATCAATTTTGAGTTCATATGAGATAGATATGATTTTTTGAAGTTTTTATGTAAAAAAAATGTAGGAAAAAAGTAGGAGAGAGAAAGTGAAGAATTTGTTAATAAATAAGGGTAAATCAGATCTTAATTATTGCCACATAAGTCTGTTGACTATTTCTTTAAAAATTGTGAAACATAGGCTAAAAACAAATTTTATAGTTTCATTTTTTGATATTTCGCTACACTGCCCTTATAGTAATGTCAAACGTTTAAATTTACTATTTTCCTAATTTTTGTTTATTTTACGGTCGAAATTTGTCTTCAAGTAAAACTAACTGAGCCATAGTCCGGTTTAGTCCGAGCTGGTCCTACCACTTCAGATAAGATTTTATTTTCGTTTCATTTACAAATATCAAACTTCTCTATATCAGTCTTCTTCTTCACGGAAATCCTACTCTGAATCTCTTTACACTCTCTTTGGGCATTTGGAACATTCATTGCAAGCGACCCAGAATGCCTCAAGCCTTGTTCTTGAAGCCCTTCGTCTCCGTTCCTCTGAACGACTGGAGGTTTGTCCTTAAACCCTCGCAAACCCCTTTAATTTCGGCACCGAAACTTTTGTCTCTATTTCTGTGCCAACTATCGGGTTTCACTGTTGCTATTGCTATAGCTTTGTGTTGGTGTTCACTTATGTTGTGGTTTAGTGTCAAATTCGATTCCTTTCTGCGTGCTCAAGTCTCGGAACAAATTATTGATTCGGTGCTAATATTGTTGGACTAGTCTGAAAATGAAATTTAGTTGTAGTAGGCTCGTTCTCTTCATTTTACTCTATTTAGGTTAGTGATTTTAATCTCACCCTTTCGTGTACTCGGAGTTCATAGGAAATCAAATGCAAATACGAGTCCTTTTGGAACGAACGTCAAGATGGGCCGCAGAGCAAGGCTGGTTTGCATGGGAATGCTCGAGCCGAGGAAGTTCATGAGAAAGCGGAGAAAAGAGGAAACTTTCATAGACGCGGCCGACGAAGCTGAGCAGAAGAATTGGAGGAGGATGATGAACGAGATCGAGGAGACGGGCTCGGCGGTCGCGGTGTTGAAGCACGAGAGCTTGAAAAACCGGGAGATCCCCAAGGATGTCGTCCTGGGCACTTTGGTTAGGTTCAAGCAACTCAGGAGATGGAAAATTGTCGGCGAGGTATGTATCAGAAACTCCCACATTAGGTCGGGTATCTAGACAATGCGCTCACTGTATGTAAGTCATCAACGATCCTCAACCTTTGAGGTAGCTTTTCGGGTGTGTTTACGCCCGTACTTCTAACATGGTATCGGAGCCAGACCCAGTCTCGATCTTGATTCCCACTTACTTCACACCCGAGATGGCTAGTCTTGGGCGTGAGTGACTATATCAGAAAGTCCCATAATGATTGAGTATCTAGACAAAGCTAGCTTTTGGGTGTGAGTTAGGTCCACACTTGAATGTGTTATGGGTGCAAGTTTAGTATTTTTTTTTTTGGGGATTTTCTGATTTGTTGCTGTTTTCTAGATCCTTGAATGGCTTAGGACTCAGAGCTGGTGGAACTTCAGCGAAATGGATTTCGTGATGCTCATAACGGCTTACGGCAAGCAAGGAGACTTCAACCGAGCCGAGAAGCTTTTGACTCTGATGAACAAGAAAGGTTTTCCGCCGAATGTGGTGTCCCATACTTCTCTCATGGAAGCATATGGGAAAGGAGGGAAATACAACAACGCCGAGGCGATATTTCGGAGGATGAAGTCTTCAGGTCCTGAACCTTCTGCTTTGACGTATCAAATCATTCTGAAAATATTTGTTGAGGTACTATATTTATAATGAAAATTAAAATCTTGAACTAAAGCTGTCTTTTGGCCAAACTTCGAAAGGCCAACAATAATTAAATTATTATTAGGAAATGTATGGTTTTTCTAAATGAGCATTAGACTTCCCTGTTTTCTCTTGTTGAGTTGCGGAGCCTAATTTATCGCCTACCCAATGAAGACATTACTCAGAGACTTTCATGCGGATCTACCTAATTCTTTGTATTTCTGCTTGGGGTTTCAGTGTGCCATTTTTTTGTGTGTTATTGTGATTGTAACCTTGAACTTTATTATCCCATTTTTTTTTTTTGGTTTTTATATTCTACAGTGGTGTGCTCTTGGATTGAAATGTACCACTATAAATTTGTATGTATTGATTTCTGTTCTTAGCCATACCAAACCTTCATTTGTTCGTCAAATTAGGTGTGTAATCCTAACATCTTGTGTTAGTGTATAGTTCTCTCTAAGCCTTCTTCTAAGAAGCGTTAAATCTGCATTGCCAATATAATTGCAAGAAATTTGAAATCTACAACTAGAGAAACAATTGTCAAAAAACTTGTTTGGTTGAATCTAGGTTTTTATATTTATATTTTTTGGAATTAGAATAAAGCTTTTAAACCGGACCTATTTCGTAGTTTTTACTGACCATGTGTACTCTACTCTTATAATTGTCGTAAACAAATCTTTCATCGATTATTTGGCGTCTTTCTTTTGACATCATAAGAAAACCTGCTCTTACTTCAGGGATACAAGTTCAAAGAAGCCGAAGAAATTTTCGAGACCCTTTTGGACGACGCTAACTCACCTCGGAAGCCAGATCAGAAGATGTTCCACATGATGATTTATATGCATAAGAAGGCTGGAAGTTATGACAAAGCTCGGAGATTATTGTCTATAATGGCCGAGAGAGGAGTACCACAATCCACCATCACTTACAATAGTTTGATGTCATTCGAAACCAATTACAAGGAGGTGTCCAATATATATAACCAGGTAAAAGAACTACCCGTAATAATAGATTTACTGATTTTTATAGCTTTTGCATTATACTGTATCCGCATCAGAGCTTGTGATGCTTGATCAGTTATTCTTGTTGCTTATTTCATGTTATTACACTAAGTTGAAGTTTTGAGTAGTTATCTTATTGATCGAATTATCCTCTTTTTTTAGTTTATTTTTGTTGTATCAAATTCAAGATTGTAAGATGTAATCATCTTGATCTTCTTCGGATAATTGGTTGTCTAATCTTCAAGCACGAGTGGAATATCGGTATGCTATGATGGTAAACTGAATGTCAATCTGGTATATTAATTCAATAGTTTCTTACAATCTGAGAGAAAACCCAAATTTCAGATGCAAAGATGTGGGCTAAAACCCGACGTGGTGAGCTATGCTTTACTGATAAAGGCGTACGGCAAAGCGAGAAGGGAAGAAGAAGCGCTTGCTGTTTTCGAGGAGATGCTCGATGCCGGAGTCAGGTCTGTGTAAACTTTTTTTTTTGTTCAACATGGGATGTTTAAGTAATAATTATTACACTTTGAGTTATATTTGGTAATGTTTTACAGTTATGGTAGTTGTTTTAGTGGTAGAGTATCAAAGTAGCATATAAGTGTTCTTGATCTTTTACGTCCTATAGAAATGATCGTATGGGATATGTGCTTTTGACAAACTCAGCATGTATTTTCTCGACTACTTACAAGTTGATGTGATTATCTATGTGTACCAGGCCAACCCACAAAGCTTACAACATATTACTGGACGCGTTTGCAATTTCGGGAATGGTCGATCAAGCCACGACCGTTTTCAAGAGTATGAGAAGAGACAGGTACAAGTTTCCACGTCACCATAAACACGGTTAACCATTATACTAAAGCATGATGATTAGATAAATGAAATTACTAATTTACCCTTTCATTGTCATAATTACTTTGTTTTGGGCAGATGTACACCGGACCTTTACTCTTACACAACAATGTTATCGGCTTTTGTGAACGCCTCGAACATGGACGGCGCCGAAAAATTCTTCACAAGGATAAAACAAGACGGCCTGAAACCAAACGACGTCACGTACGGAACGTTGATCAAAGGGTACGCCAGGGCGGGCGATCTGGAGAAGATGATGGAGAAATACGAGGAAATGAAGGCGAACGGTGTAAAGTCGACCCAGAAGACGTTGACCGTAATCATGGACGCGTATGGAAGGAACCGAGATTTCGAGAGCGCCGTCGTTTGGTACAAGGAAATGGAATCCATGGGACTTCCTCCGGACAGGAAGGCCAATAACGTCCTTTTGTCTCTCGCCAAAACGCCTGAAGAAGAAAGGGAGGCCAAAATTCTAGTGGGGCTTCTTGACCGAGATGCCGAGGAGAAGAAGCGCGACCTCGATGCGGCTTCCAAATTCTCTGACCACGATGATGATGATGAAGATGATGGTGATTACGATGCCGATGATCATGATGACTTTCACGCCGCGGAACAAATCGGAGTGAAAAGTTTCGATGGTGAACAAGTTCAAGAAAACCTTGAAGCTCTACAGGTGCTTGAGGTTTGTTGATGTACGAGTAATTTTTTTTTAATTTTTGGTACGTAGAAATGTAGGTAATATGCCATCCATTTTTCGAAAAATGAAATTATTTAATCAAGAGTTGTATATCACGACGAAATCGCTCTATAGTGCATGTCAGTTTTGCTCTGATCTTTTGCCCTAAACGGGGTTTAAATAATGCCGTGGAATCCTCTGTAAGATCAAATTATTTATCAAGTAATTGTTAACTCTTAAATGTTTTCTTGAGCTCACTGGAAAAATGATTTTCATTTCAGTTGCTACCATTCTTGCAGATAACTAGATATAAAAACAAAAACCGAAAACGAAATCCCTCAGAAAAAAGTGAAAATTGAATAAACTAAGAAGATGACTAATTTAAGTTGAAGGGTGTTTAATTAATAAAGTTGAAGGGAGTTTAATTAATAAAGTAGAATCTTCAGCTTTCTGTAATCAAGTCCGCGGTTTCTTCATTTGAAGACGATTTTAAGCGTTCGGCGGCTTTCTCAACCTACAAGTACATAAACACGATTTAATGAAAAAGGATTTCTTGGAGTGCAAGCTATTTATATCGGTAAGCTTGAAGTTAGCCAAAATTGTCATTTACCTCCGAATTCCAATTTGTTCTTACAGTGAGAAAAATCAGTGTCAATGTTTGTAAGAGAACACCGATAATCATTCCCCACCAAATACCCTGTAAAAAAGAAATGGCCGAGTCATCAATGAAGCCAGTGATAAAATTGTAGAAATCAAATTATTCCCACAAAATGAAAAATAAAAAGAAAGTGAAATTAGTCTTACAGCAACTCCAAGGCTGGTTTTGAAGCCAAGAACACAGCCAATAGGAAGACCAATAATGTAGTAAGTTGCAAGGTTGACATAAGCCACCACTCCTTGCCATCCACTTCCAATAGCCACACCTGAATTGCAATTTCAATACAAATTATATGCAAATATAAGCATCACTAAAAAAAAATATGAACTCATCTAAGTGCGAATAATAGAGGTGGCTTGGTTACCTGAGAGAATCGGCTGAATTCCGTTCAAGAAAACAGAGATGGCAAGCAATGGCGTGAGCTCAGAAACTGCGTCGATGACCTCTATATCGCTGGTGAAGAGCTTGCTTAACCCGAACTTGAATATCAACACTATCGCACTAAAAACGATGCTGATTAAAATGCTTGTGCCATTCACTACGAACACGGAAAACTTCGCCACCTTTGGATGTCCCGCGCCTAACTCGTTGCTCACTCGTACGCTACAAAATAAAATAAAAATTCATATTTTATAAAAATAATATTTTGTGTGATTTAATCTGTAATGGTCACAAAGGGAGCAAGTCATATTTTTTTTTACCTTGCTGCTGCACTTAGTCCCAACATGAATTGCATATCCCAATTCAAGTAATTCATGCTGAAAATAAAACATAAGAACATAAGAGTTCATCAAGAGAGAAAAAACCAAACTAATGTGACAAGTGTTATAAAAAAAAAAGTAGTAAATCATACCAAATGGAAATGGAGTCAAGAGCGATAGTGGGGTTGCTTAGTAGCCCTGATATGAGAACTAGTCCTTGGTTGTACCATATCTCCAAACTGCATTAGAAAAAGAAAAAAAAAAATGTCACAAAAAAAATTTATGTTCATGTTGATTCATGGGATTGGGAATTTCAAAGTTCAAACCCACCACAACATAACTGCAGAAGCGAGGGTGAGTTTGAAATAAGGCCAAATTCCATTAAAAGCCTTCATAGAGAAGCCAGTCCAAGTCTCTTTACACCTTGGGCTCAGAAGAATATAAAGCCCATTAACAATGACCAAAAGCCACCAGCTGAAGCTCAGCGTCAGAGCAGCTCCGAGGAGGCCAAAGTCCAAGACATAGACGGAGAGCCACGTGAGAAGCACGTGGAGAGCGAAGACCCCCATGGACATGAAGGCCAGTGGGTTCACAATGTTTTGGGCCTGAAGAAACCTTTGCATCGGACAGCTGATAGCGAAGGCGTAGAGCTGTGGGATTAGGCCTCTGGCGAAGATTTGGCCTTGCTCGGAAATGGACTCTGTTTGGCCTATCAAGATCAGTATTGGGCCTGAAAACCAGTACAGGAATGTGAGGATTATTGCCGCGCCTAAGTGCAACACAATCGCTCTTTGGCATATGATTCCCATTGATGAGTATTGCCTTGCTCCGTACGCTTGCCCACACACCGTTTGCACCGCGCTCGCCATTCCCAACTGTTGACCAAGACCGAAAAGAGTCAACGCCATGGTAGAACAAATGAATAGTCACTGAAGAGTTATGTTTTGGTCTTAAACTAGGATTTGTACCTGAATAGTAGTCATATTGAAGATTTTTCTCAAAATTAAAAAGAAAATATTACTAGGACATGTATTATTATATTTGTACGTCAACAAATTAAAAATTTACTGATATCATATCAACAAATTCATGGTTTAATCTCAACAAATTTTAGATTAAGACTCATTAATACATTTGTCTCAGTTATAACTTTGTTTGATTTTGGAAAAAAGCCTACACAGTAATAGCTATCATATATATATATATATATATATATATATATATATATATATATATATATATTTATTATGCACACATTTTAACGTCTTGTACATAATACATAATATACGAGAAAGACTTCAATTTTTTTAGTTGACTTGTGCTAAGTAATAGTCTATAATAACTTAAAAGTTGTAAAGCTCTTGTTGAAAATTTGAGTACAAACTACTGAGGTAAAGGAATAAATTTCAGCACAAATAAAAAGGTAAATTAATAAATGTTAGCTAAGAAAAAAAAGTGACATTTTCATTATTTTCTTTTGTTGAAACAAATAATAGACATACCATAATCCCATAAGCAAGACCTTGAATCCCAACACTAGCTATAGAAGCCCCAGCAAGCTCCAAAGCACCCAAATGGCCGGCAAACATAAGCGTGACGAAACTAAGCATGTAATTAAAAATCGAGACGAGAATCGATGCCCCGGAGAGAAGCCAAAGTAGCCTTGACTCCCACGCGACGAGCCGTGGCCACCACCGAGCAGCCACGGGCTTGTGCTCCATAAACTCCTCTATAACCGCCGAAGTCAAGTCCGGTATATGCGAGTGTGAGTCCAGTCCCAGCAACAATGTACGGTACTCTGGATCCTCAGACGCCATATTTTCACTACTACTATACTACTAATTTGCAATATACTTTTTGAGAAGGAAAAAATAAAAAAATGTGACGTGAATGTTATGCATGAATTTTGTGTATTTATGTGGCATGATATTTTCAGTCTTAACTACCATTCCTTAGTGGTTAGACATTGAGCCGGTAATCCCACGTGACATAATTTGGTCATGTAGAGTAGTAGTTGAGTCTAATTAATTTGATTTGCCAATGTATATTAAAACTCCATGTCTATTAATATACCTACTTTTTCCTTTGTGGATTTTGCGTCTTCGGAAATAATATATAATTAGTTTTGCTGAACCTGCGATTGCGTCAATGAATTTAAAAGAGGTCAACTTTAGGATCTTATTAAGTTATTTTACATTATTTGCTTGGTTCTTCGTAGATTGCCTAGTTTGTTGTGTTTTGTTTTTTTTTATGGAAACTTTATAAGCAATTTGAGGTATTAGGGGTTTTTTTTGGGGTTGGTAAATGAGGTTGGTGTTGGTCAATATGTACCTAACGGCTCGACAGAAGCACAAGCACAACTAATAATTAAGAAGCGTCCTTAACTCTTTTTATTATTTTTTTAATTTATCTGTGTAAATTAACTCCATTTTGGCTCTAAATTTTGAAATTAACGACCATCATAAATTCGCGGTTGAAATATTGGTCTACCTAATAATTTGTTCTAGTATAGGTGATCACTTATGTATAACCTTTAAAATCGCTTATATATTCTAATGCCACTTAACACGAAGATTCTCCGTGTCTTTAATCTTAAGGTCGCTGATGGGTATTTGATAGAGACAAACAGGATTTTTTAGTGTAAAAAAAAGGATTATTCATATTCTATGACTTCCACAATAATTTTGGATCAAAATCAAATAAGTCTAATTTAATCCTAAAATATGACTACATGAATTGAGCTATTACATTTATATCCTTTCAATTTAGTTTCTCTTTATAAGAAAATTAAATTTTTTTTCTTTTAATTTTATTACCTATATCAATTAATTTTATTTGGAATTAAAATTTGAAACCGTCCAAAATCTTTTATTTTCTTCTTCTGCGTTTCTTTTCTTCTTCTTCGTCCAAAATCTCTCTCTCTCTCTCTCTCTCTCTCTCTCTCTCTCTCTCTCTTGCGTCCAAAAAAAAGTTGTGTAGCGACTCGGAATTTAAGCTTCATTTTGTAAATTAAGTTTCTCAAAAGGACGGAGAGAGGGAGAGACGGCGAGAGCAAGAGGAGCAGCGGCGAGAAGAAGATCGATGTGTGTCATCGGGACCGCGCGCGAAGCTGACGGAAAGAAAGAACTCCGTCGAGGCTTATCACGGGGGTTTCAAACCCCTAAAATTAGTTTGGGGTTCTCGTGGTTTGTCGCCGAGTTGAGCGAGGAAGAAGAAGAACGAGAGAGAGAGAGAGAGAGAGAGAGAAAGAGAGAGAGAGAGAGAGAGTTGAGCTCGCGGAGGAAGAGGAAGCTCGGCCGACAGCTCAAGCCACCAGTTCTCCACCGTGCACGCCTTGGCCGAGGAGACGAGAACGCCGCGCGTCGCCGTGGACACCGACCAGGAAGCGAACGCCGGGAAAGGAAGAGAACCCACCGAGGAGAGTGAATTTCACAGGAATTGGGTAAGAAAAATCAAACCCGAAAATGGATTTTTAGATTAGGGTTTGTTCATGAGATTGGGATTTTTGATTTTCTGGTTTGATTTCGTGAAATTGATGTACTCTGGACGTGATTTGAGCTCGGTTGTGATGTTGTTACTCGGATTCATGGATTAAGATTATTGTTTGGATTTTCTCTTGATTATTTTGGCCGAATATAAGGGTATGTTCATTAGAAATTGGGGGTTTTGATAATCTTGAGAATTGTTGATATTGTGAGTCGATTTTGTGTTTGGAATTATTCTTGGGATTGTTGATTTGGGCTGTTTTCGAATTTTGGATGAATTTACCATGGATTTGCTGATTTTTGGACGTGTTTTGGACTTGGCCGTGAGACTTGGCCGTGTATGCTGTTTTTTTTTTTGTCGTGTGTAACTGAGTTGTTATGGATTTTGTTTGGTCTTCGTTTGAGTTTTGTTCTCGAGGGTCTAGGCTCGATTAGGGCGGGCTACGCAGAGCCCACAGCGGCGGTTTGGGTCGACGAGGACACGGCCCGAGACATGACGGAGCTGCCGCACGAGCGTCGGTGAGACGAGGCCGGGTAGAACCGAGAGAACGTCGGGTGGATAACTGCGCTCAAATGTGTGTTTATACAATATTGTTGATTCCCAATTTTGATAACATGTGTTTGGTGTTGCCGGGGTTGACAGTAGCTGGTTTATTGACATTGATGTTAATAAACTGTCTAGTTTATTGACATTGATGTCAATAAACCGTCTAGTTTATTGACATTGATGTCAATAAACCATTTGTTTTATTGACATTGATGTCAATAAACCGTCTATTTTATTAACGTTGATGTCAATAAACCGTCTATTTTATTAACGTTGATGTCAATAAACCGGCAGGTTTGAGATTGGTACTTCAACGTTATCATGTTCTAAGTAACATTAAATTTTAAAGTATTAGATCATATTCAGAATTACAAAATGGTTACAACATTAAATTAAAACTTATTAAATAACACCTTTTCCAGTACTCGGTGGTACAAAAGTCCACAGGTGGAAGGTTACGAATATGACATGCCGCAATCGCATGAGCGCATACAAAACTATTTGTTTGAAATTCTAAACATGAGCATGTTTTATGCTGCAAATTCTCCATCTTTTTTGTTAATGTCAATATGAGCATGTTCTTTGGTATTGATGTCAATAACATGAGCATGTTCTGTTTGAAATTCCAAACATGAGCATGTTCTTTTTTTATTTATTTATATTAATGTCAATAAACATTGGAACTTATTGGTATTGATGTCAGTAAAAAGTCACAGTGAGTTATTGAAAAATAATTAATTCTTATTCTTTTTTATTTATATTAATATCAATAAACATTGGAACTTATTTGTATTAATGTCAATAGAAAGTCACAGTGAGTTATTGAAAAATAATTAATTCATGTTCTTTTTTTATTTATATTATGTCAATAAACATTGGAACTTATTTGTATTAATGTCAATAAAACGTCACAGTGAGTTATTGAAAAATAATTAATTCATGTTCTTTTTTTATTTATATTAATGTCAATAAACCTTGGAACTTATTTGTATTAATGTCAATAAAAAGTAACAGTGAGTTATTGAAAAATAATTAATTCATATTATTTTTTATTTTATTTATATTAATGTCAATAAACATTGGAACTTATTTATATTAATGTCAATAAAAAGTCACAGTGAGTTATTGAAAAATAATTAATTCCTATTTTTTTTTATATCAATGTCAATAAACATTGTTTGTTTATATTATTTATAACAAGATGATAATTTGACATGGAAATGTCTCGGCTCCTCAAATACAAGTAACTTTTGACGTGGCTATCGTTTGTAATCTTTATTGGCAATGCCGAAAATGGTGTCTCATATTTGACCACAATGGAATGTGTGGACGGTAAGAGCCCCATCTCAGCATACAAGGCGTCCGTGAGATGGTTGTACTCAAAACCATCTGGAAGCACAAGTACAAACGATGCACCCTCCTTGTATACATATGGTTTAACCCATGTACCACTAAGCTTGACATACACTAAAATATCACCCATTACTGCATAAAATAGTGTAATCGGGATGTTAATTTCTTATTTTAAACGTTTAAAATTCATTTATAAAGATTTAAAATCGTAACAAAAAAAATAAAAAATTGTGAAGATTTATTGACGTAGCCTTGAAGTCGTAGCTCGGACTTCCTGAATATCAACGCCGAGCTCAACCTGCCTCTTAGATATCAGAGGATCCACTTCACAGCCTCCCTGTGTTCTCTCCCCGGGTTACTCATAAAACTGCTCACAAGTCCCACTGCATGAGCAATGTTCGGCCTCGTACACACCATTGCGTACATCAAGCTTCCGATGGTCGAAGCATAGGGGATCTTGTCCATGTACGCTAGCTCATCCTCCGTCACCGACAATTGCTCCTTGGACAGCTTGAAGTGGCTAGCCAGCGGTGTGCTGACATGAGCTCACATCCTCCATGTTGAAGCATTGAAGAACCTTCTTCACGTACTCCTCTTGTGGGAGCTCGATGCTCTCTTTGGTCCTATTGATCCTCATCCCGAGAATCTGCTTTGCGGCTCTTAGATCTTTCATCGCGAACTCTTCGGACAATTTCTTCTTCAGCTCGTTGATCTCGTGTAGGTCGACACCTACGATCAGTATGTCATCGATGTACAACAGAAGAATCACGTAGGAGTCTTCAAGTCTCTTGAAGTAGCAGCAGTGGTCGGCCTCATACCTATCGAACTCAGCTCGCTTCATGAAGTTGTTAAACTTCTTGTACCACTGGCGCAGGGCTTGCTTCAGCCCGTAGAGACTCTTCTGGAGCTTGCACACGAGCTCCTCTCTTCCTTTTATCTCGAAGCCTTTGGGCTACCTCATGTAGATCTCTTCGTCAAGATCACTGTGAAGAAATGCCGTCTTCACATACTTCTGCTGAAGATACAGATTCTCCTTGGAAACCAACCCTAGCACGGTTCTGATCATCACGAGCTTGACGACCGAAGAGAAGATTTCCATAAAGTCGACTCCCTCCTTCTGTTGGAAACCTTTCACCACCAGCCTCGCCTAAAACCGTTGGCTTCCATTGCTCTCCTCCTTTATCCGGTACACCCACTTGTTGTGCAGTACTTTCTTCCCAGTTGGTAACTCCGCCAGCTCCCAAGTGTGATTCGTGATTAGTGAATCCATATTGTCATTCATGGCGAGCTCCCATTTGGTCGATGCATCGACCTCCATAGCCTCTTCATAGCATTCCGGCTCTCTTCTGTCAGTCAGAAGGATGTAGTTGAGAGACAGAGAAAATTTGTGGACTGGTTTCCTGAATCTAGACGATCTCCGCAGTTCGGTGACCGGAGTCTGCTGATTCACCTCGAGCTCGATGTCTTCATAAGCTCATTCTTCTTCGATCTTGCGACCGCCTCGCGCTGATCTCACCTCGGTCATCGAAGTGTCTTCTTCTTCCACCTCGGTCGTCGAGAAGTCTTTTAGGTCGATCGTTGACTTCTCACCCTCAGGAGCTTTCCTCGCCGAGTTCCCATTCAGCTTGTCCTTGTACTGCTCGTTGGCATCCCAGAAATGATAGCCAAGCTCAGTGTCACCATAGCCAATGAAATAACACTTCTTAGATTTCGGATCAAGTTTATTTCTAGCAGAATCATCAATATGAACATAAGACAAGCAACCAAACACTTTCAAATAAGAAAGGTTTACCTTCGTTCCATTCCACGCCTCTTTCTGGAATTCTGAAACCAAAAAGAACGCTCGGTTCTCGGTTGATCAAGAAGGCTGCCATGTTGATTGCATCGGCCAAAAACATCTTGGGCAACCCAGAGTGAATCCGCATACTCGGAGCTCGCTCATTCAACGTTCGGTTCATCCTCTCTGCTACGCCGTTTTGTTGGGGAGTTCCTAGGATTGTTCTCATCATCTTGATCCCATTCTCAGCACAATACCGCTTGAAGTCGGAGTCAACGTACTCCCCGCCATTGTCGGACCTCAAGCACTTCACCTTCGAACTCGTCTCTAGCTCGACCATCGCCTTCCATGTCTTGAAGGTAGCAAACACATCAGATTTATTCTTCAAGAAATAAACCCATACCTTCCTCGTGGAGTTGTTGATGAACGTCACGTAGTAGCGAGATCCCCCGAGTGAAGGGACAAGAGCATGTCCCCATACATCGGTATGTACCAGCTTGAGCTTCTCCACCTTCAGTTCTCTGCTCGCATTCGTGAAGCTGACTCGCTTCTACTTCCCAAGAATGAAGCTCTCGCACGTGTGATGTTCCACCGTCTTCCGCCTCGGGATTATGCCGTCTTTCACCAGCATCTTGATCCCCTTCTCGCTCATGTGCCCGAGTCTGTTGTGCCATAACTCGGTCTTCTCAGTGTTGTCGAGCACGACCACCATGTCTCGGCAACTCGACGTCATGTAGAGCGTGCCCCTCCCTTTGACACCTTCCACGAGTTGTTCCCGAACGTCGTGGTATAGCCTTCATCATCGATCTGACCCATTGAGATTAGGTTCCTCATCATCTTCAACACGTGAATGACTTTGTTGATCTTCCAGACTTGCCCGTTTCCCATCTTCAGCCTGATGTTGCCGACACCAGAAATGTCTAGAGGCTCGCCATCAACCATGTAGACCTTCCCGTGGTTTCTTGTGACGTAGTCCTCCAGGATGTTGTTGTTGGGAGTGGTGTGGAAAGACGCTCCTGAGTCGAGCACCCAAGAGTCGATTGAGTTGTCCACCGTTAGTAGTAACGCATCTGCTAAATCTTCAGTGACGGCGTGGGCACCGCCTTTCTCCTCTTTCACCGGCGCCTTGTAGTACTTCTTGATGTGGCCCGTCTTGCCAGAGTTCCAGCATTCGAAAGGTTTTCTGGACTTGGATTGGCCACGCCTATTTCGTGACTTCGACTTGTCCTTCCTTCGGTTCTGATTCCGATTATGGTTTCTCCCCCTGTTGTCCACGTTCAAGGCCGAGCTCGTCGAGGCCTCGCCAGAATCAATCCTCCGCATCTCTTCAGTGAGGATGCGATCTTGCACTTCCGTTGAACTTCAACTTTGTACTTCCAACCGAGTTGCTAACAACAACCCTCATCGGCTCCCAGCTGTTTGGTAAGGACGCGAGCAGGATCAGAGCTCGCACTTCGTCGTCGAACTCGATTTTAACCGATGTTAGCTGATTGACAATTGTATTAAATTCGTTCACGTGCGCCACCACTCCAATGCCTTCATCCTTCTTCAGATGGAATAACTTATTCATTAGAAACACCTTGTTGTTTGCCGAGGATTTCTCGTACATGTCTAATAGGACATTCATCATCCCCGCTATGGTCTTCTCATTCGCCACGTTGTGAGCTACGTTCTTCGACAACGTCTGTCAAACAACTCCCAGAACCTGCCTGTCGAGGAGATTCCATTATGTCTCGTCCATCTTCTCTGGTCTCTCGCTCAGCGGTAGATGAAGCTTTCTGCCATACAGATAATCCTCATCTGCATCCTCCAGAATGCGTAGTCTGGCCCGTCGAATTCGATCCCATCCACCGTGCCTTCTTCGCATCCCATCGTCTTCTCTGCCGCTTCTTATGCGCAACTAATGACCAAGTCGCACTCTCCACAAGCCGAACTCCGTTTCAATAATTCTTTTCTGATGTGGAAGGTTGGACTCAGCCGCAACCACAGAGCATACTAAGAAATTAAAGAAACTGCAAACCTAGAAGCTCTGATACCAGTTGTTGGGATTTCTTCGGCGAAACCCCACTCCTAGACAGAAAACAAAATAAATAAATAACAAAAAAACGACACAAGAATTTATAGTGGTTCACTTTCAATGCGAAAGTCCACGTTGCCGCTGTACAATGTAAACCCAATAGGGAGGTGTCTACAGTATACAAGTGTTTCTTATTTTGGGATGAATAGAATACACCATATGGACCCCTATTTATATACTCTTGGAGATCACAAAGTTTCTCTCCCTTTCCCATGTGGGACTTTTTTTTCACTCCTATTATATTAGCCTCCACACCTTCTAACAATAATAAGAACATCAAGATCAAGATAGAAGAAGAAGATGATCTATGGAGACATCTCGTATTAAGGGGATAGGAAGATGATGTGAGGGCATTCTTGGCTGACTAGCCAATTGATTTTCAAGCCATGCAACACGTACTGGCAGCGTGTGGGAGGCTAGGAAAAGAGACTGTATGTTACA
This sequence comes from Urtica dioica subsp. dioica, assembly GCF_054948205.1. Lineage (NCBI taxonomy): Eukaryota > Viridiplantae > Streptophyta > Magnoliopsida > Rosales > Urticaceae > Urtica > Urtica dioica. Next base: position 11,363,050 of record NC_142756.1, read on the forward strand.
AAATTGGGATGTGATAATTATATGTTTAAGTACTATGTCGAGGAGGATTTGAGTAGTCATTGAAGGGATTCCTTGGACATTTAACATGATGCAACTTGATGTTTCATCGTCTCAAATAGAGAGACATTTCAAGTTCATTGTGGCTCAACCATAGGCGGCCTAAGTGGATCTTAAAATATCAGACACATGACACATATTGTCAAATATTTGTGAGCCATATTGTTAATAATGGGCAGGAAAATAAAATAAATAGACAAATTGCAATAATATTATTTAATAAATAATAAATTGAAATTAATATAAAATATAGACATGGAAAAAGTATATTAGAAAAAATAAATAAAACCGGATTAACCAAAACCGGTTAACAAAAGAAATGGAAAAATATGTTGAGGCTCATTTGACGATTTTTTTAAGCGTTATTGCTCCCCTATTGGGTGTTGGAAAAACATGAGCAATCGTCTCCAAGAACAACGACGTACGATATGAACAAAGCACAAACTTGTTCAACTTCGATGAGCTTGAACTTGTGGAAGAATACTATCACGCGACCAAGAGAATTTGAGAGGAAAGTTTAGAGAGAAAATATGTGTTCAGCTTGTATCTGAACGAGAACTGCATCCAGCCTTTTATAGACCCATTTCAAAACGTTTTTGGACAAAAACTGCTGCCCGTCCTAAGCTTAAGCCATTATGATGTGTTGAAAGTTGTACAAAAATATTCATCTCAGCTTTAATGTCATGGTTAAACCAGCCTATTAAGTGCACTAATTATTTTAAAAATTAAATATCTGTGAGCCATACTGTTAATATTAATGGGCGGGAAAATAAATAAATAGACAAATTGCAAATATTATTTAATAAATAATAAATTGAAACTAATATAAAACATAGACATGGAAAACAAAATAAATAAAATCGGATTAACCAAAACCGCTAAACAAAAGAAATGGAAAAATATGTCGAGGCTCGTTTGACGATTTTTACAGCGTTATTGCTCTCCCACCGAGTGACGGAAAAACATGAGCAAGCACCTCCTAGGATATAATGATGTGCGAGACGGACATAGCACCAACTTTTTCAACTCCGGCGAACTTGAACTTCTGGCAGAATACTACCACCCGACCGAGAGCTGCGTCCAACATTTTATAGGCCCATCATAATGTTTTTGGACAAAAAAAGTTTCCCTTTAATACACATTAAACCCCTTAAATGTGTAAAAACCTTAAGCGATTATGATGTGTTGAAAATTGTACAAAACCGTTCATCCCAGCCTCAATGTCATGGTTAAACCAGCCTATTAAGTGCGCTAATTGATTTAGAAAACAATTTAAAAACCGTCTAAAAAGTTTAGGAAATCCCAACCCAACCTAGTTTGGTTTGGCTCGACTTGGCACGATCGACCGGACGAACGGCGACGTGCGCACGTTTGTGGTTGATATGGACTTCCCTAAGTCATTACCCCTCTACAAAATTAGGTAACCATTGGGAAACCAAACCCTTTTGAACAAATTAGTTATATAAGCTCACACATTTGTTCATTCTCATTCCATGTGAGACTCTCGTAAATCAACCACAATACAAACAATTTCTTTCAGAATTTTGATGTTTTTCAACACACTTTGAGCATCAATTTCTCATTCATCTTAGTTCTAATTTTGGAAAATAAATTACCGATCTTATATCTCTCGCAACGGGGAATAAAAATCTGGTCAAACTTTTCAGTTTCTAAGAGTGGACCCCACTCGAATATTTATCACAAATCAGCCAATAAATTGATAATAAATTCTTCTCTAGTATCAACAAACATACATTTATTCCAACAATATTCAAATTTAAATTATTGCATAGAACGCAAGGAAAAAATGTGAACAAGTAATTTCTTTCGACCAAGCCTCTCTGTCTCTCACACATTTTGGTTGTTACTTTGTTGAGCCAAGTGACTGGAAAATTAGACTTCTACTAATCTTATTCACATAAATTCATAGTTTAATTTTTATGAGAAATCTTCGAGTTATAGTGTTGAATCCAACTCGTGGTTTTTTTTATCATCAAGTGTCCGAGGAAAAATTATTAGAAGATCGGACGAATGAGATTCATACATAGTTAGTAAAATTAATTTTAATCCGAAAAGATCTTAGATGTCATATACTTGTATAATATTATGGTTTTTGTTATGGGTGACTAAAAAAATGTTGAGCTTGTGTTCAACTAAAACACCTCAATATCCTGTTAATTGACAATGTAGCTCGAGTTTGTTCAAGCATATTGCCTAGAAGGAAAATCTCAGTTATACAAGCTCAAATGACCAAGATCGTTAGCGAAAAATCGGTGTTCGACTACTTAGTTAGTTAACAAATAATAACTAAAGTGCTCAGTTGATTGAAGCAACAAGAGTTACTTCGTGAACGAAGCATAACAGAGCATCGAGAGTTACATCGATGACAAAGCACCAAGGGTTACTTCGTGAACGAAGCATAACAGAGCATCGAGTGTTACATCGATGACAAAGCACCAAGGGTTACTTCATACGTGGAGCGTAATAGAGCATCAACGCTTATTTCATAAGCGATTAATCATCCCATCCAAGATGGTGTTAGTTTTTAAAATGTGTGAGTGAGTTTAGAGACTTCGAAATATTCTTTTATTTATACATACCAAAATAACCACATGACTATTGCCATAATATATGTACACGGACATTTTATCATGATTTCGGCCTCCAATCTTGGGTCAGTATTATTATATCCGTAAGGATTTATCACAATCATAATTGTTATTTAAAATGAAATCTTTAAATTTTTTTCATTTAACTTATAGTGAGGTTTATCACAATCACAATCAAGATATAAATTATACGAATGATGACGCTAAGTTCTCTACACGCGAGTATTATTTTTTGTGTATTACTATAGTAAGTCTCTTAACTTATAGTAATTTATTCTTTATTTAATAACATGTGTTTATTTTAGGCTCATGTACAGACTATACACCTAATGATTTAATATGTTACCTCAAAATAATATATATGTTTTCGTACCTATGCTTACATGATTTTTATATTATATTTTCGTTTGGATATAAACCTAACAGTCCACTACCGCTATGTACTATGTAAGAGATTTGAAATTAGGAGCCGTTAATTACCTAGTGTTTTTATATTATAATAAAAAGAAAGGAAATTTAGTAGTACATTTGACAAATGTGCTAAACTTTCGTCTGTTTTGTTTTGTTTGCGTCAAAGGACAAAATGTTTTTTTTTTTAATTATTTTTATTTGATAGGAAAAGGACAAATGTGTTAAGCTTTCGATAATTTAACTCTTTGGAAAACTTTTAACCGGCAAGTAATTTGACATCCACTTTTTGTTGGAGTAAACTTGACAAAAATTTAGGACAACACAAATATTTGACATTGCACGTAAAGATAGACCACTCATAATAAAACTCAAAACTTTAGAATATAATAATATATCCTAAATATATATTTTGATCGGACTAGGTACAGCTCTTCTATACGCCTGATATCAAATCTAAGGTAGCAGTTTCATTTGCAGACTGTTTAACTCGATCAGCGGCTTTTATAACCTGCAAATAGAACCCATATCTCTGATTAGATATTTTGATGTAAGGATATTAATTCAATTAATTACTTCTAGGTTATGATCATCATCCAAGTTACAATGAAATATAGAATATTACCTCAGCGTCCCAATTTGTTCTGGCAGTTAGAATAATCAGAGTTATTGTTTGTAGAGAAACTCCAATAATCATTCCCCACCAAATCCCCTGAGAAAAATAAATTACCAATAATAGTAAAGGGCTTAGAGTCGTGATTAATTTAAATAGAAAATAGTTTGAAGGAAAACTTACAGCAACTCCTAGACTGGTTTTGAAGGCAAGCACACACCCAATTGGTAGACCAACAATGTAATAAGCACTAAGATTAACATAAGCCACAACAGATTGCCAACCACTACCAATTGCCACGCCTGAAAACAAAATGATTCAAAATTAGGAAATAAATCAATAATTTAATCATGAAAAATGTGTTCTTCATTTTTATTTATATATTTATAATTATATACCTGAGAGGATGGGCTGAATTCCGTTAAGGAAAACAGAAATGGCTAGCAATGGAGTCAAATTCGATACCAGCTGGATAAGCGAGGAGCTACTCGTGAATAATTCGCTTAATTGGACTCGAAAGATCAAGACGATCGAACTGAATATTATGCTGATAATTACGCTGTTAGCGTTCACTACTAACACCGAAAATTTTGCGACCTTTGGATTACCAGCCCCGAGCTCGTTACTAATTCGGACACTGCAATTATCATAAGATATCAGATGTTACATTTTATATAAAAATGTATATTAATCAATTAAAACCAAATAATTAATGTGTAATGCTTTTCAATGACTGACCTTGCAGCTTGACTCAGGCCCAACATGAAGCACATGTCCCAGTTCAAGTAGTTCATGCTGTGGTAATTAATTTTCCGTGCCATGTGATAACCGAAAAAAATTAACTTTGGGTAACAATTAATTAATTGGACCACCATGAAAATGACAAATACTTGACATGGACTTACCAAATAGAGATGGAGTCTAAGGCAAGTGTGGGATTTGGGAGTAACCCTGAAATGAGTACTAGTCCTTGGCTGTACCATATCTCTAAGCTACAAATTTTAATACACAACAAATTGTTTGTTAGTACATCCGTATGGTAGGAGTACGGACCACTATTTCTCATTATTAGAAAAAAAAACACCGAAAATTAATTTTTATGTTCATTAATGTACGTTGTTTAAAAAATCATTATTTTTTATGCATAAAATAAATTAGAGTTCATTATTTTTCATGTTCATTAAAGTTGTAATTCAGCTATATTAAGTTGTTGTATTGTGAAATAATGAACTCTAATTTATTTAATGCATCATTAAAATAATGATTTTTTTTAGTGTAAGTTGATAGTCTACAGACTCTACATAAAAAAATGGCTATTAATCTTTAATGCTTACGTATCATCTTTCAAAGCTCATACGCAAATAAAGTAAATTTACCCAAAAATTAAAATACTGGTCCAGCCTAAAAAAAGCTCATGATCGTCCAAGCCAAACGAGCTTAAAATCTTTAATAATACACGAGATAAAGTATTTAATAAGAGTCTATTATCAATAACAGTGCGTACTTAATTATAAAATTTTGTCATATTTAAAATTTCGTCATAACGCGGAACAGAATGTTAAGAGTATTTTTCGTTCATTATTCAAAACATGTAGCGCATATATAAATTCAAAAAAAAAAAAAAAAACATACCATAACATGACAGCGGAGGCGATAGTGAGCTTAAAGTAAGGCCAAATCCCCTTAAAGGCCTTAAACGAGAACCCGGTCCAAGTCTCCCGGCAAGTGGGGCTAAAGAGAATATAGAGAGCATTGACGAGAACGTAAATCCACCACGAGAGACTCAGCGTGAGGGCGGCTCCGAGGAGCCCGTACCCGAGGACGTCCACGACCAGCCACGTCATCAAAATGTGGAGCAAAAAGACTCCGACGGACATGTAGGCGAGCGGGTTGACCACGTTTTGGGCTTGGAGAAACCTCTGCATGGGACAGCTGAGGGCAAAAGCGTAAAGTTGGGCGATGAGGCCTCGCGCGAAGAGCTGGCCTTTCATGGATATGGCCTCGGATTGGCCCATCGCGATCAAGATGGGACCGGAAAACAAATACAAGAATGTGAGTATCGCGGCCCCGCCCAAGTGGATTATTATGGCTCTCTGGCATATGATTCCCATCGCCGAGTATTGTTTGGCTCCGTAGGCTTGCCCGCACACTGTTTGTACCGCGCTTGCCATCCCCAACTGAATAAATTTTAATAATAGTTCCATCACAATTTTTGTATTAATATATTTTTTTTTAATTTTATTTTTAAGATGGATTGAATTAATATGTTTATCTAATAATTATACCTTAGTTAGGAGCCCTGAAAAAAGAAGCGGGAAGTCGTATATAGATGTTTTACAAAAAAATTAGGTAACTGACCAAGTAAAACGTTTGAAATTGTTATAAAACCAGCGTTTCGTAAATCTTTGATAAATAATCATAAAGATGATGTGATATTTTTTATTTGACATTTCATTGAAATAAAAAGGGTGAGGTATTTACGTCAATTTGCACGTGTAAATACATGGACGTGATTATTTATTTAAGATTTATAAAACGTTAGTTATATAACAATGTGAAATTGTAAATATGTCTATATATATACCTCATGGATCCTATGTTTTATTTATCGTGGAAGAAATAAAATAAATAAATAAACTTTTTTGCCACTCCTTACGGTATTCATGTTACAACATAAATCAATATTTATATGATTACGTCGAAGAGTAAATTATTCATGTATGTATATTTTCTCCAACACATATTGAGTTGTGTTTGGTTAACTAGTCATAATTGACTACAAACTGAACGACTAAAGTACTAAAACTACCCTTCATTTTTATTTATTTATTTATTTTTTTGCAGGTGCTAAATAAGCGGAATACTATCATGGACCATTAAAATTTGAGCTATGTAGTCATAATTAATAATGTCATTCAAATGACATTATAGGTACTCAAGAATAAGTTGATAATAACTTGCCATAAAAAAGAAAAAAAAAAAGTTCCTAACAAACTTTAAGTAAAAATGTATATATATAATTTCCTAACACACATATATAGAATCAAGATATGGGTATATATATACGTACCATAATACCGTAGGCGAGGCCTTGGATACCGACGCTGGCAATGGAGGCGGAGGCGAGGTCGTCGGCGCTGAGGTGGCCGCAGAACATGAGAGTGACGAAGGTGAGCATGTAGTTACACTCCGACACTACAATGGAGGCTCCGGAGAGAACCCAAAGCAGCCTCGTCTCCCACGCCGCCACTCTCAACCACCACCGCGCCGCCAAATTCCCCTCCGACAGAACCGCTTCGATCTCCTCCGACGATAACTCAGACAGCCTCGCTGTCTCATCGCCGCCTCCGAGGAGTGAGTATGTAGTCATAATATTATAATTATACACGTGTGTGGGCTTCGGGTATATTTGTTTTCCAAAGCCGGTGGTGTGTTTTTTGCGTATATATAACTGATAAAGTGTTGTTTGTGTTAGGTGAGTCAAACTTTCTGTAGATAGAGACCTATCTAACAGTCGTGGATGACTGGATGGCATATTTAGTTGTTAGTGACAGATTATTAGCTGAGCAAAGAGATGTGGGTGAATCCATTAAAAAAGAAAGAAAAAAAGAGACATGGGTGAATTAACTATTTATTATAGCACGCTTATTGAGAAATATTGGATGGCCTGTGTGTTTTTTTGTGTCGTTCGAGCTGATTAAATTAGCTACTGTGATTGGGGAATGAATTATCTTGATTATATTAAGGGAAAATAACACATATATATCATGTGTTTTAGTGAATTAATGTCGAGTTTAACATTTGATTTTCAAAAATGTCGAGTTCATACATTCTGTTTAACTAAAATGACGAAATTATATCCTGAAATGGATAACAGTATCACAAATCTCTCTTTCATTGATCTTAATTCTTATATAAGAAAAAACGAATCAAATCGAAGTCAGTACCCTAACTTCCAAATTCTTAATTTTGAAATAAAATTAGCCATAAATTGAAATTAAATAATAAAATTCATATCTCCCAATAGATTATTTCATTTCGTGTTCGAATTGCATCTAGGAATCCTTGATTATCTGTTCGAATTTGTGATTTTGATGACTATCAATTGTCGATTTTTACTCATTTTGCATCTTTCTGTGTTTTTCATGACTAAAAGACTGTAGTTTATTTTTTATTTTTTTAAATAAATTACATATATGTCGTGAATGAATAAAGATTATTGGTGTTTATATATAAATATTATAGTAAACGTCAATGAAAAGTCAATAAAAATTCAATTAAAAGAAGATTCGTGCCACTGTTGTCTATTTCAGGGTATAATTTCGTCATGTTAATTAAACAGAGGGTATTAACTCGACATTTTTTTGAAACCAAAGGTTAAACTTGACATTTCGCTAAAACACAATGTATATCTGTGTAATTTTGCTGCCATCTACGCTCAAGATATTGTCCCTATTGAAGACTTAGGCGAGTGGGATTTGCCTGAAGATGCTCATGTAATTAATCCACCAGTTTACAAAATACAAGCTGGAAGGCAAAAAATGAAGAGGTATCGATCAAAGTCCGAGTTATTTCACTCATACCGTCAACGTTGCAGCAAATGTGGAAACCAGGGCCATAACAAGAGGGGATGCAATTATTCAAATGATTAATGATCAATGTTTTTCCCCTGTTTGCACTTTTAATTTTTACTATTTTTATGAAGTATTTTGGATTGTAGACATTTTGACTTGTTTTTCACTTTTCAAGGTTCTATGTTAGCATTTTCCTATATTTGTCATTATCATTTCTGCAGATGCTACATTAATTAAATAAGTTATAATAACTCGTCCAAAATTTAAGGTTATTCTTAGGCTGATATTATATTCAAATGATATGTGTTAATAATTCATTCGCCCAAATTTTTTAGGTTTTCATTTCCGTTTATTGTCAACTATTTCCAGAATGTAAAATGATGTAGCAATTATTAATAAAAAATAGCACTGCTATTTATCAATTGCAACTATTAAAAATGATAATAAAATGAAATATGTTTCAAAGCATTCACCGATGATGTTCAACATGAAATAAAACCATGTTATAACATGGAAACAAACTAATATCGAAGAATGTAAACCAAGTTCCAAAATAAATTTAACAAGGAGATCGAAAGAATAAAACCATTGTACCAAATAACTAAATCAATTTGTTTGCATAATTATTCATATGCCTAGGGAAAAGCTGGGCTGGCTGGGATGATCGGGATGGCTGGTATGATCGGGATGGCTGGGCTCATCGGACTGGCTACTGGGTTCGCCTTTCGTCGGTTTCTTCGGTGGGTTGTCTCCTTGTTCACCACTAGATTTCTTTGTCTTCTTCGGAGATGTGACGTATGGCGTTTTTGTTGCAGCTGATTTCTTGATTTCCCTTCGAGGCCGTTCAGTTACGGTTGGAATGGCAGTTGTGCTTCCTGTTCGCTGTTTTCTCTTCCTCACCAAAGGAACTTCGGGCTCACTTTCTTCATCCACCTGCGTATGATCAATATGATCATTATCATCAAAGTCTCCGATGTTTTCTATAAAAAACATCACATCATCGTTGAGTCTCGTTAATTGGATCGGACTATATAATTTGTCAAGGTTTCCTAATATCGGGGACAATTCCCGTTTATATTCATATTTACAAACAGAATAATCTAAATTAAAACTTTACAGTAATTATTTAAAAAAAATAATACAAAATAATATATCTTACATGTTCTTTGAGTTGTCTTTTGCTGACCCGAGTACGTTTGGTCGGTTTTTTTGGGTGCTACATCACCAGTCATGTCGGCATTGATCTGTTCTAGGAGGCTTAAAGAATCGCTTTGTTGAGGTTCCGGTATGTTTGGGACATCTTGAGTTTTCTCGGGGGCTAGCTGGGATGGAGACTATACACATGAACAAAATTTTATTTACAGTTATTTCCAGAAATTTTCTTTTAAATTTAAAGAGTCTTAAATTACTTACCACTTTTTTGCCTAATCTTTGACTGCTTCTTGTACGACCAGCTGATTCACTGTTTGCATTGACAATAGATGAGGGCGTGAACATTGATGTTGTAGGCTGAATTTCCTGAAATTAAATTTTTACAAATGAATCAATTTGACTTATTTACATTTATTGTAAAAAAATGTTAAACTTACTGAATGCTCATCATTGTTTGTGTTTGACAATTTGTTTACAATGCATGTCCATTACAAATTTAAAAATTAAAAAGTTAATTATATTTTTTATCACTAGTACAAAAAACAGTATTGGGTGCAACTTTTTTCGCACCTAAAAGTCAAAAAGTCGCACCCAATGATACCTTTAGGTGCGGCTTTAGGTGCGACTTTTCCGCACCCGAAAGTCCGCACCTAAAGGTCGTGGGTGCGAAAAGTCGCACCGGATGATCATGACTTTTAGGTGCGACTTTGTAGGTGCGGCTTTTCGCACCCATAAGTCAGAAAAGTGATGCGAAAAAGTCCGCAGGAAGGCCATTTGGTGCGACTTTTCGCACCCAAAGGCCTACCCGCCAAAACTTTTGGGTGCGACTAGTCGCACCCAATGGCCTACCCGCCAAACCTTAGGGTACGACAAGTTGCACCCACTGGCCTTCCCGCCAAACAATGGTCTTCCCGCCATAATTTGGCGGAGAATATTGACCTTTGGGTGCGACTATGGTCACCCAAAGGTCTACCCGCTTCATTTTCGGGTGCGGATAGTCGCACCTGATAGTATTTTTTTAATTTGTTTTTTGTTTTGTTATGCTTATAATTAATTCTATGATTGTAATAAAATAATATGTACTAAATAGTTTATTAATTAGAAAATTCATTAATTAATATTCATAATAAAAATTAACCGTTTTCTTCGATTACAATAATAATTCGATTACAATAATAATTATAATGTACGACAAATAATTGAAAAAATGTTCAATCTTTTTCTTTATCTTTTCCCTTTCCCTTTCCCTTTCCCTTTCCCTTTCCTCGGTTTGTAAACCACTCCTTGAATGTTTTACTCCCTCTTCTGCCAAATCTTCCTCCAGAACTGTTGCTACCTCCTCGTGCACTGCCGCTCGTACGCTCTCGCTGGAACTCTGCTGAAGCTAGCGGCGTCGTCTGAGCATCTGCCATTGAAACTGATGGCGACGTTGTCTGATGCATAGGGTGCATCTGAGGCGGCGGGTGCATTTGAGGCGATGGCGTCGTCTGAGGCATCCGTGGCAACATGCCGGGCGACATCTGTGGCATCGTACATGGCGACATCTGAGGCAAGGGCGAAAACTGCTACGTGAACGCGAACATTTGTCGCTGCATCTCCTCCATCTGATGTTGCGAGGCTCGTCTCATCTCCTCTATAGCGACTTGTTGTGCCGCCAACTGAGCCTGGAGCTCGCCAACCACTGGATCTCGAACGCGCCGCGATGACGAACCTAACGACGAGCTTTGGTCCTGAGCCTGAGCAATAGCCCAAGATGATCTCGAGACCGCTGGACCTATTCCAACATACTAATCTTGACGGTTCCCGAGAATGTCTAGCATCGCGTGCTCCTCGTGGTAAAAGCACTCATTTCTCCAGTAGTCTTATCGTTGTGCAATAGTCGCCGAGAATCGTGCTTGTCACCGTACCATATACATTTGAATAATACAACACGACAGTCGTACCTATAATTCAGCACCATGACGTCTTTCATCCGACCGTAGTAAGTGAAATCATCCACAGGCACACATACACCGCTATTTTGAGTGACTCGTTGATTATCGCGATGATGAGTAATGAACTTCACGCCGTTAACAAAGCACACTACTACAAATACAGTTTTTCGGTGCGGATGACTTTTGGGTGCGACTTTTCGCACCTAAAAGTCGCACCAAAAATTACTTTCGGGTGCGATTTTTCGCACCCAAATGTCACTGAAGAAACCAAAAAATTTCGCTGATTTTTTTTAAATTTGGGTGCGAAAAGTCGCACCCAAAAGATCATCATACATTTGGGTGCGACAAAGTCGCACCCAAAAGTCCAACATCATACCTTTGGGTGCGACAAAGTCGCACCCAAAAGTCCAAAATATTCGGTCTAAAAATTTAGCGGGATTTTGTTTCCTCTTATTTCACTTCTAAAATTTCGTTCCCTCTTTTGCCAAATTCTATGCGATTAGAAGAAGAAGGGAAAGGAAAGAGAAGAAGAGAAAAGAAAAGAAGAAGAAGGGGGCTGAGCGGCCGAGAGAGAGAAAGAGAGATTGAGGGGGAGCGAGATAGCGAGAGAGCGAGACTAAGAAATAGAGCGACCGAGAAAGAGGACGCGCGGCCGACAGCAGCCACCGAGACCGAGCATCACCTCGTGTGCGCGGCCGAGAAGGAGTGAGCGCCGCCGCGAGCACGCCGAGGACGTCGGGAAAAGAGGGAGACGGCGCCGAGGACACTGGATTTCGGGAAGCAAGGTAAAGAAAATCTTCTTCCCCACTTCTTAATTCGGATTCTAGGGTTCGTTTTAGGAATTTGGGGATTTTTTTTATTTTAATTGAGTTTGATGGTTTTGTTATGTTTTAGAATGGATTTCGGTGATGATTCTTGTGGTTATGGATTTGTTCTTGGTTTTGGACAAGTTTGGTTGTGGTTTTGGTTCCGGCCGTGTGATTGAGATTGGTGGTTTTGGGTTTCTTTGGACGAGTTATTGTTATTGTTCATGTGTGTTTGATGTATTTGTTCTTGAAGGATGGTTGCTTAATTTCAAGAATTCTTTTTAGTCTCGCGACCTTGGTTGTGTTTGTGATGTTGGAATATCTGTTGATATGGCTGTGATACTAAACCAAGAATCTGAGAGGTTTGGGTTGATTTTTGGGTCTTGGCCGTGTGATGATGGATTTAAATTGAAATATTGAATCGTTGATGATTTGAGACTGATTTGTTGTGGATTTTGATTGATGAGTGGTTTGGTTTCGGTCACGAGTTTTTGTCGAGTTCTTAGTCTCGGTTTAGGTGGGCGTCATGAGCGGTTTTCTATTGTTTTCTCGTGCTTTAGCCGATTTAGGGATTTAATTGTGGGTGTTCAACTTATTTGGTTTTATTACGGTAGTAAAATATTATTATTAGAATGAATAATTCTAAAAATGAAAATTAGAATTAAAAATAAGTTTTAGCATAATTATTATGCCACGCAGAATTTGTGTTAGTTTAAATCCAGTGACTAGTGATGTAAAGTCTGTTTATTTTCTTGATACGATAATTTTGGAACCTGGAAAATTTGAGGGGTAAAAATATGATTGAAATTTCCCTCACATTTCGGCCTGATCAATAGAGCAAAATCTCTTAGGTCTAGTCTTTGTCGCACAGACTTTTTTTTAATATAGAGTTTGGTTTGGGATTTTTTTTTTTTGCAGGTATTTGTGAGGGATTTTGTGCCGAGCGCGCTGGCGTTCCTGATCAACGGGGAGCCAGAGATAGTGAAGAATTTTCTGCTGAAGACGCTGCAGCTCCAGAGCTGGGAGAAGAATATTCACATTAAAGTGCTGAGAGGAGATCGACGGGAAAAGCGGGAGAGAAGGCTGGAGAAGACGCCGCGAGCACGCCGAGGTTGAGTGAGCGCCGCCGCGAGCACGCCGAGGTTGTTTACTTTTCATTGAATCTAGGTTTTGAATATTGAGCTTGTCCGTGTGAATTCTTGGCCGTGTGAATCGTTTGGCTTTGGTGAAGTTGTGTGATTCATTTTGAGTTTGATTTGGCTGTGAATATAAAACCCATAATCTGAGAATTGTTAGTTTTGAGTTGTGATGTTGAAATTATAGTTTTAGCTTTGTTCGGACTCGTTAATATGGTCGTTAAGCGTTGCATTGTTATGAGTTGTTGTCGAAGGTGAGGCTCGATTTTAGGTGGGCTGAACAAGGCTCGGACCAGCAGCTTTTTATTTTTATAAATAAATTAAGAATCGAAGTCACTTTTAAATCAGGTGACAACTAAAGCGCTGAGATATTGATAAGTGACTTGAAGGGAACCGATAGAAAGCGAGTAGATCTCGTCAGACACGTCAGAGCCACTAGCTTTCATTTCAAAAATCTGGTTATTACGAAACAAAGCATTGGTTAGCACTTGTGTGTTTATAAAAAAAACTACAATATTGTGTTATTACCTTATTCGCAAACCAATCTTTGAATCCCTTTCTATGCTCCGCTTCAATATCGCGAACTCCAGATTCGTTCAGGAAATCCAAATGCTCGCTGTTGTTTAAAACATTGCTTAAACAAAATAAAACAACGAAATAACTTAGAGAAGCATGTGGATCGATTACTTACCCCAAATACGGATCCACTTCAGGACAGTTGGTATAGATGTACCACTCCGCTCCCCAGTTGTCACATTTTTTTTTAAATTCCCAGCGAGACCATCGGAAAATTTGACAGATTTTAAGAACTCAATAAATCGCTGTCCCTGCTCAAGGGTCAAAACATACGACGCTCGCGGTTTGTAATACCCGCCCCCATTTGGTTAAAAGTGCAAAGTGGTCTTGATGCCCAAGTCCATCAAATCAAACCTCGCCTTCTCGGTGTCATAGTTCTTCTTTTCCAAGCTGAGCATCGTCCCGAGAAGATTTTCGCACACGTTCTTCTCTACATGCATCACGTCCATGTTGTGTTTCAACTACGACTCAGACCAGTACGGAAACTCGTAAAAGATGCTTTTCTTGGTCCAATTCAGTTCGCACTCAGCTCGCTTTCGTTTTTTGCCTACAGAGGCAGCGTGTTTGCCAGTAGTCGTGCAAGAAACACCAGCCAACTGAGCGAGTATGTCTTGCGAAGTCAACTTCTCGGGTTTATTTCGTTTCTCGTGCTTATCTTTGTAGTGATCGTTGCTTTTCCTCAATCGGTGATGCCTTTTCAAGAATCGACGATGGTCGTAGTAGACGATCCTGTTTCTGACTTTTAGGGACGGCGTGTCAAAGTTGCACGTAGGGCAAGCGAGATACCCTTGGCCGCTCCATCCCGATAAATACGATCTAGTCGGAAAATCGTTTATCGTCCAGAGTAACGCGACACGCAACCGAAACACTTCATCTTTGGCTCCATCACGAACGCGGACTCCATTCTCCCACAGTTCTTTCAGCTCTTCAACAACAGGCTACAAGAAAACATCCATATCTTTTCCTGGTGAATAAGGCCCCGGGATCAGAAGCGTGAGAATCAGGTACTCTTTCTTCATGCACAACCAAGGAAGCAAGTTGTACGCTGTAAGTGTTGGTGGATCGAGCTCGCATCGGACACGAACGATCACTCCGATGCGACTCGTTTGAGATTATTCCACCATATAACCATATTAATGCGGAAAAATAATTAATTACGCTGATCATAAGCTAATTAAATTATGGTTATAATTATCAAGATCTAGTTATGTTTAATTAATTTAATTCACGAGAGCATATAAGTCAAGCAACCGATATAAGAGTAAACGAGTACTTACATTGATTTTCGGTTCAGCTACAGAACGCTCCAATCCAATCGCGTACTCCTTGCGTCGTCTTGATGAAGGACTCGAGGATGACACATTAGTCTTCCGAAACGTAATCTCCGAGACGAATAAGAAAGATGAGTGGGCACAGTCTTTATCTCACTAGATCACGAAACTAGGTGTTTCGACATCTCTCTCTTATTTTACTAAGAATGGAAACGAATTTCCGAGGGGAGGAGAGGCAGAAGTGCTCGGCCAAGGTAGGCTAGAGAGCACGAAATTTTCAAATAAAATTCCTTAAAATAATTGCTTCTTTTTGCCTTCTCATGAACCCCTATTTATAGTAGTAAAATGAGATATTCATGGAATCTTCCAGAATATTTTATTTCCTTTTATTGTGTTCACACTAGAGGATTTAATCTAGGCCCTTGGATCTCAACAAGTGAATCCTACTTTTTCTCTCATCCATCAGATCAATATCTATGAGATATTATTCTTTTATTTAAATAGAGAATAATTTATTTAGTGAGATAATAAAGGAGAATATATTATTCTCCTAAATATTCTCCTAAATACTTTCCTTTAAATAAGGAGAAAATATAGGACAATATCTTAATTTTTTTTCTCTCTCCTTTATTTAAACAACTAAAGAGAAAATATTGGTAAATACCAATATTATAAAATTCGAATTTTAGGCACACGGCCACGAGGGAATTTGCGCAAACCCTAGTGCCAAAAATTCCCAAATCCGATTTTCATATTTTGTGCAAGGCCCAATTGCTTGAAACCCAATTAATTATTTATTTACTTGGTCCAACAACAAACAAATAATTAATAATTGTTTATTTACTTGATCAAACAATAAATAAACAATTCTACCATAAATATTTATTTAATTATGCGAATACCCATTTTCCAGAATTAATGCTGTCAATCACAATTACAACAAGTGAGATTAATAATGATAAACATTATTATACGAAAGTTCTTATCCGCCTTTATCAGAGCCGAATCGGGGACTATGGACCTAGTAATAGGAGCTTAACAAATCCGATGAAAAAGATGAAATAGTCATTTCTCTTTTGTCCATCGATTCGTCTAATCTTGGTCAAATACTCCACCTTGTAACTCAAGACTGAACTCTCCTTTATACTAGAATTATATTTACTCATCGTGACGAGTGTCCACTGATATAGTCAGTTCGTGATCAAGATCCTCCAGGTTCAACCCGTGTCAAGAGAAGTCAATTTTTCCGTTATACTTCTCTTGATACATATCAGTCCTAAGCGTTGTTGCTTCCCCAGCGAAAGATTCTTTCGAACGTTACTTACTTCGAAAGTGCTAGCAATCTATCGGTTCTGGAATCAACCCTTAGGTGAGAGAACATTAACCTTCTTTCAGGAAGGCTGGATTCCGTATCTGTAAATCATTTCCCACTCGAATTATGCTCTGAGAAAACTCCCAAGACATAAGCTGTGATTAGCATGAATAGCCTTTTAGCGAATGAGTCAAAGAGCTCAGTAACATAACCCAGTGTCCATGATCACTTCAGGATTTAGATCAAGTCTCACTGTGACCATCATAGTGGCCTCGATTAGTGTGTCGTAACGGTCCTTAAACGACACATCTACACCAAGACCTGTCCAAGTCGTACACTTACCACAAGTGTAGAATGCTCCCACATAGTGATCAGCCTTCACCTATGTGTTCCACATATATGACTTTAGATATAGCTTTCCAAGCGTATATCAGTCATCGACCTCGGTTTAGCTCACCGCCCGAACTCAGGTGCCCAACACGTGACTCAGTTTAATACGGAGGCTATGGAAGATAGTTGTTATTGATTTTAATTGTTTAGAACTCAACCCACTAATCATATAATGCTAATAAAGTAATCTTATTATCGAATTTAGTAATCATTTATTCATTATATTCAAGTGGGCAATATTCCCAATAGTAAGTACTACAGGCCATATGCTGTACGATAGGTTCATATCCCCAAACGGGTTGAATCCATCCGCAGCTAGCCCAAGCCGCACGTTCCGAGGCTCTTCAGCAAAGCCTGGGTATCTCTCGTCCAAATTCTTCCACGCTGTACCATCCGTAGGATGTCGTAGAATGCCAGCTTCCCTGACGCGATCTCTTTCGTGCCACTGCATCTGAAGCGCCGTGTGTCGAGATGCGTACAGTCGCTTCAATCGATCTTTCAAGGGAAAATATCGCAATATCTTCTGCGGTATCTTCTTACTAGTTGGCTTCCATCTACTCTCGTTACATATCGGGCACACGTCGACGTTCGCGAGATGTTTTCGGAATAGGACACAGTCATTAATGCACGCGTCGATCATCTCGTATCCCATGCCGAAACGCTTCAACTTTGCTTTTGCGTCGTAGTGCTTCTCCGGTATTCGATTACCGGCTGGATGAGACTTCCTCAAGAGCTGCAGCAGTTCTGTGAACGACTTGTTCGTCCAATGGTTCGTGACTTTAAGGTGCATCAACTGAACCAAGAATGACAAAGACGAAAACTCCTTGCATCCAGGGTACAATTCTGCTTCAAACTCGGCGAACAAGTCTTCCACTTGCTCCTCCGCACGCACCTCGCTCGGAGCCGGCTCGGTAACACCGTCGAAATCCTCGTGATCTCTTATATCCTCCACAACAGCATGTATTCCTCCTACTCCTCTCTGGGCTGTTTCTCCGATGGGGACTTCTTCAAGATGACAGACGAAACGCACGACCTCGCCATGATGATACCATTCTGTGTAGCCCGGGGTAAACCCTTTGTTTATCAGATGATGCCTTACAACCCCAATGTCGTGCCATCTCACGTTGTTGCAAGACTTGCATGGACATCGATATTCGCCATTATCGTTCGGAAATCTTCTTGCAGCTCGGATAAATTCATTAACTCCGATTTTATACTGCAAGGACAACCGATTGTTCTCGGTGATCCAATCTCTACTTGGATTGGACATTGATTTCGCTAAACGAAAGAGAAAATTAACAATTATTAAGAATTGTTGCTAAGGGACGAAGACGACTGAAAACGATTACTTATGTTGGCGCTGATACCCAATAGTGCGGCTTAAGAGTTATTGCTAAGGGACGAAGAACTATAAAGGTGAAATTATGAATTTTATGTTATCTGAAGTCGAATTGAAAAAATTAGGGTTTTTAGAATAATTGGTTGGAAACTCTACCGAAATTTCGGCAGAATTTTCCCTATAATTCTAACAAACCAAAAACCTGCAAACTCATTTAAAAAACATATACAAATCATCCAAAATTATCCTCATAATCAACTAAACTCTAAATCGAACCTCTGTGGCTCGATTACAACAAAAATTCAATAATATCAACTCATTTATAAAAAATATGTAAACTAAAACTAAATTATACAATAACTCAACTAAATTCAATTTCATGATTAACAATTGAACAAATAACTTAAATTATATTATATTAACTTAAAAAATTACTAACTAAATTAATTTCAACTAGATAAAACATTTTACCAATTTTACTAATTATATCAAATTAATTTCAATTACATGATTAACAATTTTAATAATTATATCAAATTAATTTCAATTACATTAACAATTTTACCAATTTTACTAATTATATCAAATTAATTTCAATTACATAATTAAATTTTTTTATAATTATATCAAATTAATTTCAATTACATAATTAACAATTTTATCAATTTTAGTTATTATATCATATTTAAGATTTACAATTATCAAACTAACTACATTATTAATACGCATATACATATAAAACTAAAGTATTTAATTACCTAACTAATTAACTACTAGACTAATTATACTAATTACAATTAATCTAAAGTAATTAAAAACACATAATTAAAAGGGCTGCGAGAGGCTAACCTGTAGGCGGGGCTTGAGCACGGCGAGGCTGCGAGAGGCAGGAGGGCACGGCGGTGCTGCGACGGAGCCCGAGAGTTCCACGACAGTTCGTGGGCGTCGCTGCCTGGCTTTAGCCAAACCAACTGAAACAAAAAGAAAAAAAATACACATACGCACTGAGTTTCGAAATCAACTTGCAGACTAAAAAAAACCAACAGAAAAAGGAAAAAAAAACTACAGTTTTGAAATCGCCGAGCCCGAGCCGAAGCCGAACACGAGGAGGCCGACGACGGAGATGAAGCGGGTCCCGAGCGCGGAGAGGGGAGAGATGAAGCGGGTCCCGAGCGCAGAGAGCTCGACCGAAGAAGAAGGACCTGTCGGTGGTGGTCGCTCGCCGCGGGAGCAGAGGCCGGGAAGGGTACCCGTCGGTGGTGGTCGGAGAGAGACGGTGGACTGGTGGTGGTGGTAGGAGAGAACTCGGAGAGAGGGTCGGAATGTGAGAGAGAGATAGAGACAGGCTCGGTTTATATGAATGAAAATCGCATAGAAAATTTCTTTTATATCCTGACCTAGAATTTGGGTGCGACTTTGTCACACCCAATGAATCTTGTGGGTGCGACAAAGTCGCACCCAATGACCTGTGCACGGACTTTTGGGTGCGACAAAGTCGCACCCAATGATATTTGTAAAAAGAGGGGCAACATTTGGTCGCGGAAAAATTTAGGACATTTGGGTGCGACTAAGTCGCACCTAATAGTTTGGATAAATTCGCGAAAATTTTCCAGTGCTTGTTTGAGTTTTGGGTCCGACTTTTCGCACCCGAAAGTCTTTTTGGGTGCGACTTTTAGGTGCAAAAAGTCGCACCCAAAAGTCATCCGCACCGGAAAACTATATTTGTAGTAGTGTATAGTATATTGAATGGAAATATTTGTACCATGGCTGTCAACGTCATTTGCGCTGGCATCTTTTTTGCTGCCCCATTTTTTGCTGCCCCACCAACCTCCTATTACAACGATGAAACAATTTATTTACAATTATTAACAACAATTTCCGATTTTTTGTTATATGTAAACGTAATACCTTTAAGGTTTCAGTAGTTGTATTTTGAGGTGCCACGATTGGTGTTTCTTCGACAACCTTGTGCGTTTCTTCCCTTGAGTGTCTGCCATTGTCATCTTCCTGTTACAAGTATGGTTTTATTAAGTTTGAATAAACAACACTCGGAAATTATTAAGTAATCATTTTCATTATTACCATCACTGGAGAAGGGTTAGTCTTGGGTACGGTTGTTGTTGGCCTATCCTCGCTTCGTACCTTGTGTGGTGTTTCCCTTGAGTGTCTGTCATTTACATCTTCCTGTTACAAGTATGGTTTTATTAAGTTAGAATAAACAACACTCGGAAATTATTAAGTAATCATTCTCATTATTACCATCACTGGGTGTCTTCCGGCCTTGGGGGGGGAGGTACGACGTGAGAGTGACCGGAGGAAGAGAAGTGATATCCGAATATAATGATGGAAGTTTGGGTCTATGTTTGGGGTCAATGTTGGCGATGGAGGCGACAGTGGAGGCGGCGCTGCCTAATTCATCGGGCGAAGGCGATGCGGCGAGTTTCATCGGCGGCAGCAGCGGTGTGGAGTGGCTCGTCGACGTTTGCGGCGCGGTCGTGTTCGCCGGTCTTGGCGGTGCGGAGTGGCTCGTTGGCGATGGCAGCGCGGTTGTGTTCGTCGGCGATGGTGGTGCAGAGTAGCTCGCTGGTGATGGCGGTGCGGCTGGGCTCGTCGACATTGGCAGTGCGGTTGGGTTCGTCGACGATGGTGGTGCGGCGGGACCCCTCTAATTCATCTTCCGTCCATCATATTGGTGTTGTTTATCAGATCTCGGTTGCTTATTTAACGTTTATTTCAGTCTATTTAATTTTTCGGTGTTGTCATGAATCTCTATTTTATTGTTGTGCTTTGCTTTATTTGGTTTGCTTTGGAGTCGGATTAGCCGTCGTCCCCTGTTAGGTTGAAGAGTCATCTTCTTCGTGGTCATCGGACCGAAGTTGGTTGGATTTTCTCATCGACCATCTTTAGGTTTTTGAACGAGCCTCATGTGTACTCCATTTGTGCTCGTCGTTTTTCCCATTGTCGGAAGCATGCACAAAACGTACGATTACCGGAACTTAGTGTTAGATTTACTTCGACTTAAGTCTTGGTGTTTCATGTACTGATGTGTTATTCTCTTGTATTGATGGGTTTTTTACCCAATTTTTAATGAAAATTCCGTTTCATTAAAAAAAAAAAAAAAAACATTTCTCACTTTAACAAAAAAGAAAGAACTTCCACAAAAGCTGCAAGCTAACCAATCAGCTCAAGCATGTGGATGTCCTTAAACCAATAAAGATCTCCATACATAAAATATATTAGTGTGGGCCAACAATTTGGATCGTGGGATTTGTTCAAACATAGTACTTTCTTTCTTCACATACATAAAATAAATAATTCAGAGAGAGCAAAGATCTCCATCAGCGTGATTCGATGGACAATAAAGGAAGTTCTTGAAGCAATAAAGAGCGATCCATGGCTGAGTGTGTTGATAGAGAAGTGGCATCCCAACGCTCTGCGCAAACAATTTGAATCTCTTCATGCATACGTTTTGGGGAGAAATGAGAATTAGCTTCTGACTTCTTCTCTTTCTTTTCAATCCCTTCCAAATCTACCGCAACTTCTTTCATGGTCGGCCGATTTCTTCCAGTTAGACTCAAGCACGACAAAGCAAGCCTCGCCGTCGCCTCGATCTCTTCTTTCTGACCATCTTCAAGAACTCGAGGGTCAAGAATGTCAAATAAAGCATTCTCTTCCATCGACTTAATGAAATATGTGGCCAAGTTTCTTCCTTCTTGGGCCCTAATTGGACATATCGCCCTTTGCCCAGTTAAGAGCTCGGCTAGAACAACCCCGAAACTGTACACATCGCTCTTCTCCGTGAACTGACTGGACTGGAAATATTCTGGATCCAAATAGCCGAATGTGCCATAGACTAAAGTGGTCAAATGGGTTTGGTCCAATGAAATCGTTCTAGATGTGCCAAAATCGGCAACTTTTGCTTTGTACTTTTCGTCTAGAAGTATATTTGTAGATTTGATGTCTCGATGGTATATCGGAGAAGCCGCCGCAGAATGCAAGTATGAGAGTGCTCCGGCGACTTCTGACGCGATTCGAATCCGCGTTTTCCATGTGATAGGAAACTCTTCATTTTGTTCATGAATGTACTGCGCAAGTGTTCCATTGGGTATGAACTCATAGACCAAGATAGGGACTTCGGTTTCTAAACAACACCCCAAGAGTTGAACCACATTTCTATGGTTGATCTGCGATAGAATGACGACTTCGTTGATGAACTCCGAGAGTTTGCTTTCATCTACGGTCATTGACTTTTTCACTGCGACAATTTTTCCGTCTTCCAACATTCCTTTGTACACCGTTCCTTGACCTCCTTGGCCAAGAATTCTGTCAGAGCTGAATCGATTGGTGGCTTTTTCCAGCTCGCTTGAATTGAACAACTTTGTTGTTTCCATGTTCCTCTCACGGGATGATAGTTGCTGTAGAATCAAACCGCCATTTTGTTTGAAGAGCTTTCTTTTGCGTTTGGTCTCTTTTCTTTTCTTTATGCTCTGGTATGAGCCCCCTAAAGCAAGTAGCAGAAACAAGGCTCCAAGAGAAGTACCAAAACCTAGTAATGAAACAAAAAAAATGTATCTAATATTAGTATCATTCTTATACTGATTTCTACATAGGAAACTGTAAATGTAATCTTTTTCCTCTAGTTATCTAATATCTCATATTTCAAACGTTTATACAAACTCCAAAACTTTTATTCGTCATTATTTTATCAAAGCCATGGTTTGTTTCAGTTGAGCGTGAGAAAGTATATATTATCAAGAAAAATAACTACCGACTAGATGTAAAGTAGAAAGAGACGTACCGATAATCAGACTCTTTCTCTTGTTACTGCAATAGTAAGACCCATAGGTATTAACACAGGTGGACCCGGAAGCACACCAGGACCGCCGAGTTTCCTCGCATTCATTTATATCTGACAAATATTCATGTGAAAACATTTAGGTGTAGTCTTTGATAAGAATTTTCATGAAATTTAATAAGATGTTTCAAATGCCAACCTTGAGTGCAGCCACGAGGGAGATAGGGATTTCCCCGCAATCCAAAGCAGTAACATTGGAAGCCCCGTTCGATTGAATTGTAGTATTTCGAATTGTTATAGCAAACAGAGCGCGTCCTTTCTCTATTAATATATTTTGGGGTATTTTCTTTGAATATATCGGAGTTCGAATATTTATCCAATTCCCAGTGGAGTATGAGGGGAACATATTCCTTGCCATGAATTCTGGCTAAATTCTCTGACTGATTCATGTGATCATTCCAATATTGTTTACTCGACACAAACGCGAATTTGCATCCATCGCCCTCACTCGTCTCTGCTCCGGTACTATTAAACCTGATTGCAAAGGAATCGAGGATGGAAGGAATGGAGGTCTGACAACAATCTGTGCCGTCGCAGTGAAGGCCTGCGTTAGAGAACGATCTATTGCCATTGCAGTTCGTTGTGCAACCAATCTCTGTGAAAACGTTTCCCGAACTCGATTCCAAGATGGCTCGGACTCCACAGCTCCCTGCAACGAACACGTTTCTTTGCGAAAACGAAAATGGGGCCCCGGTCAGATTAATGCTCCTTGGGATAGTCTTCTTGTTGTCTGTGCAGTTGAAACTTATCGGGCCTTTTACTAGAACCTCGTTGTATTCGCTTTCCATGGGAAAATTTTGATTCCCTGACACAGATATGCGGATAACTTCCAATGGGATGAGCTTTAGAAGCAGCGCCGGCGGAGTAACAGACTTGTTGCAGATAACTTCGAACAACTCGTCCATGAAACAGTTTAAGTTTCCCATTCCGAAGGGGAACGGAATGCTCACATTGCCGCACTTTGATTCGCAACCTGCTTTGGAGATCGGCGCTGTTATCCTATCCCATGCCGATGCAGGTGTAGCTAAGCTTAGCAGGCACGTTACGATAATCACTATTATAGACAGCGAGTCTAGCTTGCCCATTTCTACAATTTTCTTTTACGCCTACAAAATGTTATTGGCTTTAGTGGTCATGATTCCCGGTGGTACAAGTATTGAAAAGAAGAAAAATGAGCAAAAAACTATTAGACTACAATTTGAGCAGAATCAAAGGACAGTTGACTGTTTTTGAAGACTAATTTGGATATTTAATAAAATAAAATAAAAATCAATCAACAAACACTGATGAACAATCATGGAGATATTATTATCGTAGAAGTGTACGTATGGAACAATTAATACACAGCATATTATTAGACATGATAAAAATAGAAGTCCAGTACATATATAGCTATATTTGCAATTTTGATTTATCATTTAGTCAAATATTTAGTAAGCTTTTGGTAAATAGTCATGACTAAATATTTACACGGGTAAATTAATTGAAATTTTTTATCAAAATATTGGCTATTTATCTAAAATTTACTTAAACATACAAAACACTGATTATTTATTTAAAATTTACAAAACGTTGACTAATTAAAAATTCATCCAGTTTTAATTGGCTAATTTGTTGATTATAAATGAATTAAAGTGAGAGTGTGTATATGTGTATTTATTGTTTAACATGTAGTATGATTGAATTTATAAACGACCTATACTTTGACCTTATTACCTGCAAAATATTCGGACGCTACATTTTAAATGTTAGACTAACGAGCAATGTGAAATGTATGCACATGTGGCATAAATGTTATGCTCGACGTGGATTAATTTCATGGCGTACAATATAAAATGTTTACTTCTAAGAGTATATAACCTTCACTTTTAATGTGATATAAAATTATCCCTAGACCAAGTTAAGTATCACCTTTAAATGTTTAAGAAAAACGCCATATATAACTCCAGTTTTCAAACTACATTTTGTAACAAATATCTACGGAAAAAAAAAAAAAATTCGACAATCATATTTTTTTATTTATTTGAGAGTAGTACGTTACTTCTATTGATAATAGGGTAAAACATCTACACATACAAGAGAAATTTAAATTAATCTAACACCGGTAATTGCTCATAATTTAAATTCATAATTTGTTGAAAGTGAAGTTCATGGCAGGTGATAAATACTCCTGTCTACGGATATTTCTGTCGAGATTTTTTTCGTAAATACTACATTTTTAGAAAATAGAATTTTTAATCCAGATTCATGCTTGATATTGTTTTAGAAAAAATATAATGCTTGTACAAAGTTTATGCATTTCAGACGTAAACCTTATGTTGTCATCGATAAATTTTACCTCTTAGGAGCAGAAAATTACACAGACATGTATAGGCTTTATATTGCACACGCACACACACACACACACACACTTATATATATATATATATATATATATATATATATATATATATATATATATATATAGTATGTCATTGTCAACAAATTTGATATCTACATCTTTACTAGGGAAATTCATAGACGCTATATATATATATATATTACGTTTTGTTATATTCAACAATTTTAATGTCAAGGTTCTTTACTAGAAAAATTCATATACACTAAATTTGTTGAAAATGGAGTTTGTAACTTGAGTTTCATAAGTTAGTGTGATATATAATTATGCTTAGATATCATAAATTATTTTATGCCGATATATTTTGTAATGATATATGCGAATTATTCTCCTAGAGAGTTCCTTTGTAGACGCCTGATTTGTTCAATTAATAATGAAATTCAGTTGTCAAATAGGGAGGACTAATATTAAGAAAACAGTTTGAGGAGATATATTTATAAATTTTGAAGGTAAAAAATAATAATATAAGAAGTTAAAAACTAATTAACCCAAAAAAAAAAGTGTGCTATTGCGTTAAAATATACAACATGCACTCTAAACGCCAACACATAAAATATACAAATCGATTTCGTGATTTCAAGTAAGACAAATAGGTCAACTCATTTTAGCTAGGCAAAAACATATATTATACAACATGCACGCCAAACGCCAATTGCGTTGTCTGCGAGCTAAAATAATAAAACTGTTTTCTTAGTTTATTAGCTAAGCACACTACAACTTTTAGTTACTCTAAATTTTGATGAAAATACACTAAATTCTAGAAAGGAATTACTGAGTCACAAAAATGGAAATCCCACTTTTCATTCAGTTAAAAGTTAAAACACTTATTATAAGTGGCCGTTCAGACGACAAGAAAAATAACTTGTTTAATAGTATGGTGATTATTCAAAAATAATATTGCAATCTGTGAGTTCATAGTGGTTATAGAAAACGTGAAGGACATCGAAAAGGATGTGATTTCTCTTAAGTTAATTTTCCTGAACAAGTGATGTAAATATATATAATAAATTTTCGCCAAAAGAAAATTTGTATATCAAAATCGAGTACTTTCAGTTGAACCGTCAAACCTTTATTTAGATTTCAAGACGGAATAAGAATATAAGTCACATATCTATAAGAAAGAATATACATACTGGAACGGAGTCAAGAGAGTCTGAACAAGCACACTGATTGAGAGCTGTTTGCAGAGTGATTTATAAAGGAATCCAATGATATCTGTATACGTCGGATATCAAATATTGTTCAACCTGTGATAGCGAATATTGTTCAATCTCAGAGGATAGGTTTAACAGACACATAAGCGAAAGTGAATAACATGCACGTAGCTAAGATTGAAATGATATAATATTGCTAACTAAGACGTACGTACCTCAAAAGTCTTTTATGAGGTTTTGAACTATGGCGCGAAACGTATTCACCTAATTATAAGAAAACCATTTCAAGACCCGATGCTGGTTTTGAATTCAGTATCTTGGATAATATATAGACAATAGCTGGTATGCAAAGTTTTCCGACTAATTGCTAATTTATAAATAAAATAATATTATCTAAAAGTCTTCTCCTTATTCATATAACACTTGTACAAACTATCACTTTTTTTTTCCCACTTTGTGGAAAATAATATGGTGGCTTGAGACTATGATATTGTCAACGTAGGAATTTTGATCAAGTCCTCACTTGCGTAATCAATGTTAGCCAATTATTCTCATTGCATGTGTATTTAATTTAATCCAACTAGTTGTTTAAATGATCAATCAACAACGACGTGAAAATTGTTTAGTACTACTGGGGCCTGTCACTCACTATCTTTATAATATTTTAAAGCTATGTTAAGCCCATTCAAATTTTAATTTTTTTAATATGAGGTAACTAGTTCTTACATGATAATGGTCGAAATGATCTTGTGCGGGTATCTGGACGAGGACTCGTTCAAATCTATTAACCTCTAATGTATTAAGTATTATCACGAAGTTTAGTATTAAAATTAATTGAAAAAAGAGAAATATAATCTAATTTAATTATGTATGATATACTTAGTAATTATATATTAAAAGTATCAGCACTAGGATTACTAGTACAAAATATATTGTATCCTCGTTCGCGTTTCAAAGTTTTGCAGGATATAAGTATGATTAGCGAATTTTGTATTTGTTGACAAGCTTGTCATTAAGTACTAGATTTAGTGACAACCTTATCATTGCGTAAGACACAACAGTGTAATGTTATTACCTCCAAATGATTTGTTGATGTCGGTACGACGATTTTATTCTTCTTCTCTCTTTTAGAGGGCTTCACCAGTTTTACTTGTGCTAGTGGTCCATGCTTCTGCTTAGCCTATTGGATATTAGTGCCAAGTGCATTGTATACTGAAATTTGATATTTTTTTATAGTGGATTCATAGGCATGGGTAAGATATTTCAAGGGAAAAACCAATGGAATCGCCGTCTTAGCACTCGTACGCTCAGACTTAAAGCAGAAACATTAGACTAGATAGGTTGATCTTTGGCTTCTTGAAGTTCGAGATGAAAAAATCCCATTCCACACTATCACAAGGATTCCTGTTAAAAAATGCAATGTAGAATTTCGATATGATCGGGGCCATGGGGCCGGGTTGGGAACATTGCCCAAAACGTGTAGTAGAAGCTAACTAGTAAAAGAACTAAAAATAAAACCTAAATAGCTATGATTTTTGTGGTATGTCGTCACATACAGCCATAGTCGGGCGTAAAAAATGTGGTTGAAACCCCGAAAAATTCAGCCGCTAAGAATTTTTTTTTTTTAAGAAAAATATACCCTATTAATAAAATAAAATAAGAATACCCGTTTTTCTAAATAGATAAAGTTATTCTTGAGGGAGATAGGAGGGAAGAACGACAACAAACTAAGTATTCATTATGTATATGATTGATGCAAAAGTAATGATTCATTCTAAATTATGATTCTAACGAGAAGATTTAATAATTTTTTTAAAAAGAGCATCCTTTTCTTTATAAGAGAGAGACTTGGAATATGTGATCAGCTACCAGTGTGTTACGCTATCCCCAAAGTACCTTCATTCTATTCTACTCTTTCGGAATGATTTAGTTGTGGTCTCGTAGTCAAGTATGTTGTTTGAGATTGCTGTTGCTTTAGATTTGGTATTTAGTGGCTCCAATTCGACTAGAAGATAATGTCGTTGACTTTGGTGACTTGTCTATTGACTGATTGCTGAATTGGACAAGCTATTTAGGCCTCCAATTCATATGATGTTTGTCACAATGACGATAATCAATATGTCAATACGAATGAGGGCAAAACAGCGTAGACGCAATGAAAAAGAAGTATTTTTCGTAATCATATATCATAGTACACACACAAAACTGATATTATTTATCAAACACCGCGTTAATAGATAATATAAATAACTTTCCTAAAAACCAAAATAGATAATATTAACAACTCAGAGCGAGAATATCATTAATCTAAGTCAGCCTGACTCCGTGGACAACAATGGAAGTTCTTGCTGAAAAACAGAGCGATCTACGGCTGACTCTATTGACCCAGAAGCGACATCCCAAGGCACAACAAAATCTGTGAATTCAATCTCTTTATTGATCTGGTTTCGGCGGGCACTATGATGAGTTTCTGATCTCATCTCATTCTTTTGAATTGCTTCCAGCTCCATTGCAACTTCCTTCATGGTCGGTCGATTCCTTCCACTCAAACTCAAGCACGACAAGGCAAGCCTCGCCATCGCCTCGATATCTTCTTTCGGGCCGTCTTCAAGAACTTGAGGGTCAAGTATGTCAAACAAAGCATTCGATTCCATCGACATACTGAAATACGTTGCCAAGTTTATTCCTTCATCTACTCTGACTGAACATATCGCCATTTGCCCGGTCAAGAGCTCGGCCAGAACCACCCCGAAGCTAAACACGTCGCTCTTCTCCGTGAACTGACTGGACTGGAAATATTCCGGATCCAAGTAGCCGAATGTGCCGGCGACCAAAGTGGTCAAATGGGTTTGTTCTAGCGAGATCGTTCTCGACATACCGAAATCGGCGACTTTTGCCTTGAACTTTTCGTCGAGAAGTATATTTGTCGACTTGATGTCTCGATGAAATATCGGAATAGCCGCCGCCGAATGCAAGTAGGAGAGAGCTCCGGCGACTTCTGTTGCAATTCGTACCCGCGTTTTCCACGTTAAACGGAACTCTTCTTTTTGTCCGTGAATGTATTGCGAGAGATTTCCATTTGGTATGAACTCGTAGACAAGGATAGAGACTTCGGTCTCTAAACAACACCCCAGAAGTTGAACCACATTTCTGTGGTTGATCTGCGACAGAATGAGGACTTCGTTGATGAACCCTGAGGGTTTGCTTTTGTCTAAGGCTTTGGATTTCTTTACGGCAACGATTTTCCCATCTTCCAACATACCTTTGTACACCGTTCCTTGACCTCCCTGGCCGAGAATCCGGTCAATGCTGAAATGATCGGTAGCCTTTTCCAACTCGTCTAAAGTGAACAACCTTGTCTTTTCAATGTTTCCTTCGCTGGATGATAGTAGTTTTTTTCGTAGACTCAGACCGCCGTTTTGCTTGAAGAACTCTCTTCTGCGTTTTGGATTTAATAATTTTTTTTTAAAAATTATTGCCTCTTATTATCTATGTTAGGGAGGATTTAATAATTTTTTTTTTAAAAAGAGCATCATTTTCTTTATAAGAGAGAGACTTGGAATATGTGATCAGCGACCAGTGTGTCACGCTATCCCCAAAGTACCTTCATTCTATTATACTCTTTCGGAATGATTTAGTTGTGGTCTCGTAGCCAAGTATGTTGTTTGAGATTGCTGTTGTTTTAGATTTGATATTTAGTGGCTCCAATTCAACTAGAAGATAATGTCGTTGACTTTGGTGACTTGTCTATTGACTGATTGCTGAATTGGACAAGCTATTTAGGCCTCCAATTCATATGATGCTTGTCACAATGACGATAATCAATCTGTCAATACGAATGAGGGCAAAACAGCGTAGACGCAATGAAAAAGAAGTATTTTTCGTAATCATATATCATAGTACACACAAAACTGATATTATTTATCAAACACCGCGTTGATAGATCATATAAATAACTTTCCTAAAAACCAAAATAGATAATATTAACAACTCAGAGCGAGAATATCATTAATCTAAGTCAGCCTGACTCCGTGGACAACAATGGAAGTTCTTGCTGAAAAACAGAGCGATCTATTGACCCAGAAGCGACATCCCAAGGCGCAACAAAATCTGTGAATTCAATCTCCTTATTGATCTGGTTTTGGCGGGCACTATGATGAGTTTCTGATCTCATCTCATTCTTTTGAATTGCTTCCAGCTCCATCGCAACTTCCTTCATGGTCGGTCGATTCCTTCCACTCAAACTCAAGCACGACAAGGCAAGCCTCGCCATCGCCTCGATATCTTCTTTCGGGCCGTCTTCAAGAACTTGAGGGTCAAGTATGTCAAACAAAGCATTCGATTCCATCGACATGCTGAAATACGTTGCCAAGTTGATTCCTTCATCTACTCTGACTGAACATATCGCCATTTGCCCGGTCAAGAGCTCGGCCAGAACCACCCCGAAGCTAAACACGTCGCTCTTCTCTGTGAACTGACTGGACTGGAAATATTCCGGATCCAAGTAGCCGAATGTGCCGGCGACCAAAGTGGTCAAATGGGTTTGTTCTAGCGAGATCGTTCTCGACATACCGAAATCGGCGACTTTTGCCTTGAACTTTTCATCGAGAAGTATATTTGTCGACTTGATGTCTCGATGAAATATCGGAATAGCAGCCTTGAACTTTAGTAACCCATTTTTTTTTTCAAAAAGAATTCAGTTCTTACAGTGATTTACATCTTTCGATACCCTTCAAACGGATTCATTTTTCCGAAGACCATAACCATAATAATAGGCTATAATAACAGACGTCACAACATAAAACAAAATAAAAGTCAAATTCAACCCCGTACAAAGTCTATGCAAACCTCAAAGCTGATGAAATTATGCTAAGAATGTAAACTTCAAGAAGACTCTGAATACTTGTCCACAAAACCACCAAATTGAAATCAAATTTCAGTCACATCAATGAATTCACCTTCGAACAATTAAAATCTTGTTCTCTTACTGTTAATCTCGATTCGATAGCCAAACCTTACAGAAAAATAAATCAAAGTAACAGGATACAAGATTATAATCAATGATTGGAACTACTTACTTGTACAAGGGCCAGCAATGGCGGAGAAGAAGAAAATTGGACGGAGCAGAGGCATCGGGGTGAAGGAAATCGATGGCCACCGGAGGAGGGGAAAGGGATAGGGTTGGGTTCTACGGAGTAGAACAGAACGAGTGGATTCGGAAGAAGAGAGTGATATCAGGAATCGACGAGTCGTGTGGCTCTCTCGTTACTGTATCTGTATTGGAGTCCGACGATAGACACTACATTTGCCCCAAACGAAGTTCTCATCTCCGTTCTCTCGATCGAATGGTCGAACACCGAACAGTCATGCCTTTGACTACCCATCGTCGAAAGCTCCTCTACGAATGGCCATCTTTGGGAACTGAAATTCGCGCCTAAAGACTCAATCTTGAGAATCCCGTGAGGCCCGAGGACTGAAGACCCCCTTCGCGAGAGCTCAGGTCCAAGGCTCAGACACGAGAGCCGTAACAACACTCTCAAGTTCTTTGCTTGCCATATACACTCTAGGCTTGAATATCCCATCTTTCGCACGTGTGACCATGGGATGAGTGATAGATTTTGAGACTGAAGGTGAGAAGATGATGGTGAAGAGGTGTTGGTAATTTGTGTATCCGAGACAGGGTTGTTGGATGTGGATATGGAAGAAGTACTAGTAGAGTGAGGAGAAGCAGAAGTTGAAGGGTGCTGAGAAGAAGAGGGTGTTGTGTAATGAGAAGAAGAGTCAGATGATGATGATGAAGGGGTGGGGGGAGGGAGAAGAGCAGGATTAGGAGATGAGAGAATGGGAGTTGGTAGTGGTGATGATGAAGGTGTGGTTGTGGGTGTTGTGGTTGGAAATATTGTTGTATACTTTACCTTAATTACATCTCGTGAAACGAACACTTTACCTTAATTATCTAGGCACCAGTAGCCTTTGTGATTCATGCTCTAACTAAGAAAAATGCATGGTTTGGATCGGAAGTCTAGCTTGTGAGTGTTGAATGGCCGGGTGTTGGGGAAAACATTCGCAGCCAAACACTCTGAGTTGTGCGTAGACAGGGCTAGAGTTGAACAGAACCTCGAGTGGTGATTTTGGCAAGTACAGGTGTAGGCAACCTATTAATCAAGTAGACTGAGGTTCTGAAGGCTTCGTCCCAATACTACAGTGGCACTTTTGTCTCAGTAAATACACCCAAGTAAATCGTGAATACGGATCAATAAAATGGATGTAATACCGATATCCACTAGCAGAGTAGCAAGGTGATGGGCCCCAAAGATCCGTGTGAATCAGTTGCAGTGGACGAGTGTAAATAGACTCAGAAGATGAGTGGAAATTTGTGAAGTTTACCAAGACAAAATGCTTGACAGACTGAGAATGAATTTTTATTGCTGAGAGGAAGATTACAAGAGTGAAGCACAACTTTTACAACTCTTTCAGAAGCATGTGCTAACCTATTCTGCCACAAATTGAAGACAGTAGAACTAATATTTGTATTTACACTGGAGACATTAATATTGGCATGGTTATTAGACAATGAGGAACTTGACTTGCAACTGACTTGACTTGATTTTCTATCTAGCGGAAGAGAGGCTTTATTAAAGACATAAACCGTCGTGTAGTGAGCCTTGAAGTAGGATTTTCCTAGAGACCCGATCCTTGACAAAACAAACAGTTGGATAGAACTTAAAATAAGCATTATTATCGGTTGCAAACTTAGACACACAAAGGATATTTTTTGAGATATTAGGAACGCGGAGAAGGTTGTTTAGGAAAAGAAGTGTATGATGAGAATGAGTGACAAAAGAGGATTCACCAATGTGAGAAATGTTCAGGTCCATACCGTTGCTTAAGAGGACCTTTTCTGAGCCAGTGAAGTCACTGCTTTGCCCCAAGTTCTCTTCATAATAGGTGATGTGATGTGTTTCTCCTGAATCAGGGTACCAGTTCGAGTTAACAACATACTTAATTGTTGCTAACATGGTCGCATGAGACCACTCATGAAGAGTGAAATCATAGGCTGAGTCCGAGCCAAGATTGTACTGAACATTAGTGAATTGATCATCACCAAACTCAGCCAAATGCCCTTGAATCTCTTGTGAACTCTGGTTCACGTTGCTAGAGAGTTGAGCTGGACTAGAGAATGTCTGATCGTATCTGTAGTAGCACTGCATAAGAACATGTCCAACTTTTCCACACAACTGACATTGAGCATGGCCACAACCACCAGAAACCACGACCTCGAGTAGCTTGTGGTGTGTAGCCACGTCTAGAAGTAAAATTCGGTGTAAAGTTGGAATTACATCTTCCTATGAATTGAGAAGCGCGTCCACGTTGATAATTGAAGCCACCTTTAGGAGGAGAGATCTTGTAGCCTGAGTTACGACCAGAATTCAATCCATAACCTCGATTCCAATTGTCGTACTGAGAAAAATTCATCGCCGGAGATTTAATCTGAGAGTTGTTCTTCTTTTCAGTTCTACTTTCCTGTGTGAAAAGAAGAGACTTTATCATCGTGACTGAGAGTGTACCAGATCGTGTATCCATACTCATGATGAAATTTTCGTACTCCCCGTTGTAGATAAACTCGATGTGCTCCTTAGGTTTCGTTGTTTCTTCAACCACGACGAGTAGATCAACTAGGTTTCGAATTTTCAACAGGTAGCCATTGATAGGCATAGAACCTTTCTTAGTCGCATTCAATTGCGTTTTGAACTGAAAGATCTTCGCTCGAACCTGAGACGCGAAGTATACCTGTAAGGTGTTCCAGGTGTCACACGAAAATAGACGAGAAAGCACGTTGTCAATGATGGAGACCATTAGCAAAGAAATTATCAATTCATCTTGTCAATCCCAGCTGACGAACGCTGGATTGACGATTCCGCTCTTTGGTGAATTCCAACGGAGAAACAACTTCCGTGAAAGGAAGTTCTGCAAATTGTGACCGCGAAGCATATCCTGAACTTGCTTTCTCCAAACAATAAATTGTTTGCATCTAGTTTCGACGGAATTGGATGAGAAAATGTCAAGAACTGAGTGGCGTGATGGTTCACGGTGATCGAAGAAGACGAAGATCAACGATCTGAGCGAAAAAATTGCAAATCGGAGAAGATGAAGATCACCGATCACAGCAACAATGAGAAACGCTCTGATACCATGTTAACAAGAATAGTGTTTGGTTAACGATCACAAAGAGAATGGATCATTAATGTGAAGCTTCGAATCAAGTATTTATACTTGAGCAGAGAAAGAACTGTAAATGACAATAAGGAAAAAACTATAGGCGACATAGTAAGAGAAAAAGAAGTGATAGACGTTTTTCCCAAAACGACAACTATACTCTGACAGTAAAAAAAAAAAAACAAAAAAAAACAAACCATATACTTCAAACTTTCGAAAGGATATAACACTACTTCTGTGCAAATGTCAAATGTTAGCATGAACGTTAGCAAGATGGTTTAACAAGGCGAGCGCTTGATCATTGCCATAAGTTTTCCCGAAGTAACGTCTCAATTTTGTTTGATGACTTTGATGATAATGTCACTGATGGATTTAGCACTACCAAAGCTAAGTTAAGGACCAGTAGACATATATTCCTTATGAAATTCTTGAAAATTAAAATTTACATACTAATTTGTTACTAATTTTTACATTTTAAACCTAAGATTATATGATTTTTCATGAATGCCCTTGAGTAAATTTTATTCTTCACACTTCTTAGAATAATTTTGTTTAACAATTGTCCTCTCCTTGACTACAAATCATAGCCCCACCACTAAGTATGAGATTCTTTTATGAACATCTGCAATTGATTTCTCAACTGAAGAACCGTTGCTTTAGAACATCAAAAATCTCATTCTACCTAAAAAATTTATGTTTTTATGGTTTTGTGTCGGACAAGCTTTATGTACTACTCGCCAGATTATGATAAAGAGCTTGTTCGAGCTCAACAAATTAGGTAGGAGGAAAGCGTCTTTAAGCCATCAATGAACTCCCTAAGACCGTATGCTTGAAAGGCTGCTAACACTTGTGATTTCCGAAAGAAAAAGTTATCTCTATTAAGCTTTAGAGTCGTCGTAATATGGATTGAAAATTTGTTTATTCAGAGACAAGATGTCGCACACAATGTAGAGTCAATGTATGCGACAATTTGTTTCGATACAAAAGATAGAGAAATATAATGCAGTGCGTAAAAGTTAATGACACGGAGAATGGTAACCCAGCTCGGTGCAACGTCACCTACTCTTGGGGTAGTGTGTCTAGCGGAAAGAAATTCACCATATGAAAAATAGTTAATAGTACAACAATGGACATATATGAACGATCTCTGCTTTAAGACCTTTTTCCTAGTACTATCCGTTAATTTCAACACAGCTCCCTCTGAATCTGAGATCCACTCACATCCACTCTCAAATACTCTCTCTAGTGTTTGGTAATCTTCAACATCAATCTGTCGTGAACACTTCAATCACAAAACCCAAACAACTCTCTAACACTCAAAGATCAGGAAAATGTATAGAGAATCACACCACACACATCAGATTATTAGTTTCTTAGTCTGGCGATCGTGTACATTCAAGAACCTAAAAGTGTGAATGAATTCGTCAAGACTACTAAGGGCAGAACCTCTTTATTCTATAGTAGTTAACACTTCTAGAAGTCGAATTAGGGTTTACTTACCCATTCAGCGGAAAATATAAATGTAGAAGGCCTTCTACGAATCATCCTGGAAAAATAGAAAATTGGAGATAAATACAATTTTGCACACAGTGATCAAGATGTCTCAACATATTCTGGAGCATGTTATAAGATATCTTGTCAAACAGGCTTGCACTAACAAAATAAGCAACTAACACACGTAATAACAAAGGAAACACATTGCTTTTGCTTTGATGAACATTATTTTGATTTTCTCATTGGCTTGCTGATTAATTGATATCAAGACAAACTTATACAATTGTAATAGGACGCAACAGATTGACTAACGTGCTAAAATAAAGTTTCCCTAAAAAATAATAAAATAAAGTTAGTTATACGAATATTGACGGCGTAGTTTAGCTCAGCCATAATTAAGATCACGTCATCTTCATAATTACTTAGCCCCGTCCAGTTTTGGTGCTTCATCGGTGTCCCTAATAGAAATAAATCATGTAATCAATTAATTTAATTTATGGTTAATTAATAGAGAATCTGGATTCCATTTATTGTTTGTATTCGGCATTCATGTTTCCTTATTTTCCTTTTATTGTTGAAAAAAATGTTGCAGGTATTGGAAGTGGCGTAGGAGCCTTGCTACTGATTATAGGCTTATGGGGCTCGTACAAGTATGTAAAGAGAAGAAAAAAATCCAACAGAAACAAATGTTTTTCAAGCGAAATGGCGGTTTGTTACTCCAACAATAGCTATTCTCTTCCAGCCAAGCAAGCGTCGAGAAAACTAAGATTTTTAACATAGAAGAGCTGAAGAAAGCTACTGAAGATTTCAATGACAACAGAGTTCTCGGACAAGGAGGCCAGGGCACCGTTTACAAGGGAATGCTCGTCGACGGAAACATCGTCGCCGTCAAAAAGTAAAAAATCCTCGACGGAGACAAAGTCACAGAGTTCATCAACGAAGTCGTTGTTCTTTATCAGATCAATCACCGGAACGTGGTAAGACTGTTGAGGTGCTGTTTGGAAGCCAAAGTCCTTCTCCTCGTCTACGAGTTCATCCCAAACGGTACTTTCTCTCAATACATCCAAGACCCGGAGGGAGAGAATATTCCGGCCATGTGGGAAACGCGCCTAGGAATCGCGCTGGAGCACTCGCGTACTTGCATTCCTCAGCAGCCATGCCAATCTACCACCGAGATATAAAATGGACCAACATTCTGTTGGACCAAAAATACCGAGCCAAACTCGCCGATTTCGGGACCAAGGGCGGTCTCCATCGACCAGACTCATCTCACCACATTGGTCCACGGCACGTTCGGGTACTTGGACCCGGAGTATTTCCGATCAAGCCAGTTCATGGACAAGAGCGACGTGACAGCTTCGGAGTCATCCTGGTCGAGCTTTTGACCGGGAAGAAGGTGGTCACGGTCACAAAGTCGAACGAGGGATGGAGTCTGGCGGCAGTGTTCATGGTCTCCATGGAGGAGAGTCGTGTTTTCGATATTGTTGACCGGCGAGTCGTGAAAGAAAGGGACGAGGAATCCGTGGCGGCATTCGCAGCTCTGGCCGAGGGATGCCTGAATTTGAACGCAAAGAGAAGGCCATCAATGAAGGAAGTCTCGGCTGAGCTAGAGAGGATTCATAGATGTGTCAAGTTACTGTTAGGTTGCGAAGGTCAACGAGGTCTTGAGGTCGACGGTAGTTATGTCTGCGAAGTGGTCGAGCTAGAGGCTTTGACCTTCTTCGTGACCTCCGTTTAGTCGTCCAATTAGCGCGCCTGAGAAGCTTTTTTCGTCTTCGTAGTAATTATTTAAATCTCCTTACAGAGACATATGATTAAGAACATTTTTTTTAGATCATGATGTGTGTGTTCACATTATTTATGCTTTTCTCTGTTTTTGTATGTGGCCATTAAGGGTTTTAAACGGTTCTAAAGAAATTTTTCATTTATTTCAAAATATTTATCATCGGGAATTTTGCATGGAGACATATGAATTCATTGTATAGAATTTCGGGTATTAGGAGTTGACGTGCTAGTCAAGTCTCCTAGTGTTTAGGAGTTGTTAGAGGAGTTAGCTTAGGATTTAAGTCATATTTGTTTCCTTCTTTATAGCTAATAGGTTGTTATAAGTTTAGCTATTTTATCTCTTCTACTTTGTGTATTTAAGTACGATTATGAAGCATAATAAAATCATCGAGTATTCTCTCAAACACTAGCCTAATTCTACATGGTATCAGAGCAGTGTTAATCTCAATCAAAAAATGACTAAATACGGCCAATCACACATCATAGCATCCTCATCCGAAACCTCTTCCCTAAACACTTTCATAGCCGATCAAAACCCTCACACCATCACCAGCCACAAGCTCAATGGCCAAAACTACCTTCAATGGTCCCAATCCGTCCAAATGTTCATCTATGGTCGCATGAAAGACGATCACCTCACCGGAGAAGCCAAAGCTCCGAAGACAGATGATCCAAAATTCAGAATTTGGAAGGCTGAGAATAACATGGTCATGTCATGGCTAGTTAACTCTATGATGCCGAAAATAGGTGAAAATTTCCTGCTCTACTCTACTGCATCAGAAATCTGGGAAGCAGCACGTGTCACCTTCTCAGATTCAGAAAACACTTCAGAGCTATTTGAGACAGAAAATCTCCTTCATGAATCAAAGCAAGGAGATGCGTCTGTCACTCAATACTACAGCACACTGACAAGATCATGGCAAAGAATCGATGTCTATGACCAACACAGGTGGAGCTGCCCTGAAGACTCTCTTCTCTATGCAAAAAGCTTGGAAACCAAACGTGTGTTCAAGCTCTTATCAGGTCTCACTAAAGAACTAGACAAGGTCAGAGGGAGAATCTTGAGCATCAAGCCACTTCCAACACTCCGCGAGGCATTCTCAATGGTCAGACATGAAGAAAGCTGTAGAAAGCTCATGATGACTACATAAATCACCTCAGCCTCGCCAAGTCCTCATGATGCCTCTGCTTTGATAACTCACGAAGAATCACAAGCCTTTGCTGCCAAGGCACCCTACAACAAGGCCAAGAAGGGAATACCCTACTGTGATCACTGCAAGAAGCCAGGACACAGACGTGAGACATGCTGGGAGATTCATGGAAAGCCGACAAACTGAAAGCCGTCAAGATACTCAAGAGACATGGAGACACAAGCCAACTCAGCATCTTCAAATCCATTCAGTCCTGAGCAGCTTGAGATGCTCACATGCCTCATCAGAAAAGCCAACCAACCAAGTGACTCGCCTACAACTAATTCATCTCGGTTGGTGGCTCAAAGAGGTAATAAGAGAGCTATTCAAGCCTTACAGCATACCATGTGACTACAAATCTCTCAATTGTGTGGATCATGGATTCTGGGGCATCAGATCACATGTCAAGCAACTTCCATCTATTCACCAATTATACACCAAGTAATGAGAATTTGTATGTCAAAATAGCCGATGGTTTAAAGGCTTTGGTAGCTAGGATTGGTTCAGTAAAAATCTCCAATCAACTCACATTGAGATCTGTACTACATGTGCCTAAATTACACTACAATCTTTTGTCTGTTTATAAAGTAAATAAGGACTAATGTTGCCTAACAATTTTTGATGATGTGTCTTGTGAAATTCAGGAAAAGAGATCAGGGATGACGATTGGCAGTGCTGAAATGTGTGGTGGACTCTATCTCATCAAGACAAACACTGATTCCA
Organism: Urtica dioica subsp. dioica; assembly: GCF_054948205.1. Classification (NCBI taxonomy): domain Eukaryota; kingdom Viridiplantae; phylum Streptophyta; class Magnoliopsida; order Rosales; family Urticaceae; genus Urtica; species Urtica dioica. The sequence continues at coordinate 11,403,043 of NC_142756.1, forward strand.
GCAAAGTTGCCTCAGCTTCAATTCTTCAAAATAAGTTAGCCTTCTCTCAAGCGGATAGAGATATTATGTTGCATCACTATCGTTTAGGCCACCCTAATTTCGTGTATCTCAAGAAAATTTTTCCCAAATTATTCATTAATAAAGATACAGCTTTGTTTAAGTGTGATGTGTGTAAATTATCAAAGCATACTCGTAGTACTTATACCCCTAAGCAATATGTCCCATCAAAACCTTTCTTAGTTTTACATAGTGACATTTGGGGTCCCTCACGAGTAAAAAATCTAAATGGTGCTAGATGGTTCTTAACCCTCATTGATTATCACACTAGACTAAGTTGGGTATACCTTATGAAAGACAAATATGAGGCGAGCTCAATCATCATCCAATTTCACAAAATGATCAAAAATCAGTTCACCTCAGACATACAAATCATACATTCAGATAAGGCCAAGGATTATTTCAACTCATAACTCAACAATTATTGTCAGTCTCATGGTATTATTCACCTTAGCTCATGTGTCCAAACACCTCAACAGAATGGACTTACTAGTTTCTTTTATTTACTTGAATCGTTTTATGTATGTTGTTATTTCTTTTATACCATGTTATTACCTTGCTAATAAAACACAAATAAAAGCTTTAATAACCTCCTAAAACGTTTCGTTACACTAGATTCTTTTTCGCACCTAAAAAGACCGAACTTTAATTATTTCTTTTTTTTTTTAGCTGGAGTAAAACTCGCAGTAAAAGTCACATAACTCTCTGCTCAGAAATAGAAATTTAATGATTCTTAAATCAAATTAAAGGTCTGTCTGTCCTCTTTCCAATGCCACCGGTTTTGGGTCATAAGGACATCGGAGCCGCCAGTTATGGCGATTTTACTCCGAGGTGCGCGGCTATTCCGAAAGTCCAGTTTTTTAGAATTCCGGATTTTCAGCCCCACTACCATGAGTTATAGAACTCTAATGAGAAAAATTTCATGAGCAAAAATGTTTTTCATAAGATTATAAACATGATGTGTAAGATTAAAATGTTTTGATTTTTGAAAGTTTAATTGAAATTGAATTTTTACAAAACTAGTTTGAATTTTGAAAAACCATTTTCGCTTTCAAACTTGAAAAATATTTTGTCATCCAAATCAAATAAATTTTCAAAATGTTTTCAAAACTATATCTATATCACATATGTTCAAAATCTATATGCTCTTGCAAATTTAAGTGGGAGGTCTCCTTGTAGACAAGCCGAAAAATAAAAAGATGTGTAATCTCAAACTTTCAAGTGTTCGAGTGAGTTGAAGTTCATACTTCCCTCATGCACTTTCCCGAAATAGAAAATAGGAAAAGATCCGAGTATGTCCCTTGTGCCTTTATGCACTAACACTGCTCTGAACATGAAGATCTAGGATTCTTTTCTAGTTGTCCGCTCTATCGCTCTATAACTAGGAAAACCGTTTCCGAACTTATAAGAGTCGATGTACCAACTCCAAAAACTAAGTGGGAGGGTTATATTTGTTGTTTGTAACCCACGATCCCTAACACTAATGAAAGAATCAATTAACGTGGGACTAAGAGCCGCTCTTGCGACCCTCTCTTAAATGGGAGTACTCCAAGGCATTTTTGCATCGATCATTGCTCAATGAGCTATGTCCGAGAGTGAGACGATGATGACAAGGCCTCACCTTGGGGGATTGTTTTTCAAACTTGATCTTTTGGACTAAGTGGTTGGTTGCACACTTAGGCTGAATCCCTAGTAATCCTCCCTTGAGGCTCTGCGAAAGGATGTGAGTGATCAAACCAATTTAAAAGGTGGCTAGTCAAAATTGATGTATTGACATCTTGGCTAAGCATTAATGATGTGTCATTTACTTATAAATGGAGATTTTTTGCGACTTTCTCTTGAGGGAGTAAATTATCGTTTGGTTTATAACACCTTTGGATTTTATCAAGTCTTAAACAAACTTAAATCCAACCAAAGACTAATCATAAACTTGTTTCAACTTTTATAGGCAAAATGTCTCTCAACCCTCTCTCAACCATTCTTTCCTCGAATAAACTCGAAGGCGACAATTACGTCAACTGGAAACGTAACCTCGACAAAGTCCTTACTGTCGACAAGCACAAATGGGTTCTCACCACCCCCTGTCCTCAAACGAATGAAGATTCGACGCAAGAGGAAAAAGACGCCCTGGCGGCCTGGCTTCGATCCGATGAGATTGCGATGTGCTATATTCTGGCATCAATGAACAATGTGTTGCAACAACAACATCGTGATTACGAAACTGCCACCGATATGCTCTACAATCTCCATGAGATGTTTGGAGGGCAAGGACGTCAAGCTAGGCAACATGCGGTCCGACAGTTTATGAACTGTCGCATGAAGGCTGGGACTCCCGTTAGAGATCATATGATGCTGATCATTAGCTATCTAAACGAAATGGAGATCCTTGGATCTGAGATTGATGGGGAGACTAAAATAGATATGATCTTGGAAACTCTCCCCGAAACTTTTGATACTTTCAAACTGAATTACTCCATGAACAAGCTAGAGTACACTGTTACCGAGCTCATGAAGGAACTTCAAACCGCTGAGGCACTCACTAAGAAAAAGAGGGCTCTAGGAGATGTACATGCTACTGCCTCCACCTCTGGATCTAAGAAGAGACCTCGCAAAGCTGAGAAGAAGAACCAACCTAAGGTTCAAACGAAGAAGAAGGCGCCAAAGGCTTCGAAGGTGGATAAGTCTAACGACAAATGCCACCACTGCAATGAGCCTGGTCACTGGCGTAGGAACTGTCCTGCCTACATCAAAACCAAAGTAAAAGGTATTGTACTTATTACTGAAGCTTGTTTAGTAGCTGATAATGTATCATCGTGGATTATTAACTCCGCTGCTACTAACCATATTTGCTGCTCCTTAACTGGTTTTAGGAAAAGCAAAAGCTTAGAGGATGGCGACTTCTGCTTCAAGTGGGGTGATGGGAGCGTGGTGTCTGCGAAGGCTGTGGGATCCGTGACGCTATCTTTTGAAGATCGCACTTTAAATTTGAATAATGTTTATTATGTTCCTTCCTTTGGGAAAAACCTAATATCTGTTGCTCAACTTTTAGAGCAAGATTATTATTTAAAGTTTATGAAGAATGGAATTCGTATTTCTTTTTCAAATTATTTTGTCACTGATGCATGTATGAAGAATGGTATTTTCAATGGTATTTTGTCACTGAACCTTCACTTTTAGACACCGAAATAGATAATGATCTTATTAGGGAGCCAAAGAGGATTAAACTTTCTGAAACCTCCGATCTAACAAAATCAACATACCTATGGCACTTGAGACTTGGTCATATCAGTCTAGATAGGATTAAGAGACTTGTGAGGGACGGTCCACTCCAAGCCTCTGTAATAGGTTCACTACCTACTTGTGAATCCTGCATAGAAGGAAAAATGACTAAGCGACCTTTCTCTGGCTGTGTGATTTCATATTCTGTGCGACATTTGGTGCGACATGTCGCACCAAATATGAGTACTAGGTGCGACAAATCTGTCTACATCTCTCTCTTTCAATCTCACTCTCTCCCTTTTCGACCCATCTCCGGCCCCTCGGCCCATCTCTGGTGACCACTGCGTCCTCTCCGCCCCGCCCCGGTACGCCTCTCTCTCTCTCTCTCTTTCTCTGTCTCACGTCTCTCTCAATCTCACCATTTTCCTCTTTGACCAGGTCGTCCCGCCCCGCCGCCCGCGACTAGCCCCGCCCCGCCGCCATGACCAGCCCCCATCCCTGCCCCCGCCGCCATGACCAGCCTCTCCCTTTTCGCCCCGCCGCACCGCGACCAGCCTCGCTGCCCCGCCACCCCGCGTCCAGCCCCGCCCCACCCCGTCCAGGTACGTCTCTTTCTCTGTCTCACATATCTCCCCATCTCACTCTGTCTCTCTCCGATTCATTTTTATCTCTCAACCTCCCCTCTCATTCAGCGGAATCTAAAATCCAAGTAGAGATTGGATTACCGAGAATAATCGATTGAGTTTGCAATATAAAACAGGGGTTAACGAGTTTATCCGTCTTGCAAGTAGACTCCCGAACGAAAATGGTCAATATCATTGTCCTTGTAAGTCTTGCAATAACGTGAGATGACAGTACATCGGGTCGTAAAGAATCACCTTTTGAACAAGGGGTTTACCCTGGGATACACCGAATGGTATCATCACGGTGAACGTCATGTGCTTACCCAAGTAGAAGATGCCAACGAAACTAACCAGAGAGGAGTCGGTGGATTGCACGATGCTCTCCATGATATAATGGATCACGAGGACTTCAACGACTTTGCGGATCCGACTCCGAGTGAAGTGCGTGCAGAGGAGCAAGTGGAAGACTTATTCGTCGAATTGGAAGCGGAATTGTACCCTGGATGCAAAGAGTTTTCGTCTTTGTCATTCCTGGTTTCGTTGATGCACATCAAAGTCACGAACCATTGGACGAACAAGTCGTTTACAGAACTGTTGCAGCTCTTGAGGAAGTCTCATCCAATTGGTAACCGAATTCCGGAAAAACACTACGAGGCCAAGGCGAAGTTGAAGCGTTTTGGCATGGGATATGATATGATCGACGCGTGCATCAACAATTGTGTGTTATTTCAAAAAGATCTCGAGAAAGCTGAAGTGTGTCCAATTTGCAATGAGAGCAGATGGAAGCCAATTGGGAAGAATGTGTCACAAAAGATATTGCGATACTTTCCCTTGAAAGATCGATTGAAGCAATTGTACGCTTCTCGACACACATCTCTTAAGATGCAGCACGAACGAGATCGCGTCAAGGAAGAAGGCGTATTGCGACATCCTGCAGATGGTTCGATGTGGAAGAATCTAGACGAGAGATACCCAGATTTTGCTGCAGAGCCTCGTAACGTATGTTTGGGACTAGCTTCTGATGGGTTCAACTCGTTTGGGAAAATGAGTCTAGCGTACAGTATGTGGCCCGTGGTACTAACTGTGTACAACTTGCCACCTTGGTTGTGCATGAAAAATGAGTACTTGATGCTGACGCTTCTGTTGTCAATGGTGCCCACAAGAAGAGTAGTAGTGTCTATTTATGTACATTTGATGTCATATAGTCTTACGAAGACTCTTGCTTGTAATTGCTTATTCATTAATAAAAAGTTGAAACGTTCATTCAATCTTCCTTGTCTGAAGCTTTATGATAAAACCCTGGTCTTTTAGTCCATAAACAAACCTAACAACTTACGAAGAGACAAATGTAGATTTGCATGAACAAACTCTTCGTAGTTTGCTTAAAACGATATATTCGCAATCTTAGGGTCAAAGGACTATTGACCTCAGTATGATTGTTAGAAGAATCTATGATGTCTGGTTATGAGGCATTGAGAGTTGGGGACTCTATAGTTCTTCTAGGTATCTTCCGAAGGTACTGAATTGACCAGTGCACTTCTAGAGACAATATAAGAACAAACCATTTAACCTCTTATGTCTCGAAGTCACTATGTATGAATTGCATCATGCTTACCTTAATCCTGAAATGAGACATGCCATTTCACACCTTAGTATTCTCATTTGAGAAAGTCAGAGTTCGGACTCACTATGTCATTCCGAACAGGGCCTATTGGTGAAGTACTAAGTTGTGAGTCTGTCATGAGTAACTTTGTGAAGTTCTCATAGATATGGAATTCATGTACAAGATTGCTGAAATGCAATGTATGTCACCTCATGCTTTGTTCCTTGGAGTGTGAATAAATGAACTGGCCAGTGTCCAAATTGAGTCCTGACTCTTTTGGATGAAACAATGTGACTTGTTAGCTCCTCGTCAATACATTGTTTCTAACTTATTCACAAGCGACAAAGGAGTTGAGGAAATAACAGCTAGAAGGGTAAAATGGTAATTTAGTAAATCCCGACTAGCTGATGACATTCATGAAGGGTAAACATAGATAATATTCAATGGATCCGCTCATTATAATTAGGTGAATTCTTGAGTAGAAAATAAATTCATTTGAACCGAGAGATTTTCAGTGTCAACTCTTTAGTGGAGTCAGTTGGCATTAAGCTAAACTTGGAAAAGGTTTGTGAACTTTTGAGTCCAAGTGTTTAGCTCAAGCTTTGTTCATTTGGGTCCATGAGGTCACTGTCACGAATCACATCGAGTAGGAATAGTTAAACTGAAAGCTAAGTCAAAACAAGAACGAGACAGTTTTACGAAAATTGTCAAAAGGGTATTTTTGTCTTTTTGGACATAGGACGAAAAAAATGTCAATAAATATTTTTGACATTGTCATATGATGACAAATGAAATAAATATTACTCAGCCATATTAGTGTAATTGGGCCTTGAGGATTTATTTCATTTCATAGAATTTTACTTGAAAATTCTTAATGGGCTTTTCTTATGTTGTCATGAACAAATGAAGAAACATCTAGAAGCTCCTTCTAGAAGCTCAAATTTCGTCCAACCCAAGGAAAATAAGGCTGAATTTCGTTCATGCCATAGTGGGAAAGAGAGTTTATTTTGTGCATTGATGTATGAAGATACTTGCCAAAAGAAAAAGGGGAAACAAATTTCCTTAAGAAGGAAAGTGCATTTTCGGCCAACTAAGAGGAAATCAAATGAGGAAACAAATCCTAAGCCTTCATGAGGCATGTTGGACGTGCAAGGCAATAGGAAAAGAGGAAACTACCTTTTGAAGGTAATCCTCCTCCTATAAATAGGAGCCTCATTCCTCACATTTCATTCATCCAAGTTTAAGAGATTTGAGAGACTCTCTCTCTAGAACTTTGGCCGAACTCCTCTCTCTCTCTCTAGTTTATTTTTGATTTTGTTTTGGCACCTAGGTCCTCATTTGACCTAGAGTTTAGCTCTGCGACTTCAAGACTCGTTCTTAAGTCGTAGTGTTTAAAAGTGCCCACTCACTGATTCCTTTTATTTCGAGTGATTTAGTGATAGAAACTATCGTGGTTGCTCGAGGTGCCGAGGAAAGAAAGAGAGACGTGCTGCGAGGAGACGAGCGTTGCAAACTTTCCAAAAGCTTCTACAAAGTTCAAGCTTCAAGAAAGGTTAGTAAACTTCTATACTCATAATAGGTTTTAATTACATGTACTTGCTCTTTGTCTAGGTTAGTAAAAACTGTTTTTACTTGAAAAGAAATTTTTTAAAATTCCGCCGCTTCCCGAAGCGTTTAATCTTTTTCTTAAACCCTAGATCAATTCCAACAAATGGTATCAGAGCTATGGTCAAAGAGATGCATGTACATGTTTTTAAAATTATGAGCTTGAAAATCGTTTTCGAAAGTTTACTAATTTTGTGACAAGTTAGAATTGTAATCTTAGATTTTTTTTAATTTATTGCTCATGCCTTTAAATTAAAAACCATGTTGTTTTTCTATGATTTTGGGATGTTTTTAAAACACATTAGAATCAGTTCTAAAAGTTTTTAATTTTTTATATTGAAAAACGTGTTTTAAAGGTTTGAGAAATTTCGAGTAAAATTTTGTGACTAGTTTTGTTATCTTGCTAGTTTCTTATTTTTACTTGAATCGTTTTATGCTTGTTGTTATTTCTTTTATGCCTTGTTATTACCTTGCTAATAAAACACAAATAAAAGCTTTAACAACCTTCATAAAACGTTCCGTTACACTCGATTCTTTTTCGCACCTAAAAAGGACCAAGCTTTAATTTATTTCTTTTTCTTCGAGCTGGAGTAAACCCGCATTAAAAGTGGTATAACTCTCTGCTCAGAAATCGAAATTTAATGATTCTTGAATCAAATTAAAGCTCTGTCTGTCCTCTGTCCAATGCCACCGGTTTCGGCTCAAAAGGACATCGGAGCCGCCAGATATGGCGATTTTACTCCAAGGTGCGCGGCTGTCTGAAACTCCAGTTTTTTAGAAATCCGGATTTTCAAACCCCACTACCATGAGTTATAGAACTCTAATAAGAAAATTTTCTTGAGAAAAAATGTTTTTCATATGATTATAAACATGATGTGTAAAGATTAAAAGTTTTGATTTTCGAAAGATTAATTGAAATTGAGTTTTTACAAAACTAGTTTGAATTTTGAAAAACCGTTTTCACTTTCAAACTTGAAAAATATTTTGTCACCCATATCAAATAAGTTTTCAAAATGTTTTCAAAACTATATCTATATCACATATGTTCAAAATCTATATGCTCTTGAAAATTTGAGTGGGAGGTCTCCTTGTAGACAAGCCGAAAAATAAAAAGATGTGTAATCTCAAACTTTCAAGTGTTCGAGTGAGTTGAAGTTCACACTTCCCTCACGCACTTTCCCGAAATAGAAAATAGGAAAAGATCGAGTATGTACCTTGTGCCTTTATGCACTAATACTGCTCTGAACATGTCGATCTAGGATTCTCTTCTAGTTGTCCGCTCTGTCGCTCTCTAACTAGGAAATTTGTTTCCGAAGTTAAAAGAGTCGATGAACCAACTCCAAAAACTAAGTGGGAGGGTTATACTTGTTGTTTGTAACCCACGATCCCCAACACTAATGAAAAGTGCAAGTGTCGCCGGACTAAGAGTCACCCTCGTGGCCCTCTCTTAAATGAGAGTACTCAAGGGCGCTTTGCTCTTATCATTGCTCAATGAGCTACGTCCGAGAGTGAGACGATGATGACAAGACCTCCCCTCGGCGGATTGTTTTTCAAAGTCAATCTTTTGGACTAAGTGGTTGGTTACACACTTAGACTCAATCCCTAGTAATCCTCCCTCGAGGCCCTGCGAAAGGATGTGAGTGATCAAACCAATTTACAAGGTGGCTAGTCAAAATTGATGTATTGACATCTTGGCTATGCATTAATGATGAGTCATTTACTTATGAAAGGAGACTCGTTGCGGCCTTCCCTCGAAGGAGTAAAGTGTCATTTCGTTCATAACACCTTTGGATTTTATAAAGTCTTAAACAAACTTAAATCCTAAACCAAAGACTAATCATAAACTTGTTTCAACTTTTATAGGCAATATGTCTCCCAACTCTCTCTCTTTCATTCTTTCCTCGAACAAACTCGAAAACGAAAACTACATAGACTCGAAACGTAACCTCGACATAATACCTACCGTTAACAAGCACAAATGGGTACTCACCACCCCGTGTCCTCCTCTGACGAATGATGATTCAACTCAAGAGGACAATGACGCCTTAGCGGCCTGGCTTCGATCCGATGAGATTGTGAGGTGCTATATCTTGGCATCTATGAACAATATGCTGAAAGAGCAACATCGTGACTTCGAGACTGCCGCTGACATGCTCTACAATCTCCTTGAGATGTTTGGAGGGCAAAGGCGTCAAACAAGGCTACAAGTAGTCCGACAGTTTATGAACTGTCATATGCAGGCTAGGACTCCTGTTGGAGACTTCATGATACTGATCATTAGTTTTCTGAATAAAATGGAAATCCTAGGATCTGAGATTGATGGGAAGAATATCATAGATATGATCTTAGAAACTCTCCCCGCATCTCTTGATACCGCCAAGATGAACTACTCCATAAACAAGCTAGAGTACACTATTACCAAGCTTATGAAGGAGTTTCACACTGCTGAAGGTCTCACTAAGAGAAAGAGGAATCAAGGAGAGGCACATGCTACTGAGCAAAGAGCCTCCGCCTCTGGAACTAAGAAGAGACCTCACAAGGCCGATAAAAAGAACTGTCCTGCCAATCTCAAAGCAAAGGAACATAGTATTGTACTAGTTACCGAAGCATGCTTAGTAGCTGATAATGTATCAACGTGGATTCTTGACTCCGCTGCTACTAACCATATTTGTTGTTCCTTGAATGGTTTCAAGAAAACCAAAAGCTTAGAGGAAGGCGAGTTCTGTTTCAAATGGGGTGATGGGAGCCTGGTGTCTGCAAAGGCTGTGGGATCCGTGACGCTGTCTTTTGAAGATCGCACTTTAAACTTGAATAATGTATATTTTGTTCCTACCTTTGGGAAGAACTTAATATCCGTTGCTCGTCTTCGTGAGCAAGATTATTGTTTAAAGTTCATTAATAATGGAATTCGTATTTCGTTTCCTGATAATTCTTTTGTCACTGATGCATGTATGAAGAATGCTCTTTTCTACATCTATCCCACCCAACCTTCTCTTTTAGACACCGAAATAGATAATGATCTAATTAGGGAGCCAAAGAGGATCAAACTTTCTGAATCCTCCGATCTAACAAAATCAACACACCTATGGCACTTAAGACTTGGTCATATCAGTCTAGAAAGGATTAAGAGACTTGTGAGGGATGGTCCACTCCAAGCCTCTGCAATAGGTTTACTACCTACTTGTGAATTCCGCATAGAAGGAAAAATGACTAAGCGACCTTTCTCTGATAAAGGTCGAAGAGCCACTGAGTTGCTGGAACTAATACATTTTGATGTATGTGGTCCGCTCATCCAACAGGCACGTGGAGGATACGAATACTTCGTTACCTTCACTGATGATTACTCACGATATGGGTTTGTCTATTTGCTCAAACACAAATCCGAGACCTTTAACGTATTTAAGGTCTTTAGGGCTTTAGTGGAAAAGCAAACTGGCAAAGTGATCAAAACCCTTCGATCCGATCGAGGTGGTGAGTATATGTCTGGAGAGTTCGATGACTTTCTTAAAGAAGAAGGTATCGCTTCTCAGCTTACCGCACCTGGCACACCTCAACAAAACGCAGTGTCAGAGAGAAAGAACCGAACTCTAATGGAGATGGTTAGATCAATGATGAGTTACTCATCACTCCCGCTTTCCTTTTGGGGATATGCCCTCGAAACAGCCGCCTACATTCTGAACCAAGTTCCGTCCAAAACGGTTCCTGGTACTCCTTATGAACGATGGACTGGCCGTAAAGTGAATCTTGGCCGCATCCGAATTTGGGGTTGCCCTGCACACGTGCTGAGGCAAAAGACTAGCAAGTTGGCTAGTAGGTCAGAATTGTGCCTGTTTGTGGGATATCCAAAGGAAACCAAAGGTTTTACTTTCTATAGTCCCGAGGACGATAAGACTTTTGTTAGCACGAATGCTCGTTTCCTCGAGGAGGACTTTATGAAAGATGCAAAACCTAGAAGCAAAATTGTGCTTGAAGAAAAGTTGGGTGAGGAAGCTTCTACCTCATCTGTAAGAACTGTTCTTACCCCAACTGAAACACAACCTAACTCATCAGAATCTCGTCAAGTAGTACTTAGACGTAGTGGGAGGGCTACTCAAAAGCCTGACAGGTACATGTCTTATGGAGACTCTCTTGTAGCCGTCTCCGACATGGATGACCCTGTTTCCTATAGCCAAGCGATGGCTTGTTCTGAATCAAACCTTTGGCTTGACGCCATGAAAGTTGAAATGCACTCGATGTATGTCAACAAAGTCTGGAAACTTGTAGACCTTCCTGAAGGGATTAAACCCGTAGGGTGTAAGTGGATATACAAGAAGAAAAGGGGTCCTGATGGGAACGTCGAGACGTTCAAAGCACGACTTGTGGCGAAGGGTTATACCCAACAAGAAGGGATTGACTATGAAGAAACCTTCTCGCCAGTCGCGATGCTTAAATCCATCCGCATACTCCTATCCATAGCTGCAGCTCTCGACTATGAGATCTGGCAAATGGATGTCAAGACAGCCTTTCTGAATGGCAATCTTGACGAGCGCATTTACATGGCTCAACCAGACGGTTTCGTGGATAAAGGTCAAGAGACCAAGGTTTGTGAGTTGCTTAAATCCATTTATGGACTAAAGCAAGCATCTAGGTCATGGAATATTAGATTCGATGAAACTGTAAAGAGCTTCGGCTTTGAACAGTCAATAGATGAGCCTTGTGTTTACAAGTTAATACACGAAGGCAAAGTTGTGTTTCTGGTACTATATGTCGATGATATACTACTCATTGGTAATGACGTGGGTAAGTTATCTGTGGTTAAGGTCTGGCTAGCAAAGCAATTCGATATGAAGGATCTAGGAGAAGCCGCGTACATTCTGGGAATCCAAATCTTTCGAGATAGGAAAAACCGGACCCTGTCGCTCTCTCAAGCATCTTATATTGATAAGGTGATGGATCGCTTCTCGATGCAAGACTGCAAGAGGGGTCAAACACCCTTTAGGCATGGAGCTTCACTCTCTAAGGACCAGTCTCCCAAGACTGCACAAGAGATTGAAGACATGAGGAAGATTCCTTACGCCTCTGCCGTAGGAAGCCTCATGTATGCTATGCTTTGCACTAGACCTGATATATGTTTCGCCGTTGGCGTAGTTAGCCGTTTCCAATCCAACCCTGGACCCGAGCACTGGATTGCTGTTAAGCATGTTCTTAAGTATCTTCGAAGAACTAGGAACTTGATGCTTACATACTCAGGTACTGACCTGACTATGACGGGATATACCGACTCCGATTTTCAAGCGGATAAGGATTCCAGGAAATCCACTTCGGGATCTGTGTTCATCCTTAATGGTGGAGCTGTTGTGTGGAGAAGTATTAAGCAATCTTGCATTGCTGACTCCACAATGGAAGCAGAATATGTGGCTGCTTGTGAAGCATCCAAAGAGGCTGTATGGCTTCGAAAATTCCTTAAGTATTTGGAAGTTGTTCCAAACGTCGACAAGCCCATGACCCTTTATTGTGATAATAGTGGGGCTGTCGCTAACTCAAAGGAACCTAGAAGCCATAAGCGCTCTAAACATATTGAGAGGAAATACCATTTGATTCGAGAGATCGCGCAACGCGGAGACGTGGAGGTGAAGTAGATCTCTGGCAGATCCATTCACCAAGGCCCTAGCGAACATGGTCTTCGACCGACTTCTAGAGGGATTAGGCATGTAGGACTACTCACATCTTCTTTGAGTCAAGTGGGAGTTTGTTGTCAATGGTGCCCACAAGAAGAGTAGTAGTGTCTATTTATGTACATTTGATGTCATATAGTCTTACGAAGACTCTTGCTTGTAATTGCTTATTCATTAATAAAAAGTTGAAACGTTCATTCAATCTTCCTTGTCTGAAGCTTTATGATAAAACCCTGGTCTTTTAGTCCATAAACAAACCTAACAACTTACGAAGAGACAAATGTAGATTTGCATGAACAAACTCTTCGTAGTTTGCTTAAAACGATATATTCGCAATCTTAGGGTCAAAGGACTATTGACCTCAGTATGATTGTTAGAAGAATCTATGATGTCTGGTTATGAGGCATTGAGAGTTGGGGACTCTATAGTTCTTCTAGGTATCTTCCGAAGGTACTGAATTGACCAGTGCACTTCTAGAGACAATATAAGAACAAACCATTTAACCTCTTATGTCTCGAAGTCACTATGTATGAATTGCATCATGCTTACCTTAATCCTGAAATGAGACATGCCATTTCACACCTTAGTATTCTCATTTGAGAAAGTCAGAGTTCGGACTCACTATGTCATTCCGAACAGGGCCTATTGGTGAAGTACTAAGTTGTGAGTCTGTCATGAGTAACTTTGTGAAGTTCTCATAGATATGGAATTCATGTACAAGATTGCTGAAATGCAATGTATGTCACCTCATGCTTTGTTCCTTGGAGTGTGAATAAATGAACTGGCCAGTGTCCAAATTGAGTCCTGACTCTTTTGGATGAAACAATGTGACTTGTTAGCTCCTCGTCAATACATTGTTTCTAACTTATTCACAAGCGACAAAGGAGTTGAGGAAATAACAGCTAGAAGGGTAAAATGGTAATTTAGTAAATCCCGACTAGCTGATGACATTCATGAAGGGTAAACATAGATAATATTCAATGGATCCGCTCATTATAATTAGGTGAATTCTTGAGTAGAAAATAAATTCATTTGAACCGAGAGATTTTCAGTGTCAACTCTTTAGTGGAGTCAGTTGGCATTAAGCTAAACTTGGAAAAGGTTTGTGAACTTTTGAGTCCAAGTGTTTAGCTCAAGCTTTGTTCATTTGGGTCCATGAGGTCACTGTCACGAATCACATCGAGTAGGAATAGTTAAACTGAAAGCTAAGTCAAAACAAGAACGAGACAGTTTTACGAAAATTGTCAAAAGGGTATTTTTGTCTTTTTGGACATAGGACGAAAAAAATGTCAATAAATATTTTTGACATTGTCATATGATGACAAATGAAATAAATATTACTCAGCCATATTAGTGTAATTGGGCCTTGAGGATTTATTTCATTTCATAGAATTTTACTTGAAAATTCTTAATGGGCTTTTCTTATGTTGTCATGAACAAATGAAGAAACATCTAGAAGCTCCTTCTAGAAGCTCAAATTTCGTCCAACCCAAGGAAAATAAGGCTGAATTTCGTTCATGCCATAGTGGGAAAGAGAGTTTATTTTGTGCATTGATGTATGAAGATACTTGCCAAAAGAAAAAGGGGAAACAAATTTCCTTAAGAAGGAAAGTGCATTTTCGGCCAACTAAGAGGAAATCAAATGAGGAAACAAATCCTAAGCCTTCATGAGGCATGTTGGACGTGCAAGGCAATAGGAAAAGAGGAAACTACCTTTTGAAGGTAATCCTCCTCCTATAAATAGGAGCCTCATTCCTCACATTTCATTCATCCAAGTTTAAGAGATTTGAGAGACTCTCTCTCTAGAACTTTGGCCGAACTCCTCTCTCTCTCTCTAGTTTATTTTTGATTTTGTTTTGGCACCTAGGTCCTCATTTGACCTAGAGTTTAGCTCTGCGACTTCAAGACTCGTTCTTAAGTCGTAGTGTTTAAAAGTGCCCACTCACTGATTCCTTTTATTTCGAGTGATTTAGTGATAGAAACTATCGTGGTTGCTCGAGGTGCCGAGGAAAGAAAGAGAGACGTGCTGCGAGGAGACGAGCGTTGCAAACTTTCCAAAAGCTTCTACAAAGTTCAAGCTTCAAGAAAGGTTAGTAAACTTCTATACTCATAATAGGTTTTAATTACATGTACTTGCTCTTTGTCTAGGTTAGTAAAAACTGTTTTTACTTGAAAAGAAATTTTTTAAAATTCCGCCGCTTCCCGAAGCGTTTAATCTTTTTCTTAAACCCTAGATCAATTCCAACAGCTTCTGATACCTGGACCGAGCTCACTTGGAAAAGACATAGACGTGTTCTTACAACCAGTAGTTGAAGAGCTGAAAGAATTGTGGGATACTGGGTTCCAAGTGCGAGATGGGGCGAACGATGAAGTATTTCGGTTGCATGCTGCGCTTCTATGGATAATAAACGACTTTCCGGCTCGATCGTATTTGTCAGGATGGAGTGACCAAGGGTATCTTGCATGCTCCACATGCAACCTTGAGACATCATCTATGAAAGTCAGAAACAGGATCGTCTACTATGACCATCGTCGATTCTTACCTACGCCTCACCGATTGAGGAAAAGCATTGATCACTACGTAGATCGCCACGAGAAACGTCGTAAACCTGTCAATTTGACTGCGCAAGACATACTCGATCAGTTGGCTAGTGTTTCTTGCACGAAAACTGGCAAACATGCCGGTAAACGAAAACGTGATGAGTGCGAATTGAATTGGACCAAAAAGAGCATCTTCTATGAGTTGTCTTACTGGTCAGAGTTGGAGTTGAAGCACAACATGGACGTCATGCATATAAAGAAGAACGTGGGCGAGAATCTTCTCGGGACGATGCTCAGCTTGGAAAAGAAGAACTATGATACAGAGAAGTCGAGATTTGACTTGATGGACTTGAAAATCAAGTCTTTTCTGCCTTTGAGACAACAAAGGAATGGGTGGTACAATCCGCCAGCAGCGTACATGTTAACTCTTGAGCAGAGACAGCGGTTTACCGAGTTCCTCAAATCTGTCAAATTTCCTGACGGGCTCGCTGGAAATTTGAAGAAAAATGTGACTGCTGACGTGAAGCTCACAGGTTTGAAGTCGCACGATTGTCACGTGATCTTGTAGAGGCAGTTGGCTGATGGTATTCATCCCTTTGTGCCAAAACCGATACAGGAGACAATCTCTGAGCTTCGCAACTTTTTCAAGTTGATAAGTTCTAGAACCCTAAGAGTGGAAGATCTCGAAAAAGCGCAAGATTCCATCATTGAGATATTGTGTAAGTTTGAGATGATATTTTCGCCAGCTTTTTTCACGATCATGGTTAACGTGGCAATTCATCTACCTGATGAAGCGTTGTGTGGCGGTCCGGTGCATATATTATAGATGTACCTAGTTGAGAGATACCTTGGACATTAAAACAATTTGTCAGAAGTAGAGCTAGGCCAGAAGGCTCCATTGCGGAAGCGTACGTTGTAGAAGAGGCATTGACATTTGTTGCAAGGTATCTCGAAGACAAGAAAATTGTCGATGAAGTACAAGTGCGGAAACTTCATGTTTTCAGGTCCAAAAACTGTGTGCCTTACGTGATGATGAAGCCGATAGTTTTAGATGACGACCAGAAAGAGAATGCGGAGTGGTACATTTATACCAATTGTCCATAAGTCAATTCGTATTTGATGTAAGTGAATCGTTCATTTAAATATGTACATTACCTCATTGATTTACATCTAATTACGTAACGTTAACAGTGAGCATTTAGAACTTATTCAAAATAACTCTGAAGCGGGAACTAAAGATTCTATTATTGAAGCAATGCATAGAAAAGAATTCAAAATTTGGTTTGCGAAAAAGGTAAAATGAAAGGATTCATTTGCTGAAAGCATACTAAAAATGCTAATGACATCATCTTCATTTGCTTTGTTTCGTATCCTGATTTATGACATAAAAGTTAGTGGTTTCGACGTGTCCAAAGAGCTTTACCCATTGTCTGTCGGATCCTTGCAAATTGCTCATCAGTATCTGAGCTACTTTGTGAATGGCGTGAAGTTCATCACTCGTTGTTGTGATAACCAACTAATCACCCAAAACAGCGGTGTTTGTGTGCCCGTGAACGAGTTCAACTTTTACAGTCGAATGGAAGATGTCATCGTGCTGAACTATAGAAATAACTGTCATGTCGTACTGTTCAAATGCATATGATATGGTGACAAGTACAATACAAGACGTATAGTGCACGTTGATAAGAGCACCAGAGCAACGAGTTCGTACACCACCAAAGAGTGGTTTACAGAAGATCCGTATATACTCGCGACTCAATCGAAGCAAGTGTTTTAATCCAAGATCTCGTTAAGGGTCGCAAATGGGAAATCGTTCAGGAATGCAATCATCGAGGGGTATGGGACATTCCTGAAGTTGACCGAACACTTCAACATCGATTCCTTTGACAATATAATTGCCAAATATCAACCGTCTTAATCATCGACACGAAACCGCTACGGCCGAGCTTGTTACTGTTGTTGACGATGATGAAGAAGTTGATGAAAAAGATGAGGCATGTGCCGTTTTTGAGAGAGACGATGTTGATATCGATCTAACATTACATCGAGTGACGACGATGAATGACTAACACCATGTAATAACTACAGTCGTCGAATACTAATTAAATAATAAATACTAACTACAATTCATTTTGCAGGATGTCGATTTCAGGTCAGGACCCATCATGAGGAGATCATGATCCCCCGCAGATGCCGAGGAAGAAGCGGGGACCAACGACTGACCTCGTTTCCTCGAGAGCTGGTGTTGGGACTCCTAGAGCGAACATAGTTCGTTACGATCAGACACAACAGACGTTTTACCAAGACGTCAGGGAGCAAAATCCATTGATTGGGACGTTCCAAAACCGCATAGGAAACCTGATCAAGAGTACCATTCTAGTTGACCTCCCTGACTGGAATCATGTGCCTGCTCAAAGTGTGGCGGCTCTTATGAGCTCGATTCATAATGAGTACCGCTTCGTTTACGCTCACCTGACACTGGAGAGCTTATGTCAGCAGATCCTATTCGCAACGAGATTGATATAGCTATCATTCACGATGCGAAGAGGATGCGTCGTGGCCAGAAGTCAAGATTGTCGCAGCTCTACTTCAAGACTTTTTGCGAGAGTAAGGATCTCGCTAAAAACGAAACTCCCGAGGGCTATAACCAGGAAGCCTGGTTGAAGGCAATAGAGACGTTCGACTCGCCGGAATATAAGGTATGAGTTGAACTTCCAAGGGTTATTAGAATTTCTTAATATTGAATTTAATGAATTTATGTCTCGCAGGCGAAGTCTATCCCCAACCGGAAAAATTCGAAGAAGAAGAAGACGAAGGCGAGACAAGGGCCGCTTAGTTTTGTTGTCATCGCTCGAGGAACGTAAGTCGCTTAATATTAAGATGCAATATATATGTGATTCATATTTTAACGTTGAAAAATTACAGCGAAAAGAAGATGGGAGTATGGGCTCAGCTTTAGCGATATGGCCAGAAAAACACCATGACGCTAAGGGATCGTAGACGATGGACTTCGCGAAGTCGCAATTTGTAAGTTATTTGTTTTATTTACTATATTTAATTACTTAAATTATTCTCATCTGATAAGTTTTTGTGGTTTTTTTGTGAAAGATCAAGTCACCGTCATGACGATAGATATTTTGCGACAAGCGGATGAGCAAAACACCGTGATTTCCCAAGAAGATGCAGAGGAGTATGCGATGCGCGAAGTTTTGGAGGTACGCAGAGACTGGAAAGTCGGGATAGGGCCTTCGATCCCAAGGTCATCGTTGGGTGTGGCCCAAGCGCTAGATAGAGGCTCGTCAAGTTCGTCATCTCAGACCGATCAGTTGTTAGCGAGATGTGAGCTCAGATGGATGCCCAACAAGCCGAGCTACAGGAGATGCGGCAACAGATCGCCTTCCTCACCCAGATGCATGACCAGCCTCCCACGACGCGCCAACCTCAGCCTGCACCGCAACCAGGTGGCACAGATCAGCAGACGCCAGGTTCTACACCGGGTTCTACACTTGGTTCTATAAATTTCTTGCGAGACCGTCCTTACGGAAGCGGCGGAACGAGTGGCAACACGTCAGGCAGCGGCGGATGAAGACGAGGAAGTGGTTCCCGAAGTTCTGGCAACTAATTCGGTAGAGGGAATTCTACTATCGATAAGTTGTATATGAAAAAAAATTAGGAATTCATTTTTTTTTCGTTTTTATTAGACTGGATTTGTATTTTTAATTCAGAATTCTATTTTCATAATATTATTTCTAGTTTATAATTTTGTAAATTAATTTTTAGTTAATTATAGATTAATTTTGATTTAATTTTCTAATATATAAATTTGTAAATTCTTTTTTAATTAAAATACCATATTCGGTGCGACATGTCGCACTGAATATAATGGCGGGAAAATTATTTGATGCGACAATGTCGCACCCAATATAAAATCACCCGCCAATTTCAGTAATTTTGGCACAATGTCGCACCTAATGCCTTTAGGACTGGACTTATATGTGTGACATTGTCGCACCTAAAGTCGCACCTAATAAACTATTAGGTGCGACTTTTGGGGCATTAGGTGCGACAATCGTTGCACCGGATGCCTCTATTTGTTCTAGTGTGAAACGTGGCAAAGATCTTGAGGTGCTAGCGATACAAGACGTAATCCCATGATACTCAGCTAACACGTAACACAACCACAATACGGACAAGAGCAACGGCACACTCCTTCTCATTAAGATGTTAGCTCTCTCTGTTGGCAAGCCTATTCGTGGCAGGACGTTTGCCCTCTCGGTCGGTGAGCCTCTACTCGGCTGGGAATTTGCCCTCTTGGCCAGTGAGCCCCATCTCGACTGGGGACTTGACCCCTCGGCCGGGTACTTGCCCTCCCAGCAAAAGAGTTGCCCTCTCGGCAAAAGTCTTGCCCCTTTCGGCCGGGCACTTTCCTTCTCGGTCAAGACTTGTCCCCTCGCACTAGGACAATTTGGATCATTGGCGTCGGATGACTTTTCGATGCGACTAATTGCATCCAAAAGAGCAATGGATGCGACTAGTCGCATCAAAATGGTTTTCTAGAAGTCATCATAATCTCGCTCATTTAAGTGGTTATATTGAAATGTCATTGGATGTGACTTTCTGATGCGACTAGTCGCATCCGAAGATCAAAATTTGAAGCGAGATTTAATTCTCCCCATTATTTTCGTTCAATTATTGACGTGACATAGTTTTACCACATTTATTTTTAATTACATTTAGATCCGATAAAGCCGCATCTGTTAGACTTTGTCGCATCCAATTTCTAAGGTTTTTTCTTTTTAAAACTCCATCTTCCTCCCGATTCTTTCATTCAAAATCTCATTCTCCGCCTCACTCTTCATTCTCTTTCTCATTCTCCCTCGTCGGCTCCCTCGTCGCTGTCAATCAGGTTAGTTTATTTTTTTCATTTTAGGTTGTAAAATGTTAATATGTTAATTAATTTGGTAAATTGTTAGTTTAGTATAATATGTTTAAATTTGTGTTAGTTCAGTAAATTAATTGTAATATGATAATGATATTTGAATTTTGTAAATTAATTTATTAAATTGTAAATGATATAATCTAGTTAGTTCGTTAGTAAAATCTAAATTTTAATTAAATAGTATATGATTTCGAAATTAAAATTAAAATTGAATTTTAATATGAATTAATTAGTTTAGGTTATTGTAATAGTTTAGTTTTAGTTAACATTTTTTTTAATTGTAAATTGAGTTGTTATGTTACATTATTGAATTAAATTGTTGTAATCGAGTCACAGAGGCTCAGTTTAGTGCTTAGTTGATTAATAGGATAGTCTTGGTTGTTTTTTTTATATATATATTTTGGTATTAAATTGCAAGTTTTGGTTTATTAATCATATAGGGGAAACTCTATCGAATATTGTTAGAATATTAATTTTCAATAGTTTAGTTTTCAAATAATACAATATTCCATTCTTTGATCTCAATATCCATGATCAGACTTCAAATATAATGTCATTCCTATCTCGTTTACTATATAATGTCTTTTCTATCTCTCTTTATCCCTCTCGTTCAGCGAAATAGCAAATCCAAATAGAGATTGGATTACCGAAAATAATCGATTGAGCCTGCAGTATAAAACATGTGTAAACGAGTGTACTTGCCTTCCAAGCAAACAACCGAACAAAGATGGCCAATATAGGTGTCCTTGCAAGCCTTGCAACAATGTGATATGGCAAGAAATCGGAGTCATAAGGTCGCATCTCGTGATCAAGGGGTTTACCCGAACTAGACTGAATGGTATCATCATGGTGAACGTCATGTCATACTCAAGAAAAAGATGCCATCGGAACTAATCAGAGAGGAGTATGAGGATTGCATGATGCTCTACATGATATCTTGTTGATGGGATGATGTGTAAGAATCTAGACAAGATAAACTTAGATTTTGCTGCAGAGCCCTGGAACGTTCGGCTTGGACTCGCTTATGATGGGTTCAACTCGTTAGAGATTATGAGTTTAGCATACAACATGTGACTGGTGGTACTGACTGCATATAACTTGCCACCTTAGCTGTGCGTTAAGAAGGACTACTTGATTTTGACGCTTCTAATTCCTGGGCCGAGCTCACCCGTAAAAGACATGGGCGTGTTCTTACAGCCATATGTTGAAGAGTTAAAAGAATTGTGGAAGACTAGTTTTCAACTGCAAGATTGTGGGAGTAGAGTTCGCCCCTCTTCGGCCCACGACGAACTCAGCTAAACAAGGCCCATGATGAGCTCAACCCATCGTTGAGATAAGTAACCAATATCTTCAGCCCGGCCCAGTCCGAATCCAAACGAGCTGGGTGGCCCAAATAGAAGATGAAGCCAGCACATGCAGTTACCGTTGAAGAATCGATCTGCCAAGAGATTTGAATCTAGTCTTCCGAAGGACGTGTTCAAACTCCCCTCGAAGGAAGGATGAACTCCGAGATTGACGAAGTGAAGACCGACTTCAACCGTACACGTGTAGCGAGCTCGACACGGAAGACGAAGTGGAGGACGAGCTATAAATAACAAGATTGGCACCATCAACGCCACGTTAAAAAAATATTATTTTTACCTATTTATTTGTCGAATTTCCTCTTGTTATATATTCGAGTTCATTCTCGTTCGTTGGCCCCGCAAGCAATTATTGTATTCAATTACTAATTCAATAAAGAGTCTATTTCTTTCGGATTTAATATTATTATTTTCATTTCAATTCTTTTGTCGCATTTGATTTCCGGTTCAGATCATCTTCTTTATTACGGAATTATGAGACCTTCTCCTAAAATAAACTATACGATTTCTATATTATTTTGAACATTTTTCGTATTGATTGTTTGTGTCGAGAAATCGGTTCAACGATTTGGCATCGTGTATGAGAAACTATCAGAATCCCTGACTCCGAAGACAACAGATCGAACCGATCTGAAGAATGTCTTCAAACATCGAACAAGAGACTCCCATTTCTGGAGACGATCCTGAGATGTGGGATCTCATGCTGAAATTGGTCGAAAGCACCAACGAATTCCAACGCTTCACCCGAACTCAGCTCGACAACCTGTCAGCGGGACAATCCTCGCTGCAGGAGCAGCTCGACAGCGATCGAGCTGCCTTGTTGGGCTCGGTTTAACCCGTCTCTGCGGCTGAACGGGACAGCCAATTCGTCCCACTTGGAAGGCACCTAGATTTCTCCAGAATAAAGGTGACACCAAACGCGGCTGGGTCTAGCAACCTGATCGGACAAACCTCATTTGATGCCCAAATCGAGCTCGACGCTTGGAGCTCGCTCGCCAGGGAGGACTTCCACCTCCGCCCCAAGGAGGGTCCACTGCGGTCCAGATCGCCCCGATTGCCGACCTTCCCCTAGGGAGGAGAAATTTAGGAGGAACCAAATCCTTTTGAGACACCGGTCCGTCTTGGATGGAACAATGTCCAAAACTCACAAGTCACAAATGGCTCCGGCCAGCTCGCTGTCGAGCTCCCAAAGGCCGAACTGACAGCCTTCGACACTTTCCACCAAATGGTGGAAGTGAAATTCCGAGCTGTTGACTCGCGAATGCATTCTACCATGAGCTCGGCCCCCGAGATCGAACGTCTCGTAGCGGACATTGAGCGAACTCCTTTCGCCAAAAATATCACAAGGGACAGAGTCGGGGATGCTGGGAAGGTCTGACTTCCGAAGTACTCTGGGGCTTCTAACACTAAATCACACATGACAGCCTTCTGCATCGCGATGGGCCGGGCTTACTTAAGGGATGACAAAAAAGAGGCCGGTTACTGCCAATTGTTCGCTGAGAACTTGTTAGGAGCCGCTCTAGATTGGTTCTCTCGCTTGGAAGAGGGATCAATCATCAACTTCCAACAGCTCTCGGCTGCTTTCTTGAAACATTATTCCATGTTAGTGGAAGATGAGGCAACTATGGCTGACCTATGGAACACCCAGAAAAATCGAGATGAAACCCTCAAAGGTTTTATGACGAGATTCAAGACTTCCATGGCCAAGATCCCTTGTGTCGATGGCGATTCCGCCTTGTCCGCTCTAAAAAACGGACTCTGGCATGAATCCAGTTTTCGAGAAGAAATGACAATAAACAGACCCTCCACAATCGAGTATGCAATTCATCGCGCTTCAAACTTTGCGAAAGCCGAAGAGGAAAAGTCTTTCTTAGCTAAGAAGCATAGTACGAAAAAGGTTCCACAAGTGGCACCCGTCCCGGCTGGTGCAAAACAGCAGGGCGGAAAACCTAATAAAAACAACGAATAGAGGAAGTCCCAAGGCGTTCCGGATTACACGTACAACGTAAACGATGAGGGTACCTCGGATGAGGGTAGCACGAAATGGCCCCACGATAAGAAAAAAAACTGCGATCTCCACAAAAGCTACGAGCACGATACCTTGGATTGTGTCGTAGCTAGGAAGGTTCTTATCAAAAAAATATAAGAACTAAGAGTTAAAAATATTGATTTGGGTCCACCTCCCCCGAAAAAGGAGTATAGCAATGCCAAACCGTGGGGAAACCCCTCTCAGAAGAGAGGAAGACCCAAGGAAGACGAAAATAACGCCCCTCGGGCAAAACTGCGAATCGACTTCGTCATGGGAGCTTCGAAATTTTGCAAACAAAGAATCAACTCCATTAAGGCCCATCAACGCCTGCTCAAAAACACATCGCGATCCACGTAACAACCAAGTGAAACCGACACAATTTCATTGATTGAAAGCGACGCCCAGAGGCTGTGTGGACGCCATGACAACGCTCTAATCATAGAGCTAGAAGTGGGAAATTGTGTCGTTGCCAGAATCTTAGTCGATGGCGGAAGCTCAATAGACGTCATATTCAAAGACATTGTGGATTATAAGATGAATATCGGAGAAGCCAAAATCGAATGCAAGTCCAACCAGCTGTCCGGGTTCAACAGTGTAACAACCCCGTCCTTGGGGATCATCAAACTCACTGTACGTGCATGAGACGTGAACACTTAGTCAAATTCACCGTACTTGACTGCATTTCTCCGTTTAACATTAACCTTGGGAGACTGTGGATACACATACAGAAGGCAGTCCCCTCAATGTACCATATATGCGTACGCTTCCCGAATCCAAACGGCATCCAGGAAATATGGGCGAGCCAAGAGGCCTCCCGAATTTGCTACATAAGCAACCACATGATGATCATTGAAAGGGCAAGCGAGTCCAAATAAGATGAAAGTGAATCCGAAGGATCCTCAGATGAAAAAACCACTAAGCAACAATAGCAATTAATGGCTATCGGGGGCAAATCCGTAGACCCGATTCTAAAGGATGAAAAGTTAGAGGACGAAAATACGGCATACGTGGAAGTGGTAACACATGTTCAAATCGACGGATCAGATCTTGAACGATGCGTCGTTATAGGTGCAGAATGAAAGGATAGTATCCGACGAGAGCTGATTGTTTTCCTAAAAAAATAATAAGAAAACCTTTGCATAGACTACCGAGGACATGCTAGGAATCGACATCAACATCGCATCGTATCGCACCAGCTCAACTTGGAACCTAGCCATAATCCTGTGAAACAGAAACGGAGATAGCTTGGCCCAGAGAGAGCCAAAATAATCAACGAAGAAGTCGAACAACTATTGAAGGCTGGGCTAATCCAGGAAGTAAAATATCCTGATTGGCTGGTCAACACAGTCATCGTAAAAAAGAAAAACGAAAAATGGTGCGTATGCGTTGACTACACCAACCTTAACAAAGCCTGTCCTAAAGACAGTTTTCCGTTGCCCCACATCGAACGTTTAGTCGAGGCAACAACCAATCACAAAATGCTGTCATTCATGGATGCGTTCTCGGGATATAACCAAATCCTCATGAATCCAAATAATTAGGAAAAAACTGCCTTCACAACGGACCAGGGTATCTACTGCTACAAAATAATGCCTTTTGGACTGAAGAATGCTAGTGCCACTTACCAACGATTGGTGAACGAAATGTGCGCTGAAAAAATTGGTGAGACTATGGAGGTTTATATCGACGACATGTTGGTAAAGTCTCTACGCGATACGGACCACGTCGCACACTTGGAGGAGTGTTTTAGGATCCTAAACAAATATCAGATGAAGCTAAATCCTTCCAAATGCACGTTCGGAGTATCTTCCAGAAAATTTCTAGAGTACATGGTAACCCAAAGAGGAATAGAAGCATTCGAACCAAATAAAGGCCCTTCGGGATTTGCCTTTACCAAGGAATAAACGAGAAATTCAAAGACTAACGGGACGCATGGCGGCACTGAGTCGTTTCATATCCGATCAACGGACAATTGTTTGCCTTTTTACAAGTTATTGAAAGGAAACAAAAAGTTTGAATGGACTGAAAAATGCGAAGACGTTTTCAAACAACTAAAACAGTACCAGGCCGAACCACCAGTACAGGAAAAGCCCGAAGAATGAGAACCTATGTACCTGTACGTTTCCGCCTTGCCCGTAGCAGTGAGCAGAGTACTCGTTAGAGAAGAACAATGGGACCAAAGACCAGTTTCTATATCAGTAGATCGCTCGTTGACGCCGAAACACGATACCCTGCCATGGAAAAGTTGGCCCTTGCCATTGTAACGGTCGCTCAAAAACTCCGCCCTTATTTCCAGTCTCACTCAATAGTCGTAATGACTACACAACCACTACGGTCTTTTCTTCATAGTCCTAATCAATCAGGAAGATTGGCCAAAAGGGCTGTCGAATTGAGTGAATACGATATAGAATATCGGATCAGAACTTGCGCGAAATCACAAGTTCTAGCCGATTTCCTTATCGAACTCCCCATAAACGAATGCGAAACAATAACCAACGATGGGAGTTGGATACTTAAAGTAGACGGTTCATCAAAGAAACAAGGGGCCGGTATTGGGATACACCTAGTCTCACCACATGGAGAAGTAATCGAACAATCTTTTCGTTTAGACTTTATCACCTCAAATAACGAAGCAGAATACAGGGCGTTAGTCACGGGATTGCGCTTGGAAAAAGCCGTATGAGCGAAATCCATTAGCGCTTTCTGCGACTAGCAGCTCATTGCAAACCAATTTAGTGTAGAATTCGAAACAAGGGACGAACGCATGGAGGCATACGTTCAAATAGTCAAAGAACCGTCAAATCAGTTCGATAATTTTGAACTAACTCGTATCCCTAGGGGAGAAAACACGGTCGTCGATGCATTAGCCGCATTGGCATCAACATCAGATCCCGAACTAAGCCGCGTTATACCGGTCGGAGCAATTAAACAACCTTCTATCAATACTACTAACAATAAAGTTATGGTAATAATAGAAGGGGGGACTGGAGATAAGGTATAATTAAATATATTTCTGAAGGACGGATCCCAACAGACAAACAACTATGCCGTAGACTGATCAGTCAGAGTGTTAGTTTCTCTCTCATTGATGGGGTACTTTTTAAGAGAAGCACCGCGGGAACCTACTTGCGATGCGTAGGAATGGATAAATCAAAACACATACTATCCGAAATCCATGAAGGAGAATGCGGTAATCACGCAGCCCAAAAAGCCATGGCTATCAAAATAAAAAAACCAAGGGTACTTTTGGCCGACCATGATCGCTGATTGTGAGCAACACTCACGAAAATGCGAACGTTGTCAAAAACACGCCCCGAACATCAAACAACCGGGAGAGGAACTATCTTTAATCCCCGCTCTATACCCATTTTTAAAATGGTCTATGGATATCGTGAGTGCCATGCCAAACTCCACGGAAGGACTCAAATTCCTTCTGATCGACACAGATTATTTTTCAAAATGGGGGAGGCCGAAGCATTTGTATCAATCAAGGATGTCAATGTCAAGAATTTCATTTGGAGAAATATAATCTGTCGGCACAGCACCCCACAAGAAATCGTCACAGATAACGGATCACAATTCATATCAAAGGAATTCAAACGCTTTTGCAAAGCCGAAGGAATTACTTTACGATACTCGACCCCCAGATACCCGCAAGGAAATGGACATGTGGAGGCCGCTAACAAAACCATCATTAACAAACTGAAGAAAAAACTCGCCGCCAAGAAAGGGCGGTAGGCCGACAAACTTCTGACCGAAATCGCTAACCGATGTATAATATTTACGTCGCAGTAGGATTGAAATCGTTTGATAGCCTAGCGGAAGTAGAGCGTATGCTCTCGTTGGGAGATACAAGTTCGAATCCCAGCAATGGCTGTCATTTTTATTTATTAAAAATACGGGTTAAATTTAATATGAAAGTAAATGTGTAACTTGGATTCAAACCCAGGGTGCAAAGCGAGTGAGTAATCCCCTTGCCATCAGACCAAACTTTTAATATGTTAGCCTATGTAATTATTTATCATATAATTCGGTTCAGTTCTGATCAACCAAATTCAATATTTTCGAGAACCGATAACCGAACCGGTTCTTAAATTCGGTTTCAGTTAACCAAACCGAATTTTCGGATGCTGACGTGGCATTGAAATTTGGTTTGGTTTGAATCGGTTCGGTTCGGTTGACCGATTATTCGATTTTTTTGTTCAGCCCTAGTCGTGAACGTAGAACTAAACGATGAGGCGATGGATTTGGAGAATGATCATGTTAGGGGTGGCAGTTGCGAGGTCAGGGGAACGCAGTGATCACAGCTCAACGAGGTCGAGGGAGCACTAGAGAGAGACCGATGTAAAGTGAAGTGAGAGAGAGAGAAAGAGAAAGCAAAATATATATATATATATATATATATATATATATATATATTTGCTAAGAGTTGACATAGAGGAAAGAAAGAAGTAGAAGAAAAGATGACTATATACATTAGAATTAATACCCAGTGACACAAAATTAAAAAGGGTGAAAAGTTGGCCACCTCTCAATATAAACGAAATAAAGGAGGAACATAACGCCCGCTATATTTTTTTATTTTTGGAGGCAACATTTGTTGCTTCTAATACCTATTAGGACCTTTGGATGTGACATGACGCATCTAAAGATTTAAAATCCAACATAAATCAATTTTTTTTTTATGAAATTCAGTCGAATACAACAACTGTCCACATCTAAAAGTGTCTTTTGTAGTAGTGAAAAAGAGAAGCATTTTACTTCCATTATCTCTAGAATTGTAGGAAAAACACTCTTATCATCTTTTTCACACTTTACATACTTACATAATTCCAGGCTCATCGTGATGCCACATTATTTACCCTCTCTAAGGGACTTATGAGCTTTTTGACACTTTATTCTCAACACCCCAACCCACAAAGAAGAGCATTACATCACTTTGCTATTTTCTCATCGTTTGGCATTACAAAAAGGAGCCACAAAAAACATACCACCCTCATCCACAAGAGAAGGCTACTCGGAAACTTTTCGACTAGTTCGGTGTTCCTAAGGCCCCTTGGGGATCATAGTTTCATTCTGGCTAGTCCCCATAAACCATGGTCTTCTCGCGATTGAAGAGATCACCTGGAGCACTACCATCAACACGATTGATCCTTTCCGAAAAATCTTGAGAATTGTTGCAACTATCGGGTCCCGACCCCGTAATATGATTATTCTTGAGACTAAGGAAGGACAATCGCATCCTCCCACGGCGTACATGACTGGACTCCTCCATGATACATACGTCGTAAATGTGGCACGAAGAACCGCATTAATAGTAAACACGATAAAATTCAATTTTAGAATAATACTTTGAAACATGCAACCAGTTTTAAACATTTCTGGATATGGATGATTATCAAACCTAAGAAACAAACAAAAAAGAATAATAATAATAATAATCCTCATAAAAAAATACCATGTCATTTACTCGTTTCCCGGGCACCCCTGTTCCTCCCCCACGCTCCTACTTCCCTCATGGATCAACGGCACCATGCTGAACAAATTCATGAAAAGCAGCATAGAAAATCCCAGCCCATTGTTGGAGGCGGATCAGCCTTCTCCTCTGACTCGCAGTGCTTGGTGTACACTCTTGGCGCCGTTGAGATCCTCTTGCTCCTCCGCAACATGGCTCGCCTTCTTCCTCCGCTCCACATGTTTTGGTTTCGGTACTACTTCTCCGACATCTTGAAGGGCGTATGCGTGAAAATTATCAAGCGCCAGACCCTCCAAGAGCTTGTGGATTTTGGAGACAACATGGTCATGGAGGCAGAGGCCGGTGGAGAAGAGTAGGAGGTGGTGCCAGACAATTTGGAGGTGAAAGGGAGCAAGTTTTTTTTCCCCCCGAACCTTAGATATGTTTTCCAAAAATAAATGTGCTTTGATTTGGTTGTGTGTCAATATCATTATTTCATAGATTGAAGACTTTAATTAACTCTTAATTATTTTAAAAACCTTAATTGAAACATTTTTCGGAGGGAAAACGGTTTTGGGCAAAAGAGTCTAATATTTGATCTTAATAGAAGCAATGGCTAATTTAGTACAACTAACCAAATGTTGGCTATATACAAATTTAAGGTTTTAAAATTGCTATATAGCTATAATACCCATTTTGTTTCGACATTTCCAAAATTTTAGGTTTTTATTTTATTTTCACATTTCCAAAGTCTTCTGGACATTTTTAATTTTTGTACTTTTTTAGATTTTATATAGAACTTTTGGAATTGATATATCTCAATTGATTTTGTAAAAATATAAAAAAAAAATCGAAATAAATTTTAAAAATAAACGAATATATAAAAAAAAAAATTGTTGTTATTAGACAAATGACTACCTTCAATTACATTTATAATCCAACTATTTAAATATTAAAAAATATCTCAACTTATGTCTACGTCACCATAATACGGTGCATGTGTCTTGTATGAGCTTGAGCTATTTTCTTAATTTTTAGAAAATTTGATTATAATCTTAATGTAGTGAGTTTAAATGAGCTATGTACCTGATTCTCCCAAATTAAAAAAAAAATACACAAAATAAAAAAAATTATTTCTCAATTTTTTTATTTGTTATATCTTAAAAAACAAAACAAAACAAAAAATTGAGACGAAAAGTTTTTAAAAAAATAATTAAAAAAAACTAGTAACTTGATAACAAAATCCAGGAAGTTCGAATAAAACCAAAAAATTCAAACTGTCCAACAGAGACTGAAAATGTCGAAAAACAATGAAAATATAAAATGAACTTCGAAAATGTCGAAAAACCTTTTCATATGTCTGATAAACTTTGAAATTATTGAAAAAGTTCGCAAGTATGAAGATTTGTTTAACAAACAAATTCGTTTTTTTAGAAATTTTAGGATGATTTTCAATTTTATAAGATGGTTTGAGACAAGTTCCTATTATTCAAGATGGGTTTTGATGGTTCAACTTTTGATAGTCCTCGAGGAATCCAAAATGTTTCATTGGCATTTTTGTTAAAAAAAAACATGATAAAAGTTCAATTTTAATATTGTGTAAATAACAAGTTCATTTACTTAAGTCCAGAAAATGAAATGTACCTCAAAAATGTAAGATGATTCATGGAGTCACCAATATGGTTTTTTCTTGGTAGGACAGAATGCTAATTAGTAGACCTCTAGGGTTTTCTATTTTACTACTAAGTTGTTTCAAATACTAAGAGACTTGACTAACACGTCAACTCCTAATACCCGGAATTCTATACTCCCCCTCAAGCTCGCTGGTGGATTTCGATCAAGGCGAGCTTGGTGTTGGAATTGATCTAGGGTTTAAGAAAAAGTTTAACGCTTCGTTAAGCGGCGGAATTTTAAAAATTTTCTTTTTCAAGTAAAACAGTTTTTACTAACCTAGACAAAGCGCAAGCACATGTAAATAAAAACTAATATGAGCATAAAAGATTACTAACCTTTTTAGAAGCTTGAACGTTGAGAAGCTTTTGGAAAAGGTCGCAACGTTCGTCTCCCCTCGCAGCACGTCTCTCTTCCTTCCTCGGCAACTCGAGCAACCACGAAAGTTTCTATCACTAAATCACTCGAGAGAAAAGGAATTAGTGAGTGGGCACTTTTAAACACTACGACTTAAGAACGAGTCTTGAAGTCGCAGAGCTAAACACTAGGTCAAATGAGGACCTAGGTGCCAAAACAAAAACCGAAAATTAACTAGAGAGAGAGAGAGAGAGGATCGGCCAAGTTCTAGAGAGAGAGTCTCTCAAATCTCTTAAACTTGGATGAATGAAATGAGAAGAATAAGGCCTCTATTTATAGGGGAGGGATTACCTTCAATAAGGTAGTTTCCTCTTCTATAGAATATCACATATTCATGAGCCAAATTTGCCAATTAGCCCCTAGAGTCACACGGCCAAGGAGCTTCTAGAAAACCCTTGGATTTGTTTCCTTTTATGTTTTCTTCTCCTTTGACTTGTCTTGGCCGAATTTCCCCTATGCCATGCATAGGAAAGTTGTTTCCTCTTTTTCTTTTGGCAAGTATCTTGATACATTTATGCACAAAATATTCTCTCTTTCTCTTGGGTAGTAGGCATCTGGAAGCTTTTCCATTTGTTCATGACAACATGAAAAAGGTCCATTAAGAATTTTCAATAAAATTCTTATGAAATAAAATTAATCCACAAGGCCCAATAAATCTAATTTTGGCCGAGTGTTACTTGTCATCAAATGACCATGTCAAAAAATTATTGACATTCATTTCATCCTATGTCTCAAAAGACAAAAATACCCTTTTGACAATTTTCGTAAAACTTGTCTCGTTTTTGTTTTGACTTAGCTTCTAGTTTAACTATTCCTACTCGATGTGATTCGTGACAGTGACCTCATGGATCCAAATGAACAAAGCTTGAGCTAAACACTTGGACTCAAAAGTTCACAAACCTTTTCCAAGTTTAGCTTAATGTCAACTGACTCCACTAAAGAGTTGACACTGAAAATCTCTCAGTTCAAATGAATTTATTTTCTACTCAAGAATTCAACCTAATTGTAATGAGCGGATCCACAGAATATTATCAGTGTTTACCCTTCATGAATATCAATCAGCTAGTCGGGATTTACAAAATTACCATTTTACCCTTCTAGCTGTTATTTCCTCAACTCCTTTGTCGCTTGTGAATAAGTTAGAAACAATGTATTGACGAGGAGCTAACAAGTCACATTGTTTCATCCAAAAGAGTCAGGACTCAATTTGGACACTGGCCAGTTCAATTATTCACATTCCAAGGAACAAAGCATGAGGTGATATACATTGCATTTAAGCAATCTTGTACATGAATTCCATATCTATGAGAACTTCACAAAGTTACTCATGACATTCTCACAACTTAGTACTTCACCAATAGGCCTTGTTCGGAATCACATAGTGAGTCCGAACTCTGACTTTCTCAAATGAGAATACTAAGGTGTGAAACGACATGTCTCATTTTAGGATTCAGGTAAGCACGATGCAATTCATACGTAGTGACTTCGAGACATAAGAGGTTAAATGGTTTGTTCTTATCTTGTCTCTAGAAGTGCACTGGTCAATTCAGTACCTTCGGAAGATACCTAGAAGAACTATAGAGTCTCCAACTCTCAATGCCTCATGACCAGACATCATAGATTCTTCTAACAATCGTACTGAGGTCAATAGTCCTTTGACCCTTAGATTGCGAATATATCGTTTTAAGCAAACTACGAAGAGTTTGTTCATGCAAATCTACATTTGTCTCTTCGTAAGTTGTTTAGTTTGTTTATGGACTAATGACTAATGTTTTATCATAAAGCTTCAAACAGACACAGAATAATGAATGAACGTTTCAACTTTTTATTAATGAATAAGCAATTACAAGCAAGAGTCTTCATGAGACTTTATTACATCAAATGTACAATATAAAGACTACAACTGTTCTTGTGGGCACCATTGACAACAAACTCCTACTTGACTCAAAGAAGATGTGTGTAGTCCTTCATGCCCAATCCCTCTCGATGTTGGTCGAAGACCTTGTTCGCTAGGGCCTTGGTGAATGGATCTGCTAGGTTATCCACCGTTGAGATCTTCTTCACTTCCACATCTCCGCGCTGCACGATCTCTCGAATCAAATGGTATTTCCTCTCAATATGTTTAGAGCGCTTATGGCTTCGAGGTTCCTTTAAGTTAGCGACAGCCCCACTATCACTAGTACAAAAAACAGCATTGGGTGCGACTTTTTTCGCATCTAAAGGTCGAAAGTCGCACCCATTGATACCTTTAGGTGCGACTAGTCGCACCCGTTGGTCTACCCACCAAGTTTTTGGGTGCGACTAGTCGCACCCAATGGCCTTCGCGCCAAGTCTTTGGGTGCGACTAGTCGCACCCAATGGCCTTCGCGCCAAGTCTTTAGGTGCGACTAGTCGCACCCAATGGCCTTCGCGCCAAATTTATGGGTGCGACTAGTCGCACCCGATAGTTTTTTTAAGATTTTTTTTTATTTTTTATTCATATGAATTCTATAATTGTAATCAAATAACTAAATAGTTTATTAATTAGAAAATTCATTAATTAATATTTATAATAATAATAAAAACTAACCATTTGTTGTTCGATTACAATAATTATTATAATGTACGACAAATAATTAAAATAAATGTTCATTCTTTTCCCTTTCCTTTTCCTCGGTTTGTAAACCAATCCTTGAACAGTTTACTCCCTCTTCCGCCAAATCTTCCTCCAGAACTGTTGCTACCTCCTCGTCCACTGCCGCTCGTACGCTCTCGCTGGTAATCTGCTGAAGCTGGCGGCGTCGTCTGAGCATCTGCCATTGAAACTGATGGCGGCGTTGTCTGATGCATAGGGTGCATCTGAGGCGACGGCGTCGTCTGAGGCATCTTTGGCATCATGCCGGGCGACATCTGAGGCATCTGTGGCATCGTGCCGGGCGACATCTGAGGCAAGGGCGAAAACTGTTGCCTGAACGCAAACAGTTGTCGCTGCACCTCCTCCATCTGTTGTTGGTTCGCTCGCCTCATCTCATCCATAGCGAGTTGTTGTGCCGCCACCTGAGCTTGGAGCTCGCCAACCACTGGATCTGGAACGTGGCGCCGCGACGAGCCTGAGCCTGACGACGAGCTTTCGTCCTGAGCCTGAGCAATAGCCCAAGATGTTCTCGGGACCGCTGGACCTATTCCAACGTACCAATCTTGACGGTTCCCGAGAATTTCTAGCATCGCGTGCTCCTCTGCGGCGTCCTGGTTAAAGACTACGCCTTGCTCTTCTGCTTGTCGCTGAAGATCCGCCAGTAGAGTAACTATCTGCGCCTTTACACATAAAAAAATTTATTAAAAATTAATTATTATGTAAGTAACGTACACTTAATTATCACATATGACTTACATGTGCTCGTCTCGCCCAATTTGTCGTCCATTCACCTTTTCTATTATGGTGTTTTTGCTCCCACGTCGTTAACGCGGAGCCCAAAATCCCATCATCCTTACTCTGCAATTGTTATGAAAATATAAGTACTGAATTTATTTCAAATTAAGTATTTCAAAATTAGAATAACTTACGTTCAAATGACGATAAGCCAAGAAAGAAAGAGATCCTTGAGTCGACCTCGTCTTCTTCTTCTTCGAATTCTCCTTGTTGCGATTAGATTTTTTCTGCAAATAATTAATTTTGTCATTATTCAATCTGATAAAGATATTGTGATTTATTACAATCATACATTACGTACCTTCCAATCGTCAGTTGTGAACTCGTCTACCACCGCCTCCCAATCCTCTTTCTTATATCCCGGTGGTGTTTCCGCCTTAGCGTTTTCTGTGCTCCCACAAAACTCCAACCTGAACTTCTCTGATAGCTTGGACTTCTGGTTGCGTCGCCTGATCTTGGCATTCCGAATGATAGTCTGATCAATCGTATTCTGATAGCAATCTGCAGGCAGATCCTCGCCGGTGTCAGGATCCGTGTACACAAATCTGAACTCGGAATGAAGTGCGCTCAAAATAGCAGCCAACATCTGGGGCGTCACTTCACTCCAATCACGAGTCGTAGGCGGGATATGTACTTTCAGCAAAGCACCGAGGCGGTTGTTAAATAGTCCAACCTTTTTATTTTCTATCCTTACGTCTTGATAGAATGTTTGGTTTGTTGGGTCCCACTTGACCACCTTCGCACCCGGTACACCCTGTGTTGCTCGCGCCGACGTCGAGCCGGTTGTTGGTCCCTTTGATTTCTTATGACCTTGGGAATCAGGTTCCTGTGGCGGACCTTGAGAATCCGGTCTCTGTGGCGAATCTCCACCAGAACCTGAAGCGGTCGACATCCTATAAAATGAAAACAACATTTGTAAATTGACATCGTATAAAATAAAACAACATTTGTGAACATACATAACAAAACAAAAGGAAACAACATCATACAAAAACGTGGGTGACACCACGGATATATTTTATTATAAAACCTCACATATGGCGGAGGAAAATCTTGGTTACATAGATAGTTCTCATTCATCGTCATCACTACCTATATCAACATCAACATCAACATCAACATCTTCTCCCTCAAAAACGATGCATTCCTCATGATCATCATCGTCTTCCTCACCATCGTCGACGATATTTACTAGCTCAGCATCTTCGATTTCATGTCGATGATTCAGACGATCGATGTTTGACAATTCTATTGTCAACGGAATCGAGGCTGAGGTGGTGGGGTCGACTTCAGGAACGTCCCAAATCCCTCGATGATTGCATTCCTGAACGATTTCCTAGTTACCACCTAAAACAAGATCTTTGATGTAAAAGACTTGTTTCGCTTGAATTGCGAGTATGTACGGCTCCTCTGTAAACCACTGTTTCGCGGTAAAAGCACTCGTTTCTCCAGTAGTCTTATCGTTGTGAACTAGTCGCCGAGAATCGTGCTTGTCACCGTACCATATACATTTGAATAACACAACACGACAGTCGTACCTATAATTCAGCACTATGACGTCTTCCATACGACCGTAGTAAGTGAAATCATCCACAGGCACACATACATCGCTATTTTGAGTGACTCGTTGATTATCGCGACGATGAGTAATGAACTTCACGCCGTTAACAAAGCAGCATGGATATTGATAAGCGACTTGAAGGGAACCGATAGAAAGCGAGTAGATCTCGTCAGACACGTCAGAGCCACTAGCTTTCATTTCAAAAATCTGGTTATTACGAAACAAAGTATTGGTTAGCACTTGTGTGTTTATAAAAAAACGGGTTATTGTGTTATTACCTTGTTCGCAAACCAATCTTTGAATCCCTTTCTATGCTCCGCTTCAATATCGCGAACTCCAGATTCGTTCAGGAAATCCAAATGCTCGCTGTTGCATGTTTAAAACATTGCTTAAAGAAAATACAACAATGAAATAAGTTAGAGAAGCAAGTGGATCGATTACTTACACCAAATACGGATCCACTTCAGGACAGTTGGTATAGATGTACCACTCCGCTTTTTCTCTTTGCTCATCGTCTAATACTATCGCGTTCATCATCCCATAAGGCACACACATCTCGGATCGAAAAACGGAGAGCTCTCGCACTTGAACTTCTTCAACTACTTTCTTATCTTCAATATACCTTGCAATGAACGTTAGAGCTTCTTCTACAACATAAGCTTCTGCAATAGAGCCTTCTGGTCTAGCTCTATTTTTGACAAAATGTTTTAACGTCCCAAGGTATCTCTCAAAAGGGTACATCCACCGCATATGCACCGGGCCGCCGTGCAACGCTTCCTCTGGTAGATGCATCGCCACGTGAACCATGATCGTGAAAAAAGCAGGTGGAAATATCATCTCAAGCTTACATAAGATCTCGACGATAGACTCTTGCGCTCTTTCAAGATCTTCGGCTCTTAATGTTCTCGAACTTATCAACTTGAAAAAGTTGCAAAGCTCAGTGATCGTATCATGTATTGGTTGTGGCACAAAAGGACGAATACCAACAGCCAACAATCTTTGCAAGATCACGTGGCAATCATGCGACTTCAAACCTGTGAGCTTCCCATCAGTTGTCACATTTTTTTTTTTATATTCCCAGCGAGACCATCGGGAAATTTGACAGATTTTAAGTACTCTGTAAATCGCTGTCTCTGCTCAAGGGTCAAAACGTACGACGCTCGCAGTTTGTAATACCCACCCCCATTTTGTTCCAAGTGCAAAGCGGTCTTGATGCCCAAGTCCATCAAGTCAAGCCTCGCCTTCTCGGTGTCATAGTTCTTCTTTTCCAAGCTGAGCATCGTCCCGAGAAGATTCTCACACACGTTCTTCTCTACGTGCATCACGTCCATGTTGTGTTTCAACTGCTACTCAGACCAGTACGGCAACTCGTAAAAGATGCTTTTCTTGGTTCAATTCAGTTCGCACTCAGCTCGCTTTCGTTTTTTGCCTATAGAGGCAGCGTGTTTGCCAGTAGTCGTGCAAGAAACACCAGCTAACTGAGCGAGTATGTCTTGCGAAGTTAACTTCTCGGGTTTATTTCGTTTCTCGTGCTTATCTTTGTAGTGATCGTTGCTTTTCCTCAATCGGTGACGCCTTTTTAAGAACCGACGATGGTCGTAGTAGACGATCTTGTTTCTGACTTTTAGGGACGGCGTGTCAAAGTTGCACGTAGGGCAAGCGAGATACCCCTGGCCGCTCCATCCCGATAAATACGATCTAGCCGGAAAATCGTTTATCGTCCAAAGTAACGCGGCACGCAACCGAAACACTTCATCTCTGGCTCCATCACGAACGCGGACTCCATTCTCCCACAGTTCTTTCAGCTCTTCAACCACAGGCTGCAAAAAAACGTCCATATCTTTTCCTGGTGAATGGGGCCCCGGGATCAGAAGCGTGAGCATCAGGTACTCTTTCTTCATGCACAACCAAGGCGGCAAGTTGTACGCCATAAATACTACAGGCCACATGCTGTATGATAGGCTCATATCCCCAAACGGGTTGAATCCATCTGCAGCTAGCCCAAGCCGCACGTTCCGAGGCTCTGCAACAAAACCTGGGTATCTCTCGTCCAAATTCTTCCACGCTGTACCATCAGCAGGATGTCGTAGAACGCCAGCTTCCCTGACGCGATCTCTTTCGTGCCACTGCATATGAAGCGCCGTGTGTCGAGATGTGTACAGTCGCTTCAATCAATCTTTCAAGGGAAAATATCGCAATATCTTCTGCGGTATCTTCTTACCAGTTGGCTTCCATCTACTCTCGTTACATATCGGGCACACGTCGACGTTCGCGAGATGTTTTCGGAATAGGACACAGTCATTAATGCACGCGTCGATCATCTCGTATCCCATGCCAAAACGCTTCAGCTTCGCTTTTGCCTCGTAGTGCTTCTCCGGTATTCGATTACCGACTGGATGAGACTTCCTCAAAAGCTGCAGCAGTTTTGTGAACGACTTGTTCGTCCAATGGTTCGTGACTTTAAGGTGCATCAACTGAACCAAGAATGACAACGACGAAAACTCCTTGCATCCAGGGTACAATTTCGCTTCCAACTCAGCGAACAAGTCTTCCACTTGCTCCTCCGCACGCACATCGCTCGGAGCCGGCTCCGTAACACCATCGAAATCCTCGCGATCTCTTATATCCTCCACAGCAGCATGTATTCCTCCTACTCCTCTCTGGGCTGTTTCTCCGATGGGGACTTCTTCAAGATGACCGAAAGAACGCACGACCTCGCCATGATGATACCATTCTGTGTAGCCCGGGGTAAACCCTTTGTTTA
Organism: Urtica dioica subsp. dioica; assembly: GCF_054948205.1. Taxonomy (NCBI): domain Eukaryota; kingdom Viridiplantae; phylum Streptophyta; class Magnoliopsida; order Rosales; family Urticaceae; genus Urtica; species Urtica dioica. The sequence goes on from NC_142756.1 coordinate 11,441,951, forward strand.
GCAGATGATGCCTTACAACTCCAATGTCGTGCCATCTCACGTTGTTGCAAAGCTTGCATGGACATCGATATTCGTAATTATCGTTCGGAAATCTTCTTGCAGCGCGGATAAATTCATTAACTCCGATTTTATACTGCAAGGACAACCGATTGTTCTCGGTGATCCAATCTCTACTTGGATTGGACATTGATTTCGCTAAACGAAAGGGAAAAAGAACAATTATTAAGAGTTGTTGCTAAGTGACGAAGACGAATGAAGTCGTATACTTATTGCTACGGGACGAAGATCAATGAATGAAGATGAGATTATGAATTTTATGTTATTTGAGAATAATAGGCTAGAAACTCAATCTAAAATTCGGCAGAGTTTCCCCTATAATACTAACAAACCAAAAACCTGCAAACTCATTTAAAAGCATATACAAATCATCTAAAACTATCCTAATAATCAACTAAACCCTAAACAGAACCTCCGTGGCTCGTTTACAACAAAAATACAATATTCTCAACTCATTTATACAATAACTTAACTAATTTTAATTTCATGATTAACAATTTAAAACATATTATTAATTAAACTAATTACAATTTCAATTTGACAATTTCAATTCACCTAAACTAATCAAAACTAAACAACTTAAACATATTATTAAACTAATTACAATTTCAATTTGACAATTTTAATTAACCTAAACAAATTAAAATTAAACAACTTAAACATATTATTAAACTAAACAACTTAAACATATTATTAAACTAATTACAATTTCAATTTGACAATTTTAATTAACCTAAACAAATTAAAATTAAACAACTTAAACATATTATTAAACTAATTACAATTTCAATTTGACAATTTCTATCAATTAACCTAAACTAATCAAAACTAAACAACCTAAACATATTATTAAACTAATTACAATTTCAATTTAACAACTTCAATTAACCTAAACAAATTTAAACTAAACAACTTAAACATATTATTAAACTAATTACAATTTCAATTTGACAATTTCAATTAACCTAAACTAATCAAAACTAAACAAACTAAACATGTAAGTATTAAACTAAAAAACCTAAAACTAATTAGAACAAATTTCATTTCATAAATTAATTACAAACTAATTAACTAATTCATTACAAATCAATTACAAACTAACTAACTAATTATAAACTAAACTACTAATCAAACTAAACTAGTAATCAAAATACTAATCAAATTATGAAAAATACCTAATGAAGCGGAGGGGCTGGTCGGAGGCTCGAGACAAGTCGGAGGAGCTGGTCGGAGAGGCAGCAGTGGAGGGGCTCATCGGAATCAATCAACACGTAGAAATCAAAAGCCCCAAAATTCGAAACTTCAAACCCTAGTTCATCAAATTTCGGCCAAATCACTAACAAACCAAGGAAATCCGAACTCAATCCACAAATTCAAGCTATAACCATCACTAATCGAGTTCAATGAGCAACCAAAACCAATCAATTTCACAAAAATCATCTTTGAAATCCGAAACCCCAAATTTGAATTTCGGAGCTCAAAAATCCAAAATCAACTCGAGGTCAAGAATCCTCACCTTGTGATAGTGGTGGCGGTCGGAGTGGTGGCTGCGACGGGGTGGGAGAGAGAGAGGGTAGTGGCGGCGGTCCTCGTGACGGAGGCTGAGAGAGACAGAGGGTAGTGGCGGCGGTCGGAGGAGCGTAGTGGTGGCGGTCGGAGGCTGAGAGAGAGTGGTAGTGGTGGCGGTCGGAGTGGTGGCTGCGACGGGGTGGGAGAGAGAGAGGGTAGTGGCGGCGGTCCTCGTGACGGAGGCTGAGAGAGAGAGGGTCGTGGCGGCGGTCGGAGGAGCGTAGTGGTGGCGGTCGGAGGCTGAGAGAGAGTGGTAGTGGTGGCGGTCGGAGTGGTGGCGGCGACGGGGTGGGAGAGCAGGAGAGACTCGGAGACAGAGAGAAATCGCAGAGGTTTTTTTTTGGGTGTTTGAATGAAAACCCGATCGAGCTGCTGCTTTATATATAAAGACTTTTGAATTTGGGTGCGACTTTGTCGCACCCAAAGACACCTTTGTAAAAAAAAAGGGGGAAGTTTTGGCCGCCGAAAATTTTAGGTCATTTAGGTGCGACTTAGTCGCACCTATAACTTTGGAGAAAGTATTGGGTGCGACTAAGTCGCACCCAATAGTATTACCACACTTTTGGGTGCGACTAGTCGCACCCAAATTCAAAAAAATTCGCGAAAATTTTCCAGCGCTTAATTGATTTTTGGGTCCGACTATTCGCACCTGAAAGTCTTTTTGGTGCGACTTTTAGGTGCGAAAAGTCGCACCCAAAAGTCATCCGCACCGGAAAACTGTATTTGTAGTAGTGTATTATGACAATAAAGGGTCATGAGCTCGTCGACGTTTGGAACAACTTCCAAATACTTAAGGAATTTTTTAAGCCATACAGCCTCTTTGGATGCTTCACAAGCAGCCACATATTCCGCTTCCATTGTGGAGTCAGCAATGCAAGATTACTTAATACTCCTCCACACGACAGCTCCACCATTAAGGATGAACACATATCCCGAAGTGGATTTCCTGGAATCCTTGTCCACTTGAAAATCGAAGTCGGTATCTCCCATCATAGTCAGGTCAGTACCTGAGTACGTAAGCATCAAGTACCTGAAAATCGAAGATACTTAAGAACATGCTTAACAGCAATCCAGTGCTCGGGTCCAGGACTGGATTGGAAACGGCTAACTAAGCCAACGGAGAAACAGATGTCAGGTCTAGTGCAAAGCATAGCATACATGAGGCTTCCTACAGCAGAGGCGTAAGGAATTTTCCTCATGTCTTCAATCTCTTGTGCAGTCTTGGGAGACTGGTCCTTAGAGAGTGAGACTCCATGCCTAAAGGGTGTTTAGCCCTTCTTGGAGTCTTGCATCGAGAAGCGATCCATCACCTTATCAATATAAGATGCTTGAGAGAGCGACAGGGTCCGATTTTTCCTATCTCGAAAGATTTGGATCCCCAGAATGTATGCGGCTTCTCCTAGATCCTTCATGTCGAATTGCTGTGCTAGGCAGACCTTAACCTCAGATAACTTACCCACGCCATTACCAATGAGTAGTATATCATCGACATATAGTACCAGAAACACAACTTTGCCTTCGTGTATTAACTTGTAAACACAAGGCTCATCTATTGACTGTTCAAAGCCGAAGCTTTTCACAGTTTCATCGAATCTAATATTCCATGACCTAGATGTTGCTTTAGTCCATAAATGGACTTCAGCAACTCACAAACCTTGGTCTCTTGACCTTCTTCCATGAAACCGTCTGGTTGAGCCATGTAAATGCGCTCGTCATGATTGCCATTCAGGAAGGCTGTCTTGACATCCATTTGCCAGATCTCATAGTCGAGAGCTGCAGCTATGGATAGGAGTATGCGGATGGATTTAAGCATTGCGACTGGCGAGAAGGTTTCTTCATAGTCAATCCCTTCTTGTTGGGTATAACCCTTCGCCACAAGTCGTGCTTTGAACGTCTCGACGTTCCCATCAGGACCCCTTTTCTTCTTGTATATCCACTTACACCCTACGGGTTTAATCCCTTCAGGAAGGTCTACAAGTTTCCAGACTTTGTTGACATACATCGAGTGCATCTCAACTTTCATGGCGTCAAGCCAAAGGTTTGATTCAGAACAAGCCATCGCTTGGCTATATGAAACAGGATCATCCATGTCGGAGACGGCTACGAGAGAGTCTCCATAAGACATGTACCTGTCAGGCTTTTGAGTAGCCCTCCCACTACGTCGAAGTACTACTTGACGAGATTCTGATGAGTTAGGTTGTGTTTCAGTTGGGGTAAGAACAATTCTTACAGATGAGGTAGAAGCTTCCTCACCCAACTTTTCTTCAAGCACAATTTTGCTTCTAGGTTTTGCATCCTTCATAAAGTCTTCCTCAAGGAAACGAGCATTCGTGCTAACGAAAGTCTTATCGTCCTCGAGACTATAGAAAGTAAAACCCTTGGTTTCCTTTGGATATCCAACGAACAGACACAATTCTGACCTACTAGCCAACTTGCTAGTCTTTTGCCTCAGCACGTGTGCGGGGCAGCCCCAAATTCTGATGCGGCCAAGATTCACTTTACGGCCAGTCCATCGTTCATAAGGAGTACCAGGAACCGTCTTGGACGGAACTTGGTTCAGAATATAAGCGGCTGTTTCGAGGGCATATCCCCAAAATGAAAGAGGGTTTGATGAGTAACTCATCATTGATCTAACCATCTCCATAAGAGTTCGGTTCCTTCTCTCTGACACTCCGTTTTGTTGAGGTGTGCCAGGTGCGGTAAGCTGAGAAGCGATACCTTCTTCTTTAAGAAAGTCATCGAACTCTCCAGACATATACTCACCACCTCGATCAGATCGAAGGGTTTTGATCACTTTGCCAGTTTGCTTTTCCACTAAAGCCCTAAAGACCTTAAATACGTTAAAGGTCTCGGATTTGTGTTTGAGCAAATAGACAAAACCATATCGCGAGTAATCATCGGTGAAGGTAACGAAGTATTCGTATCCTCCACGTGCCTGTTGGCTGAGCAGACCACATACATCAGAATGTACTAGTTCCAGCAACTCAGTGGCTCTTCGACCCTTATCGGAGGGGGGTTTTCCTGAACGTTTTGAATTTTAAAACCATTAGGTGCGACAGTTGTCGCACCTAAAAGTGTTCGGTGCGACTTAGTCGCACCTAAAAGTATTCGGTGCGACGTTTTAATATCCGGTGCGACACTATCGCACCGAATACCACTAAACATTAGCGAAATTTTTATTCATGTGGAGGAGTATCTGGTGCGACATGTCGCACCTAATATGTGCTTAGGTGCGACATTTAGGTGCAACATGTCGCACCTAATATCCTTCCGCACAAAAAATGTGAATTTGTAGTAGTATCATTTTATTTTTATAAAGGTCATTTTGGCGCCAAAAAATGACGTTTTAACATTTACGTACACCATTTATAAGTAATTTGAGTTTGTATTAAATTTAGTTGTTATAAATACCTATTAATAAAGTTAATAAACATTGTACATTTAATGTTGATTTATGTTACTAATAAACGACGTTTTCAGATCTTGATCATAAAAAACCATCTACATCATAATTTTGTTATTTATACACTATCTACTACCAACAACGAACTAGTACATTACAATCATTGACGTTCAAACATATTAACTGTAAAATAAACATGATAAATAAGTAGATAATGCTATATAGTATAGTTAACATGGTTTGCGAACATAAAACCGCCTAAATAAGTTAATAATATAGTATAGTAGTTAATATAGTTTGCGAACATAATAAACATAAAAAGTTGAAAAAAAAAGGAATGATCCCTTAAAATTTGAAAAAGGATATTAAATAACCCTAAATCAAAGTAAAAAATTGAAAGAATAACTTATTCCTATAATTTTGGAAACAGAAGATCAAAAAATTAAAATTAATTGCACTAATAAAAACTTGAGATTTGTAAGTAATTAAGCCACTTTATGTTTGACAATTTTTAGAAATGACTTATGTGACAATAATTAAGGTCTGATTTGCCCTTATTTATTAACAAATTCGTCACTTTCTCTCTCCTATTTTTTTCAAATAATTTTTTTTGTATTAAAACTTCAAAAATTCATATTTTTCTCATACGAACTCGAAATTGAGTGATTTCAGATCCTACAAATTCGTGGCGTCGAGATCTTCAAAAATAGACCTATTGTGTTTGATGAAAAATTATGTTTAATGCATCATAGTTACGTTTCCATTTATTTTTTTGATAATTTCAAAAATTTCCAGTTATTTCCATATTTAAGGTAATAACGTGATTTTTCTACATCTATGGTATTAAACATGATTTTTCATCAAACACAATGGATCTATTTTTGAAGATCTCGGCATCGCGAATTCGTAGGATTTGGAATCACTCAATTTCGAGTTCATATGAGATAGATATGGTTTTTTGAAGTTTTTATGTAAAAAAATGTAGGAAAAAAGTAGGAGAGAAAAAGTGACGAATTTGTTAATAAATAAGGGTAAATCAAACCTTAATTATTGTCACGTAAGTCTGTTAGCTATTTCCCTAAAAATTGTGAAACATAGGCTAAAAACAAATTTCATAGTTTCATTTTGGTTATTTTGCTACACTGCCCTAAAAACTTTGATTCAAAATTGAAATAAGAAATGATGTTTTAAACATTAAACTGCTGAAAATAAAGGGAAGAATCGCAAAATTCAAATTCCAAAATGTATATCTTTCATTGAAATTATTAAAAGAAAGAGTTAGACTATCAAGTAAAAATAATGCACAAAATCCTTTATTCTTAAAAATTCAACAAAAAAACTATTAATACTTACACCAAAAGACATATAAATCTATAATAGAAGAGCGAAACTTACCCATGATATGTTGAACAAAACTTAGAAAAATTGCACGTGGAAAAGTTAATTGTTTTGTTTTTTTATATTGAAAACTTGATTTTATCCCTTAAAGGGAATTTTTGTGTTTATCACCGGTAAAGGTATAATTATTCTTACATTTATAAAATTTAGTTTAGTTTTACAGAGTTTCGGGCCAACTCGCCAAATTACTATATTTGGTGTGATTTGTTCTCCAATTGTACGCCATATCACAAGCTATTTTATGGCGTGTGTATAATATCACACCAAATTTAATGTGATACTGTATAATAGTGTAAATTTTTTTTATTATAATTACTCTTGTGTACTTTATTTGAATATAAATCAATATATATATTTATATATTTAACCATATAAATTTTCATAAAAATATCATAACTTAAAAATTGACTTAAAAAACACATCAAAACAAAGTACAATTAAACACAAAAACTTATATATATATATATATATATATATATATATATATATATATATATATATTACAAAGTTAAAATTAAACACACCAAATAATCATAAAACATAATTGAACTACCGGGATAATATTGAGTAAACTTATATATTTATGAAGATTTCATTTAGCTTTATTAATATATTAATTGATAATAATAGTGTGAAATTTAGTATTGTGTTTGGGGTTGAAAAAAAATAATTGGTACTAAAAACGTCCAAAAATAGTGTAATTTCAACATTAAATATTTGGTGCTATGGTTGAAGATGTCCTCATTAAAACGAAAAGAACGATAAAAGAATATTCTACCGTCATAATAATAAACACAGCCATGTAAGAGGGTAAAAATTTAAATGGATACAGTATATAATATACTGTATATTGTATACTATCAAGAGGTAATTATTCTCTTTCTATTCATCGAACACAACACATTTATGCACGACATGGAAAGACTGTTCTATTTTTATCATCACAATATCATACAACATTATGGTCAACATTTTCATTCTCCTGACCTAAAAAAAAAAAATAAAAACCAAAACAAGAAGAGGATTTTCTTGAATTTTTATTTTTACTTTCAAAAGGCGTAACCTATTCTATAAAGCAAGAACGTGCATATGTATTAAAAGATTAAACTAGTGTTACCACGCAAAGTACTTTCTTCAAAGAAATAAAACGAAATAACTCCAAACGAAAAGATCAAACATTTCCGTCAGCGTGTTTCGATAGACAACAACGGAAGTTCTTGAAGCAATAAAGAGCGATCCACGGCTGACTCAGTGGAAGCAAAAGTGACATCCCAAGATTCAATCAAATCTGTGCCAACATATTCAACCTCATTATTGATTTGGTTATTGGGTGAATGGGAGTGAGCTTCTGACCTCTTCTCTTTGTTATGAATCCCCTCCAAATCCATCGCAACTTCCTTCATTGTTGGCCGATTCCTTCCACTCAAACTTAAGCATGTCAAGGCAAGATTCGCCATCGCCTCAATTTCTTCTTTTGGACCGTCTTCAAGAACTTGAGGGTCAAGTATGTCAAACAAAGCATTTGCTTCCATCGACATAATGAAAAATGTTGCCAAGTTTCTTCCTTCTTCAGCCCTAACTGAACATATTGCCTTTTGTCCAGTCAGAAGCTCAGCCAATACCACTCCAAAGCTGTACACGTCACTCTTCTCTGTGAACTGGGAAGACTGAAAATATTCTGGATCCAAGTAGCCGAATGTGCCGTAGACTAAAGTCGTCAAATGGGTTTGTTCAAGCGAAATCGTTCTCGACGTGCCAAAATCAGCCACTTTTGCTTTGTACTTTTCGTCGAGAAGTATGTTTGTAGACTTGATGTCTCGGTGGTATATCGGAAAAGCTGCTGCTGAGTGCAAGTAATAGAGGGCTCCGGCGACTTCTGATGCAATTCGTATCCGTGTTTTCCATGTGAAAGGAAATTCTTCGCTTTGTTCATGAATGTACTCCGACAACGTTCCGTTTGGTATGAACTCGTAAACCAAGATAGGGACTTCTGTCTCTAGACAACACCCCAAGAGCTGAACCACGTTTCGGTGGTTGATCTGCGATAAAATGACGACTTCGTTTATGAATTCTGAAAGCTTGCTTTCGTCCACAGTTATTGATTTTTTCACTGCGACAATTTTTCCGTCTTCCAGCATTCCTTTGTACACCGTTCCTTGACCTCCCTTGCCCAAAATTCGATCAGTGCTGAATCGATCAGTGGCCTTTTCTAAGTCATCGGAACTGAACAGCTTTGTTTTTTCGATACTACCCTCATTTGATGATAGTTGTTGCTGTAGAATTAATCCGCCGTTTTGTTTGAAAAATTTTCTTTTGCGATTTCTCTCTTTTCTTTTCTTTATGCCTTTGTATGATCCCCATAAAGCAAATAGCAGAAACAGTGCTCCAAGAGAACTACCAAAACCTATAAATGAAACCAAATACGCATGCATAAATATATATACTAATATTATTATGCTGATTTAAAGTTGTTAATATTATTATGCCGATTTAAAGTTGTTCATATATTGACCACGCAGAAATTCAAATTTTAAATGCATAATACAGTTCGCTGCTTCTTGATATTAATGTTTTAGTTGGATAATCTACAAAACTGTAGAATTGTAACTTGCAACTCCCAGCTTTGAATATCAATGACAGTGATAAAGCAACTACTTATTTGCACTCGTGCTCTCTTAACTTTACGGTATAAGTTACTTTTTTTCCGTTAATGGTTAATTGATTTTTGAGGCTGGGATTCCGCCGCTTTTTTCAGTACATGTCCTCTAAATGTATCTTTTTCAAGTATGAGATTCTAGAAAAAAAAAATTACATGAATTAATCATTTTATCCTAGAAAATAAGGTCACTTGCAAACTAGAACATGTCCTGTAGTGTAAAAACAAAGGAGTTAGTTTGCCAAAACCCGTAAAATTCTGGAATTACAATGCTGAACATATACAGCGTAAAAGAAAAAGACAACCACTAATAAGGTGAAACAATATGCAGATTGTTCTATTGATTTCTAGGTTATATATTCTCTTGATTCCTGTCTGACTAAATAATATTTTTTTTTATTGGGAATTGAAACCAAGAATATTAGTGATCACTGAAAATCTAAGTCCTGGAACCCAATTTAGAGTCAAACAATAAAAAATCGGTTTACAGGTGTTGGTGTGAAAACTTTGATAAGAGGGAGAGACGTACCAATAATGAGAAACCTTCTCTTGTTACTGCAATAGTAATTTCCGTTACTATTGACACACGTGGATCCGGGATCACAAATTATGCCGTATTCTTCGCATTCATTAACATCTGATAATTTAATTCAAAATAAAAATAAAAATAAGTCATAGGTAGCCTTTCATAAGCATTTTAATTAGGTAATAAGTAATATATATGATGAATGAGGGGATCAAAGTTCAACCTTGAGTGCAGCCATTAGGGAGATACGGATTTCCCCGCATTCCTCTTATGCAGCGGCAAATGATTTCAGATTCAATGGATTCAGTGTAACTCGAATCACTGCAATACGGATTTTCTTGGAATATGTGGTAATACGAACGATAATCCAGTTTCCAATTCAGTACGAGGGGAACATACTCCTTATCACGAATTCCCGCAAAACTCTTCGAGTGATTCATGTAATCATACCAATAGTCTGAACTCGATACGAGCGCGAATCTGCAGTCATCGCCGTCTTTGGAATCTACGTCGGTGCCGTCGAAGTTGATGGAAAATGAATCGAGAATCGAAGGAATGGAGGTTTTGCAGCAATCCACGCCGTCGCAGCGAAGACTCGTGTTGCGATCTCTGGGTGAGCAGACGGATGTGCAACCAATCTGCGTGAAAACGTTGCCGGAACTCGACTCCAAGTTTGCGCGAACTCCACAAGTACTTGCAACAAACAAGTTTTTTGGGGAAAACGAAAACGGAGTTCCGGATAGATTGAGGCCCGGTGGATTAGTATTGTTGTGGTCTGTGCAATTAAAGAAACTTATAGGGCCTTTTATCACAACATTGTTTTCGTATCTCGAATAGGCTAAGGTTATGTCGATGACTTCCAAGTGGGTGCGCTTTAGAAGCAGCCTCGGTGAAGTCACAGAGTGGTTAGTGCAAGTAATTTCGAACCAGTTGTCAAGAAAACAGTTTGAGTTTCCCATTCCGAAGGGGAATGGGACGCTCACATTACCGCACTTTGATTCGCAGCCTTCCTTGGCAATCGGCACTGTTATCTCATCCCATTGCGATGGACTACCGAAAGGTATAATTAAGCTTACAATGATCATTACTAATAGCGACTCAGTATCGCCCATTTCTTTCTACGCCTACAAAACAAAATGTTGATCATTAACACTCTATTATCCATTCGTTCGGTGATCTATAAACTACATATAAAGAAGAGAGATAATGACATCAAACATATTACTATTTTGAAATGGGGTTACGTTTAATATTATGATGTCGGCAAGGTCATAATTGTCTTACAGTTTTTACGCATAGTTTAATTTATTAAGCTTTTTTTATGACAAAATAGCTATTTTTTTTAAAAAGTTATTTAAATAAAACAGAAGGGTCTTAATCTAACAATATCACTTGATCATGTAGGAAGCTCAGAAGAGCCCGTCTTCCCCAATTTCATGAACAGAGAGCTGAAACATTAGCGTATGTGTGCGTGCGGGCTTGTTTTATTTATTCCTAAACTATGACATCCACATTAGTTTAGGATCAAAATTCAATATGTCTAACTTAATTCAAAACTATGACTACTTTGCATTTTTTGGTACAAAAATACCCTCAATAAAACATTATTTTTTATTATTATTTTTGTTTTAGTTACTCTCTCTCTCTCTCTCTCTCTCTCTCTCTCTCTCTCTCTCTCTCTCTCTCTCTCTCTCTCTCTCTCTCTCTCTCCTTGTGCTTAGTTAAGAAGACATTTTTCAGTGACTTCATGCTCAAGAGCGATTCTTAGAATTCTGAAAAAGCTTGTAAAAAATTTCTGAAAATCTGGAAAATCGTTAGAGATTTATTGACATCGTTGTCTTTTTATTGACATCGTTATCTTTTTTATTGACATCGATGTCAATAAAAGGCAAAAATGTCAATAAATCTTTAAACGAATGCGCATATATTTTTTTTCCCATTCCAGATTTCAAAAATAAAATTCATGGTGAGCTTTCTCTTCGTCGCGTAGGACTATGTAATCGTAGGGTTTATGATAACGTGGGTTAGTTGTTTTTAAGAGAAATAAGAGAAAAAAGCAAAGAAAATGATAAAAGATAAAAAGATAATTGCATAAGTGATCATAGTTTTGGATTAAATTAGACATATCGGATTTTGGTCCTAAACTAGTGTGAAAATCATAGTTTAAGAATAATCCCATGAAGTTAACAATTTTATATGTGTGGCCCAAGAAAATAAAGGAGTTGCGTCTTTATTATCCGAGGCTAAATAAATTCACGAAATTTTCTAAAAGATAAAAATAAAATCCAATAATATAATTTCATAAATATGGGATTTTTTCTTTCTAAAATATCTTGAATCTGTAACTCGATTAGAAAAATATATGTCATATTATAAGAAAACTACCAGTGTTGTTTTCCCTTATGTTTACATTCTAAATGTGAAAAATTACCGGTACTGTTTTCCCTTATGTTTACATTCAACATGTGAATTGTGCACAATTCATTATTTTTAGATTTATTGACAGCAAAAATTCTTTATTTTTTGCCTAAATTCTGTGCCTCTTTAACACATTTTAGTTTATTTTAATATTGAAAAAGTTTGAATACTCTTTGTTTTTAAATAAATTACAAACACATCAAACTAACAATAAATAAAGAGCTAGAAGCAATGTATTTAATTTAAAATTATTTATTTTCTACAACATTAAAAGAATTAAAAATTAATAATAAATAAATTGCTATTAACATGAAGTTTGCCTAAAAAGACCGTATATATAAAATATACATGCTCATGCTCATGAGAAAAGAGAGGAGATGGGAGAATACATAATTTTAATTTTTTGTTTTTTAACATAATAAAAAAAATTAATTTTATTTTTAATTGTGCTCATTTAAATCAATTACATGTGTCTTTATATTTTAGCGGACAAGTAGTAAAGGTGAAAAGATATTGTAATATTGAGTATTTTTTCTGCAACTTTTAAAAAATGTGTATTAAATTGCAACAAATCAAATATATTGAGTAATTTTGCAGCAAATAACTCTTATGTTTATGCTACTTTCTTCCTTTACCTTCTATGTCCTCTCATGTGTACATTTTATGACGTTTTATTTGCTGAGAACGAATATTTGGTAATTTTGTATTTATCCACTATCTTTTGGATTGGCCTAAACACGTAAGGTATTTTTAAGGGCATAGTTGGTACAAGTCCAATCTAAGGGTTATTACTATAAAAATAAACACAAATTTTTAAAATTAAATATGTCTAATTAAAAAAAAAAATTGTATGTAATTGAAAATAGAGGTCTATATCGTGTCAAATAGGCTTCACGTGTCAAAATAATCATGTTGCCGATATATTCACATTGGTAATAAATTTATTGAAAATAGAGGTCTAAATCACGGTATATGCATTTTTTTTTGTGATGCAGTTAAATAGCCAATTTAAAATTATGAATTTGCAAAATAGCTAATATTTATTTTAATTTAGCGAAATAATCAAAATGTGCAGTAAGTTGGTTTCCAAAAAAAAATTTGAACTCAATATTATTTTTTTTAAAGTGATAAATTGCTTATAATAATCGTCAAAAAATTTAATCTTGCCTGTTAAAAAAATTTTGAAAACGCCAATTTGGCTACTTTGCTGAAAAGTTGAAACTTTGGCTATTTTGCTAATCAATAAGTTTCAAATGACTATTTTCTACAATTTTCCTTTTTTTTAACTTTAGAAGGAGGGATAATTAAATTTATTTAATTTATAAAATTGTAATTATTAACTTGAGTATATGTTAGAATTGGACTTTGTATCCCACTTTCTTGCATTCTTCAAAATTTCCAAATACATTTACATGATAGAAAAATAGGCAGACAATTACAAGAATACTATTATTAAGGTTCAACGTTTTCAAAATAACTGGTTTTAAATTCTTTCAAAAATGGTGTTTTTCCGAATTATAAACTGCTATTTGATATTAATTTTCCTTATAAATGAAACATTAAACAAACTTATATAGAGCCCACAAGAATAAACCAATGATTATATATATATATATATATATATATATATATGTATATATATACACACACACAAGCATGAAGAGAAATATTGTTTACAACTTAAAAATCATTATTTTTCGCGATAAATTTTTTAAACCAATGCAAGAAATCAGATGTGTAGCTACTAATTGTCACACAATCTGTATTTCATGACCAATATTTCAAAGAGTTATGGATTTCGTGACCGATATTTCATGCACAACTCATTAATAATATAATTTTCAAATTATGGATTTTAATTTATTTTGAGAAAGTGACATGTGTCTAGTGATAATGTTGTCAAAATTCCATCTAATTTTACAAAATATAAGATCTTATTTTCTTTCTCATACATCTTTAAATATTTGAGTCAATCAGAAAAATATATAATAACTTTAAAAAATTCGAAATTAATTACCCGTTTTGTTTCCATTTTACATGTAAAAAATGCACAATCATTATGTTTAGATTATCCTGGTTTCTAACATTTTTATGTAGTCTTTACATGACGTTTTAATTTTCTACATTGTGAACATGAATATCTTTCTATATTTAAAATTTAACGGGTATTTTTGATGTAGGGTATTTATCAACATTTTCATGATAAATATTTTTTTTTTATTCATTGAAATTGGGATCCTATACTCCCCAGTTTGACCTGTCGGTCTTGCTTTGGGATGGCTAGAAAAGTTAGTTATATTATGAGGGGTAGACATATAACTCATTTAAATTAAATCATTACATATTCGTGTTAAAACATAGAAGTCATAAAAGAAAAAAAAATAGTCTTAATAAAATAAAAATAAAATAGTCGTCACACAAAAATTAAGCCAAATATCAAAAGAAAATGGAGGGTAAAAGTTAAACAAAATATTAGATTGAAATTTCATGGAAAAAAATGGAGTTAATGTTATATATGAAGGGATATCAAATCCTATTATTAAACTAAAAATTTATAGTTAAATGAAATATTAATAGAATTTTATAATTATATGAAATAATTATAGTTTGTTAATTACATTAAAAAAAACATTGGTAAGATGAAGTGAATTAATAAAAAAAATATTTAGAAGAATTTAAAACGTTAAGATTGGTGTCTTTATTTTGGATAAAAATTAGATATTGAATTCGAAAATAGATGGAAGTAATATGTCATTTTACTATAATTTAAACCAAATAAAAGTAAATGCGATACAAATAAAATCGAATACGATACGCTATTATGAGACTATTGTTATTGTGATTCTGAATTGTAAATTGTAATGTTTCGATATGAATTGATTGATTTGAAATTAAATAAAATTTAATATCATAGGTCATTATGAGACTATAGTTATTGTGAGATTTGTGATTGTTAGATATGAATTGAATTAAAATTGAAAACAAATAAAATTGAATATGATACATTATGAGACTATATAATAATTGTGATTGTTCGATATTAATTGAATTAAAATTGAAATCAAATAAAATTGAATATGATACTTTATTACGATACTACAGTAAGTGTGATTGTGAATTGTGATTGTTCGATATGAATTGTATTAATACTGAAACCAAATAAAATTGTACACGATATGTTTTATGAGATTATAGTACTTGTGATTGTTTGATATGAATTGAGTTAAAATTGAAATCAAGTAAAATTGAATACGATATGTTATTATGATTATTGTAGTTATTGTGATTGTGAATGTTCGATATGAATTGAATTGAATTGAAATCAAATTATAAAATTAAATATGATACGTTATTATAAGACTATTGTTATTGCGATTGTAAATGTGAATTGTGATTGTTCGATATGAAAATAAAATAAAATGGAATATTATACGTTAGTACTTATTATGAGACTATTGTAATCGTGATTATGAATTTTGATTGTTCGATATGAATTTAAATAAAATAAAATAGAATACAATACGTTATTATAATACTATTGTTATTGTGATTGTGAATTGTAAATTGTGATTGTTCGATATGAATTGAATTGAATTGAAATCGAATAAAATTGAATACGATATGTCATTATTAGACTATTATTACCCTAATTGTAAATTGTGAATTATGAGAACGTCACTAGACAACTGCTTAAATTAGTAATTGAAAACAACTAATTCGATAGATTATTATTGCTCTCGTGAAGTCAATTGATATACTATTGACTATATGTTATCATACATGAATTGATATTGATATTAATATACCTTATTTTATTTCATCATATTTTCTAGTAGTAATTTTATGTTTATAGTTATAAATTAATAATTTTACACATATAATATTAATCGTATTAGTTGAGTCATATTCGTCCGGGTCGTAATCGTGTTTCGTGTCGACCATTTAATAATCATGTTAATCGGATTTTAATCATGTTACCGTAACCGTATAGTTTTGTCTCATTATTTAATCGTGTTACCGTGTTCGACCCAATTAAGAATCGATCCATTAATTGAGATCCAAATCTGTTTTAAACCGTGCCGTGAACGTTTCGTGTCCGGAGCAAATTGTCATCCCTACGCATGCGTCATATTATAAAAACGTAGACACGCATTTGACTATTTTTTTTTAATATTTGAATAATTTGACTATAATTATAAGGATCACGTAAATATATAGTCATGTTTACGTATATGGTTTGCTATTTAGTTAACGTTTAGTAAATCTTTAGGTAAATGACCAATTTTTGTGTAATCAATTGTAAATAATTGTAAATAACAGTTATAAATAGTTGTAAATAATAGGGTAAAATGGTTTTAAATAGTTGTAACCATAATAAAGATTGGCTATTTATCAAAATATTTACCAAACTTTGACTAAATAGTAATTTAAAAGTGTAAATATGACTAGTTTGCTAAATATTTGTAATTATTATAATTAATGGAATATAATTATTTGGCTAGTTATAACGATTTTTTCTTGATAATTTTTAAGATCTATTTGAAATGAAAGGAAAAGAGCAATTAGCTCAGTAGATCAATAGCTCGTTTTCCTTTTAAAAGATAGCTAAAATTTTATTTTATAAAAAAATAGCACACTAAGTCTTAGTAAATTAAAGTAACTGATTTCGTTAATTTAATTTACTTTTTGATCTGATGTAATATTTTTTTTAATAAAATGAAATTGATTGGTTAGCTGAAACAAATTTTTCAAAGAAAAAAAGACAGACACATGGATGATTTCAAATTAATATTTTTGTTTCAGCTAATAATTTTTTAAAATGAATTGATTTTTGTTTCAGCTAATAATTTTTAATATTTTTTGGACAACCTAATATTCAAGGCTCTCTACTTGAGTTAAGCTTGTCTTGAAACCAATATTTGGTACGTCCTCTAAGATCAAGTACGTCCAATACCCAAACAGACTATACATGGTATGTATGTATGTATATCTATACACACACACACACACGCACATACCCGAACAGAGTAAGGAGTCGAACTCTGAAAGCTGACGCACAGTGCGAGACCGAGAGTTTGTTGCCGATGAAATAAAATAATCAAAAGGCCGGATCTGAATACATAGCACTCCTTAAGCGATGAAAGCATAAATCTGAAATTGTAAAATACTGGTCAGTCTCGGAGGATAATTTATATGCCAGTCATAGAGAACTAATCCAAATCAATTATGTAAATAGACATAATAAGAAAATTGTCTACCTCACGAGTCTTTCACAAGCTTTTGAACGTACTGCACTGAAATGGTGTTGTTCAGCAACGGAAAACGTTTCAAGACCTTCAGGTTTTGATTTCACTATGTATAATATACATGATTTTTGGACAACCTAATATTCAAGGCTCTCTACTTGAGTTAAGCTTGTCTTGAAACCTTCCCTTTATCTTGATAAAAGTCTCCTGTACTTATTTTCCACTACGCGTCGTAGACTATTATGGTCAAAGTCATCATTGATTGATTCCAGCTGTATTTTATACTAGATATTAGTTAAATATTAAATATCTTTGATATTATGTGAAGCAAATAAGTTCAGAAAAAATAAAATATGTATAATCTTCCCATCTTTTACATGAACAAATTAAGATCACCTATCAAAATAATTGCGGAGGAGACTATTATGGTCTAAGTCTTCGTTGATTAATTCCAGCCCTGTGTATGCGAGATATTATAGTTAAAGAAGTAAATACCTTTGATTTGGAGTTAAAGAAGTAAATAAGTTTAGAAAATACGTTTAGCTAATTTCTAACTCTCATGATTAACTTCAGTAGACATTGAAAATTGAACTTAAATTCAAAATTCTTGTATTGATAAGCTAACTAGGTATGAAGTTTCATTAAGTAGGTGAATTACTAGTTGTCGAAACCAAGGATCGAAATACCGTTACCGTTCCAAGCCTTCGAATTTACTGGTAACCCCCCGTACCATAAAGGAATACCGGGAGAAGCGAGAAAAAAAAAAAGAAACCGGTACCGTTGAACTTACCGTTACCGTAGAGGAATACCGTCAAATACCGTATTTACCGAGGGAAATTCAGAAAAGAAATATACAAAAAAAAAACATACAAAGTACGTAAGATAAAATTCATAAAATTAAAAATAGTGTAGAATGTTTCAACACAATACGAAATTACAAACACAACAAAAAGTAAGTTTAATAACCAAAATGATAAAGTTCAACACAATCCACCAAATACTATTGTTCAACAAATTCAACATAGGAGGGATGCAAATGACTACTCAAAGCGACCGTATGCAGCGGTCATACAGTAATCATACCAAGTCATATAATGAGCATATGCACTAAAGTACATGTCCAAGTGATAGTCGTACTCATACTGAGATGAACCAACAGACATGGAGTGGAGGGGATAACCTGGAACTGGTTGCACCGTTTCGGGAGCGTAACTTGATGCATAGGAGTCCTGGTAGTTGTAACTGGAAGATCCGTCATCATAAGATGACTCTGTGCCTTGAGGACCAATTGATACCGATCCGAAGTTGTAGGGCAAGTCATCAACGTCATTGCTAGACGTAAATGACATGGCATCATTCATACCTCCGCCCTGGCCTCCGTGCCCGTATCCTGAATCAAAAAAGGCAGGGTGATGAAGACGATCGAAATCTTCTTGCGATGGTGCGTATCCGAGTTGAGCACCGCCGACATCACCAAATGAAGTGCCTCCAGCAGTAAAGGAACCTCCAGCCCGATATGAACCTCCACCACCTCCCCCTGATCCACCGTCACCTTCTCCTCCATCTGCTCCGCTTGATCTACGGCTTGAACCTCCGCCATCTGAATCCGAACTGTCTCCAGATCCGCGTTGAGGTTGGACGTCCTCGTTCAGCACTCGCTCCGGATCAACTCCAATATCTCGAGCCGCTTCAGCTACTGCCGGATCCGGGTTCTGGTTGACGTCGTCCATGTGAACTTCGTCAATCCAGCGGAGCATTTCGTCGTCTCCCTCATTGTCCTTCCCCGAGCGTTCGAAAGCTCGTTCGATGATATCCAAAGGATCCAGGGGGTTGAGGTTGTTGTCGTGAATCCGAGTTGCTTCACGGAGCTGCAACTTCATGTTGTATGAGCAGAAAACAAGCTTCTCGAGTCTGCTGTATGCTAGACGGTTCCTTTGTTTTGTGTGGACGAGGGCAAATGTACTCCAATTCCTCTCACAAGCGGAGGCGGATGAAGTTTGTGACAAAATTCGAATGGCCAACGTCTGTAAAGTCGGGGTCCAATTTCTGTAAAGCTCTCACCACTCACCTGCAATCATGTGACATAAATCATATCATGTCATTTCTTACCATTCCATGACATAGTTAATGCATACAATATTACAATTCATCTCACAAGCTTACTTGCACAAAGGGTGCCTCGTGCCGAAACAACACTTCTTTGTGAGAAGTCCCCTCGAGCGTCTCGAAATGCGATTAACTGTAATTAGAAAATCAAATAAGACTCATATATTCATAATGTGATATAGCTTGTAACAATTTATAGTTTTATACCTCTCTCCCAAGAGTTGACCTATCAAGATCCGGATGCAAGAAGTCGAACACCCTTGTGACAGCGGCCATGTAGGTATTGTCCATGTGGATATCCGAGTTAAACAGTAACTTTGGATTTAGGAAGAAAGCTGCAATGTGTAGTGGATGTTCCATTTGAGTACTCCATCTGTGGTTCACGATGTCGACAACCCATTTCTTCCCACTCATCGCTTCCAACTTCTTTTTCATCTCGTGGAAGACGTAGTATAGTAATCCCATCGTGGGATGCACCTCAGTGTCCACTAATCGAAGAGTGGTGTACATCGGCTCGAATATGGCACACACTTCGTCCACCGAATGCCAAAATCTGGGATTTAAACAAGTCTCGGATATGGATGTACCTGTAGGAGTTGCACTCAATTTGGAATCATCCCACCATAACATCGTCCTCAACGCAGCTCTCTTCTCTCGGAGACTTCTGAGAGCTAGATAGTTCGTGGAAAATCTTGTTGCGCCGGGACGGATGATTTCACCTGGGGATGTCTCTCGTAACTTGGACAACACAGTTCCGTGGTTGTAGATGAACTTAGTCGCATCCCTCGCAGCTTTGATAGTTTGCTTAACACTATCTCTCTTCCCAATATCTTCAAACATCAGATCTAGACAATGTGCGGCGCAAGGTGTCCAGTACACATGGTACTTGCGTTGTAATTTCAACCCGGCACTCCTATAGTTCGAACCGTTGTCGGTCACAACTTGGTCGACATTCTGTTTTCCGATTTCTTTGAGTGCTGACCTCAATATTCCGTAGATGTACTCCCCTGTTTTCGTATGCTTTGATGCATCAACGGACTTTAAGAACACCGTTGCACCAGCACAATAAACCATAATGTTTATGATGCTGAGTCTGGTCGGCCCCGTCCAACCATCAGTGAGTATGGTGCAGCCGTATTTTACCCACCGCTTCTTTTGTTCTTCAAGGTAGTTCTCCGCGTCTGCAACCTCCATATCGAGGTACTTGTTATGAATTTCATACAGAGTTGGTATAGGAACGCCTGGACCTGCAATATGCCAATATACATCATGTTAACGTTTCAACAACACATGCGATTCGACAATATGAAAATAAAATTACATATCACGAATTGAGGATTACCTAGGTCTTGAGCGGACGCTATCATGTTTTTGAACTCATGCGAGGCGGCCTTACTCGCCGGCACATGTTGGTGAACAAAGAATTTTGTTATGTGTCTTCTGAGCCACGTTCTCTTCTTCGGATCCATGATCTCATCAATTTTTGTTTGCTTCGCACTCGCTGACTTATATAATGACAGAGCAACTGGTGGAGATTTTGATGTAGAACCACTGCCGGGCCCCGACATCATCCGAGCCTCCCATTCCGTCTGCGCCGCCTCTTGTCTTGACCTCTTCATAACTGCTCGTAATTGCGCTTCGTTGTCTTCTTCGTTTGATTCTTCCACGCCAACATTTTTAGTCAATGTCTTGCGAAGCATAGATTCCAACGACTGTTTGTTCTTCTTTTTTACGACATTGCCTTGAAGTAAAGCTTGCATTTCTGTTTTCACTTCAGGATGGACTTTCTCACAGAATTTGACACTCCTCGTTGGGTCTACATGGGCTAGGTGGTTTTTCACTCTCGTGATGCCGCCACCTCCCATAATGTGCTCGCAAAATATGCACTGGTGGCCGCTACTTTTTCCGGGAATGGGTGTGCAATACTTCCTAGCTGGGTCGGGGGCCGACATTCTTGCAACTTGTAATCTACAATTAACAAATAACATTTACTAAATATCACTAACTAATTATCAACTTGTAATATACACAAACTCTAAAATCAAAATTACCAAATAATTCCGATTAAATCCAAAAAAATTACAAACATCAACACAAAATTTCTAAAATTAAAAACAAGTCACAAAATTTCTTCATAAATCAATAAACAAGTTCATCATAACCTTAATCATCACTAACTAATCACAAAATTACCAAATAATTCGGATTAAATCCAAAAAAATTACAAACATCAACACAAAATTTCTAAAATGAAAAACAAGTCACAAAATTTCTTCATAAATCAATAAACAAGTTCATCATAATCTTAATCATCACTAACTAATCACAAAATTATCAAATAATTCGGATTAAATCCAAAAAAATTACAAACATCAACACAAAATTTCTAAAATTAAAAACAAGTCACAAAATTTCTTCATAAATCAATAAACAAGTTCATCATAACCTTAATCATCACTAAATAATAAAAAAATTACCAAATAATTCGGATTAATTACAAAAAATTAGAATAATGAACACAAACCTTAAATCAACACTACATTTAAGTTCACAACTATCAATTTATACTTAATCTTCAAGAATTATCAAGTACTTTGAAAAATTAAACTCAAAATCAAGAAAAAAAAATCCGGGTCGGGAAGCTCACCGGTAAGGTATGAAACCGGGGGGATCTGGGAAGAATTCAACAGAGGCGCGTCGGGAAGTTAGAGGCACGGCGGGATCCGGGCGGGATCTGGGAAGAAATCAACAGAGGCGCGACGGAATTTGGAGGAGAGCTTACCGACGCAAATTAAAAAAAAAGGGGGAATCCGGTTTTGTTTTTTTTAAGCAGGACCGGACCGGGAAGTGGGAACCGGGTTCCTACCCGGATCCCGGTCCGGTTCCCCCGGAACCAACGGAAAACTCCGATTTTGGTGGTTCCGGTGCCGGGTAGCTCCAAAAAGGGGGAACCGGACCGGTTCCCGTCCGGTTCCCCCGGGATTTAAATCCTTGGTCGAAACTCGTGGAAACAAAGGTTAAAGTACTTTGCAGTTTGCACAAAGGATTTTCCGAGAAATTTATTGAGTACCTAGTCCACTGTGCTTAGCTAGATAGCATCTACTATAGTACTATGCAACAAAAATTTTAAGAGCGCAATTCGCCGAACCTGTAGTATATCGGAGATGGCCATATGGCAAAAAAAAAAAAAACAAAAAAAAATTAGTCATTGTGGTCGCAAAATAAATATACCAATCAGAGTCTCATACTCCAAAATTGACTCAAAGTAATTTAAGATTTGAGGAACCTACAAACTATGGAAATAAGGGTTGAAATTGGATTGGTTCGATTCGATTTTTGGCAATTTTTATAGAAAAATTACACGGACTACTCAAACTCAAACGTTGAAATTGTGTATTAACCGATGCTTAAAATTATTTTGAGAAATAGCAAGATTCGCTGATATGACTGAAACGCCAATGTTTAAAGATCGAAAATAACCTTCATGAGATTGTTGCGATTTATTTACCAAAAAAAAAAAAAAAAAGTCCACAGCCAATACTCATTTAATATGATTTACTTTTAATTCAAAATTTATGTCTACAATCTCTCTCTCTCTCTCTCTCTCTCTCTCCAACAAAGGCCAATAACGCCAATAACAAAATCTTCACGTTTGGCTGCTTCAACACATTTAAACAAGCTTGTCTTGAAGACTTTTCTTTATGGATACAAGACTTGTACAAGATCAGGATAAATTTTCCACTTTGTGGAAAAAGATTATGGAGACTATTCTGGTCAAAGTCTTAATTATTTAAGTCATTCGTGTTTTAATTAATAACGTCACTATTATTCTTATTGTAAGTATGATTTCAATATCTCGATATTATTCCATAAATGACGTTGATTTGGAGTGAAGCAAATAAGCTCGCACAAAAATGTATAATCTTCCCATCTTTTATATGAATCACTCTATACCACACATATATTTTTTTTATTGAACTAAATAAATTGAAATCACATATCAGAAGCTATACATAAAGCGTTCTTTGATTAATAGAAGATACATTTACAAATATAGCCAATAATTTGTCTGAAACGATCAGTGAAAAACTAAAATTTACAGAATTGTGAGTATCACATGTTAATAATATATTTTTACTCAATAGATCGTACAATATTACTTATATCTAAGGGTTAATATTGTTATTGCTTTTTTTTTTAAAGCTCTTTTAACTTTATATTTTTTTTAGAATACTGATGTTAACTTTCTTCTAGTTGTTTAATAAAAATAACTTTTTCTAAAAGTTTAAAATTCTTAAATAGCTAAAAAGCATGAAATGAGTCAATAGCTAAATAGCCAATAGCAAACTTAAGTTTTGTAAAGAGAAATTTCATTAATTGGACTTAATAATTGAACTAATATCAAGATTAGACCCTAACTTAGAAAAATATCCAAAAATAGACTTTTGTACAAAAAACGGACAAAAATACCCATCTGATTCTATATAACTCATCCACTCATAAAAATTAATTCATTTTAACACTTTAATTTTTTCTCTCTCTCTCAAATCCTATCTACTTAAGTGGATATCAAGGAATCATGGGTAAGATTACTAACTTAATCATTTTAAATAACTTTTGATTGTATATGATAGAATGTAGTGATAAAAATCGATCAAATATGAAAAACATAGTAAAAAATATGGGCTTTAACTTTTTTGTACGATGGTATACGATATGGTATGATGAGATTTAACTTTTTTGTACGATGAAATTTGGAAAAAAAAAAAATTATGGTCTGTACGATGCTATACGATGATGTACGATGCAATGTTGTACGATTCTGTACGATGATGTACGATGGATAAGCTAATTTTACATAGTTTGGCTGTTTTTTTTTTGCAGTTTTTATCATGGTTAACGGCACTTGTGAGAAGGAATGACACGTATGGAGGTTCACCAATGCAGATACGCATGCATTCGCAGTTCCGAAAGAGATAACATACACGGAGTTAGTGGATTTTATATACAAGAAGATCGAGTTAGATAGATTCGCGATCAATTTAAAAACTCAAAGTCTCATACACAATGGGTACAATTCTGTTGGCTCATGCTGTTTTGAAGGACAATGGTGACGTTTCGTTTTTTATGAAGCACAGATATCGTAATAGATTTCCACTTTGTATAAGTTTGGTACCGAAACAGATCATTGTGCCTATTGCGTATCGAGGAGTATGTAAAGGGAAAGATGTGGAAGTTGAAAAGGTGTCTCGCAATGAACCGAAGAAGAGACAGAATACTCTTGTTATCGATGATAAAAAAAATGATCCTATAATTGAAAACGAAGACGATGGATGTGACGATGACTTGTTTAACGAGTACAAGGGTGCCGAAAATGGTGACGAAGTATACAGGGGTGATAGAGATTGTAGTCACAGGAGTGACGAATATGATGGACACAATAGTGACGAAGGTGATGAATACGAATGTGGCGAATGTGATGAATACGAAGGTGGCAAAGGTGATGAAGAGAATAGTGACAGAGATGATGGAGATAACAATGGTATAAGTGAAGAATTTGAAGTATTCGTCAATCCAGAAGAATATGAAGAGTTTGTGGAAACTTTTACAGTATCAACGGGTCGTTGTGTTGTGAATCATCGGGTCATTGTCAGCGTGAGCCTCCGATAATCGGATCACCTATCGTTCCTTATTCATGGAAAGCACCCGAGTTCACCGCCAATGATGTTGTGAAGGAAGAACCAAGTCATTATCCAAGTCATTCTTCTACAGATAATTTAGATCTCAAGTGGATTTAAATTTTCAAGTAAAATCTGTTAAGTTATTGTTTAACTAACCTTTGAAAGTAACAGGTAGCTCAGAAGAAATATGTATTGGGCAGCAGTTTGGAAACAAACTTGAATTGAAGAAACATATCCACATGTAAGCGTTGAAAAATAATTTCGAACATAGAGTGAAATCTTCTTAAAAAAAGAGATGGTATGTTCTATGCAAAGACGAGAAATGCACGTGGAGGTTGAGGGGTGCCGTGCAGTGGTCTAATATGTGGGAGTTTATGTCGTACGAGGGTAAAATCTCATGTGCGCGTGTTGTTCGAACAGAGGGCCATCGAGGAGCTGCACCATGAGTCATCGGTCACGTATTTAAAGACAAGTACTCAATTAGCTCTATGACGGAGTATTCGGTGCATAAAGTCAGGGAAGGAGTGAAGACAAGATGGGGTGTGAACATATCGTATATGAGAGCTTGGTGCGTACGTGCGGGGTACCCAGAACAATCCTACTAGAAGTTACCGTCTTAGCTGTACATGTTGAAGCAAAATAATCCTGGGACATTAACAGACTTTATGCGAGATAGTGACAAATTCAAGTTGTTGTCAATGGTGCCTACAAGAAGAATAGTAGTATTTAATTATGTAAATTTGATGTAATAAAGTGTCACGAAGACTCTTGCTCTTAACTGCTGAATTATTAATAAAAGTTGAAACGTTCATTCATTCTTACAATGTTTGAAGCTTTATGATAATGTCACGCCCCGGGAAAGATGGGGTGTGATTAGAATATAATCGAACAATAATAAACTTTATAAAACTAACCCACGGTGCATACTCAGTTATTTACTTTACAAGTCCAAAGATAAAAGAAAGAAAACGCAAATAAAACAAATCTTCGACACTTGATAGACTATCCAGCGAAAACCTTCAAACTCTCGACCACACTTAATCCCGAGGTCTTCCTAACCCTTCTACTTCTCACATCCTGATTATAAGAAAAATTTGAGGAAATAGGGGTGAACCTGAGGCTCAGTAGGTGCTATAGTAATGGTTTGATTTTTAAAAAGATTTTCGAAAATAATACTTACCGTATAATAATAATATTCTTGTCACGTGTAAATCACCATACACGTACAAGTATACCTTGCAGAAATGTAAATTGCAGAAATATAAATGACAGAAATTTAAATGTGTCCCTAGATACTTCTAAAACGTGTACTATCTCCTGAGCCGTCTGCCAACTTAACCCGTGGCAGTCCTCTGATCAGAGCAAGGTGCACTCTCCGCACCGTAAATATGTGTATGTGAAACCGACTTGTCCAGGATATACGAAACATTTCCTTTCGTAAATACGGGATATATGTATAATATCGAAAATATTCTCAACTTCATTATCGGATATACCGAATTGAAGTTCCGCCACATTTTCTAAAAACGGTTCTGGGTTTCGTGGTACGTTCACAAACATTTTCATTTCGAAAATAATATATACTTGAGGCCAAACCATAAAATCAGGAGAGAATGGTTATAATAACCTACCTCGAAATTAAGCGTCTACGTCGCTCGTCCACGAGACGTTCGCTCTTCTTGTGAGCCTGAACATTCACTACAACCGAGACTCCAGACGTTCACTTACTCCGTGAACCCTCTAAACGACTTTCAGTCTTGAGTCATATCACGATAAATCAAACCGATCTTGAATCAGAATCCTATGAGTAATCCACAATACTCAAACTCAAACGTACGATTTAAAAGAATCGTAGAACCCAAAGACATATCCTCGAAACAAAACTTCAAACGATACGAGAACGTGTAAACTCGAACGAAAAACTATGATCAATCTCAAGACCAATAAATAATTCTAATAAGCAAGCTCGTTCTACTTTGAACGAATCTAATTTCATTTATCCATAATGAAACTAGAAAATAATTTTCAACAAACGAATATCGTTCCTTTTTTTCCGGATTTCAAGGAAAGTACCCAAACTTATTATTATTAAGCTCGTATAACCGAGAAATCGAACACTAAAACAAGATCGAGTCTCAACTCTCAAAATCCATAAACGAGCTTAATAATAATAACGAATAATCTATATTTTTTTTTCCTTTTCAACTTACATCGAAACCGACTTAAAAAAAAAAGTACTAACATACTAACTCGAACCGATTCGTACAAAATAACTTTAAACTCTGTAAATTACAACATAATAAATAAATAACTCGCTAATCCTAAACGGATGCTTCGCGAGCCTCCGAGCCAAAACCGAAACGCCGACATTCACCCGGTCTCGGTCTCGTCTCATCGACGCTCGCACGGTAGCTCCGTTGTCTCGGACCGCGTCTTCGTCGTCCCGAACCGCCGCTGTGGGCTCTGCGTAGCCCGCCTATATCGAGTCTAGACCCTCAACAAGTAAATCTCACAACAAAGCGACAAAACACATTAACCTGTCACAATTCTAATCACCACTACGAACCCAAGCTAACAAACCATAGTTAATCATTCTCAAATCATTAATCACCAAAAACCAGAATCTCAAATCAACATCACACGGCCAAAACAACCCCATATTCACGGCCAAATCTCACGGCCAAACCACATCACGGCCAAAAATCCAAAAACAACACATCATAAACACAATTTTGTAACATAATCTCAATCCAAAATCATCAAAGCGCGTCCAAGGCTCAAAACCCCCAATTCTCAGATGAACAAACCCAAACTCGTTTGAAATTCGGCCAAAAATCAAGAAATAAATCCAAATGACAATTTCAATTCACAATTTCAAAAGATAACATCAACCGAGCTTAACAATCATCCAAAGCCCAACAATTTCCCGAAATTCCTTAAGACAATCGAAATCCCCAAATTCACGTATAAACCCTAGATCTCAAATCAATTCGGGTAAGTGTGTTTCTCACCTATTTGCTGTGAAATTCGGCCTCCACGATGAGTTCTCGCTCTTTCCCGGCGTCTCTTCCTCGGGCGGCGGCCACGGCGAGCTCGCGGCGGTCCTCGTCTCCTCGGCCACGACGCGCGGTGCTCGGGTTTGATGGCTGGATGGCGCGCGCTCAAGGAAGGAGAAGATGAGAAGAAGATGAAGAAGGTGAAGAAGATGACGGTGGTGGTGAGGATTTCTCGAGCGTCGTTGTGATTGTGTGTTTTTTTTTTTTCTTCTCTGCTTGGGTGTAGGTCGAGCGGCAAGGAGAACCAGGAGAGGAAGAGAAAACGTAAAGAAGAAAGGAGCTGGAGAAATGAGGAGAGAGAGAGAGAGAGAAATTTCAATTTATATGAAGCAACAATTCCTTATTTACTCACCAACTCCTCATATTTTCCACCTCTTGCAAACCAACCCCGAGCTCAACATGTTTTTCAAATAGACCCAGAAAAATATGACAACCACGTCCTTGTCACAAATTTTGCGACTTCAACCGTAACCAATCGAACCTTTAATTAAAAGCTTCAAAATCAAGAAAATTCTCATTCGTTCTCAAATAACTCAAATATATTCAAGGTTTCTCGGAAATAATTCTCGTCCTTAAGAATTTATTTTCTTAAATTAAATTCCGGAATATCTCATCGGAAAATAATTTATCATTCACGACGAACTCGATAAATCCTTTATTTTATTCCGAGATTTCTCCTTACCTTAATATATTTCAAAACCAAAAATACTGGAAATACTTCTTAGAAAATTAATTTACATAATTTCCTCGTCCTTTGATTAACTTAATTTACAAGATTAACCTTAAAACTTCGAGTCGCTACAGATAAACTATAGTCTTTAGTCCTTAAACAAACCTAACAACAAATGAAGAGTCAAATATATATTTTCATGAACAAACTCTTCATGGTTTGCTTAAAATAGTATATTCACAATCTAAGGATCAAAGGGTTATTGATCTCAGTATGATTGTTAGGAGAATCTACGATGTCTGGTTATGGGACATTGAGAGTTGGAGACTCTATAGTTCTTCCTAGGTATCTTCTGAAGGTACTGAATTGACCAGTGCACTTCTAGAGACAGAATAAGAACAAACCATTTAACCTCTTATGTCTCAAAGTCACTACGTATGAATTGCATCGTGCTTACCTCAATCCTGAAATGAGACATGTCATTTCATAACTTACGTATTCTCATTTGAGAATGTCAGAGTTCTAGATTCACTATGTGATATAGCAAGACCTATTGGTGAAGTATTAAGTTATGAAGATGTCATGAGTAACTTAGTGAAGATCTCATAGATATGGAATTCATGTACAAGATTGCTGAAATCCACTGTATATCACCTCATGCTTTGTTCCTTGGAATGTGAATAAATGAACTGGCCAGTGTCCAAACTGAGTCATGACTCTTTTGGATGAATCAATGTGACTTGTTAGCTCCTCGTCAATACATTGTTTCTAACTTATTCACAAGCGACAAAGGAGTCGAGGAAATGCCAACTAGAAAGGTAAAATAGTAATTTTGTAAATCCCATCTAGTTGATGATATTCATGAAGGGTAAACACATATAATATTCAGTGGATCCACTCATTACAATTAAGTAGAATTCTTGAGTAGAAAATATATTCATGTAACCAAGAGATTTTCAATGTCAACTATTTAGTGGAGTCAGTTGACATTAAGCTAGAACTTGGAAAATGTTTGTGAACTTTTGAGTCCAAGTATGCTAGCTCAAGCTTTGTTCATTTGGATCCATGAGGTCACTGCCACAAGTCATTAGAGTAGGATTAGTTAAACTAGAAGCTAAGCCAAAACAAGAACTAAACAAGTTTTACAGAAATTGTCTGAAGGGTAACTTTGTCATTTTGGACATGGGATGGTATGAACGTCAATAAATAAGTTTTTTGACATTGTCATATGATGACAAATGAAAGTATGTCACACGGCCATGTTGAGAATATTAGCTAGGCCTTGAGGATTGAATTTAATTTCATGGAATTTTACTTGAAAATTCTTAATGGGCTTTTCTTATGTTGTCATGAACAAATGAAGAAACATCTAGAAGGTCCTTCTAGAAGCCTAAACCGTCCAACCTAAGGAGAGAAAGAGAGTTTATTTTGTGCATTGATGTATGAAGATACTTGCCAAAAAGAAAAAGAGGAAACAAATTTCATCTACAAGGAATGCATATGGGCGGCAAGAGAGAGGCAAGACAAATGAGGAAACAAATCCAAGGCCTTCTAGAAGCAAGCTTGGACGTGTAAGGGGTAGGAAAAGAGAAAATGAGATTTTCTCAGATTTTCTCCTATTAATACCCCCACCTCATTCACAATTCACAACACACAATTTTAGAGATTGAGAGCTTCTTGTTGGAATTGATCTAGGGTTAAGAAAGGATTTAACGCTTCTAGCAAGCGGCGGAAAATAAAAATTTTCTTTAAACAAGTAAAACGATTTTACTAACCTAGACAAAGAGCAAGCACATGTTATTATTAAAACTACCTAAGAGCGATTACGCATTTACTAACCTTTATGAAGCTTGATCGTTGAGAAGCTTATGGAGGTTGAATCGCTCGTCTGCCGCACACAACTCGTCTTTCTTCGTTCTTCGGGAGTTCGAGTAACCACGAAAATTTCTATCACATGAATCACTCGAGGTAAGAAGGAATTAGTGTGTGGGCACTTTTAAACACGACGACTTAAGAACAAGTCTTAGAGTCGAAGAGCTAAAACAAAGCTAGGTCAAATGTGGACCTAGGTTCCAAAACAAAAATTAAAAGAGTTAGAGAGAGAGAGAGAGAGAGAGAGAGAGAGAGAGAGAGAATTGGGCGGCCAAGTATTCTAGAGAGAGAAGCTCTCAATCTCTAAAATTTTGAGATGAGAAACAATGAGAATGAGGGATCTATTTATAGGAGAATGATTACCTTCAAAAATGTAGTTTCCTCTTCTATAGAATATCACACATTCATGAACAAATATTGCCTCTCTTTCTCTTATGTCACACGGCCAACTATGCTTCTAGAAGGCATTGGATTTGTTTCCTCTTTTTCTTCATCTCTTGTCTTGGCCGAAATCCTATATGACTTGTATAGGAAATTTATTTCCTCTTTTTCTTTTGGAAAGTATCTTCATACATCAATGCACAAAATAAACTCTCTTTCTCTTGCTATGTTAGATGTGCAACACCTTCTAGAAGGTGCTTCTAGATTTTTCTTCATTTGTTCATGACAACGTAAGGATAGCCCATTAAGAATTTTCAAGTAAAATTCTATAAAATGAAATTAATCCTCAAGGCCCAACATTCTTAATGTGGCCGAGTACATCTTTCATTTGTCATCATATGAAAATGTCAAAAAACTTATTTATTGACATTCATTTCATCCTACGTCAAAAAAGCCAAAAGTACCCTTTAGACAATTTTCGTAAAACTTGTCTAGTTTTTGTTTTGAGTTAGCTTCTAGTTTAACTAATCCTACTCGAAATGACTTGTGATAGTGACCTCATGGATCCAAATGAACAAAGCTTGAGCTAACATACTTGGACTCAAAAGTTCACAAACATTTTTCCAAGTTTAGCTTAATGTCAACTGACTCCACTAAAGAGTTGGCACTGAGAATCTCTCGGTTCAAATGAATTTATTTTCTACTCAAGAATTCAACATAATTGTGATGACTGGATCCACTGAATATTATCTGTGTTTACCCTTCGTGAATATCATCAACTAGTTGAGATTTACAAAATTACAATTTTACCTTTCTAGTTGTTATTTCCTCGACTCCTTTGTCGCTTGTGAATATGTTAGAAACAATGTATTGACGAGGGGATAACAAGTCACATTGATTCATCCAAAAGAGTCATGACTCAATTTGGACACTAGCCAGTTCATTTATTCACATTCCAACGAACAAAGGATGAGGTGATATACATTGCATTTTAGCAATCTTGTACATGAATTCCATATCTATGAGATCTTCACAAAGTTACTCATGACATCTTTATAACTTAGTACTGTCGGTGGATCGAGCGCGCATCGGACACGAACAATCGCTCCGATGCGACTCATTGGAGATGAGTCCACCATATAACCATATTAATGCGGAAAAATAATTAATTACGCTGATCATAAGCTAATTAAATTATGGTTATAATTAACAAGATCTAGTTATGTTTAATTAATTTAATTCACGAGAGCATATAAGTCAAGCAACCGATATAAGAGTAAACGAGTACTTACATTGATTTTCGGTTCAGCTACAGAATGCTCCAATCCAATCGCGTACTACTTGCGTCGTCTTGATGAAGGACTCGAGGATGACACCTTAGTCTTCCGAAACGTAATCTCCGAGACGAATAAGAAAGATGAGTGGGCACAGTCTTTATCTCACTAGATCACGAAACTAGGTGTTTCGAGATCTCTCTCTTATTTTACTAAGAATGGAACCGAATTTCCGAGGGGAAGGAGAGGCAGATGCACGACCAATGGAGGCTAGTGATGCACGAAATTTCTCTCGAAAATTCCTTAAAATAATTGCTTATTTTTGCCTTCTCATGAACCCCTATTTATAGTAGTAAAAAGGAGATATTCATGGAATCTTCTAGAATATTTTATTTCCTTTTATTGTGTTCACACTAGTGGATTAAATCTAGACCATTGGATCTCAACAAGTGAATCCTACTTTTTCTCTCATCCATCAGATCAATATCTATGAGATATTATTCTTTTATTTAAATAGAGAATAATTTATTTAGTGAGATAATAAAGGAGAATATATTATTCTCCTAAATATTCTCCTAAATACTTTCCTTTAAATAAGGAGAAAATAAAGGACAATATCTTATATTTTTCTCTCTCCTTTATTTAAACAACTAAAGAGAAAATATTGGTAAATACCAATTATGTATTTTCGAATTTGATGGCACACGGCCAAGGAGATTTGCGCAAACCCTAGTGCCAAATAACCAAATTCGAATTTTCCATGTGTGCAAGGCCCAATTGCTTAAAACCCAATTAATCATTTATTTACTTGGTCCAACAATAAACAAATAATTAATAATTGTTTATTTACTTGATCAAACAATAAATAAACAATTCTACCATAAATATTTATTTAATTCCGCGAATACCCGTTTTCCAAAACTAATGCTTTCAATCACAATTACAGCAAGTGAGATTAATAATGATAAACATTATTATACGAAAGTTCTTATCCGCCTTTATCAGAGCCGAATCGGGGACTATGGACCTAGTAATAGAAGCTTAACAAATCCCATGAAAAAGACGAAATAGTCCTTTCTCTTTTGTCCATCGATTCGTCTAATCTTGGTCAAATACTCCACCTTGTAAGCCAAGACTGAACTCTCCTTTATACTAGAATTATATTTACTCATCGTGACGAGTGTCCACTGATATAGTCAGTTCGTGATCAAGATCCTCCAGGTTCAACCCGTGTCAAGAGAAGTCAATTTTTCCGTTATACTTTTCTTGATACATATCAGCCCTAAGCATTGTTGCTTCCCCAGCGAAAGATTCTTTCGAACGTTACTTACTTCGAAAGTTGTGAGACCCGACTTTGTACACGTCAGCCTCTGAAAGAAAAATCAATAAATAATATTTAAGGGTGACGAAATTTCGGGATAAGAATATTCGAGTAAACTCGATATTATTTTTATTTTTTTTTCCGAATAAAATTATTCGGAACATACTCGGAGATTTAAAAATCTCAAGTGTGAAAATTAATTCCGAAATCCCTTAAACATATTCAAGGTAACGAGAATTAATGGGAATTTTCTCGGTTATTTTTCCATAATATTTTCAATTAATTAAGGACAAGTTTGTGAGGTTTTATTTTGAAGGGACTAAAGTGCAACAAATAAAGGATGAGATTGAAAGGAAAAAATGGAAAAGGGGCTGTTTGGAGAGATACGTGGCCATTTAAGACGTGGGCCACATGTCCACATGTGGCTCAAGAGAAACTTGCCACGTGGATTTCTTCTCCTTCTTTCTCACTCTCATTTTCGATCTCGCTCTCTCTTTTTCCCTCTTCTTCTTCGCGTCACTCGGCCGAAAGAACCAGAAAAAGAAAAAAAAAATCCAAGACAACCATCACCGAGCCATTTTTCTCGGTCGCTCAACCCACATCGCCATCCTTTCCTCTTCCCTTCTTCTGCTTCACTTGCGCTCGGCTATCCGCCCCACCACCGAGCCGCGCGCGCGCCACTAGTCGAGAGGAGAGAAGCGTCGGGTGTCTTTGGAGCTCCGGCGAGGAAAAAAAGAGTGAGGACGGTCCAAATAGTCTGACTCTTCAAGTGAGATTCAGACGGACGAGCGGGAACCGGACGAGTTAAAGGCAATGAAGCCGGATTTTGAAATTTTCGAGAAAAGAGTTATCGTAGTTAAAGCTCGATAAACTCTTCTCTCGACGCTTCAGGACGTGCTAGAAGGTCTCGGGAAGCGTGTAAAGCAAAGAGACTCCGGAATTTACCAAGTTCTCCGACGAACTATTCCGGGTAAGTGGGATTTAAGTTTGAGGCGCCAACGGGGAATGGTGCCTAGTAGAATAATTGTTTATGTTTCTTCGTTTAATCCTAAAACAAAGAGAAACCCTCAGTTAGACAAGATGATCGAATAAGGCTTCGGCCACTAACTAATAAGATAATAAAATGATAGGGTTAAACGATTAGCGGGTTAAGAACCTTGAAGCCTTTAAAGCTATGTTAAGCTTCTGTTATAGGTTTTACCCCTTCGTCCTGATGAGAGGACAACAGGAGGAGGAAAGACGGTGTCCTTCGGATTCAATCCCGAGAGGAACTGTTCTAGGTGAAGGTCCAGCCTCACAGCTGTCGACAACTCCTTCTAAAATACTTAAAGAGTCATACAGTGAAATTAATAATAATGACGGGCTTTATCCCGATAAGATCTCATCCTGTAATAAGATAAACAGGTAGGCTGTAGACAGCTCCTGTAAAACATAACAAACTCTTGTCGGCAATGTAGCGAGTGGCATTCCCGAAGGTCCTTTAATGGGAAGTCGATGGGTGGCTTACCTGTCCTAAAGGAAATATGAACCCTGGATCGACCAGGGATTGGTGAGGGTTTGATTCCCTCTACCAAACGCGCGCTAAGGCCCTCCTACATGTGCTAGTGGATCCCATACGTTAAAACTTCGGCTTTCCGAGAGCTAGGCTCGAGTTTTCGGAATAACCTACTCATCTCTCATGAGCGGCTGCGGACTGAAGTGTCGATTGGGCCCAGTCCACTGATGTAAGGCGCCGGGATGCGTGAGATGGATGAGATTTTGAGGAAACCGGAGAATGACGGATTCCTGAATGAATGAATGAACTTCGATATGACATTGCTCTTGTTAGCCAGTTAGATAATTTCTTTGATGCTGAATGATCGTTATTCTTCTAAGTCTGTTGCCTGCTATTGTCATCTGCATTCGTGCATCTCATGTAGCACTAGGTTAGATATCCTGCTTACTGAGTCGGTGTGACTCACCCCACAATACCCCCCTCCATGTAGATGAAGGAAGCTCAGGCGAAGCGAAAGTGCTAGTCAACATAGAGCTCATGACGACCTGCGGCAAGGACGGATACATGTAGAAAATACATGTAAGGTTTTATTTTCTTTAAAACCAGTTTGAACCCTATTTCTAGTCCTTTTGATATTAAGTAAGTATTTTCTTAAAGTTTTGTAAAATTTAAACACGCGCTGAAGGCCTAGGCCGTGTTTACGAGTAGCGGTCATAAGTAGTTTGTAAAGCATTTTAAAAAGAAAAGAAAAATTTTACCGTATTTTTCTACAAACTGCTCATGACTTCAATGCTACTCTTTTCATAAATTGTGGTTTATAAATAATGAATGATTTGATAGTAGATGAGTATAGGTAAAGGTCGCGATCCGAGGGCGACGGGTGTCCTGCGGGTCGTGACAAAGTTTTTGGTATCAGAGCCCAGGTTTAGTCGTTTCTGTAGACTGTGAGATCTATCAGTTGACTGGGTACTTCACTTACGGTTTGAGCATCTACAGTATTAACCATGTTTTAATGGTTGTTCGGGGAGCTGTGAGGCGTCAGAGCGTGAGGATGCAAGAAGGTCTTCTTTTTACGAATGAAGCGATCTCTTGGCTTGACCTTCGATGACTCTAAGACTAGTAATTTTGGGTCATGTACCCCTCGTTCTTTATTGTCGGCTTATGAACATATGATCGCTTAGTTACGAGAAGTATGTGAAGTTTTCCTAGGCCTTCTAGATGAAGCAAGGAGCCCGAGTTCACGATAAGTGAACGCTGCACGCGAGTAATCCCTCAACAGAGGAGGTACGCAATCATCCTTAAACCATCATCGTATGCTAGTGACCTATTTCCGTTTCATTAGTCCCGTGCATGTAAATTGACGGGCATAGAGCTCTGTGGAGTCGTGATGGGCTTGAATAGGTCTTGGGCAGAGTAGCCAAAATGAGAAGTCAATGTGTTCTGCGATGTTTCACCCTGGATAAGAGGGAGCGCAAGGCAAGATGCCTAACCCATGATGCTGGGAATCAGCTATGGAGTGTGGAATGCGGATTAAGGAGTTCCTCAACAGCTGTTGAAGCAGCTAAACGAATGAGTCTAGAAAGAGACATATGCCTACGTGGACTGTGAGCAGATCCTCGTAGAAGGGGTATCGGTTGATGCATGATGTTGCAGGCCTTTGTACTCATGAGTAGTACTGACGTACCCTGATATGTGATGACAAAGTAACTCCACACCCCATTCCTAGTCACTCTTGGCTGATTGATGATCTCTTCTTCGAATAAGAGGAGCAAGATCTGTTGTAGAGCCCTTGACCAGCAACGGAAGATCACTTTGCAGATGACATGATCGCCTAATGATTTTGGATGATAGTATAAACAATTTTGAGTGTATGGTTACTCATTTAAGAAAAAGTTTTGACTAGCTGTGAACAGACTAGTCGATAGCCAAGGAACTTGTGGAGGATCCTTGTGAGATAAATGGTTATGCTCGCCGAAGCGAGTTAAAGAGACCATCATGTAGGATTGTACATATTCTGAGTGATGTGTAAGGGTATGTGTTATCGCTCCAATGTACATTAGTATCACTTGGTGTGGTCAAATTTTGAATAAACAGGTTGAGGGAAGTGTGACCCTCGATGCTTGAGTAACTGAAGTCGAGCGATCGTTGGAATGACAGACTAGAGAGCTCAAATGTCATGATGAGAAGAGGGGCAACAAACTCGCTGGATGATGCGATCGCTCAATCTGGATCGGTAGTTTGGCCAAGTCCAAGGACCAGCTGTCGAATACGAGTCGTATGAGCCCTTCACCTAATTTCGGGATTAAAGGCGAAGAAGCCGCACTACCGTTTTCCTAAGGTGACCTTTGAGTGGAAGAGACAGTGGACGTGTAATTCTGGAAGCAGAGTCTTCAGTGTTTAACATAAGTCATGATCCACCAGTTGTTGAGAATTTGAGTGAAAATATTCAGCCGCTATTGGCTATATGTAGCTAGAATGCGCATAACGTTTCGCATGTCGTTTACTAGTGGGTCTAAAGGACCTATAAGCTAGTGGAATTTTCATGGCAATGC
Organism: Urtica dioica subsp. dioica; assembly: GCF_054948205.1. NCBI lineage: Eukaryota > Viridiplantae > Streptophyta > Magnoliopsida > Rosales > Urticaceae > Urtica > Urtica dioica. The sequence goes on from NC_142756.1 coordinate 11,479,632, forward strand.
ATGAGAACAAGATGATAATCGTGAGAGCCATTTTGTTAACAAAAGGTGTTAAAGTGAAGTGGTTACGACAAGGAAGATCCACGAGCACATAGATCCACGCAATGAAAAGATGCGAGATCAGTGAACTAGTTCAATTATCTTCAGCTCTAGTTTCAACTTATCAAGCGAAGGAAATCAAGCGTATGCATAAGTTGGTTATCACGTCGGTGAAGTAAGTAGAACTAAGATCAGACTCTGGATCTGCGATCTCATAGTCCAGAGCACGATGGAAAATGTATGGCAAGGAGACTTGGAGGTCTCAGTCTTTATTTCAGTTTCGGTAGTGGTGCTACCGCTTGCAAGATTTGACCAAGAAAGAATTATTTCGAGCAACGATTTGACAGTTGAGGTGAAAATTATTTTGGTTATAGGTCCCACCCAAGAAGTGGTAAGATACCTCAATACAGAAATGTGGAGCCTCCGTGGTACAAATGAACACTCAAAGAAGGGAAGTGTGAAGTTGAGCAATAAGCGCGTGTGTGCTGAAGATTAAACCCTTCGTGTAACATGTTTAGTCAGGAAAAGATCTTCCAGAATTTACGTTATAATTGAGAACGTACTTGTCTGCGTTCAAGGTTAACACCTAGCAACTCATTAGGTTAAGCCTAGAAGAGTCGATATAACGTAATATTCATAATGGATTAATAAGTATTACATAATTGTGAACCATCACATGGACAAGGGTGAGGTTACAGGCTCTTGGAAGTGAGCCGTAATACCTTTATGGATTGCTCTGAAGATTGTTCCTTTTGATGAATTTGGAGGTAAGAACCTTGGAGTTTCTACAGATTAACGCTTTCGAGTTCATAACAAATGTAAGCGACATCAACAAGATTAATCAAGCTAATACATACCCGTGCTATAAGGACTTTTTGGCGTGTATCCTCAAACAATGGGAACAGATTTCCACCTGATTGAGGAATTAAGATGTGTATGGCATTGATTCACCGAAATACCCCAATACAATAAGGTATGTATCAGATGATTTTGACGGTAGTGAAAGAACTCAAAGAGGTATTCGAAGAGGTAAATGGATAAGGGTTCCTTCGCTCAACATGTTTCGTACGTTAAGTAAGCCAAAAGAACCCTAAGATTCGTAATGGCAGTGATGTCTCGAATTAAGTGACGATTAAGATTAAGGATGCTTCTTATATTGACAATGGTCTACTCAATCAGCCAACAAAAACAACAATCGATCAAAGTACCATTAGCTAAAAATTCAAGGTGAAGATACCTTGACAACAACGAAGTGAATACAAGTTGGACATTGTGATTCCATTTCATATCTTTTGGATAAACCAATGTCCTTGCAACGTTTAAAGACCTGATGAACCACGTGTTTGAGGAATTCTTGGATAAACTCATGATCGTTCTTGTAGACACTATCCTCATATACTCGAAGACTAAAGCGGAGCATGAACAACATGTAAAGATCATTTTAATGGAACTGAAGGGAAATGACTCTACGTGAAACTCTCGAAGTGTGAGTCTTGACTTGATGAGGTAATCCTTTGAGTAATGTCCTCATTGAAAGAATGAGTTATAGATGACACAACATGGATTGAAGGAATTAAGGGAAATGGTCGTGTACCACGATAGAAATGTGTGGACATTACCAGAAGGTAATGAGTGTCTAATGTCAACTCCATTTCTTGCATTTCCCCCGAAGAAATAAAGATTTGGTAATGATAATTTGTTAAGGAAAGGACGTTGAATGGGGTTAGAGAACGCAATTATGGTTGATAAGGAGAAGTTTAGTACGTGTTAGTACTGCACTGACCCTTCTCATAAAGATCAAAGAAGGGCGTTTTGCTGACGTGCATTTGTTTGATAAGAGGTTTGACGCCCATGGTAAGTGAAGGGGCGAGTTCCAACTGTACAACAATGGAATTGCAATGTGTCACGGAGGGATTCATTTGCTTGCCGATGATAATCTTCGTGGCCGATCGCTACAAAGAACTTATGGAACTCCTTACTTTATTTCCCCAGGCGTGGAAATGATGTATTAAGACCCGGAAGGGGTATATCGGTGGCCGGATGTGAAGAGAAATGTGGCAGCTTGCGTCTAGAAGCGTCTAGCATGTCAGCAAGTTAAGGCTGAGTATCGAAAACCCGTAGGGTTATGGTAACCCTGGATGTCCCACAGAGAAGGTGGGATGAGATCATGATGGATCTCATGTTGGGTTTCCCCAGGACTGTGATGCGGTCTGGGTGATTGCAGGCAAGTTGACAAAGAAATCCCACTTCTTTTCCATAAGAACCACCTATTACGTTGATAAAGTAGCTAAATTTTGTTATCAACGAGATGGCACGCATGTATGGAGTGCCTCCATCGATCGTTCTGATCGAGATACTCGATTTACTTTGAAATTATAACAAGGTATTCAGAAGAGCAATGTAAATAAGTGTTAAAGACCTCTCATGAATTCGGGACAAAGAGTTCCTAAATGATTCCCTAACGTGTGATGTGATGAGATTCGGAAAGAAGGGTAAGTTGAGCCCAGGTATACAAGACCTTTTGAGATCCTGGAGCGCGTTGGAGTGGTAGCTTATCGTTTAGCATTACCACCATCAATGTCTCATCTGCATAATGTCTTCCACGTTTCCATGTTAAGGAAATATATAGAGGACACTTCTCACATTCTTCCGGTCCACAAAGTGGAGATCTCAGAGAATGTGCAGTACGAGGAGCCAGCAGTTGCAATTCTCGACAGGAAAGAGAAAATTTTGAGGAACAAATTAATCCTCTTGGTGAAAGTGCAATGCAAAAGGCACAATGTCGAAGAAGCGACATGGGAACTCGAAGAAGAAATGAAGAAAAGGAAAGAAGTGTGGCCGAAAATGAGGGAGAGGGAGAGAAACCAAAGCCACGTGGCAGCCATTCCTTAAGCCACATGTGGACAGATGGCCCACCCAATTTTTGACACGTAGCTCTCCAAACAGCCCTTCTTCAACTTTTTCTTTCTATTTTGTCCCTCATTTGTTGCACATAGATCCTTCCAAAATAAAACTTCACAACTTCGTCCTTCAAATTCTTGCACTTTAGTCCTTTCAGACTAAAAAAAAACCCTCACAATCTCGTCCTTAATTAATTGAAAATAATCTCGAAAAATAACCGAGAAAATCCTCATTAATTCTCGTTACCTTGAATATATTTAAGGGATTTCGGAATTTATTTTCACTCTTGAGATTTTTAAATCTCCGGGTACATTCCGAGTAATTTTCTATTCGGAAGATAATATCGAGTTTACTCGAATATCCTTATTCCGAAATTTCGTCCCCCTTAAATATTATTTCCTTCGTTCTTAAGCACTTAAATAATGTGGCAGCTTGCGTCTAGAAGCGTCTAGCATGTCAGCAAGTTAAGGCTGAGTATCGAAAACCCGTAGGGTTATGATAACCCTGGATGTCCCACATAGAAGGTGGGATGAGATCATGATGGATCTCATGTTGGGTTTCCCCAGGACTGTGATGCGGTCTGGGTGATTGCAGGCAAGTTGACAAAGAAATCCCACTTCTTTTCCATAAGAACCACCTATTACGTTGATAAAGTAGCTAAATTTTGTTATCAACGAGATGGCACGCATGTATGGAGTGCCTCCATCGATCGTTCTGATCGAGATACTCGATTTACTTTGAAATTATAACAAGGTATTCAGAAGAGCAATGTAAATAAGTGTTAAAGACCTCTCATGAATTCGGGACAAAGAGTTCCTAAATGATTCCCTAACGTGTGATGTGATGAGATTCGGAATGAAGGGTAAGTTGAGCCCAGGTATACAAGACCTTTTGAGATCCTGGAGCGCGTTGGAGTGGTAGCTTATCGTTTAGCATTACCACCATCAATGTCTCATCTGCATAATGTCTTCCACGTTTCCATGTTAAGGAAATATATAGAGGACACTTCTCACATTCTTCCGGTCCACAAAGTGGAGATCTCAGAGAATGTGCAGTACGAGGAGCCAGCAGTTGCAATTCTCGACAGGAAAGAGAAAATTTTGAGGAACAAATTAATCCTCTTGGTGAAAGTGCAATGCAAAAGGCACAATGTCGAAGAAGCGACATGGGAACTCGAAGAAGAAATGAAGAAAAAGTACCCATCATTTTTTCTAAGTTTCGAGGACGAAACTTCTTTAAGGGGTTAGGGGTTGTGAGACCCGACTTTGTACACGTCAGCCTCTGAAAGAAAAATCAATAAATAATATTTAAGGGTGACGAAATTTCGGAATAAGAATATTCGAGTAAACTCGATATTTTTTTTTTTCCGAATAAAATTATTCGGAACATACTCGGAGATTTAAAAATCACAAGTGTGAAAATTAATTCCGAAATCCCTTAAACATATTCAAGGTAACGAGAATTAATGGGAATTTTCTCGGTTATTTTTCCATAATATTTTCAATTAATTAAGGACAAGTTTGTGAGGTTTTATTTTGAAGGGACTAAAGTGCAACAAATAAAGGATGAGATTGAAAGGAAAAAATGGAAAAGGGGCTGTTTGGAGAGATACGTGGCCATTTAAGACGTGGGCCACATGTCCACATGTGGCTCAAGAGAAACTTGCCACGTGGATTTCTTCTCCTTCTTTCTCACTCTCATTTTCGATCTCTCTCTCTCTTTTTTCCTCTTCTTCTTCGCGTCACTCGGCCGAAAGAACCAGACAAAGAAAAAAAAAATCCAAGACAACCATCACCGAGCCATTTCTCTCGGTCGCTCAACCCACATCGCCATCCTTTCCTCTTCCCTTCTTCTGCTTCACTTGCGCTCGGCTATCCGCCCCACCACCGAGCCGCGCGCGCGCCACCAGTCGAGAGGAGAGAAGCGCCGGGCGTCTTTAGAGCTCCGGCGAGGAAAAAAAGAGTGAGGACGGTCCAAATAGTCTGACTCTTCAAGTGAGATTCAGACGGACGAGCGGGAACCGGACGAGTCAAAGGCAATGAAGACGGATTTTGAAATTTTCGAGAAAAGAGTTATCATAGTTAAAGCTCGATAAACTCTTCTCTCGACGCTTCAGGACGTGCTAGAAGGTCTCGGGAAGCGTGTAAAGCAAAGAGACTCCGGAATTCACCAAGTTCTCCGACGAACTATTCCGGGTAAGTGGGATTTAAGTTTGAGGCACCAACTGGGAATGGTGCCTAGTAGAATAATTGTTTATGTTTCTTCGTTTAATCCTAAAACAAAGAGAAACCCTCAGTTAGATAAGATGATCGAATAAGGCTTCGGCCACTAACTAATAAGATAATAAAATGATAGGGTTAAACGATTAGCGGGTTAAGAACCTTGAAGCCTTTAAAGCTATGATAAGCTTCTGTTATAGGTTTTACCCCTTCGTCCTGATGAGAGGACAACAGGAGGAGGAAAGACGGTGTCCTTCAGATTCAATCCCGAGAGGAACTGTTCTAGGAGAAGGTCCAGCCTCACAGCTGTCGACAACTCCTTCTAAAATACTTAAAGAGCCATACAGTGAAATTAATAATAATGACGGGCTTTATCCCGATAAGATCTCCTCCTGTAATAAGATAGACAGGTAGGTTGTAGACAGCTCCTGTAAAACATAACAAACTCTTGTCGGCAATGTAGCGAGTGGCATTCCCGAAGGCCCTTTAATGGGAAGTCGATGGGTGGCTTCAGGTAAGTCGATGGGTGGCTTACCTGTCCTAAAGGAAATATGAACCCTGGATCGACCAGGGATTGGTGAGGGTTTGATTCCCTCTACCAAACGCGCGCTAAGGCCATCCTACATGTGCTAGTGGATCCCAGATGTTAAAACTTCGGCTTTCCGAGAGCTAGGCTCGAGTTTTCGGAATAGCCTACTCATCTCTCATGAGCGGCTGCGGACTGAAGTGTCGATTGGGCCCAGTCCACTGATGTAAGGCGCCGGGATGCGTGAGATGGATGAGATTTTGAGGAAACCGGAGAATGACGGATTCCTGAATGAATGAATGAACTTCGATATGACATTGCTCTTGTTAGCCAGTTAGATAATTTCTTTGATGCTGAATGATCGTTATTCTTCTAAGTCTGTTGCCTGCTATTGTCATCTGCATTCGTGCATCTCATGTAGCACTAGGTTAGATATCCTGCTTACTGAGTCGGTGTGACTCACCCCACAATACCCCCCTCCCTGTAGATGAAGGAAGCTCAGGCGAAGCGAAAGTGCTAGTCAACGTAGATCTCATGACGACCTGCGGCAAGGACGGATACATGTAGAAAAGACATGTAAGGTTTTATTTTCTTTAAAACCAGTTTGAACCCTATTTCTAGTCCTTTTGATATTAAGTAAGTATTTTCTTAAAGTTTTGTAAAATTTAAACACGCGCTGAAGGCCTAGGCCGTGTTTACGAGTAGCGGTCATAAGTAGTTTGTAAAGCATTTTAAAAAGAAAAGAAAAATTTTACCGTATTTTTCTACAAACTGCTCATGACTTCAATGCTACTCTTTTCATAAATTGTGGTTTATAAATAATGAATGATTTGATAGTAGATGAGTATAGGTAAAGGTCGCGATCCGAGGGCGACGGGTGTCCTGCGGGTCGTGACAAAAGTGCTAGCAATCTATCGGTTCTGGAATCAACCCTTAGGTGAGTGAACATTAACCTTCTTTCAGGAAGGCTGGATTCCGTATCTGTAAATCACTTCCCACTCGAATCATGCTCTGAGAAAACTCCCAAGACATAAGCTGTGATTAGCATGAAAAGCCTTTTAGCGAATGAGTCAAAGAGCTCAATAACATAATCCAGTGTCCATGATCACTTCAGGATTTAGATCAAGTCTCACTGTGACCATCATAGTGGCCTCGGTTAGTGTGTCGTAACGGTCCTTAAACGACATATCTACACCAAGACCTGTCCAGGTCGTACACTTACCACAAGTGTAGAATGCTCCTACATAGTGATCAACATTCACCTATGTGTTCCACATATATGACTTTAGATATAGCTTTCTAGGCGTATATTAGTCATCGACCATGTTTTAGCACACCGCCCGAACTCACGTGTTCAACACGTGATTCAGTTAGATACGGAGGCTATGGAAGATAGTTGTTATTGATTCTAATTGTTTAGAACTTAACCCACTAATCATATAATGCTAATAAAGTAATCTTATTATCGAATTTAGTAATCATTTATTCATTATCTTCAAGTGGGCAATATTCCCAACAATCTCCCACTTTGACCAAAGAAGATAAGTTTCCTTCAGCCAATTTAATTCTTTGCCATCATTGTAGACGGTTTAGACCTTGACCCAGGATTGAGATTCCCATCATATGGATTCCCACTTTTATCTATACTCTATCATTTATGTCGATCTGACATATGTCCCATTATTCTAGTTCATGCATTTTTGCAAGTGATCTTTGACTTACCATTTAAGGTCAAGTCAAATTGTCCATAGTAAATAAATTTACTTTAGAACAAATTAACACTTCGCATACCTTTAGATTATACACCAGACTTTATATCTATAGATAACAAATCTCCCTATCAAGGTGTACATCCCTTTGGTGCCAAAACAGGTTGCACCATTGCATGGTTTGATCTCATCACCACTTACTATAGTGTGATTTATTGAACGTGTTTAAATAAGAACTTTATTGACCTATTTCCATTACTTGATTATTTATAGTTCATCCTTGTTTGTCGTGTTCATATTCAATATATACACAGGACTTTAAGGATTTACTATATTTAAATAACTAAGTATCTCACTATTTCTAGAAGTTACTGTGTTTACAACACATGTAGTTATTCTCGAAAATACGACATTGTCTAAGGTCTAATTATTAGTCCTTTTTAAAGACAATGTTGATAGTCTCAACATTGAGCTCATACCTTATATCAATAAGTATGTTTGAGACATAATGGAACGAGCATGTCGTTCTAAATTTAATTTTAGAAACAGTTAGCTCAGTCAATTTATTTGTGTCATAATGAGGTCTAAAACTATAATAGTAATGACTTTATTCATGACACTTGTTTAGGAGCTTCACTTATTGATCATTCTCAAAATATCGATTATAAGAAACATCCATGTACAATCATGACTAGTTTGTTAAGTACTTAGGATCTACCTTTCATATTTAAAAAGGTTTAGTAGTATAACTACTTCGATCCATGTCTTTATGTTATTGGAACTTCATCCTCAAAGGACAGTTCATCTTCAATTTTGAAGATCCCTAATGAAGTGGTTTGGGGTATCAGAAAGAAGAGTATCATTGATGATAATGTCTCTCCTTAAGGGCTCAATCCCTTACCTTATAGCTTATAAAGCTTAAACCATTTCATTAATCCTTTTATAGACCTCTCTATTCCTTTAAGCTAATAGCTTAACAGGTAGATCTATTAAATATGGGCTGATAAATTTTAGACAAGTTAGTATGATCGAGAGTGATATCTCAAGATCATGTCTTTCCATTAAGGAAAGTTTATTGTTAATGAGAGTGCAAGGATCCATTCTAGGATGCTCCCACTAGGTTATTGATTTTAACGACAAGATAATTCAAAATTATCCTTCCTTTCAATTCATTAATTTATGTGGCAAGGTAATCATTGATTACTCTTCCACTTTAATTATTGAATAATGCATATACATTCCGGTTAAGGATGCCATCTTCGATTATGGGTTTAATCCTATGAAGGATGTTGCTATTTATTGAACAACAAGTGGCTAGATTTCATTAAAGAAAGCTCCCACTATTTTATTGAACAATAGTGACTAGAATCCAATTAAGGATACCCCCACTCAATAATATTGGTTATTTAGTGGCTAGGTTCCATTTATGGATGCTCCCACTAAGTCAATGAATAAGAGTAGCTAGGTTCCAGCTAAGGCTGCTCTTACTCGATTATTGAATTTTAGACTGGCTAGGTTCCAATTAAGGATGCTCCCACTCAATCAATACGAATATTAGTGACCAGGTTCCAATTAAGGAAGCTCCCACTAATTTAATTCATCATCAACACTGACTCTTAGTTGTGCCTCCTTTATTACTTATTATTCGCACAAGTCATTGTCTAATAATGGTAATAATTATTTAGACGTTTTCAAAGCTCTAAATAGTTCTTAAACAATAAAACATATTCAACATAAGAATTTAATGAAGCAATAAAAGCTAATTAAATTCTAACAGAGATAATAACTTAGAAAATATTTATATTTATTTATTGTGCTTCTATATAGCATATGAACGGAAAAACGTGACCTTCATATTCTATATCTTTTTCATAAGGACATAAACATTCATGCATATTCAGATATCATAAAAGCAATCAAGGCATTCAATTATAGAAGGAAATATTTAAAGACACAACCATGTGTTCATAAATAATGTAATAAAACATAAAGAAAGAAAGATTCATCCTTTCTGGAATAACCATAAAGGCTACAGTCCAGAAAACCTCGGATTATTAAATGACACATCCCATGTTCAAAAATAAATCCAAAAATGAAAGTAATAAAACTAGCGGGAAATTAGATCTTCAAACGGAGCATGAGCTTCTCTACAATTCGGGCTTGAATCCGACATTGTTTAGCAAGCTCGTCTACACACGTGTGCTCCATCAGATCTGCTCTGCAACAAGAAAAGAAGTATGCTCATGAATAATTATCCTCAAAACATTTTTAGGATATCTTTAATCATGAATTTTAAGGTACCATACCAGCATTCTTCTTGTTTTTCTCAAGCTCAGCTAAGTACAAAGGACAATGCCTCTTCCAATGGCCTTCAGTGTTGCAGTGGTGACATTTACCAATGCTTTCTCGCTTCTTTTCTTTTCCTTTTCCACTTCTCTTGAAGTTCTTCCTTTCCTTCTTAGCGGGACCTTTCCCCTTTGAAGTATTCGGACGTGCCTTAGATGACTCAGCACCAGAAGTCAACATCTTCTTGGTTTTAGGCGAAGAACTCTTGTAAGCATAGAGAGCTGACCCTTTGTTCTTCCCATGTCGAGTGATAGACTCGAAAGTCTGTAGTTCATTCAACAGCTGAGACAGTCCATACGTCAACTTGTTCATGATGTAGTTGGACGTAAACTGTATGAAGTCACTCGAAAAGGAATTCAGGATTATTCCCACCTAAGTAACCTCATCCATCTGTGCCCCATGGAGTTCAGCTTCGGTGAAGTAGTTAGTCATCTTCATGACATGATCCCTCACCGGAGTTCCCGCAGTCATCCTAGTGCTAGTGCACTTACGGGTGAGCTCAATGCGGGCTTGCTCGCTTTGCATCCCAAACATTTGTTGCAACGAGTCAAGGATCTCCACAGCGGTCTCCTTCCCTTCCATCTTAGTTCGTAATGCATCAGATATGCTTGCGAGCATGTAGGCCACCGCCTTGTTATTGGCAGTAGTCCACTTGTCATAGTCCTCCCTCAAGTTCTTGGAGACACCATGAGCAGGAAGATGAGGTCTGTCTTCAGTGAGGATAAAGCGAATGCTTTCACTCACAAGCACAATGTTGAGATTCGACTTCCACTTAGAGAAGTTATCTCCAGTCAGGACGTCTTTCGACAACAGGGCCATAATAGGGTTCGACATGATTACTAAAAACATAAAAGTACATTTATTAACAATATGAAAAGAAACAACTATCAATATAATTTAGGAAATAAAAACTATAATGCAAACATGCACAGGATAAAATACTAATCAAAAGAACCCAGTTTTTATATTCCAAGGTAATTCGACTAATAGCCACAGTCCGTTTCACTCTGGTGACGTAACGGAGTGCACCTAGTGAAAATGAGAACCATCTCAGATTAGTGAGCAATCATAGTACATGCACCTTCATAATTATGCTCACTAACTACCAATTTTATAGGAATCTTTGGCCACATGAGCAACCACCGGTTGGTTCATGCATGAGTCAACCCAACATTTCAGTGAAAGAAATCTAGCTCATACGCACTAGTACACGTAGAGATCAACCCTCCCACCTATCGTCAGAGACACAACCTTGGTATTGGAATAAGAAAAGCCCTTCCGAATGGAACTGACCACCATGTTTAGAAAACCGCCGGTCACAAGGGGATCTTTCATCCTCACGGTGTTGTGTCAATGTTGGAGACCTACGACTCAATATACTTTCAGTATTTTAATTTTCCTAGCATTAACTTTAATCTAGGTGATCCACTCGAGTTAACTAAGTCATATTAAAAACTCGAGTGTTTCTAAGCTACCCTTAAAAATAGATGTTTCGATATAGCTTAGTGATTAGGAATTCGTGACATCTAGTCTTGATTATCCTAAAAGTATTCCATCACGGAAAAAGCTCCCAGAAGAGAAGGTGAGACACTAGGTCTTCTTAAGTACCTCTCAGCTTAGCCTCTTATCGGCTTGGTGACAGAGCTCTCCGATCCGTTCAACTCATTCATTAACTATCCTAATCCAATTAGACAATTTTAATGAATGAAAGTCCATGACAACCATTATCATACGATACATGATCTAAGTTATAGCATACAAGCATGGCATAGTAATTAAATAAACAAGCAAGAGCATGCAAGAATGGTTTGATTCGGATTGATCGTTTCCTATTTGATTCTATAAAGTAAATCAAGATGAGCCCAATCATATTGGCCCATGGATTCAATTGGGCCCATTCATTAAAATTAATTTATCTAATTTTTTTATCGAAAAATTAATTAAGTAAGAGCCCATTCTAATGTCCCATTTAAAATAAATCGATATCATAATCATTTATTTTGTAATGTTTTAAATAAAAATCATTAGGGCTCAGCCCATACAATTAATTAAGTAAAACATTTAAAAACTTAATTTTTTTTTCGGTAAATTTTTTTTTTATTGAGTGGGCCCGTGGGCCCACTAGGGTTTCCGGGCTGAGGCCCGGACGAATCCTCTAATCTTGACCTAGGTCAAGACTAGATTTGAGGCTGCACCGGACCGCCGCGGCCACGAGGGCGCGGCCCGGCACGAAGAGGACCGCCGAGACTTGTCACAAAATTTTGTGACAAGTTTTCTTGTGGCGTAGTCGTGGAGGCTTTCTTCGTCCGTCATGCTTCTTCGTTTTGTGTCCGTCTCTCGCCGATCGTCGTGATCAAGAACGTCGCACCATCGGATTACAACAATAATAATAATAATTACATAAAACCTATACCCTTTGAATTTCGGGTTTACAAAAAATCTAGAAAAGCGAGAATCAAATATTCTACGATCAAACCACGAATCACAATTCACATATCATATATTGAATTGCATGAAATTCACATCCACATATAATTTCATTCAAACCATATTTAAATTAATTACAAGAACGAATCGATTAATTAATCATAACATCTAGCTCTGATACCACTTGTCGGTGGATCGAGCGCGCATCGGACACGAACAATCGCTCCGATGCGACTCGTTGGAGATGATTCCACCATATAACCATATTAATACGGAAAAATAATTAATTACGCTCATCATAAGCTAATTAAATTATGGATATAATTAACAAGATCTAGTTATGTTTAATTAATTAATTCACGAGAGCATATACGTCAAGCAACCGATATAAGAGTAAACGAGTACTTACATTGATTTTCGGTTCAGCTACAGAACGCTCCAATCCAATCGCGTACTCCTTACGTCATCTTGATGAAGGACTCGAGGATGACACCTTAGTCTTCCGAAACGTAATCTCCGAGACGAATAAGAAAGATGAGTGGGCACAGTCTTTATCTCACTAGATCACGAAACTAGGTGTTTCGAGATCTCTCTCTTATTTTACTAAGAATGGAAACAAATTTCCGAGGGGAGGGAGAGGCAGATGCACGGCCAAGGGAGGCTAGTGATGCACGAAATTTCTCTCAAAAATTCCTTAAAATAATTGCTTATTTTTGCCTTCTCATGAACTCCTATTTATAGTAGTAAAGGAGATATTCATGGAATCTTGCAGAATATTTTATTTCCTTTTATTGTGTTCACACTAGTGGATTAAATCTAGGCCATTGGATCTCAACAAGTGAATCCTACTTTTTCTCTCATCCATCAGATCAATATCTATGAGATATTATTCTTTTATTTAAATAGAGAATAATTTATTTACTGAGATAATAAAGGAGAATATATTATTCTCCTAAATATTCTCCTAAATACTTTCCTTTAAATAAGGAGAAAATATAGGACAATATCTTATATTTTTCTCTCTCCTTTATTTAAACAACTAAAGAGAAAATATTGGTAAATACCAATTATGTATTTTCGAATTTGATGGCACACGGCCAAGGAGATTTGCGCAAACCCTAGTGCCAAATAACCAAATTCGAATTTTCCATGTGTGCAAGGCCCAATTGCTTAAAACCCAATTAATCATTTATTTACTTGGTCCAACAATAAACAAATAATTAATAATTGTTTATTTACTTGATCAAACAATAAATAAACAATTCTACCATAAATATTTATTTAATTCTGCGAATACCCGTTTTCCAGAATTAATGCTGTCAATCACAATTACAGCAAGTGAGATTAATAATGATAAACATTGTTATACGAAAGTTCTTATCCGCCTTTATCAGAGCCGAATCGAGGACTATGGACCTAGTAATAGAAGCTTAACAAATCCCATGAAAAAGACGAAATAGTCATTTCTCTTTTGTCCATCGATTCGTCTAATCTTGGTCAAATACTCCACCTTGTAAGCCAAGACTGAACTCTCCTTTATACTAGAATTATATTTACTCATCGTGACGAGTGTCCACTGATATAGTCAGTTCGTGATCAAGATCCTCCAGGTTCAACCCGTGTCAAGAGAAGTCAATTTTTCCGTTATACTTTTCTTGATACATATCAGCCCTAAGCATTGTTGCTTCCCCAGCGAAAGATTCTTTCGAACGTTACTTACTTCGAAAGTGCTAGCAATCTATCCGTTCTGGAGTAAACCCTTAGGTGAGTGAACATTAACTTTCTTTCAGGAAGGCTGGATTCTGTATCTGTAAATCACTTCCCACTCGAATCATGCTCTGAGAAAACTCCCAAGACATAAGCTGTGATTAGCATGAATAGCCTTTTAGCGAATGAGTCAAAGAGCTTAGTAACATAACCCAGTGTCCATGATCACTTCAGGATTTAGATCAAGTGTCACTATGACCATCATAGTGGCCTCGGTTAGTGTGTCGTAACGGTCCTTAACCGACACATCTACACCAAGACCTGTCCAGGTCGTACACTTACCACAAGTGTAGAATGCTCCCACATAGTGATCAGCCTTCACCTATGTGTTCCACATATATGACTTTAGATATAGCTTTCCAGGCGTATATCAGTCATCGACCATGTTTTAGCACACCGCCCGAACTCAGATGCCCAAAACGTGACTCAGTTAGATACGGAGGCTATGGAAGATAGTTGTTATTGATTCTAATTGTTTAGAACTCAACCCACTAATCATATAATGCTAATAAAGTAATCTTATTATCGAATTTAGTAATCATTTATTCATTATCTTCAAGTGGGCAATATTCCCAACAAGTACTTCACCAATAGGTCCTGTTAAGAATCACGTAGTGAGTCCAAACTCTGAATTTCTCAAATGAGAATACGTAAGCTATGAAATCACATGTCTCATTTCAGGATTGAGTTAAGCATGATGCAATTCATACGTAGTGACTTCGAGACATAAGAGGTTAAATGGTTTGTTCTTATTCTGTCTCTAGAAGTGCACTGGTCAATTCAGTATCTTCAGATGATACCTAGAAGAACTATAGAGTCTCCAACTCTCTATGCCCCATAACCAGACATCATAGATTCTCATAACAATTGTACTCAGATCAATAGTCCTTTGATCCTTAGATTACGAATATTTTGTTTTAAGCAAACCATGAAGAGTTTGTTCATACAAATCTACATATGTCTCTTCATATGTTGTTAGGTTTGTTTAAGGACTAAAGACTATAGATTATCATAAAGCTTCAAACAGACAAGGAAGAATGAATAACGTTTCAACTTTTATTAATGATTCAGCAGTTACAAGCAAGAGTCTTCATGAGACTCTATTACATCAAATGTACATAAGTAAAGACTACTACTATTCTTGTGGTCACCATTGACAACAAACTCCCACTTGACTCAAAGAAGATGGGAGTAGTCCTTCATGCCTAATCCCTCTCGATGCTGGTCGAAGAACTTGTTCGCTAGGACCTTTTGGTGAATGGATCTGCCAGGTTGTCCACCGTTGAGATCTTCTTCACCTCCACGTCTCCGCGATACACGATCTCGCGAATCAAATGGTATTTCCTCTCAATATGTTTAGAGCGCTTATGGCTTTGAGGTTCCTTTGAGTTAGCGACAACCCCACTGTTATCATAATAAAGGGTCATGGGCTCATCGACATTTGGATGAACACAACAGCTCCACCATTGAGGATGAACACAGATACCAAAATGGATTTCCTGGAATCCTTATTCGCTTGAAAATCAGAGTCGGTATATCCCGTCATAGTCATGTCAGTACCTGAATATGTATGCATCAAGTTCCTAGTTCTCCAAAAATACTTAAGAACATGCTTAACAGCTATCCAGTGCTCGGGTCCAAGGTTAGATTGAAAACAGCTAATTACTCCAACTGCAAAGCAGATATCTGGCCTAATGCAAAGCATAGCATACATGAGACTTCCTACGGCTGAGGCGTAAGGAATTTTTCTCATGTCCTCAATCTCTTGTGCAGTCTTGGGAGACTGGTCCTTAGAGAGTGAGACTCCATGCCTAAAGAGTGTTTGGCCCTTCTTGGAGTCTTGCATCGAGAAGCGATCCATCACCTTATCAATATAAGATGCTTGAGAGAGCGACAAAGTTCGGTTCTTCCGATCTCGAAATATTGGATCCCCAGAATGTACGCGGCTTCTCCTAGATCCTTCATATCGTATTGCTTTGCAAACCAGACCTTAACCTCAGATAACTTACCCACATCATTACCTATGAGTAATATATCATCGACATATAGTACCAGAAACACAACTTTGTCTTCGTGTATTAACTTGTAAACACACGGCTCATCTATTGACTGCTCAAAACTGAAGCTCTTCACATTTTCATCAAATCTAATATTCCAAGACCTAGATGCTTGCTTTAATCCATAAATGGACTTAAGCAACTTACAAATCTTGGTCTCTTGACATTTTTCCATGAAACCGTCTGGTTGAGCCATATAAATGCGTTCGTAAAGATTACCATTCAGGAAGGCAGTCTTGACACCCGTTTGCCAGATCTCATAATCGAGAGCTGCAACTATGGATAGAAGTATGTGTTGTCAATGGTGCCCACAAGAAGAGTAGTAGTGTCTATTTATGTACATTTGATGTCATATAGTCTTACGAAGACTCTTGCTTGTAATTGCTTATTCATTAATAATAAAGTTGAAACGTTCATTCATTCTTTCTTTGTTTGAAGCTTTATGATAAAACCTTAGTCTTTTAGTCCATAAACAAACTTAACAACTTACGAAGAGACAAATGTAGATTTGCATGAACAAACTCTTCGTAGTTTGCTTAAAACGATATATTCGCAATCTTAGGGTCAAAAGACTATTGACCTCAGTATGATTGTTAGAAGAATCTATGATGTCTGGTTATGAGGCATTGAGAGTTTGGGACTCTATAGTTCTTCTAGGTATCTTCCGAAGGTACTGAATTGACCAGTGCACTTCTAGAGACAATATAAGAACAAACCATTTAACCTCTTGTGTCTCGAAGTCACTATGTATGAATTGCATCATGCTTACCTTAATCCTGAAATGAGACATGCCATTTCACACCTTAGTATTCTCATTTGAGAAAGTCAAAGTTCGGACTCACTATGTGATTCCGAACAAGGCCTATTGGTGAAGTACTAAGTTGTGAGTATGTCATGAGTAACTTTATGAAGTTCTCATAGATATGGAATTCATGTACAAGATTGCTGAAATGCAATGTATGTCACCTAATGCTTTGTTCCTTGGAGTGTGAATAAATGAACTGGCCAGTGTCCAAATTGAGTCCTGACTCTTTTGGATGAAACAATGTGACTTGTTAGCTCCTCGTCAATACATTGTTTCTAACTTATTCACAAGCGACAAAGGAGTTGAGGAAATAACAGCTAGAAGGGTAAAATGGTAATTTAGTAAATCCCGACTAGCTGATGACATTCGTGAAGGGTAAACATAGATAATATTCAGTGGATCCGCTCATCATAATTAGGTCGAATTCTTGAGTAGAAAACAAATTCATTTGAACCGAGAGATTTTCAGTGTCAGCTCTTTAGTGGAGTCAGTTGGCATTAAGCTAAACTTGGAAAAGGTTTGTGAACTTTTGAGTCCAAGTGTTTAGCTCAAGCTTTGTTCATTTGGGTCCATGAGGTCACTGTCACGAATCACATCGATAGGAATAGTTAAACTGGAAGCTAAGTCAAAACAAGAACGAAAATAGTCAAAATGGTATTTTTGTCTTTTGAGACATATGATGAAATGAATGTCAATAAATTTTTTGACAAGTTCATTTGATGACTTAAAGTCACTCGGCCATAACTTGATTATTGGGCCTTGTGAATTAATTTCATTTCATAAGAATTTTATTGAAAATTCTTAATGGGCTTTTCTCATGTTGTCATGAACAAATGAAGAAGCTTCTAGAAGCACATTCTAGATGAGAATAGGCGCCCATAATACCCAAGGAAAGAGAGTTTATTTTGTGCATAAATGTATCAAGATACTTGCCAAAAGAAAAAGAGGAAATAAATTTCCTCTAGAAGGAAAGCATAACTTCGGCCAAGAGAGAGACAAAGCAAGGCTTGGAACAAAATAGGAAACAAATCCAAGGCTTATTGAAGCCTATGTTGGCCGAGCATCTCAAGTGGGAAAATAGGTAATTGGCTCATGAATATGTGATATTCTATAGAAGAGGAAACTACCTTATAGAAGGTGAGACCTCTCCTATAAATAGGAGCCTCATTTCCTCACATTTCATTCATCCAAGTTTAAGAGATTTGAGAGACTCTCTCTCTAGAACTTGTGGCCGAAAATCCTCTCTCTCTCTAGTTTATTTTCGATTTTTTCTTGTCTTGGCACCTAGGTCCTCACTCGACCTAGTGTTTAGCTCTGCGACTTCGAGACTCGTTCTTAAGTCGTAGTGTTTAAAAGTGCCCACTCACTGATTCCTTCTTTTCGAGTGATTTAGTGATAGAAACTTTCGTGGTTGCTCGAGGTGCCGAGGAAAGAAAGAGAGACGTGCTGCGAGGGGAGACGAGCGTTGCAAACTTTCCAAAAGCTTCTTCAAATTTCAAGCTTCAAGAAAGGTTAGTATACTTCTAGCTCATATTAGTTTTTAATTACATGTACTTGCTCTTTGTCTAGGTTAGTAAAAACTGTTTTTACTTGTAAAGAAATTTTTTAAAATTCCGTCGCTTCCCGAAGCGTTTAATATTTTTCTTAAACCCTAGATCAATTCCAATAAATGGTATCAGAGCTATGGTCAAAGATTACCATGTACATGTTTTTAAAATTATGAGCTTGAAAATCGTTTTCGAAAGTTTACTAATTTTGTGACAAGTTAGAATTGTAATCTTAGATTTTTTCTTAATTTAATGCTCTTGTCTTTAAAATAAAAAGCATGTTGATTTTCTATGAGTTTGGGATGTTTTTAAAACACATTAGAATCAGTTCTAAAAGTTTTTAGTTTTTTATATTGAAAAACGTGTTTTAAAGGTTTGAGAATTTTCGAGTAAAATTTTGTGACTAGTTTTGATATCTTGCTAGTTTCTTATTTTTACTTGAATCGTTTTATGCTTGTTGTTATTTCTTTTATATCATGTTATTACCTTGCTAATAAAACACAAATAAAAGCTTTAACAACCTTCATAAAACGTTCCGTTACACTCGATTCTTTTTCGCACCTAAAAAGGACCAAGCTTTAATTTATTTCTTTTTCTTCGAGCTGGAGTAAACCCGCATTAAAAGTGGCATAACTCTCTTCTCAGAAATCTAAATTTAATGATTCTTGAATAAAATTAAAGCTCTGTCTGTCCTCTGTCCAATGCCACCGGTTTCAGCTCAAAAGGATATCGGAGCCGCCAGATATGGCGTTTTTACTCCGAGGTGCGCAGCTGTCTGAAACTCCAGTTTTTTTTTGAAATCCGGATTTTCAAACCCCACTACCATGAGTTATAGAACTCTAATGAGAAAATTTTCTTGAGCAAAAATGTTTTTCATATGATTATAAACATGATGTGTAAGATTAAAATGTTTTGATTTTTGAAAGTTTAATTGAAATTGAATTTTTACAAAACTAGTTTGAATTTTGAAAAACCGTTTTCACTTTCAAACTTGAAAAATATTTTGTCATCCAAATCAAATAAATTTTCAAAATGTTTTCAAAACTATATCTGTATCACATATGTTCAAAATCTATATGCTCTTGAAAATTTGAGTGGGAGGTCTCCTTGTAGACAAGCCGAAAAATAAAAAGATGTGTAATCTCAAACTTTCTAGTGTTCGAGTGAGTTGAAGTTCACACTTCCCTCACGCACTTTCCCGAAATAGAAAATAGGAAAAGATCGAGTATGTACCTTGTGCCTTTATGCACTAATACTGCTCTGAACATATCGATCTAGGATTCTCTTCTAGTTGTCCGCTCTATCGCTCTCTAACTAGGAAATCCGTTTCCGAACTTATAAGAGTCGATGAACCAACTCCAAAAACTAAGTGGGAGGGTTATACTTGTTGTTTGTAACCCACGATCCCCAACACTAATGAAAGAAGCAATTAACGTGGGACAAAGAGCCGCTCTTGCGACCCTCACTTAAATGGGAGTACTCCAAGGCGTTATTGCTTCGATCATTGCTCAATGAGCTACGTCCGAGAGTGAGACGATGATGGCAAAGCCTCCCCTTGGGGGATTGTTTTTCAAAGTTGACATTTTGGACTAAGTGGTTGGTTGCACACTTAGGCTCAATCCCTAGTAATCCTCCCTTGAGGCTCTGCGAAAGGATGTGAGTGATCAAACCAATTTAAAAGGTGGCTAGTCAAAATAGATGTATTGACATCTTGGCTTAGCATTAATGATGTGTCATTTACTTATAAAAGGAGATTTTTTGCGGCCTTCTCTTGAGGGAGTAAATTATCGTTTGGTTTATAACACCTTTGGATTTTATAAAAGTCTTAATAAAACTTAAATCCTAAACCAAAGACTAATCATAAACTTGTTTCAACTTATATAGGCAATATCTCAACCATCTCTCTATCTTTCTTTCCTCGATCAAACTCGAAAACGAAAACTACGTAGATTCGAAACGTAACCTCGACATAATACCTTCCGTTAACAAGCAGAAATGGGTACTCACCACCCCGTGTCCTCCTCTGACGAATGATGATTCAACTCAAGAGGACAATGACGCCTTAGCGGCCAGGCTTCGATCCGATGAGATTGTGAGGTGCTATATCTTGGCATCTATGAACAATATGCTGAAAGAGCAACATCGTGACATCGAAACTGCCGCTGACATGCTCTACAATCTCCTTGAGATGTTTGGAGGGCAAAGGCGTCAAACAAGGCTACAAGCAGTCCGACAGTTTATGAACTGTCATATGCAGGCTAGGACTCCTGTTGGAGACTTCATGATACTGATCATTAGTTTTCTAAATAAAATGGAAATCCTAGGATCTGAGATTGATGGGAAGAATATCATAGATATGATCTTAGAAACTCTCCCCGCATCTCTTGATACCTCCAAGATGAACTACTTCATAAACAAGCTGGAGTACACTGTTACCAAGCTTATGAAGGGACTTCACACTGCTGTAGGTCTCACTAAGAGAAAGAGGAATCAAGGAGAGGCACATGCTACTGAGCAAAAAGCCTCCGCCTCTGGAACTAAGAATAGACCTTACAAAGCCGATAAAAAGAACTGTCCTGCCTATCTCAAAGCAAAGGAACATAGTATTGTACTAGTTACCGAAGCATGCTTAGTAGCTGATAATGTATCAACGTGGATTCTTGACTCCGCTGCTACTAACCATATTTGTTGTTCCTTGAATGGTTTCAAGAAAACCAAAAGCTTAGAGGAAGGCGAGTTTTGTTTCAAATGGGGTGATGGGAGCCTGGTGTCTGCAAAGGCTGTGGGATCCGTGACGCTGTCTTTTGAAGACCACACTTTAAACTTGAATAACGTTTATTTTGTTCCTACCTTTGGGAAGAACTTAATATCCATTGCTCGTCTACTCGAGCAAGATTATTGTTTAAAGTTCATAAAGAATGGAATTCGTATTTCGTTTCCTGATAATTCTTTTGTCACTGATGCATGTATGAAGAATGCTCTTTTCTACATCTATCCCACTCAACATTCTCTTTTAGACACCGAAATAGATAATGATCTAATTAGGGAGCCAAAGAGGATCAAACTTTCTGAATCCTCCGATCTAACAAAATCAACACACCTATGGCACTTAAGACTTGGTCATAACAGTCTAGAAAGGATTAAGAGACTTGTGAGGGATGGTCCACTCCAAGCCTCTGCAATAGGTTCACTACCTACTTGTGAATCCTGCATAGAAGGAAAAATGACTAAGCGACCTTTTCTCCGATAAGGGTCGAAGAGCCACTGAGTTGCTGGAACTAATACATTCTGATGTATGTGGTCCCCTCAGCCAACATGCACGTGGAGGATACGAATACTTCGTTACCTTCACTGATGATTACTCACGATATGGGTTTGTCTATTTTGCTCAAACACAAATCCGAGACCTTTAACGTATTTAAGGTCTTTAGGGCTTTAGTGGAAAAGCAAACTGGCAAAGTGATCAAAACCCTTCGATCTGATCGAGGTGGTGAGTATATGTCTGGAGAGTTCGATGACTTTCTTAAAGAAGAAGGTATCGCTTCTCAGCTTACCGCACCTGGCACACCTCAACAAAACGGAGTGTCAGAGAGAAGAAACCGAACTCTCATGGAGATGGTTAGATCAATGATGAGTTACTCATCACTCCCGCTTTCCTTTTGGGGATATGCCCTTGAAACAGCCGCCTATATTCTGAACCAAGTTCCGTCCAAAACGGTTCCTGGTACTCCTTATGAACGATGGACTGGCCGTAAAGTGAATCTTGGCCGCATCCGAATTTGGGGCTGCCCTGCACACGTGCTGAGGCAAAAGACTAGCAAGTTGGCTAGTAGGTCAGAATTGTGCCTGTTTGTGGGATATCCAAAGGAAACCAAAGGTTTTACTTTCTATAGTCCCGAGGACGATAAGACTTTCGTTAGCACGAATGCTCATTTCCTTGAGGAGGACTTTGTGAAAGATGCAAAACCTAGAAGCAAAATTGTGCTTTTTACATTTGCGTCGATAGGTTATTTACCCAGATTTACATAAGTCATGTTTCAGTTTAACCAATAACATCAAAATATATAGGTCTTAGTAATGACAAAGTTTACTCATATATATGTTTCTCTGGATTAACGAAGAATCCAAAGTACCAAAAGAGTTAGCAAACATTAATCTCAAAATACACATCATTAAGTAATAGAATAAATTTTGAAATCCTGATGGTGAATTAAAAAGCAAGATAAACGGTTTAGACATCGTAGATGTTGAGTGAGAAACTAGGCTGGCTGCTTGGATTCTCATCAACCTGCTTTCGTGAAATATGGTGAATGTAGCATTGTTGGTTTCTTTATAACGCGTTTTGGTCTCTCATTGATGGCAAGCTTCACTGCAACTGGTTCGCCGTTCTTCTTGAGATGTAAATATGTGTAAATAAAGAAAAGGTCAAAAAACTTAGACGGTGTGATATTTACTCAGATTTACTGCAAAATATGTCGACTACTATTATTTTCTTCTAACATCCAAACTCAGCAGTAAATATGTGTAAATAAATATTTGATCCAAAAATCTTAGACTATCAAATATTTACTCAGATTTACTGCAAAATATGTCGACTACTATTATTTTCTTCTAACATCCAAACTCAGCAGTAAATATGTGTAAATAAATATTTGGTCCAAATAACTTAGACTATCCAATATTTACTCAGATTTACTGCAAAATATGTCTACTCCAATTTTTTCTTCTAACATCCAAACACCCAATTTTCTAAACGCATTCACAATGGCATATCGGGAAAACTAACACACTGATACATGATTTCATTTTACTGCGCATCAAGATATAGATATAACACATCAAGATTTATACATCAAACCCGTTCCAACAACATTTAAACATTCAAAAGGATTTACAATAAACATTGTAATCACTGAAGAACATGCATTATGTTTTTAAATCACAATAGTCGGTTCCCCAAATTTCGTGGTCATGAATAGGGTTATGTGTAAATGTTAGGATTATAGACCAATAATGCACGGACTCATAATACATAGGGAGAGGAATGTTCAATACCGTATATTTTCATAATCGATTCCAAAAAAGAACAATTTTTTCATAGTTTAATATGTAAATCGAGGTTGAATATTAGTAAATAAGAGTTCCAATTGCCAAAAAATCACACATGCATACCTGTTAGAGCCGGAGAGAGGAGGTGGTCTGAAAAATCGTTCCAGTTCATCGGTTGTCGCCAATGGAGTTCCTGTTCGTCGGAGAGAGGAGATGTTTTGAAAATATTTTTGAGATAGATTTTTTTCTTAATGGCAGATTGAATATTGGTGGAGAGATAATCGGTAATTAATTGCAGTTATTATTCCTCGATTCTCGTTTACACGTTACCTCTTTTATTTTTTTTATTTTTTTTTTAAGTCAACCGTGTGCTTATGGGCGGGAAAGCCTGAGCTTTTTAGTAAATGCAGATGTGTCTTAAATGATATCTGGCTATTTACTTAGTATTTACAAAACCTTGGCTATTTAGCAATGTTAAATGTTTGATTGGCTATTTTGCTAAATAATTGTTTTTTAATTGCCCTTTCATTGAAAAAAAAAAAAAAAAGTGGCGTATTTACGCCAATTTAAATACGTGAATGTGGCTATTCACCAAATTTTTATCAAACTTTGGCTAAATATGAAATTCAAAATGTAAATACATTATATTACTAATAAAGACCCATAGCAAAAAGAAATTATAATTACATAAATTGAGAACATAGCTAAATAACACTTCCAAAAGTTTTACATAGATTTTATTTTTATAATCATCATGCTTCTAAAGGCAGCAACGAAAGTTCCTGTTGGTGCGGCGAATGTATGACCTCCGCCGAGTTGGAGTTGAAACTTGTAATACTGAAGGTGAAAGTTCTTGAGAATGGCGTTTCATCCGAAGGTAGGATTAACTCGTTATATTCTTCGTTATAGCTACAAGAAGCTTTTGTATTGGAATTATGGAAACCCCCCAACTGCAGTGCTACTTCTTTCATGGTTGGTCGGTTTCTTCCGCTCAAATTCAAACACCTTAACGCGAGGTTTGCAGCTCTAACAATCTCTTCTTCTGGCGCATCTTCAACAATCCGAGCATCAACAATGTCGAAGAGATTGTTTGTCTCCATTGACATGACAAAATGAGTGGCCAAATTTGTTCCATCTTTTGTCCATGAAGAACTTGTTGCTTTCTCCCCTGTTAATAATTCACAAAGAACAACCCCAAAACTATAAACATCGCTCTTATCAGTAAACTGACTTGTTCTGAAATACTCTGGATCCAAGTAACCGAATGTTCCGCAGACTAACGTGGTAATATGTGAATGCTCTATAGAAATCGTTCTTGATGTACCAAAATCTGCAACTTTTGCTTGATATTTCTCATCGAGGAGTATGTTTGTAGACTTTATGTCGCGATGGTAAATGGGAATAGACGCGGCCGAATGCAAGTAGGAAAGTGCCGTCGCCACTTCAGCTGCAATCCGTGTTCGCATTTTCCACGTGAAAGTAAATTCTCGGTTCGACATATGAATATAACTGGAAAGTGTACCATTTGGGATGAACTCGTAAACAAGAAGCGGAACATCAGTCTCAAGACAAAACCCCAACAATTGAACGACGTTTCTGTGGTTGATTTGAGAAAGAATGACAACCTCGTTGATGAATTCTGAGAGTTTACTTTCGTCAACAATTTTGGACTTTTTCACGGCCACGGTTTTTCCGTCCTCCAACATTCCTTTGTACACGGTGCCCTGACCTCCGTGGCCAAGAACTCTTTCGATACTAAAATTATCGGTCGCCCTTTTCAGCTCATCTGATGTAAATACCTTGGTTGTTATTATCTTGTCTTCGTTAGATAATATTTGTTGCTGTAACAGCAGGCCTCCATTCCGTTTGAAATACTTCTGCTTCTGTTTGTTTCCTTTTAATTTCTTGGTCAGCTTGTATATGTGCCAAGGACCGAAAAGTAAAAGCATTGCTCCAAGTGCACTGCCAATACCTATAAAATTTTAATCACATATGAAAAGTTAATTTGATTTCCCCACAATGTAAATTTAAGTCTAGATATGTAAAAACTGTAACAAAAAAAAAATGATATATTGGGAAGTAAAAAAAAAATCTGTTAAATAATCAAATACTAGTTTTGACACTCCCATGATGCATGATCATGTAGTGTGCTACTGAAAAGAGATAGTTTTTGTTTTTGAGAATCTGATGGAGATGTACCTATGAGTAAGTACTTGCGCTTGTAATTGCAATAGAAGCTACCGTGCGTGTTCACACATGTGCCTCCTCGCCCACAAAGCTGATATCCTACTAATTCCTGGCATTCATCGATATCTGAGCAGAAACAATCATATTATTTCTGATATTTGTCTATTAAATTGGCAAGCTAATATATTCTCACACTACTTTACTAATTTCCCATGTCTAAAAGCCTAATTATTATTTAATATTATTAAACGCATTAGATTTACAGAGTGTTTGGTTCAAATGCGAAAATGAATATCTCATTATGCAACAAATGTACACCTAAGTAACCAGTGAATGAATACTAATCGTCGCAGAGTTAAACTGACTCTAACAAAACATACCTTGAGTGCATCCGTGAATAAGATACGGATTTCCACGGAATCCCTTACAGTAACATCGCAGAGGTGGCTCAGTCGCACTTGAAATGTCTGCTAGTCTTCCATATGAATTAAGCGAAGGTGCAAGTTCGCTTGAGTTCACACATTGGATCGGAATCCTTTTCGACATCTTTGCTTTAAAAATATCAGAGAAAGAGTATCTCATCTCCCAAGTCAGGGAAACCGGAGCAAACTCCGCGTCACGAATCTCTGCGTAGCTCGACGAACGAGTCTTGTAGTCATACCAATAGCCTCCATCCACCAAGAATGCGAATTTGCATGGATCACCTTCCATGATATGACTCTGTACCTCTACAAACGAGATTTTTAACGCTTTGGGAATAGATAAAAAGCCCCTTCTTTCACAGCAATCTGTACCGTTGCAGAGACCGGAATTAAATCCGGCGCCGGGCGCGGAGCACACAGACGTGCACCCGGGTTCGGAATAGTCTGTGCTGGAGCTCAAGTCCAGCTTTACCAGAACGCCACAACTCACTGCGACAAAGATGTTAATAAGAGAGAACTCGAAAGGAGATTCTGATAGATTCACCGCTGGGCGGTTTACCTTTCCAGAGCAGTTTAGGAACTCCACTGGCATTTTCACCTAAAGTCGGAAAATTTCATTAAAAGGGTACGAGTATGTAAGCAATTTTTTTTATGAAACAAAATAATTTGAGTGGGAGCTGTGTCCATACCAGAAGCGACTGGTCTGAACTGTTTTCCAAGCTGATTCTGATAACATCGAGGTTGATACGTTTAAGACGTGGCTGAGGAGAGGCAGAGCCGGAGCGGTTTTCGCAAGCTATTTCGAACCACTCGTCCATGGAACATTTGAGCCCGATTCCAAACGGGAATGGTATCGCCACATCACCGCACTTTTTTTTGCAGTCCGCCGTGGCTTCTGGCGCCAGTGCTCCCAACAGGCATGTCACGGCCACCATAATCGCAAGCATAATTACTGTTCTTTAACCAAACAAACAAAAAATAAATGCATGTGTCTCAAGCTTTAAGCTTTCCAAATAAACAAGAGGAGTGATATTGGTGTGACTTGGTGTCCCGGTTTATATAAGGTTTTAAAGATAAGAATTGCTTTTGCTTTTGAATTCTATATTGCCTATAAAAGTTGTGCGAAAGGAATATTGGTTAGAGCCGCACTAGGCAATTAGAGTAAGAAAATATATAACGCGGAACATAAGGAACCAAATTTATATTATAATTATAGAGCGTAGACGAGGAAGAGGACTCGGTCACATGCATGTGTGATGTGCTGATACCTGCAAGTCGGAGAGTTAACAAAGAAAACTGGGGTCTGTTTTCATCGATCTTCCCAACCTTTATAATATTTAAATACTGAACTAAACTAAGATAAAACATTGGAGCAATTAAAAAAAAAACGCGGGTATAAACGAATCAACCCACATTTTATAGAGCTCTTTGACTTTGTCACATGCATCTCAAAACTAAAGCCAATACTCAAGTCTCAAGCCAGAGAGTTAATTTTAATTAAAAACTAAAACGTTACGTCGTGTCATAAGTACCATCGTAATGAGTTTGGTTCGGTTCGATTTTGAGGAACAATTCTCTATTTGCCCTCTCTTCATCTTATTCTCCTAACGGAGTGCAAAAAAAATAAATAAATAAACCGATAAGAAGCACAAATTTTAATAAATTGATTTGTACTGCAAAACACAAAAAGGCAAAAAGAAAATCAGATGAGGAGAACCACAAAGCCATAAAGAGCCCAAATAATAGCACGGAATTCATCAATGGGTCTTAGAATCAATAAGCTCACGTCACGTGTAGTACACGTGAGTTTAGTTATTTCCAGTGTAAAAGCCACGTAGGCAGAGTTAGTTAGAATCAAGTGGTTAGTATTCTGTTAGTTAGCTCAATGTAACAACTTCTGAGAACAGAGTATAAACTACCCATCGATTCATTGAATCAAGAACGAGAATAATCTTTACATTATCTCCAACCTTTGTTGTTCTGACAATGGTCCTGGGTTTGGATTCGTGGATGTACAAAGAGCTCTCCGATCACTCCACGGCTCACACGATGGCGCCTCGATTGCTTCGCTTACGGACGTTTCATCCAAATCTATACGGACTCCGTTCTCCATCTTCCGGATAACTTCCTAGCCCCAAAGATTACAGCTTTCTACTCAAAATCTCGCTGCTGAGCTCTCGCCCGCATTCTCAGTGTAACAAATCTCATGGAAGAACGGTTTAGTCGATAAGGCTGCTAGTAAGTTAGGGTTGTGTTGGTAATGACTTTAGCCAGCGAAGGTGGCCGCGAGTTGTGTGGGTCGGCTCTCTTCGCAGTCGAACGGGTGGTGGCAGCGAGGTGAAGGGTGGGAGATGGCGGGGTTGAGTGGTGAGCTATTTCAAGTGAGCTATTTTTTTAATAAAATAAACATTTGGGTTATAATTAAAAATAATAAACGGCTAGAAAATTGATTAGTTTTAACAAATTTTCCTTAAAAAAAATTGAGTTAGAAGTATTTTATTAAAAATTTAATAGTGATGTAAATAAATAGATCTAGTATTTCTAACAACTATTATGGAAATATTCTCTTCAATTGAAGATAATGTATACAAATGATAAAAGAGAACGTAACTTGAATAACGAGAATCAGAAGAAACCTTTAAAAAAATAAAAAATAAAATAAAAAAAAATAAAAAATAAAACTTTTTTTAACTGTCACCCCTTTGGGCTTCGGACGCTGTCAGCGGCACGGCTCTGGTCTCGGGGGGAGGGCGCCTCACTTTTTTCATCTTCTTCTCTTTCTGAGAACCTCTTCTTCTCTGTTTCCTTTACGAGCTTCGCTTTCCGGGCCAACCGCCATCGTGCTCACGCGGCTCCACCGGTTCTAGAGCCGTCACCGCCACGCCACCATATCCAGATCCGCTCCTCCGCCGTGCTCGTGCGCCTGCACTGGTTCCAGAGCCGCCACCTCTACGCCACCGATTCCTGATCCACGCTTCCTCCGATTCCAGATCCGCCACCTCTACGCCATCAATTCCTGATCCGCGTTTCCGCCGTTTCCAGATCCACCACCGCTACACCAATGGTTCCAGATCCGCGCCTTCTCCGTGCTCACCGCTACCCCAGTTCTAGATCTGCCACCGGCCCACGCTCGCCCACCACCTCTTTCCGCCGTTTGCTGGCTCTAGCAAAATTGGAGGCGTTGGAGTTCTTCTTGTGTTTAGTTCCATCGGTAGTGCTATTTGTTTTTTATTTATGTTTTTTGTACTATGTTCATTATTGGGACGAGTTAGCCGTTGTCCACCTTCCCGCTCGGGATACTCTGTTAAAATTTTGTCAGTATAGTCTAATCTCTGAAGACATGTCTTTTTGGTCAAGGGACTGCAACAGTTTGCCACATTATTAGTCTTCCTCTTTGGAGGGCTAGGGAGCAATCCCGTCAAATGCATCTCAACATCTTTGTTGTTGTTTACCTCTCAGGAATTTTAGTTATTTTTATTGATTATTTCATGCTCTTTCCCTGAACAGTTTCAGTTATTTTGTAGGAGTTTATCTCCGCTGCGAATTTCTATATTTTGCTCTTGATCAAAATCACCAATAATATAGATTTCGTTTTAAAAAAACTGTATCCAAATGACAGATTCCCTTTTGTTAACTAACCCAAATACAATTGAATTTGGAAGTCCAGAGTTATCGAGGTTAATTTGACATCTAAACTACTGCCAATAATATAATATATGGCGCTCTAGCTAACTAGCTTTTTTAAAACTTAGAATTGTGAAATAGCCAAAGTTTAAGTAATATTTGATAATAGTCAATCTCTAATACAATAAGACAGAAT
Organism: Urtica dioica subsp. dioica; assembly: GCF_054948205.1. NCBI lineage: Eukaryota > Viridiplantae > Streptophyta > Magnoliopsida > Rosales > Urticaceae > Urtica > Urtica dioica. The sequence goes on from NC_142756.1 coordinate 11,509,450, forward strand.
TACCTTTTATATTTTTCCCTCATTACTTGTCAAAAATAAATGAATGAAAATAATTTATCTATGCCTAAATACTCTCTCTCTCTCTCTCTCTCTCTCTCTCTCTCTCTCTCTCTCTCTCTCTCTCTCTCTCTCTCTCTCTCTCTCTCTCTCCGTCACATATTTTAGCCATGACAGAAGTAAAAAAAATCAAAATCGCATAACCAAAAATCTATTAACAGTTATTACCGATTATTAATTGAAGCATAAACCCATTAACTCTTATTACTGATTATTAACTGCGTTTTTAATATTTTTGACCTTTGTCCATTTCTCAAAAATGTGACGCGAGAGAGAGAGAGAGAGAGAGAGAGAGAGAGAGAGAGAGAGAGAGTTTTTTAAACTTAAATGGATACGTATAGTAAATTAAAATGGATTCTTTTTTTTCGGTTCTAAACTTATAATTCCCAAAGGAACTCTTAGACAAGGCCTACGACCATCGACCATTGCGACACATTGAATCCGATTTAGGTATAATTAGGGCACGACGTACAAATTTATTTAATATCTTTGAATTATCGCTTCTATTCTCCCTGCTCTCACTCTATCGTCTTCCTTATCTTTTACTCTTTCTCTGTTGCCCATTCACACGCCATCGACCCCGTGGAGGAGAAGAAGTTCTCATGTCTTTCCTAAAGGTTCTTATATTCAGTCAAAACCCTTCATTTCTAGGGTAACACCCAATTTTATGTGCTTATTGATGAGAGCATATCAAGGGCTCCTCTTTTCCCGTCGGTAAATCACATTTGATTCTTGGAATCTCATTTTTTTTTTGTTGGTAACAAATTAACAAGTGTTTGACAAAATGTCTAAGAACCCAACAAATTTTTCTTTGTTTTGGTTTTCTCAGGATATACAGATCTCTAAGAACCCAACAAGTGTGAGCCACAGTCGAACAGATCAGAGAGGAGACCTGATTAAGGTAATAAGTATCCAGGGTTTGTGTTTGATCTCTTGTTTGGTCAATGGTTTTTATTTCTATTGCTATTTGCTTTCAATTTTATTATACTGAATTGGTCCATGGCTATCAAGCAATCTTTTTTTTTTTAAGTTATGAATTTGCAAAATAACCAAGATTTGTCTAAATTTAGTAAAATAGTCAAAATGTACAGTAATCTGATTTTAAAAAAAAATTTATCCCAAGAGTAATTTTTTTTAAAGTGATAAATTGCTTATAATAATCATCAAAAATTTTAATCTTGGCTGTCAAAAAAATTTTGAAAACATAAATTTGACTACTTTGCAGAAAAGTTGAAACTTTGGCTATTTTGTTAATCAATAATTTTCAAATAATTATTTTGTACCATTTTTTTAATAGGTTGTTATCTCTCACCCAAGGTTTAAAATATCGTCGATATCTCGCGATATATCGATGATATATCGTTTTATCGAGAGCTTCGGTAAAAATTCATACATATATCGTATCGTTTTATACGTATCGACGATATCTCGCGCAAATCTCGTTTTAATAATATCGAGTTTAAAATTTGAAAATCTCGCAAAAATATCGTCAAAATACCGATTACGAAGAGTGAGGAAGAGGAAGGCTGAAAACAAAAGGATAAAAAAAAAAAGATGTCGAGCTGCTTCTGCAGAAGCCTCTAGAGCTCACACACGTCCTTCCCTTGCGAAAGACAGAGTTCGAATGGCTTCCGTATTCTTTTGCGCCAGCCACGCCGTGTCTGTAAAGCAATATAAGAGGATAAAAGAGAGAAAGAAGAGGAAAAGTGCAAAAGTGCACTGGATTTTCGGGAAGAAGAAAGAGGAGGCACCCGATTTTTTTTTTTTTTTTTTTGTTGGCAGAGGAGAGGCGCATCTGGATAGATAGAGAGCGCCATTAGGTTAAATGAAAAAGAAAATAATAAGTCCAACATATAAAAAAGTCCAAAAAAATCATGTTGCCCTTAGCTCTTATTTTATTTATTTATTATTAGATTTTGAGCTATTTGTTACTATGCGTACTAATATCAACAAGCACGAAAATATGTTTCTTTAACTTAAACATAATAAAATAACAATGAAAATAAGAGGATAAATTTAAGATTTGTAAACAACTAGCCTGCTTACAGAGAGGACTTTTAAATTATAGCCCAATTATCCATTTATTTAGGAAAATAGCTCATATTTTTCATACTTCCAAAATTGCCATTGGTTTCATAAAACTTCGTTCTTTGTTCGTTGATTTCAAATTTTTTTCAGTTATTTATCATCGGATTTGAATCATGGAATCGTTCGCCAAATCAGAGACAGGTATCTTGCTTTTTCGAATGGTAAATAATATTTACTATCGAATGGTCGGACTGTAAATATTATTTACCATTAAAATTATCCTGTGATATGCAACCAGGATATTCGACGACTCATTTGGAATAGATGTTTAGGATCGTCGATTTCATAGATGTTCTTCTATTGTTCTTATATTATTTGTTTGTCTAAGTTAGTCATTTAATCCTTCTTAGTTTATGTTTGTCGAGTGTAGGTGTTTAGGTTCTTTGGTTTCATAAAACTTCGTTCTTATTTGTTTGTTAATTCCAATTTTTTTTTTTCCAGTTACGCATCATCGGATTTGAATCATGGAATCGTTCGTCAAGTTGGAGACAATTATTATGCTTTTTCGAATGGTAAATAATATTTACTATCGAATGGCCGGATTGTAAATATTATTTACCATAAAGTTTCAGAGTTTCGGTTATGGTGTTCTATTGGTTAGTCGAATTGGAAATAATATTTACCATATTTTATAGTTAATCTAACAGAGAATTGATCGAAGATGGGGGCTAGGGTTTCGATTATGGTGTTCTATGGGTTAATCGAATTGGAAATAATATTTACTTATCATTTTTTCCAAGTCTGAGAACGGAGACGTCTTCTCGTCTTCGGAAGTGGCGAAATCAGAAAATTGGTGGCGAAAAAGGAGATTTGAGGCAATATCGGAGGATTGAAGCATTCGAAATCAACGGAGAGTTCGGAGGCAATATCGGAGGATTGAAGGATTCGGAGTCGGAGGCGAAAATTTTGATGTGTTTTTGATGAGGGGTAAGATAGGAATATAATATTGTTTGGTAGTGGATTTGACTTGTTACCTAATTTAAGTGATAGTTGGGCTATAATTTTAAAAAATGTGGCTAGTTTGGGCTAGATACCTAGCCGGCCCTAAATTTAAAGGGTTGAAATACTAACTAATTAAAAATATATAGGTATTTTCTTTAAAGGGCGTGAAGATAATTAATTAAAAAGATGTAGTACATAATTTGTACTTTTATATTTTGGAATTGATGATGATGTGTGTGTTGTTGTCAATGGTGCCCACAAGAAGAGTTGTAGTCTTTATTTTATACATTTGATGTAATAAAGTCTCACGAAGACTTTTGCTTGTAATTGCTTATTCATTAATAAAAAGTTGAAACGTTCATTCATTCTTTCTTGTCTGTTTGAAGCTTTATGATAAAACATTAGTCTTTAGTCCATAAACAAACTTAACAAGTTACGAAGAGACAAATGTAGATTTGCATAAACAAACTCTTCGTAGTTTGCTTAAAACGATATTCGCAATCTAAGGGTCAGAGGACTATTGACCTCAGTACGATTGTTAGGATAATCTATGATGTCTGGTTATGGGGCATTGAGAGTTGGAGACTCTATAGTTCTTCTAGGTATCTTCCGAAGGTACTGAATTGACCAGTGCACTTCTAGAAGACAAGATAAGAACAAACCATTTAACCTCTTATGTCTCGAAGTCACTACGTATGAATTGCATCATGCTTACCTTAATACTGAAATGAGACATGTCATTTCATAGCTTACGTATTCTCATTTGAGAAAGTCAGAGTTCGGACTCACTATGTGATTCCGAACATGACCTATTGGTGAAGTACTAAGTTATGAAGATGTCATGAGTAACTTTGTGAAGTTCTCATAGATATGGAATTCATGTACAAGATTGCTGAAATGCAATGTATATCACCTCATGCTTTGTTCCTTGGAGTGTGAATAAATGAACTGGCCAGTGTCCAAATTGAGTCCGGACTCTTTTGGATGAAACAATGTGAATTGTTAGCTCCTCGTCAATACATTGTTTCTAACTTATTCACAAGTGACAAAGGAGTTGAGGAAATAACAACTAGAAGGGTAAAATGGTAATTTTGTAAATCCCGACTAGCTGATGATATTCATGAAGGGTAAACATAGATAATATTCAGTGGATCCGCTCATCATAATTTTGTTGAATTCTTGAGTAGAAAATAAATTCATTTGAATCGAGAGATTTTCAATGTCAACACTTTAGTGGAGTCAGTTGACATTAAGCTAAACTTGGAAAAAGTTTGTGAACTTTTGAGTCCAAGTGTTTAGCTCAAGCTTTGTTCATTTGGATCCATGAGGTCACTGTCACAAATCATATCGAGTAGGAATAGTTAAACTAGAAGCTAAGTCAAAACAAGAACGAGACAAGTTTTGTGAAAATTGTCAAAAGGGTATTTTTGTCTTTTTAGACATAGGATGAAATGAATGTCAATAAATTTTTTTTTTGTCATTGTCATATGATGAAAAATGAAATTTAAATCACACGGCCAACTTAAAGAATTTGGGCCTTGAGGATTAATTTCATTTCATAGAATTTTACTTGAAAATTCTTAATGGGTTTTTCTTATGTTGTCATGAATAAATGAAGAAACATCTAGAAGCTCATTCTAGAAGCTCAAATTTCATCCAACCCAAGGAAAATAAGGCTGAATTTCGTTCATGCCATAGTGGGAAAGAGAGTTTATTTTGTGCATTAATGTATGAAGATACTTGCCAAAAGAAAAAAGAGGAAACAAATTTCCTCTAGAAGGAAAGTGCACTTTCGACCAACTAAGAGAGAAAGCAGATGAGGAAACAAATCCAAAGGCTTCTAGAAGCTCATTTGGACGTGCAAGGGGTATGAGGAAACTACCTTTTGAAGGTAATCCTCCTCCTATAAATACCCCAGCTCATTCCTCTCATTTCATTCATTCCACATAATTTAGAGATTGAGAGACTCTCTCTCTAGACCTTGTGGGCAATTTCTCCTTTCTCTCTCTCTAGTTATTTTTCGTTTTGTTTTGGCACCTAGGTCCTCATTTGACCTAGTGGTTTTAGCTCTTCGACTCTGGGACTTGTTCTCGAGTCGTCGTGTTTAAAAGTGCTCACTCACTAATTTCTTTTCTCTCGAGTGATTCTTGTGATAGAAACCATCGTGGTTGCTCAAGTTGGCGAGGAAAGAAAGAGAGACGTGCTGCGAGGGAGACGAACGTTGCAACTTTCCAAAAGATTCTCAACGTTCAAGCGTCGAGAAAGGTTAGTAATCTTTAATGCTCATATTAGTTTTTATTTACATGTGCTTGCTCTTTGTCTAGGTTAGTAAAAACGTTTTACTTGAAAAGGAAAATTTTTAAAATTCCGCTGCTTACCGAAGCGTTAAACTTTTTCTTAAACCCTAGATCAATTCCAACAAATGGTATCAGAGCTATGGTCAAAGATATGCATGTACATGTAATTAAAATTATGAGCTTGAAAATCGTTTTCGAAAGTTTACTAATTTTGTGACAAGTTAGAATTGTTATCTTAAGTTTTTTTTTTTAATTTATTGCTCTTGCCTTTAAATTAAAAATCATGTTGTTTTTCTATAAGTTTGGGATGTTATTAAAACACATTAGAATCAGTTCTAAAAGTTTTTAATTTTTTTATATTGAAAAACGTGTTTTTAAGTTTGAGAAATTTTCGAGTAAATTTTGTGACTAGTTTTCTTGTCTTACTAGTTTCTTTTATTTACTTGAATCGTTTTATGCTTGTTGTTATTTCTTTTATACCATGTTATTACCTTGCTAATAAAACACAAATAAAAGCTTTAACAACCTCCTAAAACGTTTTGTTACACTCGATTTTTTTTCGCACCTAAAAAGACCGAACTTTAATTATTTCTTTTTCTTTGAACTGGAGTAAAACCCGCAGTATAAGTGGCATAACTCTCTGCTGAAAAATCTAAATTTAATGATTCTTGAATCAAATTAAAGGTATGCCTGTCCTCTTTCCAATGCCACCGGTTTTAGGTCAAAAGGACATTGGATCCGCCAGTTATGGCGATTTTACTCCGAGGTGTGCGGCTGTTCCGAAAGTCCAGTTTTTTAGAAATCCGGATTTTCAGCCCCACTACCATGAGTTATAGAACTCTAATGAGAAAAATTTCTTGAGCAAAAATGTTTTTCATAAGATTATAAACATGATATGAAAGATTAAAATGTTTTGATTTTGAAAGTTTAATTGAAATTGAATTTTACAAAATTAGTTTGAATTTTGAAAAACTGTTTTCGTTTTCAAACTTGAAAATATTTTGTCATCCAAATCAAATAAGTTTTCAAAATGTTTTCAAAACTATATCTATATCACATATGTTCAAAATCTATATGCTCTTGAAAATTTGAGTGGTAGGTCTCCTTGTAGACGAGCCGAAAAATAAAAAAGATGTGTAATCTCAAACTGTCAAGCGTTCGAGTGAGTTGAAGTTCACACTTCCGTCATGCACTTTCCCGAAATAAGAAATAGGAAAAGATCCGAGTATGTCCCTTTGTGCCTTTATGCACTAACACTGCTCTGAACATGAAGATCTAGGATTCTTTTCTAGTTGTCCGCTTTGTCGCTCTGTAACTAGGAAATCCGTTTTCGAACTTATAAGAGTCGATGTACCAACTCCAAAAACTAAGTGGGAGGGTTATACTTGTTGTTTGCAACCCATGATCCCCAACACTAATGAAAAGTGTAATTGTCGCCAGACTAAGAGTCACCCTCGTGGCCCTCTCTTAAATGAGAGTACTCAAGGGCGCTTTGCACTAATCATTGCCCAATGAGCTACGTCCGAGAGTTAGACAATGAGACAAGGCCTCCCCTTGGTGGATTGTTTTTCAAAGTCGATCTCTTGGACTAAGTGGTTGGTTACACACTTAGACTCAATCCCTTGTAATCCTCCCTCGAGGCTCTGCGAAAGGATGTGAGTGATCAAACCAATTTAAAAGGTGGCTGGTCAAAATTGGTGTATTGACATCTTGACTAAGCATTAATGATGTGTCATTTACTTATAAATGGAGATTTTTTGCAGCCTTCCCTCGAGGGAGTAAATTATCGTTTGGTTTATAACACATTTGGATTTTATCAAGTCTTAAATAAAACTTAAATCCTAAACCAAAGACTAATCATAAACTTGTTTCAACTTAATTAAGCAACATGTCTCTCAACCATCTCTCAATCATCCTTTCCTCGAACAAACTCGAAAATGAAAACTACGTAGATTGGAAACATAACCTTGACATAATACCTACCGTTAACAAGCACAAATGGGTACTCACCATCCCGTGTCCTCCTCTGACGAATGATGATTCGACTCAAGAGGACAAAGACGCCTTAGCGGCCTAGCTTCGATCCGATGAGATTGCGAGATGCTATCTTAGCATCAATGAACAATGTGTTGCAACAACAACATCGTGACATCGAGTCTGCCGCCAACATGCTCTACAATCTCCTTGAGATGTTTGAAGGGCAAAGGCGTCAAGCAAGGCAACAAGCAGTCCGACAGTTGATGAACTGTCACATGAAGGCTAGGACTCCTGTTGGAGACTTTATGATACTGATCATTAGTTATCTGAATAAATTGGAAATCCTAGGATCTGAGATTTATGGGAAGAATGTCATAGATATGATCTTAGAAACTCTCCCCGCATCTCTTGATACCTCAAATATGAACTACTCCATAAATAAGCTAGAGTACACTGTTACCAAGCTTATGAAAGAACTTCACACTGCTGTAGGTCTCACTAAGAGAAAGAGGAATCAAGGAGAGTTACATGCTACTGAGCAAAAGCCTCCGCCTCTGGAACTAAGAAGAGACCTCACAAGGCCGATAAAAAGAACTGTCCTGCCTATCTCAAAGCAAAGGAACATAGTATTGTACTAGTTACCGAAGCATGCTTAGTAGCTGATAATGTATCAACGTGGATTCTTGACTCCGCTGCTACTAACCATATTTGTTGTTCCTTGAATGGTTTCAAGAAAACCAAAAAACTTAGAGGAAGGCGAGTTCTGTTTCAAATGGGGTGATGGGAGTGATGTGAATTTTCTTAACTAAAGAAAAATTCTACACGACGCAAGCGAACGTGTCGTCAAGTAATAGAGTGCAAAAGCACGGATATCGATCCCACAAGGACTCTAGACTATTTCCGAAGCAAACTCACTAGCTTTCTTTTTCGAGTTATGGAAAATGAAAAATGGGGGGTTTTTGATTGTTTTGAGAACAAGATGAAATGTAAACAAAAGTGAAAACACTATTTAAACACAAGTTAAAAGGAGGGGGCGCGATTTCGTTATTTCATCGAGTCGGTCGGTCTTGGTACGATTCTAAGCTCGGGTTTAGAGTTGTAAAATTTAGTCTCAATCCCTCTTAAAACATTCACTAATCTCTCTCGAGTCTTTAGGAATCTAGCTACGTGTCGAACTTACACCTCTCGGTTTGGGTCCTACTAAAACACAAAACCGCATTTAGCCCGGGATTTCAATCAACTACATCTACCCCCTAGTCTTTCTATAGCTCTAGGAAGGTTAATGATGGGACGGGTAGAGCTCACTCGTTTATTACCTCTCGGTTTCTAAACTCGTCTAAGGTTCACTAATTAGTTAGCTACTCTAATTAGCGTTAACACACAACCCATATCCATAATATTTCACTCTCAACCCAACCATGAAGCACAAAATCTAATCTAAAGGTTTGACCAACCAACTCAACTACTCAACTACATCGCACCCCAAATCTATTTAGCGACTCATAATTGAGAATAAACAAAGTAAAATTGAAATAAGTAAAAGAAACAAAACAATAAAGAAACAAGACATTGAATGCTAATCTCAACAACCAAACAAAGCTTTCATTAACTCAAGCACTACTTCAATATTCCACTAAGATAAAACAATAAAGTAATCACAATACTCAATGCTCAATAGATAAAAATAATCAACAAAACTCAATAGAATGCTTGAAAGCTTAAAATATGTTCAACAAAGCATTAAGTGGAGTAAATAAGTAAATAACAATAAATAAAAGAGATAGAGTTAAGGATGAACAAATGGAGATGATGAGGATGATGGAGGTTGTCACTTCTCCCTCTTCTTCTTCACTTCCAAGCTCAAGAACAAAAATGTGTGTCAACCCTAGCTTTCTCTCTCTCACTTTCTCTCTCAAGGTTTCAAAACAAAAACTAAAGTGTTCTATGCTAAAGCCTCCCTTTTTCTTCTTTGAATAAGTGTATATGAGGGTTTAGAAGAGGTTTTCGGAGCAAATATGGACCCTTGGATGAGATCCAAGGGCCAAAAATGATTTAAAAGACGAGCTCCAAGAATTCTGAAAAAGCACCTGGCGCGGCGCGCCACATAACAGGCGCGCCGCGCCACTCTTGAATTTCTGAAGGCGCGCCGCGCCTCTCTTGCGCGTTGGCCGCTCGAGCTCTCGGGTGTAAATTTGGTCACCAGGGGCGCGGCGCGCCATTCAATAGGCGCGGCGCGCCAGCCTTGAGAAGCTGACTTCTTGTTGACCTCCGTTGACTTTTGTTGACTTGACTTCAAATGACCATAACTTGCTCGATTTAGCTCCGATTCAGCCCGTTTTCGCACCACCACCTTCTCATACTCTCTCAAACCTGAAAATTCAATGAAAACTACAAAATAATATCAAAAACATTAAGAACAAGCTTCGATTCTTATCTAAGAGTCATAGATAAGTGTGGATGAATCTCACTTATCAAACCCCCAAACTTGAACCGTTACTTGTCCTCAAGTAACAAAACAAAAATATATACAACACAACCACACAAAACTTAACAAAGTCACAAAGCTATACCGAAGAATGAAAGAAGTTATGCTACGCTAAAAAAAAAAAAATGAGTGTTGAAAGTGCTATGGCCTTGGTTTCGCATGAACATCTCTCCTAAACAAAATCGACTCAAGAATAAGAACAATCACATGTAAAGCTCAATTAATACAAGTGTTCAACCAATTCTCGTGTGGCTTCACCTAGCTTGAGGCTTCCCGTGTAAAAGTTTTCATCGAGTCCAAGTCAAGAATCTTCGGAGTTCTTTCCACCTTTTCCTAGCATGCAAACTCAAAATGGATACTCAATGATGAATTAGGACACCATAAGGCTTTCACCAAACACTCTCCACTCGGTTTAGGAGAGTAAGCGTTAGTCCAAAGGTCTTTCAAGGCTTGTAACGTTAGGCTTGGGTCAAGGGTAGGATATGGAGTTTTTAAGTGACTAAACACGCTACCCTAGCGACTCATACTCACCAAAAGAGCAATATTCACAACTTTCTTTTACATTCATTTCTTCGTTAACATTAAACTTCACCAATACCCCCAAACTTAGACTTTTCAAACTCTAGTCTAGATTATGTGCTTGCTCGTCTAAAAAAAAATGTTGCACCACGCCAAATACAAACAAAATAAAATAAAATGCAGAAGGGTATATGAATATGTACATCTCTTTACTAGACAAGATTGTGCTTCTTTTTCTTTTTTTTCATTTTTTTTTTTTCATTTTTTTTTTTTTTTTTTTTTTTTAGATGTTAACTTGAATAAATAAAGGAAAATAATAATTACATGGATCTAACAAAAGCCGGCGCGGCACAAATTTCGACAAGCAAGAAGAGCACATATTCTACAAGATATAACACACAAGCTCAAAGAGTCACTCAAGAGTCGCTAGCTCACGGGGTTCTTTGTGGGAATTTCAATTCATTGGCTAGGCTTCTTTGTGACTATGTATCAAGAGTTGATTTACGTTCGGCTTTTTGTGAATAGGGTTCTAAGTGGAAGTAGAACGGGTTGGCTTTTGGCTCGATTGGCTATTCCTATGCCTTTTTCATCCTAACGCTTCTCTCCTATTACCATTGAGCCTCGAGGAAGGATCAAACGGTTCTAGTGTTCCGAGATGCATTCTTGCTAAGGTTAGATTTTCAAAACTCCTAAATACTCTCTATGGACTCGAAACGTGCAACGTGAGATGAAGATTCATCGGGTCACTAAAAGCTAAGCAAAGCCACCATAGAGTTTTGGCCAAGCACAAGACTTGTAGCGCAAGAAAGATACATTGCTATTACTCCTAAGTCTCAAGATTCTACGGGTCATCAACATTCATATTCCACAAGCAAAACCAAGGCATTTCACACATCCAAACACGACAAAAAAAGGAAAGAAAATAAATTATGAAATTAAGCTACTTAAGATCAAGTCACACAAATTATGGAAAACCTAAAAAGAAAAAAAGAAACTAGATTAAACCAAAGACACACATAACACAACAAACAAACTTAAATTATCCAAAACAAAATATGCTACGAAAACGAAAATAAAGCAATAAAACTTAAATTATCCATGAAAAATGAGAAAAGAGAGAAAATAGAGTACCGACAAGTCCCCGCAATTTGTGGAAACACCTCCCCAAACTTGAACTCGACATTGTCCTCGATGGCGCGCATTGGAGGGGGGCGGAGCTAAGAGATCACATGGCGGTGTCGCCATCATTGTCCGGCGGTGGCGGTGGTGCGTCGTAGTAGCTTTGGTATCGGTAACATGGCGGGAATGGGTCGAAGAAGCCGTCGGGGAGGCTTGACGATGCACCGGATCCACTTGCGTCGGGGTAGCTTGCCGAGGCGCCTCCGGAAGTCCATTGGGTGTAGGCGTTGTAGCCGAACTCCGCCGTGGTCGAGAACCACGAGTGTTGATTCTCGACAAAGGTGGCGAGCGAGTTGTGTGCCGCACCGAGTTGATCGATGCTCCGCTCGAGTTGCCCAAGTCGAGCCTCCGATTGCTCCCACCTTTGGTCTTCTACACGGCGTCGTTCCGTCTCCTCGCGCATGAATTGAGATGTGTACTCCCATCTTTGATCGTCTTGTTGGCGCCGCTCGGCTTCTTGACGCATGAAGTCATCCCACCTTCGGTCCTCGACTTGGTACCGCTCTTGAGAGGCGACACCGAGGTTCCCCATCATTGCGAGCACTTGAGCGTATTGTGGCTCATTGATGTCGGGCTCGGGCATAGGCGCTTCCGGAGCCGCGTGTCGGTAGCGGGCGGGTTCCTCGAGGTCGGGAGCCATGTTGAGGAAGCCTCTTCCATTCGCCTCCGCTAGCCCGGCCATTTGAGGAAGACCGTTGATGAAGGCGGAGTCGATCTTCTTCCCTTTCGGCGCCCTCTCTTCGTCGTCATACGTCTTCACATTGGCTGTCTCACACATCTCCGTGATAAGCCCGCCAAAACCGAGACCGCCGGTTGTAGAACACTTTGCCGCATCGAACATCTTTGCTCGAATTATTTTCCCGACGTTGACACTACGCCCGGTGACGATGCAATACAAGAGCACCGCTTTGGAGATCGGGAGGCCGTGGGCGTGCGTGCTCGGCATGATGTTCGAGCTTATGAAATGAGCCCAAGTCTTTGCGTACTTGCTCATGTGCGTCGTCTTGAGCTCGAGCGGTTCTCCCGCTTGATTGCGCTTCCACGACGCTCCGGGGCCGCACAACGTGGTCAAAATATCGTCGAATTGAGGGTTGAGGGCTAAGTTGTGGTAGTCGTCGTCGGGTATGCTAGGGAGGCCGAGATGCTCGTTGATTGCCCTCGACGTTATGCTCACGAAAACCCCCCGAACCGTTACCGAAGGGCTTGTTTCTTCGGTGGCCCCAAGGTTCGCGTAGAATTCGCGAACAAGGTCCATGATAGCGCGGGTCTCGATGGTCGCTAAGTTTTCCCAACCGCGCTCCTCGATTTGAGCTTTTAGGTTCCCGTTGTCGGGGCTCGGCACGAATTTCCTCTCCGGGATGAAGTTCTTGTCTACGATTTTTGCCCATTTTGCGTCGGCTCCGACGATGAGCCTCGACAACGGAGTTCCACGGGCCGACGCCGCTCGCGCTCGCTTTGGTGCCATTCCTGAAAATCACAACTCGACACGGCATTAGACTCACGACGCCGGGACGCGGCGTCCGGGACAACGGGTCACAATATGGAAAAATTACAAATCGACCAAACACCCAAAATTTTCAAACAAAAACTCATGCACGACACCACAAACTTACATGAAGACACTTACTATCACGAACGAGACCTACACACACAAAAATGTCAACAAACTCTCTCTCGGGCATTTTTACGAACACCTAGCGTGCATGAGATTTTACTATGAAAACTACACCAAACTAGAATTTTGTTCACCCAAACACCTCTACAAACAACCTAAACACATTATTCAATCAATATCCAAGCCCAAAACGTGCTTTAAACTCATAAAAATTCGAAATCAAACTCACCTCAAAAGTTGAAATTCGGGTGAAAATGTGCTCAACGAGTCAAAATCGACGATGAAATCCGAAGTAAATGCACAAATGATGATGTTGGATGCAAGATTTTGAAGAAATTTTGTGTTTGGAATGAGAAATTTCGAGCAAAAAAGTGTTGGGTTTCGGAGGGGGAGGAGAAAGTTTGAGAAAAATTTGAAAAGTGTGTGTTTTGGACCAAGTCCGTGGCTATTAAAACGCTATGGCGCGCCGCGCCACTTATCAGGCGCGTCGCGCCAATGTCCAGAAACGTGAAGGCGCGCCGCGCCTACCAGCGCGCCTCAACGCGCTGGCTCTCGGGAACTTTTTTCCACTAGAGCGCGGCGCGCCATGGTCATGGAGCGGCGCGCCCTGTCTGTTTTTTTTTTTTTTTTTTTTTTTCAAATAAAAGAAATTAAAGACAACGAAAGAATCGTGGGTTGCCTCCCACAAGCGCTTAATTTAACGTCTAGAGCTCGACGGGGTACCGATTTGTCGTTCATTGTTCCGGGGCGAGGAGAGTGACTACCCGCTCACTCTCGAATACTCCGCCGTAGTATGGCTTCACTCGTTGTCCATTCACTTTGAAGGTCGATCCATTGGCTGCCTTGAGTTCCACCGAGCCGTATGGGAATACTCGAACGACTTCGAACGGGCCGGACCACCGAGACTTCAATTTCCCGGGAAAAAGTTTCAACCGAGAGTTGAAGAGAAGAACTCTTTGGCCTACTACAAACTCCTTTCGCACGATATGCTTGTCGTGCCATGCTTTAGTCTTTTCTTTGTAGATTTTCGCATTCTCGTACGCGTCGGTCCTTAGCTCGTCAAGCGCGTTGAGATGAAGAAGTCTTTGTTGCCCCGCCGCTTGGTAGTCAAAATTGAGCTTTTTCATTGCCCACAAAGCCTTGTGCTCAAGTTCCACGGGTAAGTGACAAGCTTTCCCGTAAACAAGTCGATACGGGGACATACCTAAGGGCGTCTTGAACGCGGTTCGGTAGGCCCAAAGAGCATCATGGAGCTTGTTGGACCAATCCTTCAATGAACTACCCACCGTCTTTTCGAGAATTTGCTTGATTTCTCGATTCGACACTTCCGCTTGGCCATTGGCTTGAGGATGATAAGCCAACGCTTTCCGATGGGTAACGCTATACTTGGTGAGAAGCGCTTCAAATTGGCGGTTGCAAAAGTGAGACCCACCGTCGCTTATGATGGCTCGAGGGGTACCGAATCGAGAGAAGATGTTATTCTTGAGAAAGTTTAGGACCGCTTTACCGTCACTCATCGGAGTCGCCTTAGCTTCAACCCACTTCGTCACATAATCCACCGCGAGGAGGATATACTTGTTGTTGTAAGACGATGGGAACGGTCCCATGAAATCGATCCCCCACACGTCAAATGGCTCAATTTCTTGGACATTCGTCAACGGCATCTCGTTCCGGTTAGAGATGTTTCCCGTCCGTTGACAACGATCGCATGACATTATGAATTCTCGGCAATCCTTGAAGATCGACGGCCAATAAAAGCCGCTTTGGAGAATCTTAGCCGCGGTACGTGTCGGGCCGAAATGCCCTCCACACTCCAACTTGTGGCAATGCCTCATAACCGAGTCCATTTCGTCTTCCGGGTAACACCGCCGAATGATTTGGTCCGCACATTGCCGATAGAGAATCGGCTCTTCCCAATAGTATCTTCGTACATCCGAGAGAAACTTCTTCTTTTGGTACGACTTGAGGTCTTCCGGAATTACCTCGCCGACTAAATAGTTGACATAATCGGCATACCATGGTAGTGCGACTCCTTGAACCGCCATGAGTTTCTCGTCGGGGAATAAGTCGTCAATGGGCTTGGCACGATCGTGGACGTGCTCAAAGGTCTCGAGACGCGAGAGATGGTCGGCTACCAAATTCTCCGTTCCTTTCTTGTCCTTGATCTCCACATCAAATTCTTGAAGCAAGAGAACCCACCGAATAAGCCGAGGCTTGGCATCTTTCTTCGTCATTAAATATCGTATCGCGGCGTGATCGGTGTAGACTACCACCTTGTTTCCGATGACGTACGGCCGGAACTTGTCGAAGGCAAACACCACGGCTAAGAGCTCCTTTTCGGTGGTGGTGTAGTTGAGTTGAGCTTCGTTGAGAGTTCGGCTTGCGTAGTAGATGGTGTGGAAGACCTTGTCCTTCCTTTGACCGAGAACCGCTCCAACCGCGAAGTCACTCGCGTCACACATCAACTCAAAAGGCAAGTCCCAATTCGGGGCGGTAATGATCGGGGCCGTGCTTAACATCTTCTTTAGAGTGTTGAAAGCTTCCAAACACTCCAAAGTGAAAACAAACTTCGCGTCCTTCTCGAGCAAGCCACAAAGAGGCTTAGTGATCTTTGAAAAATCTTTGATGAAGCGCCTATAGAAACCCGCATGGCCGAGAAAGCTTCGGACTCCCTTCACCGATATTGGAGGAGGTAACTTAGAAATCGTCTCTATCTTTACTCGGTCAACCTCCAATCCTTTCGCCGAGATTCGATGACCCAACACAATGCCTTCTTTCACCATAAAGTGACACTTCTCCCAATTTAGCACAAGGTTGGTCTCAACACACCTCGAAAGCACCATGGACAAATGTTCAAGGCATTGGTCAAAGTCGGAACCAAACACAGAGAAATCGTCCATGAATACCTCGATGGTACGCTCCACCATGTCGGAGAAGATCGCCATCATGCACCGTTGGAAAGTCGCCGGTGCGTTGCATAGCCCAAATGGCATTCTCCGGAAAGCAAACGTGCCGTAGGGACACGTGAAGGTGGTATTCTCTTGATCTTCGGGGGCGATGGCGATTTGATTATACCCGGAATAGCCGTCGAGGAAGCAATAGTAGTTGTGGCCGGCGAGACGGTCGAGCATTTGATCAATGAATGGCAACGGAAAATGGTCTTTCCGAGTTACGTTGTTGAGCTTTCGGTAGTCCATGCAAATGCGGTGACCGGTCACCGTTCGAGTCGGAATGAGCTCGTTGTTGGCGTTCTTCACCACCGTTATGCCTCCTTTCTTCGGCACACATTGAACCGGGCTCACCCAAGGGCTATCGGAGATGGCGTAAATGACTCCGGCGTCGAGCCACTTCAAAATCTCCTTTCTCACCACTTCCTTCATCGCCGGGTTGAGTCGTCTTTGATGCTCGATCGAGGGGCGGTGGTCGTCTTCCATGAGGATTCGGTGCGTGCAATAGGATGAACTAATGCCTTTGATGTCGGACAAAGTCCATCCTAAAGCGGTCTTGTGTCTCCGCAACACCTCCAAGATTTTCTCTTCCTCCATTTTGCTCAAGTGAGCGGAAATGATCACCGGGAGTGTGGACTCGTCTCCTAGGTAGGAATATCGGAGGTGCGATGGCAACTCCTTGAGCTCTAGCTCGGGTGGCTTCTCGATGGATGGAAGGACTCGTGGTGGTCTCTCTCCCAAACTTTCAAAATACTTCTTTCGGTTTGGCTCAAAGCTATCCATGTAATTTGCTTCACCTAAAGCTTCACATCTCAACAACTCATTAGCAAAATCCATTGAGTTTAGAAGACATACCTCGAGTGAGTCGGTGGATTGGTGAGCATAATCGTTGATGATGGCGTTGCACATATCGACTCGGAACACGTCATCGCTAGCTCTCGAATACTTCACCGAGTCGAAGACGTTGAAATGAGCTTCTTCGCCATTCACCCGCAACTTCAATTCTCCTTTTTGCACATCGATGAGCGCACCGGCGGTCGCTAAGAAAGGTCTCCCCAAAATGATCGGAATGTTCCGATCTTCCTCCATGTCGAGCACAACAAAATCCGCGGGGAGGATGAACTTATCAACCTTGACGAGTACATCTTCAATCACTCCACGAGGATACTTGATTGACCGGTCCGCCATTTGAAGCGTGATGCGAGTCGGTTTGATTTCTCCGATTCCAAGCTTGAGGAAGATTGAGTACGGCATCAAGTTGATGCTAGCTCCCAAGTCACATAACGCCCTCCCAAGATTCGAGCCTCCAATATCACAAGGAACGGTGAAGCTCCCCGGATCTTTCAACTTCGTGGGTAGCCTCCGTTGGATAATCGCACTACACTCCTCGGTGAGAGCGATAGTATCGCACTCTTCGCTTATCCGTCTCTTGTGGGAAATGATCTCCTTTAGGAATTTCGCGTATTTCGGCATTTGCTCTATCGCATCGGCAAATGGTATATTGATCTCTAGTTTCTTGAAGATGTCAAGAAACTTACCAAATTGCT
Source organism: Urtica dioica subsp. dioica (assembly GCF_054948205.1). Taxonomy (NCBI): domain Eukaryota; kingdom Viridiplantae; phylum Streptophyta; class Magnoliopsida; order Rosales; family Urticaceae; genus Urtica; species Urtica dioica. The sequence continues at coordinate 11,527,104 of NC_142756.1, forward strand.
TGTCGATGTTGTTTTTCTTGAGGCGTTGAGGGAACGGGACTTGAAGGGGAACCTTGGTGGTTGGTGGAGCAATCGGAAGTCGCGTCGGTGAAGCTTGATCCGTCGGTGAAGACTCGTCTACATGCCCCTTTCCTTTCTTTTTCTCTTGGCTCTCGGTCGAGTTGTCAACCACATTACCACTTCTCAAAGTGATGGCGTTACATTGTGATCGGGGGTTGACATCGGTATTGCTTGGAAGGGACCCTTGCGGTCTCTCGCTCATGGCTTTAGCGAAGTGACCCATTTGAACTTCAAGAGTTCTTATTTGGGCCGAGTTGCTTTTGAGGACCGCTTCTTGGCGTTCGAGTGCGGCCGTGGTGTTCGTCTTGAACTTGGTGTTTTCAATTGCCATTTGGGCAATTAAATCTTCAAGATTCGGTCTCTTGTCTTGAGGAGGAGGATTATTCCGGTATTGTGAGCTCCCATGGTGTTGTTGAGGTGGTGGTTGTTGATGTTGTTGATGATGTGGTGGGAGGTATGGTTGTTGGTGTTGAGGTGGAGCCTGTTGCATCGCCACTTGGTCTTGAGGATTTCTCCATGAGAAGTTTGGATGATTGTTCCTCGCTCCCGTGTAAGAATTCCCCGAGTTTTGGTACGTGGGACGATTGTTGTGGTTTCCCACAAACTTAGACTCCTCTATCTCGCCACATTCGTCCGTCGGGTGAGGACCCGCACACAAACCACACTTGTGGTGAGATGTCCCCACCGCCTTCACCGCTTCTTTACCGTGGACGGTCTTCGCGAGTTTGGCTACCTCGATTGTCAACGATTTGAGGAGCTCCATCTCCGGAGTTATCGGCTCTCTCGCGGCAATTCTCCTCTCGACCGGGCATTGATCGTTCACTTGGGCCATCTTCTCGAGTAGTGCAAATGCATCGGTGGTGGTGTTGTCGAGAAGTGAGCCCCCCGATGCGGTGTTGACTCGGTCTTGCGTCGAGGCCATAAGCCCGCTATAGAAGATTTGGAGTTGCACCCACTCCGCAATACCGTGGCCCGGACACTTCCGAATCATGTCCTTGAAGCGAGCCCACGCTTCGTAAAGGGACTCTCCGTCGTATTGTCCAAAGTTATGGATTTCGTTTCTCCTCCGGGTCATCTTCTCAAAAGTGAAGAATCGTGAGATGAACTTCGAGCATAAGTCATCCCATGTGGTGATCGAACCCGGAGCAAGAGAGGATAACCACCCATGTGCGCGGTCTCGGATGGAGAACGGGAAGAGTCGTAGACACACGGCCTCCTTGGATAAGTGAGGGAGATTGAACGTGTTGCAAATCCGCAAGAAGTTGTTGATGTGGTCTTGCGGATCTTCGGAGGGGGAACCGGAAAATTGGTTGTTTTGCACCATGTGGATGATCGAGGTTTTAATCTCGAAGTTTGGGTTCCCTTCCATCTCCGGAATTCGTATTGCCGATTGGTGCTCGTCGAAAGTAGGTTGACCATAGTCGAGTATGGTCCTTCGTTCTTCTCCATGTTCCGCGTTTCGACGAGCATGATGTTGTGCTTCATTGCCTCCTTCCATGGCGGCTCGCCTTGCCTCCGCTCGGTTTCGTCGGTAAGTCCGTTCGATCTCGTGATTGATAGGAATGAGCGGAGGGTTACGTCGTCGCATGCACCTTTAAAACATAAGAGGCCCACAATAAGCACAATAATAACAAACAAACTCAAAAATTAAACTAGATAATTCAATCGAAAATAGAACCGAAGTCCCCGGCAACGGCGCCAAAAACTTGATGTGAATTTTCTTAACTAAAGAAAAATTCTACACGACGCAAGCGAACGTGTCGTCAAGTAATAGAGTGCAAAAGCACGGATATCGATCCCACAAGGACTCTAGACTATTTCCGAAGCAAACTCACTAGCTTTCTTTTTCGAGTTATGGAAAATGAAAAATGGGGGGTTTTTGATTGTTTTGAGAACAAGATGAAATGTAAACAAAAGTGAAAACACTATTTAAACACAAGTTAAAAGGAGGGGGCGCGATTTCGTTATTTCATCGAGTCGGTCGGTCTTGGTACGATTCTAAGCTCGGGTTTAGAGTTGTAAAATTTAGTCTCAATCCCTCTTAAAACATTCACTAATCTCTCTCGAGTCTTTAGGAATCTAGCTACGTGTCGAACTTACACCTCTCGGTTTGGGTCCTACTAAAACACAAAACCGCATTTAGCCCGGGATTTCAATCAACTACATCTACCCCCTAGTCTTTCTATAGCTCTAGGAAGGTTAATGATGGGACGGGTAGAGCTCACTCGTTTATTACCTCTCGGTTTCTAAACTCGTCTAAGGTTCACTAATTAGTTAGCTACTCTAATTAGCGTTAACACACAACCCATATCCATAATATTTCACTCTCAACCCAACCATGAAGCACAAAATCTAATCTAAAGGTTTGACCAACCAACTCAACTACTCAACTACATCGCACCCCAAATCTATTTAGCTACTCATAATTGAGAATAAACAAAGTAAAATTGAAATAAGTAAAAGAAACAAAACAATAAAGAAACAAGACATTGAATGCTAATCTCAACAACCAAACAAAGCTTTCATTAACTCAAGCACTACTTCAATATTCCACTAAGATAAAACAATAAAGTAATCACAATACTCAATGCTCAATAGATAAAAATAATCAACAAAACTCAATAGAATGCTTGAAAGCTTAAAATATGTTCAACAAAGCATTAAGTGGAGTAAATAAGTAAATAACAATAAATAAAAGAGATAGAGTTAAGGATGAACAAATGGAGATGATGAGGATGATGGAGGTTGTCACTTCTCCCTCTTCTTCTTCACTTCCAAGCTCAAGAACAAAAATGTGTGTCAACCCTAGCTTTCTCTCTCTCACTTTCTCTCTCAAGGTTTCAAAACAAAAACTAAAGTGTTCTATGCTAAAGCCTCCCTTTTTCTTCTTTGAATAAGTGTATATGAGGGTTTAGAAGAGGTTTTCGGAGCAAATATGGACCCTTGGATGAGATCCAAGGGCCAAAAATGATTTAAAAGACAAGCTCCAAGAATTCTGAAAAAGCACCTGGCGCGGCGCGCCACATAACAGGCGCGCCGCGCCACTCTTGAATTTCTGAAGGCGCGCCGCGCCTCTCTTGCGCGTTGGCCGCTCGAGCTCTCGGGTGTAAATTTGGTCACCAGGGGCGCGGCGCGCCATTCAATAGGCGCGGCGCGCCAGCCTTGAGAAGCTGACTTCTTGTTGACCTCCGTTGACTTTTGTTGACTTGACTTCAAATGACCATAACTTGCTCGATTTAGCTCCGATTCAGCCCGTTTTCGCACCACCACCTTCTCATACTCTCTCAAACCTGAAAATGCAATGAAAACTACAAAATAATATCAAAAACATTAAGAACAAGCTTCGATTCTTATCTAAGAGTCATAGATAAGTGTGAATGAATCTCACTTATCAGGGAGCCTGGTGTCTGCGAAGGCTGTGGGATCCGTGACACTGTCTTTTGAAGACCGCACTTTAAACTTGAATAATGTTTATTTTGTTCCTACCTTTGGGAAGAACTTAATATCCGTTGCTCGTCTTCTTGAGCAAGATTATTGTTTAAAGTTCATCAAGAATGGAATTCGTATTTCGTTTCCTGATAATTCTTTTGTCACTGATGCATGTATGAAGAATGCTCTTTTCTACATCTATCCCACTCAACATTCCCTTTTAGACACCGAAATAGATAAAGATCTAATTAGGGAGCCAAAGAAGATCAAACTTTCTGAATCCTCCGATCTAATAAAATCAACATATCTATAGCACTTAAGACTTGGTCATATCAGTCTAGACAGGATTAAGAGACTTGTGAGGGACGGTCCACTCCAAGCCTCTGCAATAGGTTCACTACCTACTTGTGAATCCTGCATAGAAAGAAAAATGACTAAGCGACCTTTCTCCGATAAGGGTCGAATAGCCACTGAGTTGCTGGAACTAGTACATTCTGATGTTTGTGGTCCGCTCAGTCAACATGCACGTAGAGGATACGAATACTTCGTTACCTTCACCGATGATTACTCGCGATATGGTTTTGTCTATTTGCTCAAACACAAATCCCAGACCTATAACGTATTTAAGGTCTTTAGGGCTTTAGTGGAAAAGCAAACTGGCAAAGTGATCAAAACCCTTCGATCTGATCGAGGTGGTGAGTATATGTCTGGAGAGTTCGATGACTTTCTTAAAGAAGAAGGTATCGCTTCTCAGCTTACCGCACCTGGCACACCACAACAAAACGGAGTGTCAGAGAGAAAAAACCGAACTCTTATGGAGATAGTTAGATCAATGATGAGTTACTCATCACTCTCTCTTTCCTTTTGGGGATATGCCCTCGAAACAGCCGCTTACATTCTGAACCAAGTTCCGTTTAAAACAGTTCCTGGTACTCCTTATGAAAGATGGACTGGCCGTAAAGTAAATCTGGGTCACATCCGAATTTGGGGTTGCCCTGCACATGTGCTAAGTCCAAAGACTAGCAAGTTGGCTAGTAGGTCAAAATTGTGCTTGTTTGTGGGATATCCAAAGGAAACCAAAGGTTTCATATTCTATAGTCCCGAGGACGATAAGACTTTCGTTAGCACGAATGCTCGTTTCCTTGAGGAAGACTTTATGAAAGATGCAAAACCTAGAAGCAAAATTGTGCTTGAAGAAAAGTTGGGTGAGGAAGCTTCTACCTCATCTGTAAGAACTGTTCTTACCCCAACTGAAACACAACCTAACTCTTCAGAATCTCGTCAAGTAGTACTTCGACGTAGGGCTACTCAAAAGCCTGACAAGTACATATCTTATGGAGACTCTCTCGTACCATCTCTGACATGGATGATCCTGTTTCCTATAGCCAAGCGATGGCTTGTTCTGAATCAAACCTTTGGCTTGACGCCATGAAAGTTGAGATGCACTCGATGTATGTCAACAAATTCTGGAAACTTGTAGACCTTCCTGAAGGGATTAAACCCGTAGGGTGTAAGTGGATATACAAGAAGAAAATGGGTCCGGATGGGAACGTCGAGACGTTCAAAGCACGACTCGTGGCGAAGGGTTATACCCAACAACAAGGGATTGACTATGAAGAAACCTTCTCGCCAGTCGCGATGCTTAAATCCATCCGCATACTCCTATCCATAGCTGCAGCTCTCGACTATGAGATCTGGCAAATGGATGTCAAGACAGCCTTCCTAAATGGCAATCTTGACGAGCGCATTTACATGGCTCAACCAGACGGTTTCGTGGAGGAAGGTCAAGAGACCAATGGTTGTGAGTTACTTAAGTCCATTTATGGACTCAAGCAAGCATCTAGGTCATGGAATATTAGATTCGATGAAACAGTGAAAAGCTTCGGCTTTGAACAGTCAATAGATGAGCCTTGTGTTTACAAGTTAATACACGAAGGCAAAGTTGTGTTTCTGATATTATATGTTGATGATATATTACTCATACGTAACGATGTGGGTAAATTATCTGAGGTTAAGGTCTGGTTAGCAAAGCAATTCGATATGAAGGATCTAGGAGAAGCCGCGTACATTCTGGGGATCCAAATCTTTCGAGATAGGAAGAACCGGACTCTGTCGCTCTCTCAAGCATCTTATATTGATAAGGTGATGGATCACTTCTCGATGCAAGACTCCAAGAAGGGTCAAACACCCTTTAGGCATGGAGTCTCACTCTCTAAGGACCAGTCTCCCAAGACTGCACAAGAGATTGAAGACATGAGGAAAATTCTTTACGCTTCTGTCGTAGGAAGCCTCATGTATGCTATGCTTTGCACTAGACCTGATATATGTTTCGCCGTTGGCGTAGGTAGCCGTTTCCAATCCAACCCTGGACCCGAGCACTGGATTGTTGTTAAGCATGTTCTCAAGTATCTTCGAAGAACTAGGAACTTGATGCTTACATACTCAGGTACTAACCTAACTATGACGGGATATACCGACTCCGATTTTCAAGCGGATAAGGATTCCAGGAAATCCACTTCGAGATCTGTGTTCATACTTAATGGTGGAGCTATTGTGTGAAAGAGTATTAAGCAATCTTGCATTGCTGACTCCACAATGGAAGAAGAATATGTGGCTGCTTGTGAAGCATCCAAAGATGCTGTATGGTTTAGAAAATTCCTTAAGTATTTGAAAGTTGTTCCAAACGTCGACGAGCCCATGACCCTTTATTGTGATAATAGTGGGGCTGTCGCTAACTCAAAGGAACCTCGAAGCCATAAGCGCTCTAAACATATTGAGAGGAAATACCATTTGATTTGAGAGATCGTGCAGCGCGGAGACGTGGAAGTGAAGAAGATCTCAACGGTGGACAACCTAGCAGATCCACTCACCAAGGCCCTAGCAAACAAGGTCTTCGACCAACATTGAGAGGGATTAGGCATGAAGGACTACACACATCTTCTTTGAGTCAAGTGGGAGTTTATTGTCAATGGTGCCCACAAGAAGAGTTGTAGTCTTTATTTTATACATTTGATGTAATAAAGTCTCACGAAGACTCTTGCTTGTAATTGCTTATTCATTAATAAAAAGTTGAAGCGTTCATTCATTCTTTCTTGTCTGTTTGAAGCTTTATGATAAAACATTAGTCTTTAGTCCATAAACAAACTTAACAACTTACGAAGAGACAAATGTAGATTTGCATGAACAAACTCTTTCTAGTTTGCTTAAAACGATATTCGCAATCTAAGGGTCAAAGGACTATTGACCTCAGTACGATTGTTAAGAGAATCTATGATGTCTGGTTATGGGGCATTGAGAGTTGGAGACTCTATAGTTCTTCTAGGTATCTTCCGAAGGTACTGAATTGACCAGTGCACTTCTAGAAGACAAGATAAGAACAAACCATTTAACCTCTTATGTCTCGAAGTCACTACGTATGAATTGCATCATGCTTACCTTAATCCTGAAATGAGACATGTCATTTCATAGCTTACGTATTCTCATTTGAGAAAGTCAGAGTTCGGACTCACTATGTGATTCCGAACAGGACCTATTGGTGAAGTACTAAGTTATGAAGATGTCATGAGTAACTTTGTGAAGTTCTCAAAGATATGGAATTCATGTACAAGATTGTTGAAATGCAATGTATATCACCTCATGCTTTGTTCCTTGGAGTGTGAATAAATGAACTGGCCAGTGTCCAAATTGAGTCCTGACTCTTTTGGATGAAACAATGTGACTTGTTAGCTCCTCGTCAATACATTGTTTCTAACTTATTCACAAGTGACAAAAGAGTTGAGGAAATAACAGCTAGAAGGGTAAAATGGTAATTTTGTAAATCCCGACTAGCTGATGATATTCATGAAGGGTAAACATAGATAATATTCAGTGGATCCGCTCATATCATAATTTGGTTGAATTCTTGAGTAGAAAATAAATTCATTTGAACCGAGAGATTTTCAGTGTCAACTCTTTAGTGGAGTCAGTTGACATTAAGCTAAACTTGGAAAAGGTTTGTGAACTTTTGAGTCCAAGTGTTTATCTCAAGCTTTGTTCGTTTGGATCCATGAGGTCACTGTCACAAATCATATCGAGTAGGAATAGTTAAACTAGAAGCTAAGTCAAAACAAGAACGAGACAAGTTTTGTGAAAATTGTCAAAAGGGTATTTTTGTATTTTTAAACATAGGATGAAATGAATGTCAATAAATTTTTTTTGTCATTGTCATATGATGACAAATGAAATTTAAATCACACGGCCAACTTAACGAATTTGGGTCTTGAGGATTAATTTCATTTCATAGAATTTTACTTGAAAATTCTTAATGGGTTTTTCTTATGTTGTCATGAACAAATGAAGAAACATCTAGAAGCTCATTCTAGAAGCTCAAATTTCATCCAACCCAAGGAAAATATTTCATTTCATAGAATTTTACTTGAAAATTCTTAATGGGTTTTTCTTATGTTGTCATGAACAAATGAAGAAACATCTAGAAGCTCATTCTAGAAGCTCAAATTTCATCCAACCCAAGGAAAATATGGCTGAATTTCGTTCATGCCATAGTGGGAAAGATAGTTTATTTTGTGCATTAATGTATGAAGATTCTTGCCAAAAGAAAAAAGAGGAAACAAATTTCCTCTAGAAGGAAAGTGCAATTTCGGCCAACTAAGAGAGAAAGCAGATGAGGAAACAAATCTAAAGGCTTCTAGAAGCTCATTTGGACGTGCAAGGGGTATGAGGAAACTACCTTTTGAAGGTAATCCTCCTCCTATAAATACCCCACCTCATTCCTCTCATTTCATTCATTTCACATAATTTAGAGATTGAGAGACTCTCTCTCTAGACCTTGTGGGCGATTTCTCCTTTCTCTCTCTCTAGTTATTTTTCGTTTTGTTTTGGCACCTAGGTCCTCATTTGACCTAGTGGTTTTAGCTCTTCGACTCTGAGACTTGTTCTCGAGTCGTCGTGTTTAAAAGTGCTCACTCACTAATTTCTTTTCTCTCGAGTGATTCTTGTGATAGAAACCATCGTGGTTGCTCGAGTTGGCGAGGAAAGAAAGAGAGACGTGATGCGAGGGAGACGAACGTTGCAACTTTCCAAAAGCTTCTCAACGTTCAAGCCTCGAGAAAGGTTAGTAATCTTTAATGCTCATATTAGTTTTTATTTACATGTGCTTGCTCTTTGTCTAGGTTAGTAAAAACGTTTTACTTGAAAAAGAAAATTTTTAAAATTCCGCCGCTTACCGAAGCGTTAAACTTTTTCTTAAACCCTAGATCAATTCCAACATGTGTTTATATAAAATTAATTTTTTAATAAGATTTTTGTCGATATATCCGTCAGTAATCGATATATCACCGATATAATCGATAGTCGGTATTGAAATTGCTATAGAATATCCGTCGATACTCGATATATTCGTAAAATCAGAACCTCGGTGTGGGTCTCGATATCGATATTTTAAACACTGCTCTCACCTATGTAATGCTTTCTCTCTTTCTTGTTTTCTTTCATATCTTCCATGAACATGTATTCTATGATTTGTGGGTATTTAGCTCCATTTTCAAAATTGATGTATACCTCCATAATGCAGTGAAAATAAGTTAAAATCACATCATTATAGCATATATATATAAATAGAGCCTCAAAGAAGGAAGAATATGCGGGCAATGCCAAGTTGGAAATCAAGTCCGTGCATCCCACAAAAAAGGTTGACTACCTCACCACATCTCGATTTTTGGAGCTTCTTAACATGGATCTTATGGGTCCTATGCAAGTTGAAAGCCATGGTGGGAAGCAATATATCCTAGTAGTTGTTGATGACTATTCTAGGTACACCTGGGTGGAGTTTCTAAGAGAAAAATATGAGGCTTTCGAAGTTTTTCGGACTCTTAAGTCTGCATCTTCAACGTGAGAAATAGAACTATACTGGGAAGATTATGAGGATTCGAAGTGATCATGGGAAAGAGTTTGAAAACAAGTTTCTAGAGTTCTGCAACTCACAAGGACTCATGAGTTCTCTGCTCCCATCACTCCCTAACAGAATGGCATCATCGAAAGGAAGAACAGGAGTATCCAAGAAATTGCTCGTGTATGCTAAGAACATCTTGTACCACTTCTGGGTAGAGGCCGTTAACACCTCGTGTCGCATTCACAATCGTGCCTCCACTGTCATGGCATGTCCTGCACAAGCTATGACTCATATACATATACCTCTCGGAAAGTTTTGACGAATAAACCAAATCCCCGGTTCGTGAGACCCCATAGCCCACAAGTCAAGGCGATACGCGCTCGGTCTCGGTCTTCAACTCCGCTTCCCGCTTACGAGCTTTTCCGTTATCTACATGACCAAGGGTTATAAAGCTACGAGTCGAATGACTCAGTAAGTTGGAGTCTATCTAGGAAAGAAAATAAACTAAATTTCATGTGACATGCAAACAAGCATATAAGAATGCAGAATAAGAGCTAGATGCAGCAAGATTCTAAGACTAGAGCATGACTGACGCATGGCCACACTATACCTACATACTTCCTGCTCTACCAGATCGTACATCCTATCCTACTACCATCTTCAAAACGACAAGAAGCGAGCCTCAGACCTCGAACAACGGTCTTACGGTGGCTTGTGTGTTTTAAGACTGTTTGGGATCCACTAGTGGTACCATTTTCATTAAACGTTGGCGCAAGTGTGCCGCCTTGGAACGACACTACGTTCACTCGAGGCGGCTGCTCATTGCTGAATGGGTTCACTCTAGGCGACTACCCATTACCATCGGGTTCGCTCGTGGCGACTGCCCGTTATCGTTGGGTTCGCTCGAGGTGGCTGCCCGTTCTCGTTGGGTTCGCTCGAGGCGGCTGCCCATTGTTATCGGGTTCACTCCAAGCGTCTGCCTGTTGCTATCGAGTTCGCTCGAGGCGTCTTCCCGTATTGTTGGGTTCTCCCCAGTTTTGAGTACTCAGCGCCATACAGACCACCTTGGTCTGCCACATACACAAGTCGTTAACTTGTGGGTACCACCGACAACCGTTCAATAAAGGTCCGGGTACTCTGCAGCACGTAGAGTACACACTTATACTACTACAAGAGGGCATCTCGGGATAAACCCCGAAAGAATTAATGTTTCTCTTTCGTGCTAGTTAAGTGCTTTAGGAATAAGACTCGGGGTGTTACTCCCAGTACTTCCACCCTTTGTTCGAATCCAAGAGTTTGACTTATGCTGTCCCGTCACCCCTGATCTAACCTATCCACTATGATTAGCAGAGGGATATAATAAAACAAGATAACATCGTGGCTGGTTCAAGTTAGCGTTTGAACCTCACGGGCAAAACCCGAATTTACATTTTCACGAAAGGTGGCCGAAGCTTTAATCTTATTAGTGTATTTGTTTTAAGGCTTTCACCTACTCTGTTTACTAACACATGAGATGCACGTAAAACGGGGTTATTCTTTTGGTAAGTAGTTGACCTATGTCTCCACACTTACCCGGAATAACTCGATGAAAACTTGTTGACTTCTGGAGTTGCCTTGCTTCACCCGCTTCTCAAGACTCTTGGCACGTTCTGAAGCATCGAGAGAACTAGAATCCAAAGTTGAAACTTTGTTAGTCATTCGGTTCGGAAATGTTGAAGAGATTAAGGTTCGTTGTCGGGATTCATTGCGAGTCGATTCAGGGTTCGAGAATTTAATTTACTTATTTCCAGGTCTTTCGGAAATTAAACTTATTTAAGACCCGTACGTGTTTGTACTGAAGAGATAGTACAAAATAAAATCCAATAATTATTTTTAACGAGTCTTAAATAAATAATCTTAAAGCATACAAACGGATAATTCAAAATTAATAAACCAAAATTAAATTCCCGACATCTTTTAATTAAATAATTAGCAATTATTTAAAATTAATCCAAATCATTAGATCTACGATCTAACTCGAGAGTATTAAATGCTAGAAAGCGATTGACGGACTCACGAGTGAGATCGAGATCCCCTCTTTTTTCTGAATTCTCTAAGTCCCGGCTTCGATGCGTTCGGTTCCGCCGGCTCTCGCCCGTCATGACTCGATCTGTAAATAAGCTGTGAAATTCATAAACAAGCCTCGAGTCAATACATAACACCAATTTCATGCTCGAGTTCTAATATTCCGATTCTCGGTCTCACTTTGAGATCCGAGAAATTCCTGACACTTAAACCAAAATGACGAACCATAAACCTCAATCAAACCAAAAAATTCCAACCCGAAATCGAAAATCCAAATACCCCACTCTCGAATTCCCAAAAACCAACATGTCACAAAAAAAAAGCTAAACATGTCAATAAACCATCTCAGCCAAACCAAATCTGAAACCGAACCAATTCTCAAAATTCCAGTTTTGACACCAGATAAAGACGGTATATAACTTCGGCTACAAAATTAGAAATCCAATGATTTTGGTTTCATAACATAACTAACATCCATAGCTTTCTAATGAGATATTATAAGCCAAATTTAGATCTCAGAAACTATCTCAAAAACATCCTGCAATATCGGTTTACAGGTTCGGAGTTCCAGCTTTCACAGCTTCGAAACACTGATTTCAAAAATTCATATCTCATACAATTCTTAACGGAATTACGCGTTTTTTGACTTTTTAGAAACCTCATGAAGTCTATTATTCAGAAGAAAAAAATACCAGTAAAAATAATCTCAGAACATATAAACGTGTATACGTCCGTTTTATCAGACTGAAATTCCGGACCAAAGCCATTTCAAAAAATCAAAACTTGTCCAAGTTCAAAAACAACCCGAACAATCAATTTCAAACATGATTTTGAGCACAGAATCAAACCAATCAACTTCGAAAATATCAAAATTCCAAAATCCCTAAATTTCACACATAAACCCTGCTTTTCAATTCCATTCCCGGTAAGAAATTTCTTACCGTGTTTTCGTGAATTTGTTTGTCTCCGGTGCTCCATCTCTCTTTTCCCGGCATTGGTTCTCGGTCGACGTCCTCGGTGAGCTCGCGGCGTTCTACTTCCTCGGCCGGAGCTCGCGCAGGGTGTGGCTCATCTCGGGTTGGTGGCGCGCGAGGAAGAAGAAGAACTAGGAGAAGAAGAAGATGAAGACAGAGAAGAGGATGATGGTTGCCGATGATTTTGATGTTGATCTTGTTTTTTTTTCTTCCTGGTTCGGTTTTGCAGGTGGCCACGCGAGAAGAAGCGTGAGATTTTATGTGAGCAAGACTTGTCTATTTGCTCATTTAAGCACTCAGCGTTTAGTGTAAGCCTCACGTCTGACCCAAATTTATATTTTTATTGCAACTGGGTCCTTAATTTTTGTTGCGAATTGGTCACATCCATTTAAATCCTTATTCAAGTCCACAATCAAATAGATATCGATTTTATTCTTTAAATCGATAATTTTCTCGTTCGTTCTCGATTAATTTAAATATATTTAAAGTTTCTCGGAAATAATTCTCATTCTTGAGAATTTATTTCTTAAATTAATTTCCGGAATATTTCCTCGAAAAATAATTTATTATTCGAGACGAACTTGATAAATCCTTTATTTATTCCGAGATTTTCCATTACCTTAAAATATTTTAAATTAATTCAATAAACTCATAAGACCATAATTTACTCAAGAATTTAATTGTAACAACGGAAGCTCGTTTATTAAACTTGAATTTACAAGTCGAGTGATTCAAAAGTTTATCATTTACAATACCTCCAGTGGGAGTGCTTTAAGAGTTTTCAACAAGATAACTAAGTGCATAATAGAGTCAAGAAATCAGGTCATAGATGATGAAGAAAGAATCTCTTCTGAAGAGGATGAAGGCATTAACAATTTTTCTCTTGATTCCTCAAATAGTGTTCCTGATGATGTCTCAGACATTGATGATGCTTCTGCTATTACAGAAGAAAGGGGTACGACTTCTTCGCCTGCTAAGAAGACTTATAGCAGAGTGAAAAATAATCACCCCTCAGAGGCCGTTATTGGAAATCTGAATGAAGGAGTTACCACACGAAGGAAGGAGCATGTCAACTATCGGGAAATGATAAGCAATGTGTGCTTTACTTCCAGGATAGAACCCAAGAATGTCACAGAGGCTGTTCGCGATGAGTTCTGGATGAATGCCATGCAAGAAGAGTTTGTGCAGTTTGAGAGGAATGATGTCTGGAAACTTGTTCCTAGACTTGAAGAGGTGAATTTCATTGGTACCGAGATGTATTTTAAAAAATAAGTCAGATTCTCTTGGAAATGTCACAAGAAACAAAGCCAGACTCGTAGCTCAAGAGTACTCTCAAATTGAGGGCTTAGATTTTGATGGAACTTTTGCTCCGATGGCTAGACATGAAGCTCGCTTACTTCTTGGAATCTCGTGTCTCGAGAAGTTTAAACTGTTCCAGATGGATGTCAAGAGTGCTTTCTTGAATAGCATTCTCAATGAAGAAGTTTATGTGGAGCAGCCGAAGGGGTTTGTAGATCCTAAATTTCCTGATCATCTCTACAAGCTTCATAAAGTTTTGTATGGTCTTAAGCAATCCCCTCGTGCTTGGTATGAGCGCCTGGTGCTGAGATGTTGTTTGCTTAGATTTATGTGGATGACATAGTTTTTGGAGGTATGTCTCAGGAAATGTTGAACCACTTTGTAGAACAGATGCAGTCAGAATTTGAAATGAGCATGGTTGGTGAGCTTTCCTACTTTCTAGAATTCTAAATCAAGCAGTTTGAAGATGGAATTTTCTTATCCCAGAGTAAGTATGCCAAGGATCTGGTAAAGAAGTATGGTCTTGAGTTAGGGAAACCGAAGAGAACTCTTGATTCTGTCACAGTCAAGCTTTCCAAGGAAGATGAAGTTGAGCATGTTGACACAAGACTGTACAGAAGCATGATTGCACTACTACAAAATACACTTTTAGAGTTGCTCAAAACGCGAAGCGTTATATTTTGGGCGTCGCTTTTTGAGTGACGCGTACGCTAGTGACACCCTAAGTATGGGTGATGCTTATGACCTAGTGACGCTCCACGTAAGCGTCACGTCGGATTTGGCGATTGATCTTACTTGGGCATCGCTCGTGCAGAGAGTGTCTCGATATCACCTAGTCTCGCTCATATAAAAAGCGACACTAGACTGGCGTCACTCGCTGGTAGCGTTGCTCGCAAACAAAGCGACGCCAGACTGGCAGGCGTCGCTCGGTCAGCGAGCGACGCCATTATATGTATTTTAATATTTAAAATGGGGAGTCGCTTGTTTAATGAGTGACTCCAATATATTTTTTTTTTCAATTCTAAAAATACGTATTCCACTATATTTTTCCTGCAGCAAAACAAATGAAATAATATTCAAATCCAATAGAAAAGTAGATAAAAACAACACAATTTTTTCATGATTAGATTTGATAATCTTATAATTAACAGTATTGAAGCAGTTTTTACAATCAGTTAACCTTCTTTATATATTACTTCAATCCTATCCACAATATAGCTTACTATAAATACATGAACATACCATCTACAATAATTCGAGCATAATCTTGTTGAACTTCGTCCATTGCGGCATGACTGTAAGTTGGCAATGATCGCAACGGAAAAAAATAATTAACATATTAATAAACATACATAACATACTAAGAAACTCTATTAATTAGATACTTACATGTTCGACGGTATCATGGAATGATCCCCCTCTATAAAAATCTCTCATCATGCGTAAGACATAATATTCGTACTCCATATTTGAATGTTGTTTTGGGCCCTATGATAAAAATACATCATTTTTTGTAATACATTATAATTTAAATTAAAATTATGTAAGTTTTATACTACATTTTCCTTATGCCAAGAGACCTTCAACGGCACGTTAAAATATTTTCCATACGCTCTACATAAGATAAGTTTCATAAGTCTAAATGCACAATATAATTTATAATTGTATAATGTCAAATACGATAAAAATTTACTAGTTACGTTGAAAGGACCAATTTTAGATCACTCGGAATAACATGATGAAGAGGATCAAAATGATACACACTACCATCTCCGTCCATGGCCAAAAGTATCCAATGCTTCCTAAATAAACAAAATTCTTAACTTATGATTTATTTGAAAAAAAAAACAATAAACAAATATAATAATCATTAACGAACTTACGCATAGTTCCACGGCATAAGTATCATTTGTGTTGATACGTTGTTTTGTTGGTTTTATTTTTTAGTGCAAGTGGTATGGAAAGATGTCGGTTGTTATGTTTCCACTTCTGGTTTGACATCTTTCCTCCTGTGTGCAGACAGTATTTCTGGCAAGTTTCCAGTTTTGACAGATTGCTTTGCTGGTGACTTATTGCTGAGTTATTGTCTCGCTGCTGTCTTCATTACAAGATATCTGCCTCGCTGGAGCCTTCATTGCAAGATATCTTTCGCTGCTGTTTTCATTGCATGATATTCGCCTTGATGGAGTCTTTATTTTGTGATATTCGCTTGAGGCCGGGTAAGGAAACCCGAGATATCTTCCAGGATTGTTCAGCTGCTATAAAAGCCATGCGCTCTCACTTAGCAGCCTCGACACTTTTGATCAAACACTCAGAGCTCTTAAACGTGCAAGACCGGCGGACTGGGAGGCTGTGTGTTTTGGTTATAAGTGGTGTATTCTCTCAAACACTATTCCACAAAGATTGAGTGGTTGTGAGAGTTGGGTTTTGTGTTCTCGTGATTGAAGGTTCACGTACTGCTGAAGACTGAAGGTCATCCGAGCCAGGAGGTTGCTCGAAGAGTGGAATTGAGACGGAGCTCAAATTCAGGGGGAGTCCCTGTCTAGGTGATCACTGGTAGTAATAGTCTCTAGGTTTTATTGATTTTTTTTTATTGTAATCAGATATAAACCTTGTGTGTACTATTGACTACAAGATAGTGAAAATCCTTTCCACTGGCAGCGTGCCCCCAGATGTAGGTGTGTTTCACCGAACTGGGTAACCATGTCGTGTGTACTTTGTCTACTGCACTGTTTTGTTGTTTATCCATATCTGTGTTCAAGCAAGTTGTCGGACACATTGTCAACACATTGTGTGCACTAATCAGAATTTCAATTGGTATCAGAGCAGGCACCTTGATCTCTTAGGTGGTTTCATGTATTTTTTTCTGATTGCCTATTATGGATAGTTCACGAGAAGGAGGTTCTGTCAATCGTCATCCAGTACTCGACGAAACCAACTATGGATATTAGAAGGCACGCATGACCGCTTTCTTGAAGTCCCTTGATAGCCGAACATGGAAAGTTGTGATACACGGGTGGGAAGCTCCTATGACGACTGATGACAAAGGAGCCCGTACTGGCACAAAACCCGAAAAGGACTGGACCCCCACTGAAGATGAGGCGGCCCTTGGTAACTCCCGTGCTCTCAATGCTATATTTAACGGTGTCGATAAAGATGTTTTCAGGTTGATAAATACTCGCACTACTGCCAAAGAGGCCTGGGAAATCCTCGTTGTTGCCTATGAGGGAACTACAAAGGTCCGTGAACAAAAGCTTCAATATCTCACAACCAATTTTGAAGCCCTCACGATGCTCGAGGATGAAACAGTCGCTGAGTTCAACGTTCGCATTCGTAACCTCGCCAATGAATCATATTCTATCGGGAAACCAATGACTGATGAAGATCTTGTTCGAAAAACTCTGAGAGTTTTGAGCTCTAGATTCAAAATGAAAATCACGGCCATTGAAGAAGTTCATGACCTAAAGACGTTGAAGTTCGACGAACTAATGGGATCTCTCATGACGTTTGAGCTCTCACTTCCTAAGGTGGAAAAGAAACAAAGAGGGATGGCCCTCAAAAGTTCTGTTCATGAACAAAAGGATCAGGTATATTCAGACTCTGACAATGATATTGACGATACTATAGCTATGCTTGCAAAAAACTATGGCAGGGTCATGAAAAGACTCAACCGGATGAATGAGAAAAATGTCCCACAAGATGTCAAGGACAATTTCCAACAACGATTCCAGAAGAACACTTATCCTCACAGGAATAGTAAAAGTGGTGAACGATCTGGGAAATGCAAAGGCATTCAGTGCCACGAATGTGAAGGTTTTGGTCATATTCAAAAGGAGTGTCCCAACTTCCTCAAGGAACAGAAAAAGGGATACAACGCTACTCTTTCGGATGAAGAAGATGAAGAAAGCGACTCAGATCAGATAAGTAACTTTGTAGCCTTTACTGCCTCTGTCCATACTCATGAATCTACTAATGAATTTGGTGAATGCTCTCAGAAATATGTTCTAGATGAAAAACTATCTAACGATGTTATGAATGAAGGATACAATACCTTGCACACCAAATGGGTTGAGGAATCCCAGATTCTAGACAAACAGAGTGCTCTTATCCTTACCCTGACTGAAGATAAGGCAAGGCTCCTGGAGACGATTGTGGATCTGAAGAAGGAAGTCAGTCGGCTGAATGGCGAACTCGAGTACATGACTAAAACTGTCAGAATGCTGAACTCTGGGACTGACAGCCTTGACAAAATCCTCACCATCGACAAGCCTGCGAAGAACATGAAGGGGCTTGGATATACCCATGGAGCTTCATCTTCCCAGACTACGTTCGTTCCTCAAAAGCAGACTAGCCAGATGTCGCGAAACATGCATCAACCATCTGGTAACAACAAGTCTCATGACCTTTCTCGACATCATCAATTTGGATCAACCAGGTCTCCTGTCAACAGACCTCGTTGGGTATGCCATTATTGTGGTAGGAAGGGACATATCCGTCCTTTTTGCTATCGGTTGTATGGGAGGAATATCCATCAGCAAAGGTCCATCCACATGAATGTCCCATCTCATCAACAACCTGCTACTCGGCTGGAATGGAGAGTGAAAAATGCCTCCTATCGTGCCAATATTGCCTACACATCTCTGAGTGCATCCACCGGGAATGACTGGTATTTCGACAGTGGTTGCTCTCGCCACATGACTGGTGATCACACCTTCCTGACCAACGTGAAACCTTATTCCAACTGTCATGTTACCTTTGGAGATGGAGTAAAAGCCAAAATTGTGGGTAAAAGTCAATTAAACTATCCTGGTATGTCTTGTCTGACTGAGACTTTGTTGGTAGAAGGACTTACTGCTAATCTTATTAGTATTAGTCAGCTTTGTGATCTGAATTTGCATGTCAACTTTACTCGTGATAAGTGTGTAGTGATTAATGAAGTGATGAACTTATGCGAGGAAACAGATCTCGTGACAACTGCTATTTGTGGTCTCCCGTACCAAACAGCAATTGTCTCTTGACCAAAGTTGACGAAACCAAGCTGTGGCACCAAAAGCTTGGTCACCTAAATCTCAGAAGCATGCAGAAAATTGTCTCTGAGAAAGCCATCATCGGTGTCCCAAACCTAAAAATTGTAGAAGGAAAAATTTGTAATGAGTGTCAGATTGGGAAACAGGTCAAGACGTCTCACAAGATGGTGCAACATCTTACCACATCTCGTGTTTTGGAATTTCTTCACATGGACCTGATGGGACCGATGTAGGTCGACAGCCTTGGAGGGAAGAGATACGTGTTCGTTTGTGTGGATGACTACTCCAGGTACACTTGGGTTGATTTTATTCGTGAGAAATCTGACACTTTTGCTGTTTTTGAAGCTCTATGTAAGAAGGTTCAGAGAGAAAAAAGGAGAGAGCATAGGCAAAGTGATCAGAATCCGGAGTGATCATGGGAGGGAATTTGAGAACATGAGCTTTGCTAAGTTTTGTACTGAAGAAGGGATAGCCCATGAGTTCTCTGCTCCAATCACACCACAAAAAAATGGAATTGTTGAAAGGAAAAATCGAACCCTCCAAGAGATGGCTAGAGTGATGATGTTGGCCAAGGATATTCCACCACATTTCTGGACTGAAGCTCTCAATACTGCCTGTCATATTCACAATAGAGTTACTATTCGTCCAGGTACTTCCAGCACTCATTATAAAATATGGAGGGGGAGAAAGCCGAATGTGAAATACTTTCATGTCTTTGGTTCTGTTTGTTATATTCTTGCTGACAGAGATCCTCGGCGTAAATTTGACCCGAAAAGTGATGAAGGTATATTTCTTGGATATTCTAGAAATAGTCGTGCATACCGTGTTTTTAACAAACGCACTAAGACTATGATGGAATCCATAAATGTGGTGATAAATGATGACCATAATGTTACTAACAGTCCTAATGATAAGGATGAAGTTTTTCCTAGTAACACAGATGTCAGGACAGACGCTGAAAACTCTTTGGACGACATCTCCACTGGAAATCCAAATGTCAGGACTGATGCTGATGACAAAGTAAGCGACATTGTTCCAGATGAAGGATCCTCTCCTGAGACTGAACAGAGAATTCCTTCCCGAAGAGTTCAGAAAAATCATCCGGCTCATGAGGTAATTGGCGAAATCAGTGAAGGAATAAAGACTCGTAAAAAACCTCCTGTTAACTACCGGGAGATGATTGGTAATCTCTGTTTTGTCTCTAAGATTGAACCTAAGAATGTTAATGAGGCTATTGATGATGAATACTGGTTTAATGTTATGCAAGAAGAACTTGTTCAGTTTGAAAGAAACGAAGTCTGGAAGCTGGTTCCTAAACCTAACAATGTGAATGTCATAGGAACTAAGTGGATTTTTAAGAATAAATCTGATGAACATGGTAATATAACTCGGAACAAAGCTAGACTTGTGGCACAGGACTATTCACAGGCGGAAGGGGTAGACTTTGATGAAACCTTTGCCCCTGTTGCGAGACTTGAAGCTATCAGACTTCTGCTTGGCATCTCGTGTCACCTGCAATTCAAGCTCTATCAGATGGATGTTAAGAGTGCTTTCCTCAATGGGTACCTGAATGAAGAAGTCTATGTAGCACAACCAAAAGGGTTTACAGATCCCAGCTCTCCACAGCATGTCTACAAACTCAGAAAAGCTCTCTATGGCCTTAAGCAGGCTCCTCGTGCGTGGTATGAGAGACTGACCCAATTTCTTGTGCAGAATGGTTATACCCGAGGTGGCGTTGACAAGATCTTGTTCGTGAAAAAGGAGAATGACAATCTCATGATAGCTCAGATCTATGTTGACGATATCGTCTTTGGAGGAATGTCAAACAAGATGGTGGATCTTTTTGTTCGACAAATGCAGTCAGAGTTTGAGATGAGTATGGTCGGCGAGTTAAACTACTTTCTGGATTTTCAGATCAAACAAATGAGTGATGGTATCTTCATTTCCCAAAGTAAATATGCAAAAAACTTGGTGAAGAAGTTTGGCCTGGAAAAATCTTCTCACAAGCGGACCCCTGCCGCTACTCACATCAAACTCACTAAGGATGAGCATGGAGAATCTGTTGATCAAAGCCTCTACAGGAGTATTATTGGCAGCATTCTTTACCTCACTGCCAGCCGACCTGACATAGCCTACTCAGTAGGTGTATGTGCGCGATATCAAGCCAATCCCAAAGCTAGCCATCTGGCTCAAGCTAAGCGAATCATAAGGTACATCTCAGGAACCGCTAATTTTGGTTTACTGTATACCTATGATACTTCTTTTACGCTTGTGTGATACTGTGATTCTGACTGGGCAGGTAGCATGGTTGATAAAAAGAGCACTTCTGGTGGATGTTTCTATCTTGGAAACAATCTCATCTCCTGGTTCAGCAAGAAGCAAAACTGTGTATCCTTGTCCACAGCTGAGGCTGAATACATCGCCGCTGGGAGCAGTTGCACTCAGCTCCTCTGGATGAAACAGATGCTCGCTGAATATGATGTTGGACAAGATGTCATGACATTGTTCTGCGACAACATTAGCGCCATCAACATCTCAAAGAATCCAGTTCAACACAGTAAGACCAAGCACATTGAGATCAGACATCATTTCACTCGAGATCTTGTAGAAGAAAAGAAGATCAAACTCGAATACATTCACACCGAGAAACAGCTCGCAGATATTTTCACCAAGGCTTTGGATGCTTACCGGTTTGAAAATCTCAAATCCTCTCTTGGGTTATGCGTTATTGATCAATAGCAATTACTGTTTATCGGAGGATTTTTTGGTCTTAACATATGTGCTAATCCTTCGCTGATTCTTGTTCGCGTTACTGTTGTGTTTTTTCTCTCATGGACCCATGTATCTGGTTGGCCAATTCGACTGGTTTGCCGGGCTAAAATGTCAATTGCTGTCTCTCGGGGCCTAAAATCGATCAAGGCTCACTTCATGTCACGACGTCGTATTTCTCCATGCCATGTTCTCACTCATGCAGACGGTTACTCTCCCGAGAAAGAAGGGGAAGTTATTTCTTGCTTGAATTTCGAAATTTCTCATTCTTCTTCGGCGCTCTTAAGCTTTGTTTCCCATATTTGCTTTCTTACCTCTTCTGACAGTTATCTGTGTGGCAGTTTCCCAAAAATTTTATTCAAAATGGTCGGCACAAGAAGTGGGATCCGTACTACCACTCCATCAGAGAAAACCACAATGAAGAAGAAAAATGTCGCTACAAAGAAACCTGACGCAGAAAGCAACATGCACGGGGTTAGGGTTCGAGGTCTGAGACCCAGCATACGCGCCGATGGTCAGGCCGGAGGTGCGATCGCTGGGTCATCGGTTCCTCCTGAGAACCCATCTCTTTCCGCCACCAGAAGCGCAATTCTCAAGAAAGCTGCTCTTTCCATCACTGACATCACAGGAGAAGCAAGCTTCAGCAGTTCCTCCACAGAAAAGACACGAGACAAAGCAGATCCTGAAGAAGAAGTTCGTTCTGGAGGATCCCCTATCGAGAGTCCTCACAAGATTGTTCGAGGTAACCCTAAAGCTTCTAATATCCCAGTTGATAGTTCTAGGGATAGGAATTTGCTTCCTCATGTTCATGAGCCTACTCCTGAGGATGCCATTGGAGGCATGATGGGCTTGAATAAAGATGTCACGAAAGATGTGCCTATATCTTCTCTGGGGCAAAAGAGGAAGGGAGATCATGTTCAGGATGATGCAGAGGACATTCTCGCATCTCTGAAGAAGAAGATTCAGAGAGATGATAAGGTCTGCTTAGCCACTCTTCTGTCGGAGAAGAGGAAGAAGAAGAAGTCTCCGGAAGAAAGCACTTCTGCTGTCCCCATCCCTATCCAGAAAAAGAAAAAGGAAAAGATGGGCATGATTAAGAAACGGGTAAAGAAGTCGGCTCAGACTCCCTTGTCTCCTGTTGTTGAGGACCAAGTGGTGGAAGAAGAAGAATCTGTTATCCCTCTTGGTTTGGGAAACAAGAGGTCTGTAGGAGGGCAAAAACTCCCGAAGAATATCCCCGCTGCTCCCATGGATAATGTCTCCTTCCACAAAGAAGATGGTGTTCTCAAGAGGAGATATGTGTACCATCGTGCCATTTTTCCTTAAAAGGAATTATCCACTGAGGCTCTGAAAATTGATGCGATTATGGAGCTCCTTCACGACACCGAGATGCTGAGTACTGTCACTAGCATTGGGGTGTTCTATCCTGCGCTGGTAAAGGAATTCATTGTTAATCTTTCCCCTTCCTTTGATTCTCCAGAAGACCCAGAGTTCAGGAAGGTCTTTGTCAGAGGTCACTGCTTTGAGATCTATCCTGCTGTGATCAACAAGTTCCTGGGTCGTGGGAAGATCATCACAGCTGATCGGGTACCTTCTCTGGACATCATCGTGCAAGAAATCACTGGATTCGAGACCAAGGTCTGGCCTTTAAAGGGAACTTTGCCTTCGGCCGAGCTTACTGTCAAATACTCCGTCCTGTATCGCATTGGCATCGCCAATTGGGCTCCCTCCTCTCATGGGTCTAGCATCACGGCAGATCTCGCTCGGCTCATATTCCAGATAGGTACACGCTCATCATTTGACTTTGGTGATTTTGTTTTTGATCACTTGGCAAAACATGCAAAGTCTTTTGCAGTAAAGCTTCCCATCGGCTTTCCCTCTCTTATCTCTGGGATCCTGCTTGATCAAAACAAGAACATCTTGAGGAGTTCAGATGTGGTGGGTAAACGTCCTGGTGCTCTTACCTTCAGTCCCAAATTATTTGAAGGGAAACATGTTCAGGAT
This sequence comes from Urtica dioica subsp. dioica, assembly GCF_054948205.1. Lineage (NCBI taxonomy): Eukaryota > Viridiplantae > Streptophyta > Magnoliopsida > Rosales > Urticaceae > Urtica > Urtica dioica. The sequence continues at coordinate 11,550,617 of NC_142756.1, forward strand.
CTTGTCAGACCTTGTGACGAGATATCTGACGCCCCTGCGAGCAATCTTCACTTGAGATCCATGTCAGAAGATGTTCAGAGAAAAGTGGTGAAGGAACTTCTTGAAGAGGTTGAGACTCTGAAAAAGACCATCGAGACTCTCTCATCCAGGAAAATCAAGTGTGAAGCTCTTATCAAGGACCTTACTGCCCCGAGCTCTGCTACCTCTTCTCAGCCAGGTCAAGCCGCTGGGTCTCATGTTTCTGAAGCCGCTGAAGATTCTGAAACTGAAGACGATGTTTATGTCTCTGAGAATGATCAGGATATTGTTGGTTGATTCTTTTCTGGTCTGTAATATTCTCTTTTCAAGACATCTTTTGCTACTGCTCCAGTGTGTTTCAGCCAAGCTTGGTTTCAGCTAATGTGTTTCGTTTGGATGTTTTGTAAGACTGCTTTCTCGTTCTTTCTGATAAATGATATGCTGTTTTCCTAGCTCTCATTCCCTTTACAGGCTGTTGTTCCTCCCTCTGTGTTGGTCGATCCTTGCCTTTGGTAACTTTTTGAGGCAATCAGGAGGAGAGGTGTCATGAGGTCATTTATTTTGACTCTCGCTCTGGTCATGACGCTTGTATGAGAACTGGTCCTGGAAGTGCTTGCCTAAAAAATAGCCAAAGGGGAAGATTGTTGATACGTTGTTTTGTTGGTTTTATTTTTTAGTGCAAGTGGTATGGAAAGATGTCGGTTGTTATGTTTCCACTTCTGGTTTGACATCTTTCCTCCTGTGTGCAGACAGTATTTCTGGCAAGTTTCCAGTTTTGACAGATTGCTTTGCGGGTGACTTATTGCTGAGTTATTGCCTCGCTGCTGTCTTCATTACAAGATATCTGCCTCACTGGAGCCTTCATTGCAAGATATCTTTCGCTGCTGTTTTCATTGCATGATATTCGCCTTGATTGAGTCTTTATTTTGTGATATTCGCTTGAGGCCGGGTAAGGAAACCCGAGATATCTTCCAGGATTGTTCAGCTGCTATAAAAGCCATGCGCTCTCCCTTAACAGCCTCGACACTTTTGATCAAACACTCAGAGCTTTTAGACGTGCAAGACCGACGGACTGGGAGGCTGTGTGTTTTGGTTATAAGTGATGTATTCTCTCAAACACTATTCCACAAAGATTGAGTGGTTGTGAGAGTTGGGTTTTGTGTTCTCGTGATTGAAGGTTCACGTATTGCTGAAGACTGAAGGTCATCCGAGCCAGGAGGTTGCTCGAAGAGTGGAATTGAGACGGAGCTCAAATTCAGAGGGAGTCCATGTCTAGGTGATCACTGGTAGTAATAGTCTCTAGGTTTTATTGATTTGTTGATCGTAATCAGATATAAACCTTGTGTGTACTATTGACTACAAGATAGTGAAAATCATTTCCACTGGCAGCGTGCCCCCAGATGTAGGTGTGTTTGACCGAACTGGGTAACCATATCGTGTGTACTTTGTTTACCGCACTATTTTGTTGTTTATCCATATCTGTGTTCAAGCAAGTTGTCGGGCACATTGTCAACACATTGTGTGCGACATCTTGCCTTTGCAACTAATCAGAATTTCAATTTGTGTTCTTCTCAAAGCATCCAATTGAGATGTAATATGTGACGACCCGCGAGCAACAACTCGTCCACGAGCCACGACCGATCGACTCTCAAACAATACATATTAAACAAGAGATCATAATACTTTTATATATTAAAATAGTTTGCGAAAATCCGGGGAAATTTTTCGCGATTTAGTTTAGAACTTGGAGTCTTATAGCGACTCTTATACAAATATGTTCCGAAATATTTTAACAAAAGACACTAACCCCCGGTTAAGAAACCCCATAGCCCATAGGTCAAGGCAATACGTGCTCGATCTCGGTCTTCAATCTCGTTTTCCCACTTACAAGTTTTTCCCTTATCTACATTACCAAGGGTCATAAAACTATGAGTCGATTGACTCAGTAAACGGGAGTCTAACCTATGAAAGGAAAGCATCTAATGCAGAACCATGTGACGTGCAAACAAACACAGAAGAATGCAGAATGCAAAAGCCGCTAATTCTATAGCATGCATAATGCGTGATCACATCCTTGCTAACACTTGTCACTCCGCAAGGTTATACATCTCTCTTTCATAACCTCCGGAATGACAAGAGACCAACTTCAGGATTCGAGCAGCAGTCTTTCGTTGGCCTAAGAGTTTCGTTTTGTCTGAGATCCACTAATGGTACCATTTTTACTATGACGTCAACATATACTGAGCTCTGACGGCAATGAGCTCGCGAATCGCGACCTTCACCCATTCCGACATATGGTGCTGCATCAGCTACCGTCGAGTCTCCAGTCTCGCAACGAGCTCGCGAATCGCGACATCTACCCATTGTGTAATGAGTACTCAGCGCACGGAATTTTAAGTCCGCTAAATACAAGTCATTGACTTGTAGGTACCACCGACAACGTTATTAATCTTTGGGTACTCCGCTAGTGATACCATTTTTATTATGACGTCGGTGCTGCATACTGGGCTCTGACGCCAATGAGCTAGCGAATCGCACCATCACCCATTCCGCCATACGGTGCTTGCATCAGCTACCGTTGAGTCTCCAGACTCGCAATGAGCTCGCGAATTGCGACCTTCACCCATTGCGTAATGAGTACTCAACGCACGGACTTTTAAGTCCGCTAAATACAAGTCATTGACTTGTAGGTACCACCGACAATGTTTTTAATCTTTGGGTACTCTAGCGTATAGAGTACACAATTAAGAATATACATGAGAGCGTCTCGGGTTAAATCCCGAAAGAATTATTGTTTCCATTTCATTGCTCGTTAAGTATTTTAGGTTGAAGACTCGAGACGTGACTCCCAGTACTTCTACCCTCGGTTCGAATCCAAAAGTCCGTTTCTGCTATCCTGACACATCTGATCTAACCTATCCCTATGGTTAGTAGAGGGATCTAGCTACAAAATTAACAACGTAGCTGGTTCAAGTTAGCATTTGATCCTACGGGTAAAACCCGAACTAAGTTTTGCATAAAGAGTGACCGAAGCCTTAATCTTTGGTGTTTGTGTCTTTTAAGGTTTTTCCTACACTTGTTTACTAACAAATAAATGCACAAGCAAACAAGGTTATTCCCTTGGTAAGTAGTTGACTTATGCCTCCTCACTTATATGGAATAGTCGAACTGCTTGACTGTATGGCCTCGGCGCTTCAATACGCGCTGCTTGTCCTCGTGCGCTCTTCAAAAGACTTAGCACGTCGTGGAGTTCCTTTATAGAAATTAGAATCCTCGCTTGAGGTTCTACTCATTGTTGGGCTTGAAAAAAATGAAGAATTGGTTTCAAGTTCGTTGACGGAATAGACGTGTTTTAATTTTGTGTTCAAAAAATTTAATTTATTAATTTCCGATCCTCGAAAATTAATTCGTTATTTAAGACTCATAACCATTCAAATGTACCAAGGAAGGTACGAAAAATAAATCATAACTTATAAGAGTCAAGCGATTATAAATTAACCGCGTAACCCTTAATTGAGTCTTAAATAAAAATCTAAATATCTTACAAGTCGAGATCTTTAGATTTATCGACTATTTAATTTTGAACGTTATCAAAAATCATCATAATTAATTTTATTGAAAATAAAATTAACACGTCGACCCTCGACGTCACACAAGAAAATTTAAATGCTAATAAGCGAATATACTCACGGTTATTTGAGACCGAGGCTTGTCTTTAATTCCTCGTCAATTCTCACGTGTCGTCCCGGTCCGTTCCCGTCACTCTGCATTTCCAAACATAACCAATACAACATTAAATTTCTCAGCCCCAAAACAAAATCACGATCGATAATCGAGACTCAAATAAATAAAATCGAATTAATCTCATATTCGATTTTATTTTTCCGGGAATATTGTTTGACCGAGAGACTTACGAAACGTCACCGTAATTTAACGGTGACATTCACGAACAAACAAAACTAGCATCAAAACAATATATGACATACACGACCATAACTAACAAGTCAAAATATTTAATAACTTGTCACAAAATTTACGGCCGAGAATAAAAAGCCCGAAATGTCTCGTTAAACTTCGATTCGTCGTCGATAAAAATATCGACTCAAACAACCCGACTTGTCACAAAAATAACCGTATCACAACCAAAATCCTCTCGGCTAACACAAGTCCATATTTATTTCCGCTCGTTATCAAAATCGATTTAAAAATCATCACATAACCATGTCGGTTCATAAATCCCGTTCAAACTAACACAAATTTATACTAGTCAAATCAGCCATAACGAGAATCAAACCGAGCCAACAAAAACAAGTCAATTCCCAAATAAATAAACCATTTCCAAGTCCAAATTCTCAGATTCGACACTTGGCAAAGAACGTGTCATAACTTCGGCTACACAACTCGAAATCCAACGATTCTAGTTTTAGAACCAAACTACCATCCATACCTTTCCAATGAGATATTATAAGCCAATTTCGGACTTAGGCAACTAACTCAAAAGCATCCCACAAATTCAGTTTACAAATTCGGTATTCCAAGTTTTTCCAGTTTCGAAACACCAATTTCAAAAATTCATAACTCACTCAGTACTGAACGGATTTACACGTTCTTCGTCATTTTAGAAAGCCCATAACGTCTAATATCCAGGAAAAATATCAACAAATCCAAATGAAATCGGTACTGCTCTGTCCACATCAATTTACAGAGGCTGTTCACAGCGAACTACAAATCGATTATAACTCACGTATCCGAGCACAAGCAATACAACCCGAACACCAAAACGAGCTCAATCTCACTTAAATTCCACAACCCAAGCTCAGAAATCAAAAGCCTCAAATCCAAACTAAGAACCCTAATTATTTTCAGAAATTCATTTCGGGTAAGTAGTTTCTCACCTTGTCTTCATGATTTTCACGCTTCCCGGTGCTCCCTCTCCCTTTTTCCGGTGGTGACTCTCTCGGTCGGCGTCTCCGGCGAGCTCGCGGCGGTCGTGCACGGCGGCGCTCGGTCCCGGAAATCGTTGGCGCCCGCGAGGAGGAAGAAGAAGTAGAGTGGAAGATGGAGAAGATGGGGGAGGTGATGTGGTTGTGGCGGCCGGAGAGTGAGGCGGTCTTGATGGATGATGTTTGAATTTTTTTTTTCTTCTTTTGTCCTTGCAGGTAGCTCACGCGCAAGAAGAGGGAGGGAGAAGAAATGAACATGGTGAAGAAGAAAGAAGAAGGAAGAAGAAGCTTAAAAGAATTTTATGTGAGCAAGACTTGTTTATTTGCTCATTTAAGTCCTCATATTTTTCCCTAAGCCTCACTTCGGACCCCACATTTCAATTTTTGTTGCAATTGGGTCCTTAATTTTTTTGTTGCAAATAGGTCTTTTTTCACATAATTTTCAATTAAATCAATAATCGAATAGAAAAGAATATGTGATTAAATCCGGCCTTTATTTGCGTAAACATGATTAATTTAAATACAATTAAGGTTCTTCTCGGAATTTATTCTCGTCCTTGAGAATAATAAATTTCAAATTACTCTTTAAGTCTTTCCTCGAATATTCTCTTGACCGAGAGGTACTTGATAAATCCTTCATTTATTCCGAGATTTTCCATTGCCTTAAAAATATTTTAAATTAATTAAACATGTTGACTGAAACACAACTTCGTTCACGATTTTAAATGTAACAAAGGAAGCTCTTTTATTTCATCCGAAATTTATAAAGAGAGCGATACAAAAGTTCATATTTTACATAATATTATCCACTCGATCATCGAAGCTTCTAGGATTAACATCGATTGCAACTAGCTCCGGGTTCACAAATCGAAATTCAGCTCCTCGACAATTATTTGTGTATAAGTCCCTAATCAATGAACAAGTTATTCACGATTTTCCGTAATTAAAATAAATAAGTTTTTTTAGTACGTACCTCATGTATATCATAATAGTTGTGGCTTCAATTTCCTCAGATGCTAAGAACTGCTCAATATCTTCTTCTAAAACCATTAAACTCGCAGGCATGCCAAATACTACAGGATCGGGATTAAAGGCGACCACAAGCTAATGAGGGGCTGAAATTGTATAACAACAAATTTAATAAAATGTTAAAAAAAATTACTCTACCTAAAACCGACGACGACTGGACGGAGAAGAGGCGACGAAGGCGGCGGAAAAAACAACAAATCTACGTCCTTCACACCGGCTACGAACAAAATCAATACAAAAAACTAAGATTCTTTACTCATAACATTTTGAAATCAAAACAAAAAAAACCCTAAAAAAAAACCCCTAGAAATAATCTTTTACCCGTGAGCCACAAATGAAAACGTTCACCTAGACCATGATGCCGGATGTAGTGAAGTCGGTGGAGATGGGTGGAAGCCGGTCCCTCGGTCGGTGGAGATGTGTGGTGGTGGTTGAGGTGGGTTTCAATGGAGTTTTTCGGTTTTTTGGAGAGAATATATCGAAGAAGATGAAGATATGTAAACTGCTGTGAGATTATTTGGGACTTAGGCGTTTTAAAAAAAAATGCCTAGCGTCGCTCGCTTTTTTAGAAACGCTAGGCCACGTGTCTTGCGTGTCGTACAGATACCTGGCGTCGCTCAAAAAGCGAGCGACGCCCCCACGACACGTGGCGTCGCTCGCTTTTTGAGCGACGCCAGGCCACGTGGCCAAATCTGGTTAAATGGCCTTCATTTTACTCTTTTCCACGTCAACTGAGCTCCAAAAAATTATTTTGTGTGTCGCTTTAAAATGTACTCGACGCAAATATAGTGACTTCTAATAGGTATTTTGTAGTAGTGTTGGAAGCCTTCTTTATTTGACAACAGCAGGCCTGACATCTCGTTCTCAGTGGGTGTCTGTGCTAGATATCAGGCTCATCCAAAAATTCATTTGAGTTATGTTAAAAGGATTATCAAGTACATTCATGGTACCTCTGATTATGGTATTCTCTACTCTCCTGATACAAACTCATGTCTGGTTGGGTACTCAGATGCAGATTGGGGAGGAAACACAGATGATAGAAAAAACACCTCTGGATGATGCTTCTTTCTAGGGAACAATATGATCTCTTGGTTCAGTGAGAAGCAAAATTGTGTATCTCTATCTACTGCTAAAGCTGAGTACATAGTTGCAGGAGCTGCCAATACTGAGCTAGTTTATCTGAAGTATATCCTGGAGGAGTATGATGTTCCTCGGGATGTTGTAACTCTTTACTGTGACAACACCAGTGCTATCAACATTGCAAAGAATCTTGTTCAACACAGCAAAACTAAGCATATTGAGATTCGTCACCATTATATCAGAGATTTTGTGTGTTAAAAAATCTTGTCTCTGGAGTATGTGAATACATAAAATCAACTAGCTGACATTTTCACAAAACCACTGGATGTGGCTAAGTTTGAAAGGCTTCGCGCTGCCCTGGTTGTTTGTATACCAGACTTATAACAATTAATGGGATGGTCAAAACTTGTTTGAGTCTATGTCTTGATCAGTAAAAAGCCCATTTCACAAATTTTCTTTTCCCTCGGTTATCAAAACGCAGCGTTTCACTGGTTCTTTCTGAAGCTCGCCTTGACGGTTTATTTCCCAAGGAGAGTCACGATTTTTTCAACTCCTATCATTACTTTTCCTGAGTACGGTTCTACTTGCAGTTACTTTTCGAATTCTTATTTCCCTCTTCATTGTTCTCCTCAGTAATCTATTCCTCTTTTTTTGCTCGGAAAAATGGAGATTACAAGACGGGGAAAGGGTTCAGACAGTGGGTCACCTCAGGAAAGGAAGGTCAAGAAATCAAATGTGTCTAAGAAAAGGATTTTCAAAGTCAACAAGCATGGTGTTAGGTTCATCAAAGTAAAGACTGATGGGGTCAATAGTTCGGTTGGAGATCCCTCGTCAAAGGCGAACCCTATGGACCTTTGAAAAAATTTGCCCTCTTTAGCTCAGGTGAAAGCATTTGTGCTCCCTCATCCCATTCCTCCGCTTAGTCACGAAGATCTCTCGAAGAAGCAAGGCCCGTCTGAAGTTGTTGACATGCAACAAGGTAACTCTTATCATCTTGGTGTTCCTGAAAGAGAGACAGTCACCTTTGCCATAGATGCTATGCTTAACCTAGGGAAGTCTGAAAAGGTAATGTTGGAAACACTTCCTCTGGCATCCCCAAGTCACCCCAGGCCAATGAAGACTTTGACAACCCCACTCTAGCTAAGATGACTAGAGAACTCAAGGGATGTGGGTACAACTCCGAAGAAGTTGGAAAAAGTCTAAATAGCAAGAGTTGGATCACCCCAGAGGAGTTTGACAGGGTGATGGATAGTGGCCTTGCTGCTGATCCTGCAGAAGAGGTGGTTCCTCCTTCGGCTTCTAAGCAGAACGAGAAACCCATGAAAAATGGGGTCAAGAAGACACTATCAATTCCAACAAGAGAAAGGCAGTTCAAGAACCTAGGACTCATGAGAAGAGGAAATTTGGCAAGAAGACCGAGACTTAGTCCCTGAAGAAGAAGTTTAGGCTGAAGATGTTGCTGACCATGTCACCAACATTTTGGAAGAAGAAGAAGTTGAAGAGGAAAGGGTCCCTTGTTGGAATTGATCTAGGGTTTAAGAAAAAGTTTAATGCTTCGGGTAAGCGGCGGAAATTTAAAAAATTTCTTTTGACAAGTAAAACGATTTTACTAACCTAGACAAAGAGCAAGTACACGTAAATAAAACTATTATGAGCATAATAAATTTACTAACTTTTTTAGAAGCTTGAACGTTGATGAGCCTTCGGAAGGTTGAAAACGTTCGACTCCCTTGCAGCGCGTCTCTATTCTTTCCTCACCAACTCGAGTAACCCTGAAAGTTTCTATCACTATAATCACTCGAGAGAAATATGAATTAGTGTGTGGGCACTTTTAAACACTACGACTCAAGAACAAGTCTCAAAGTCGAAGAGCTAAAAACGCTAGGTCAAATGAGGACCTAGGTGCCAAAACAAAAACGAAAAGAACTTAGAGAGAAAGGGAGGATCGGCCAAGTCTAGAGAGAGAAGCTCTCAATCTCTAAAACTTTTGGGATGAATGAAATGTGAAGAATGAGGGCTCTATTTATAGGAGAATGTTGTCAATGGTGCCCACAAGAAGAGTTGTAGTCTTTATTTTGTACATTTGATGTAATAGAGTCTCACGAAGACTCTTGCTTGTAATTGCTTATTCTTTAATAAAAAGTTGAAACGTTCATTCATTCTTCCTTGTCTGTTTGAAGCTTTATGATAAAACATTAGTCTTTAGTCCAGAAACAAACTTAACAACTTACGAAGAGACAAATGTAGATTTGCATGAAAAAAACTCTTCGTAGTTTGCTTAAAACGATATATTCACAATCTAAAGGTCAAAGGACTATTGAACTCAGTACGATTGTTAGGAGAATATATGATGTCTGGTTATGGGGCATTGAGAGTTGGAGACTCTATAGTTCTTCTAGGTATCTTCCGAAGGTACTGAATTGACCAGTGCACTTCTAGAGACAAGATGAGAACAAACCATTTAACCTCTTATGTCTCGAAGTCACTACGTATGAATTGCATCGTGCTTACCTTAATCCTGAAATGAGACATGCCATTTCACAGCTTACGTATTCTCATTTGAGAAAATCAGAGTTCGGACTCACTATGTGATTCCGAACATGGCCTATTGGTGAAGTACTAAGTTGTGAAGATGTCATGAGTAACTTTGTGAAGTTCTCATAAATATGGAATGTATATCACCTCATGCTTTGTTCCTTGGAATGTGAATAAATGAACTGGCCAATGTCCAAATTGAGTCCTGACTCTTTTGGATGAAACAATGTGACTTGTTAGCTCCTCGTCAATACATTGTTTCTAACTTATTCACAAGCGACAAAGGAGTTGAGGAAATAACAGCTAGAAGGGTAAAATGGTAATTTTGTAAATCCCGACTAGCTGATGATATTCATGAAGGGTAAACATTGATAATATTCTGTGGATCCACTCATTACAATTAGGTTGAATTCTTGAGTAGAAAATAAATTCATTTTAACCGAGAGATTTTCAGTGTCAACTCTTTAGTGGAGTCAGTTGACATTAAGCTAAACTTGGAAAAGGTTTGTGAACTTTTGAGTCCAAGTATTAAGCTCAAGCTTTTTTCATTTGGATCCATGAGGTCACTGTCACAAATCATATCGAGTAGGAATAGTTAAAGTAGAAGCTAAGTCAAAACAAGAACGAGACAAGTTTTATGAAAATTGTCAAAATGGTATTTTTGTCTTTTAAGACATAGGATGAAATGAATGTCAATAAATTTTTTGACATGGTCATTTGATGACATGCATCCACTCGGCCAAGTTGGTTTAATTGGGCCTTGTGGATTAATTTCATTTCATAAGAATTTTATTGAAAATTCTTAATGGGTCTTTCTCATTTTGTCATGAACAAATGAAGAAGCTTCTAGAAGCTCCTTCTAGAGACTAGTGGCTGCCCAACACAAAGAAAGAAAGAGAGAATATTTTGTGCATAAATGTATCAAGATACTTGCCAAAAGAAAAAAGAGGAAACAAATTTCCTATGCATGGCCTAAGGGAATTCGGCCAAGTAGAGTCAAGGCAAGGCAAGGGAACAAACGAGGAAACAAATCCAAGCCTTCTAGAAGGCTCCCTTGGCCGTGTGACTCATAAAGGAATAAGACAATATTTGCTCATGAATATGTGATATTCTATAGAAGAGGAAACTACCTTATTGAAGGTAAAGCCTCTCCTATAAATAGGGGCCTCATTCTTCACATTTCATTCATCCCAAAGTTTTAGAGATTGAGAGCTTCTCTCTCTAAACTTGGCCGATCCTCCCTCTCTCTCTCTCTCTCTAAGTTCTTTTCGTTTTTGTTTTGGCACCTAGGTCCTCATTTGACCTAGCGTTTTTAGCTCTTCGACTTTAAGACTTGTTCTTGAGTCGTAGTGTTTAAAACTGCCCACTCACTAATTCCTTTTTCTCTCGAGTGATTCTTGTGATAGAAACCATCGTGGTTGCTCGTGTTGCCGAGGAAAGAAGAGAGACGTGCTGCGAGGGGAGACGAACGTTGCAACCTTCCAAAAGCTTCTCAACGTTCAAGCTTCTAAAAGGTTAGTAAATTTATAATGCTCATTTTAGTTTTTATTTACTTGTACTTGCTCTTTGTCTAGATTAGTAAAAACGTTTTACTTGTCAAAAGAAATTTTTTGAAATTCCGCCGCTTACGCGAAGCGTTAAACTTTTTCTTAAACCCTAGATCAATTCCAACAAATGGTATCAGAGCTATCGTTTTATGGTTTTTGTTATTTCTTTTATACCATGTTATTACCTTGATAATAAAACAAAAATAAAAGCTTTAGCAACTTCCTAAAACGTTCCGTTACACTCGATTCTTTTTACGCACTCAAAGACCGAACTTTAATTATTTATGTTTTCTTCGAGCTGGAGTAAAACCCGCAGTAAAAGTGGCATAACTCTCTGCTCCGAAATCGAAATTTAATGATTCTTGAATCAAATTAAAGGTCTGTCTGTCCTCTTTCCAATGCCACCGGTGTTAGATCAAAAGGACATCGGAGCCGGAAGTTATGGCGATTTTACTCTGAGGTGCGTGGCTGTTCCGAAAGTCCAATTTTTTAGAAATCCGGATTTTCAGCCCCACTACCATGAGTATAGAACTCTAATGAGAAACTTTTCTTGAGAAAAAATGTTTTTCATAAGATTATAAACATGATGTGAAAGATTAAAATGTTTTGATTTTTGAAAGTTTAATTGAAATTGAATTTTTACAAAACTAGTTTGAATTTTGAAAATCCGTTTTCGTTTTCAAACTTGAAAATATTTTGTCATCCAAATCAAATGAATTTTCAAAATGTTTTCAAAACTATATCTATATCACATATGTTCAAAATCTATATGCTCTTGAAAATTTGAATGAGAGGTCTCCTTGTAGACAAACCGAAAAATAAAAAGATGTGTAATCTCAAACATTCAAGTGTTCGAGTGAGTTGAAGTTCACACTTCCCTCATGCACTTTCCCGAATAGAAAATAGGAAAAGATCTGAGTATGTACCTTGTGCCTTTATGCAGTAACACTGCTCTGAACATGAAGATATAGGATGCTTTTCTAGTTGTCAGCTCTGTTGCTCTGTAACTAGGAAATCTGTTTCCGAAATTATAAGAGTCGATGTACCAACTCCAAAAACTAAGTGGGAGGGTTATACTCGTTGTTTGTAACCCATGATCCCCAACACTAATGAAAGAAGCAATTAACGTGAGACTAAGAGCCGCTCATGTGGCCCTCTCTTAAATGGGAGTACTCTAAGCCGTTTTTGCTTCAATCATTGCTCAATGAGCTACGTCCGAGAGTGAGACGATGAAGGCAAGGCCTCCCCTTGGGGGATTGTTTTTTAAAGTTGACCTTTTGGACTAAGTGGTTCGTTGCACACTTAGGCTCAATCCCTAGTAATCCTCCCTCGAGGCTCTGCGAAAGGATGTGAGTGATTAAACCAATTTAAAAGGTGGCTAGTAAAAATTGGTGTATTGACATCTTGGCTAAGCATTAATGATGTGTCATTTACTTATAAATGGAGATTTTTTGCGGCCTTCTCTTGACGGAGTAAATTATCGTTTGGTTTATAACACCTTTGGATTTTATCAAAGGTTTAAAAACTTAAATCCTAAACCAAAGACTAATCATAAACTTGTCTAGACTTAAATAAGCAACATGTCTCTCAACCATTCTTTCCTCGAATAAACTCGAAGGCGACAATTACGTCGACTGGAAAAGTAACCTTCGACATAGTCCTTACTGTCAACAAGCACAAATGGGTTCTCACCACCCCCTGTCCTCAAACAAATGAAGATTCGACGCAAGAGGAAAAAGACGCCCTGGCAGCCTGGCTCCGATCCGATGAGATTGCAAGGTGCTATATTTTAGCATCTATGAACAATGTGTTGCAACAACAACATCGTGACATCAAGACTGTCACCAACATGCTCTACAATCTCCACGAGATGTTTAGAGGGCAAGGACGTCAAGCTAGGCAACAAGTAGTCCGACAGTTTATGAACTGTCATATGAAGGCTGGAACTCCCGTTAGAGACCATATGATGTTGATCATTAGTTATCTAAACGAAATGGAGATTCTTGGATATGAAATTGATGGGGAGACTAAAATAGACATGATCGTGGAAACTCTCCCCGAATCTTTCGATACCTTCAAGCTGAACTACTCCATGAACAAGCTAGAGTACACTGTTACCGAGCTGATCAAGGAGCTTCACACCGCTGAGGGACTCACTAAGAAAAAGAGGGCTATAGGAGAGGTACATGCTACTACCTCCACCTCTGGATCTAAGAAGAGACCTCACAAGTCCAAGAAGAAGAACTGTCATGCCAACCTCAAGGCAAAGGAACATAGTATTGTACTAATTACCGAAGCATGCTTAGTAGCTGATAATGTATCAACGTGGATTTTTGACTCCGCTGCTACTAACCATATTTGTTGTTCCTTGACTGGTTTCAAGAAAACCAAGAGCTTAGAGGAAGGCGACTTCTGCTTCAAATGGGGTGATGGGAGCCTGGTGTCTGCGAAGGCTATGGGATCTGTGACGCTGTCTTTTGAGGACCGCACTTTAAACTTGAATAATGTTTATTTTGTTCCTACCTTTGGAAAGAACTTAATATCCGTTGCTCGTCGTCTTGAGCAAGATTATTGTTTAAAGTTCATTAAGAATGGAATTCGTATTTTGTTTCCTGATAATTCTTTTGTCACTGATGCATGTATGAAGAATGCTCTTTTCTACATTTATATCACTCAACCTTCTCTTTTAGACACCGAAATAGATAACGATCTAATTAGGGAGTCAAAGAGGATCAAACTATATGAATCCTCTGATCTAATAAAATCAACATACCTCTGGCACTTAAGACTTGGTCATATCAGTCTAGATAGGATTAAGAGACTTGTGAGGGACGGTCCACTCCAAGCCTCTGCAATAGGTTCACTACCTACTTGTGAATCATGCGTAGAAGGAAAAATGACCAAGCGACCTTTCTCTGATAAGGGTCGAAGAGCCACTGAGTTGCTGGAACTAGTACATTCTGATGTATGTGGTCCGCTCAGTCAACAGGTACGTAGAGGATACGAATACTTCGTTACCTTCACCGATGATTACTCACTATATGGTTTTGTCTATTTTCTCAAACACAAATCCGAGACCTTTAACGTATTTAAGGTCTTTAGGGCTTTAGTGGAAAAGCAAATTGGCAAAGTGATCAAAACCATTCGATCTGATCGAGGTGGTAAGTATATGTCTGGAGAGTTTGATGACTTTCTTAAAGAAGAAGGTATCGCTTCTCAGCTTACCGCACCTAGTACACCTCAACAAAACGGAGTGTCAGAGAGAAGAAACCGAACTCTTATGGAGATGGTTAGATCAATGATGAGTTACTCATCACTCTCTCTTTCCTTTTGGGGATATGCCCTCGAAACAACCGCTTACATTCTGAACCAAGTTTCGTCCAAAACGGTTCCTTGTACTCCTTATGAACGATGGACTGGCCGTAAAGTAAATCTTGGCCGCATCAAAATTTGGGGTTGCCATGCACACGTGCTAAGGCAAAAGACTAGCAAGTTGGCTAGTAGGTCAGAATTATGTCTGTTCGTTGGATATCCGAAGGAAACCAAAGGTTTTACTTTCTAGAGTCCCCAGGACGATAGACTTTCGTTAGCACGAATGCTCGTTTCCTCGAGGAGGACTTTATGAAGGATGCAAAACCTAGAAGCAAAATTGTGCTTGAAGAAAAGTTGGGTGAGGAAGCTTCTACCTCATCTGTAAGAACTGTTCTTACCCCAACTGAAACATAACCTAACTCTTCAGAATCTCGTCAAGTAGTAATTCGACATAGTGGGAGGGCTACTCAAAACCTTGACAGGTACATGTCCTATGGAGACTCTCTCGTAGCCGTCTCTGACATGGATGATCCTGTTTCATATAGCCAAGCGATGGCTTGTTCTGAATCAAACCTTTGGCTTGACGCCATGAAAGTTGAAATGCACTCGATGTATGTCAACAAAGTCTGGAAACTTGTAGACCTTCCTGAAGGGATTAAACCCGTAGGGTGTAAGTGGATATACAAGAAGAAAATGGGTCCGGATGGGAACGTCGAGACGTTCAAATCACGACTTGTGGCTAAGGGTTATACCCAACAAGAAGGGATTGACTATGAAGAAACTTTCTCGCCAGTCGCGATGCTTAAATCCATCTGCATACTCCTATCCATAGCTGCAGCTCTCGACTATGAGATCTGGCAAATGGATGTCAAGACGGCCTTCCTGAATGGCAATCTTGACGAGCGCATTTACATGGCTCAACCAGACGGTTTCGTGGAAGAAGGTCAAGAGACCAAGGTTTGTGAGTTGCTTAAGTCCATTTATGGATTAAAGCAAGCATCTAGGTCATGGAATATTAGATTCGATGAAACAATAAAGAGCTTCTGCTTTGAGCAGTCAATAGATGAGCCTTGTGTTTACAAGTTAATACACGAAAGCAAAGTTGTGTTTCTGGTACTATATGTCGATGATATATTACTCATAGGTAATGATGTGGGTAAATTATCTGAGGTTAAGGTCTGGCTAGTAAAGCAATTCGATATGAAGGATCTATGGAGAAGCCGCGTACATTCTGGGGATCCAAATCTTTCGAGATAGGAGGAACCGGACTCTGTCGCTCTCTCAAGCATCTTATATTGATAAGGTGATGGATCGCTTCTCGATGCAAGACTCCAAGAAGGGCCAAAAACCCTTTAGGCATGGAGTCTCACTCTCTAAGGACCAGTCTCCCAAGACTGCACAAGAGATTGAGGACATGAGAAAAATTCCTTACGCCTCAGCCGTGGAAAGTCTCATGTATGCTATGCTTTGCACTAGACCTGACATCTGTTTCGCCGTTGGCGTAGTTAGCTGTTTCCAATCCAACCTTGGACCCGAGCACTGTATTTCTGTTAAGCATGTTCTTAAGTATCTTCGAAGAACTAGGAACTTGATGCTTACATACTCAGGTACTGACCTAACTACGACGGGATATACCGACTCCGATTTTCAAGCGGATAAGGATTCCAGGAAATCCACTTCGGGATCTGTGTTCATCCTTAATTGTGGAGCTGTTGTGTGGAGGAGTATTAAGCAATCTTGCATTGCTGACTCCACAATGGAAGCAGAATATGTAGCTGCTTGTGAAGCATCCAAAGAGGCTGTATGGCTTAGAAAATTCCTTAAGTATTTGGAAGTTGTTCCAAACGTCGATGAGCCCATGACCCTTTATTGTGATAATAGTGCGGCTGTCGCTAACTCAAAGGAACCTCTAAGCCATAAGCGCTCTAAACATATTGAGAGGAAATACCATTTGATTCGAGAGATCGTGCAGCGCGGAGACGTGGAAGTGAAGAAGATCTCAACGGTGGACAACCTAGCAGATCCATTCACCAAGGCCCTAGCGAACAAGGTCTTCGACCAACATCGAGAGGGATTAGGCATGAAGGAATACACACATCTTCTTTGAGTCAAGTGGGAGTTTGTTGTCAATGGTGCCCACAAGAAGAGTTGTAGTATTTATTTTGTACATTTGATGTAATAAAGTCTCACAAAGACTCTTGCTTGTAATTGCTTATTCTTTAATAAAAAGTTGAAACGTTCATTCATTCTTCCTTGTCTGTTTGAAGCTTTATGATAAAACATTAGTCTTTAGTCCATAAACAAACTTAACAACTTACGAAGAGACAAATGTAGATTTGCATTAACAAACTCTTCGTAGTTTGCTTAAAACGATATATTCACAATCTAAGGGTCAAAAGACTATTGACCGCAGTACGATTGTTAGGAGAATCTATGATGTCTAGTTATGGGGCATTGAGAGTTGGATACTCTATAGTTCTTCTAGGTATCTTCCGAAGGTACTGAATTGACCAGTGCACTTCTAGAGACAAGATAAGAAAAAACCATGATCCTCTTATGTCTCGAAGTCACTACGTATGAATTGCATCGTGCTTACCTTAATCCTGAAATAAGACATGCCATTTCACAGCTTACGTATTCTCATTTGAGAAAGTCAGAGTTCGGACTCACTATGTGATTCCGAACATGGCCTATTGGTGAAGTACTAAGTTTTGAAGATGTCATGAGTAACTTTGTGAAGTTCTCATAGATATGGAATTCATGTACAAGATTGCTGAAATGCAATGTATATCACCTCATGCTTTGTTCCTTGGAGTGTGAATAAATGAACTGGCCAGTGTCCAAATTGAGTCCTGACTCTTTTCGATAAAACAATGTGACTTGTTAGCTCCTCGTCAATACATTGTTTCTAACTTATTCACAAGCGACAAAGGAGTTGAGGAAATAACAGCTAGAAGGGTCAAATGGTAATTTTGTAAATCCCGACTAGCTGATGATATTCATGAAGGGTATACATTGATAATATTCTGTGGATCCACTCATTACAATTAGGTTGAATTCTTGAGTAGAAAATAAATTCATTTGAACCGAGAGATTTTCAGTGTCAACTCTTTAGTGGAGTCGGTTAACATTAAGTTAAACTTGGAAAAGGTTTGGGAACCTTTGAGTCCAAGTATTTAGCTCAAGCTTTGTTCATTTGGATCCATGAGGTCACTGTCACAAATCACATCGAGTAGGAATAGTTAAACTAGAAGCTAAGTCAAAACAAGAACGAGACAAGTTTTACGAAAGTTGTCAAAAGGGTATTTTTATCTTTGAAGACATAGGATGAAATCATGTTCTTGCCTTTAAATTAAAAATCATATTATTTTTATATGAGCTTGGGATGTTATTAAAACATATTAGAATCAGTTCTAAAAGTTTTTAATTTTTTATATTAAAAAACATGTTTTTAAGTTTGAGAAAATTTCGAGTAATTTTTGTGACTAGTTTTCTTGTCTTACTAGTTTCTTTTATTTACTTGAATCGTTTTATGCTTGTTGTTTTTTTCTTTTATAGCATGTTATTACCATGTTAATAAAACACAAATAAAAGCTTTAACAACTTCCTAAAACGTTTCGTTACACTCGATTCTTTTACGCACTTAAAGACTGAACTTTAATTATTTATGTTTTCTTCGAGCTGGAGTAAAATCGGCAGTGAAAGTGGCATAACTCTCTGCTCAGAATTTGAAATTTAATAATTCTTGAATCAAAATAAAGCTCCGTCTGTCCTCTTTCCAATGCCACCAGTTTTAGGTAAAAAGGACATCGGAGCCGCCAGTTATGGTGATTTTACTCCGAGGTGCGCGGCTGTTTGAATTTTTACAAAACTAGTTTGAAATGACATGTCAAAAAATTTATTGACATTCATTTCATCCTATGTCTTAAAAGACAAAAATACCATTTTGACCATTTTCGTAAAACTTGTCTCGTTCTTGTTTTGACTTAGCTTCTAGTTTAACTATTCCTACTCGATGTGATTTGTGATAGTGACCTCATGGATCCAAATGAACAAAGCTTGAGCTAAATACTTGGACTCAAAAGTTCACAAACCTTTTCCAAGTTTAGCTTAATGTCAACTGACTCCACTAAAGAGTTGACACTGAAAATCTCTCGGTTCAAATGAATTTATTTTCTACTCAAGAATTCAACCTAATTGTAATGAGTGGATCCACAGAATATTATCAGTGTTTACCCTTCATGAATATCATCAGCTACTCGGGATTTACAAAATTACCATTTTACCCTTCTAGCTGTTATTTCCTCAACTCCTTTGTCGCTTATGAATAAGTTAGAAACAATGTATTGACGAGGAGCTAACAAGTCACAGTGTTTCATCCAAAAGAGTCAAACTCAATTTGGACACTGGCCAGTTTATTTATTCACATTCCAAGGAACAAAGCATGAGGTGACATACATTGCATTTCAGCAATTTTGTACATGAATTCCATATCTACGAGAACTTCACAAAGTTACTCATGACATCTTCACAACTTAGTACTTCACCAATAGGTCCTGTTCGGAATCACATAGTGAGTCCGAACTCTGACTTTCTCAAATGAGAATACGTAAGCTGTGAAATGGCATGTCTCATTTCAGGATTAAGGTATGCACGATGCAATTCATACGTAGTGACTTCGAGACATAAGAGGTTAAATGGTTTGTTCTTATTTTGTCTCTAGAAGTACACTGGTCAATTCAGTACCTTCGGAAGATACCTAGAAGAACTATAGAGTCTCCAACTCTCAATGCCCCATAATCAAACATCATAGATTCTCCTAACAATCGTACTGAGGTCAATAGTCCTTTGACCCTTAGATTGCGAATATATCGTTTTAAGCAAACTACGAAGAGTTTGTTCATGCAAATCTACATTTGTCTCTTCGTAAGTCATTAAGTTTGTTTATGGACTAAAGACTAATGTTTTATCATAAAGCTTCAAACAGACAAGGAAGAATGAATGAACGTTTCAACTTTTTATTTATGAATAAGCAATTACAAGCAAGAGTTTTCGTGAGACTTTATTACATCAAATGTACAAAATAAAGACTACAACTCTTCTTCAAATAAAAAAAAATAAAAAAATAAAGACTACAACTCTTCTTGTGGGCACCATTGACAACATCCCTATGAAGAAGAAGAAATTTTTCAGGCACGAGGTTCCTGATGTTCCCATCACAGAAATTTCATTCCACGTCATTCAAAATGCTAGCAGATTGAAGTTTGTAATTCTCCGAAGCATTGCTCCTGAGCATGTGCTTTCAGATGAATCCATCGCTTGCACAAACATTGTGGATCTCGTCAAATAGTCTGGACTGTTCTCTTTAGTTACTTCTGTTGGCCCTTATCATGCTCAACTCGTTCGAGAATTCATTGTGAATCTTTCTGATAACATTGACGATGCCACTTCTTCAAACTTTCAGAAGGTGTTTGTGAGAAACAAGTTTATATGGTTCTCTCCGAAGGTTATTCACGAGTTCTTGGGGTCCGAAGCTCCCTCCTCTGAAGATCAGATGCCTTCTCAGATTGTGTTGATCAAGGAACTTTCTAGAGGCAAGGATGAAAAAAGTTGGCCGGAGTCTGGTCTCTATCGTGCGTCTCTTCTCAGTTCTGAATACTCTGTTCTGTACAAGATTAGATTAAAGAACTGGCTTCCCACAACTCAATCTACATGTGTCTTCCTTGCTATGGCTCAGTTTATTTATATGTTGGGAACAGGTAGAACTATAGACTTTGGGAAATTCTTCTACTCCCGGATTCTGAAGAATGCTGGATCTGAAGCTATCAAGCTTCATATTGTCTACCCATCTATGATTATTCGGATCCTTCTACGTCAGCATCCTGATCTGCTCACTCCTAAATAACTGAAGTCATGTAGCTCTGCCCCTGGCAAGATCTTCAGTTACAAGCTTTTTTCAGAAGCACCATGTAGCTAACATTAAGAAGCCTCCCCAGTCCAGTCTTCCTCATGCTAAGTTCTGTTCTCCTGATGCTCCCAATGTGCCTCTGATGTTTGCCGACACAAGAAAATTGATTGCTCTTTCCCTGATGGATGAGATCAAACACCTTGAGCTCGTTATTGCCACTTCTATGGGGAGAAAGAAAGATCTTGAAGATGCCTTCTCCAAAATGTTTCCTGCAGGCTCATCTTCTGCACCGGGCTCATCCTCCTAATGTCGTTCAAGTTTAGCATGTGTTATTGTGTTTCTTCTTTCTTTTCTCCTTCCCGTCCTCAAAATCTATTTGGGTCTGTAATATTTTCTAAGCTACTGTGTGTTTCTTCCTCTTTTTGCCTTTGATTGGCAAAAATGGGGAGTCAAAACTGATTCTGATACCGACTCTGGTTTTTGGTTTTTCCTCTCGTGGATATCTATCAATAGCAGAAGTGTGTTCTTTGTGCTTGTGTTCTTTTTCCTCCGTCAGTCACTGTGAAATGAGCAACCTTACATTACGTAGCTTAAAGATCTTTTGTTCGGCTTGTACTTGTGTTATGTGTTCCTTTGTTAGTCACTGTGACATGAGTGATCATACAGTGTATAGTTTGAGGAACTTCTGCTCGGATGTTTACCTTATCAGGTTAAGAGGTTTGCCTTCTCAAAGCCAAAGGGGGAGATTGTTGTCACATGGAGTTTGGTGTTCTTGGTTCAGGCAAAGCTCTTGTCTCTCATGTTGCTTCTCCCACCTCAGGGAACATCCTTCATCCCCTTCTGTCATGATGCGACATGTTTTCAATGACACCTTTTTACTGGTGCGTTGGTGTGCACCATCTGTCTCTATTCCGGATCAGAGGACATTCTCTTTGCTTGTCTCTTTTATAAGAGAATGTTTCTCTTGTGTGTAGGGTAGCACATTCTTACTACGCGAAAACCTAAGCCAGAGAAAATGTGTCTTTTTTGTCATCTAGTGTTGGCGTCTTTCTAGTGAGAGCTAACCCAGCTCATGGTATGTTGCTGGTGATTGATAATTATTTGAAACACTGAGAGTGTGAGAGTGAAAATTAAGGGGAGCTCAAATCTAGGGGGAGCTTAGATTCGAAACTTTCTAGAATAGTTTGGAGTTAGGAATAAATAGAAGGTTATCATCTTGTTGTATTTCGTCATTGTACTCATACTATTGTCTAGTGAAGTTCTCTTTTCACCGTGATTCATATCCCCCAGAGTACGCGGTTTGACCGAACTGTGTTACCATTCTTCTGCGTTTTGTTTCCTTATTGTCTTTACTGTCGTTCTTACTTCTCCGTATAACATCTAACAAGACAACTTAAACAGTAGATATGGGCTTTAATCATGTGACGATCTGTTTTCTTTGGTCGAACGGGGTTTAAAATAAATCGAGTTAAGAACCACTGTTTCTCTATTAGTCTATAATCTTTCTCATTGGCCTAATGATGTAACTACAGATTGAGAAGCCATTACAGAGACATGAGGAAAAGTTTGAGCACAATGAAACATATTACTGGTTCCTGCTAAGAAATTTATTAATGAAATTACATATGTATGAACAGGGACGAAGCCAAGAATCTAGATATGGCCTATTTAAACTACTCTTGTAACTAAAAACACAACTTTCATTCACTCTAGTTTTTATTATTCTACTTTGCATCTTTTGAGATGAGAGATAGCATTCTTCGTTGGAATCGACAACTCCAGCGTTGTGCACTTGAACTCCATTAATAGTTTTTATTATTTCATTCTCTTTACTTTTTATTTTGCAAACTCTTGTTTATTGTGAATTTCCAGTTTTATTTAATATGAATGCTTTTTGCTCTCCATATTCATTCTCTTGCATTCTATAATTATTTTATGCTTATCTATTACTACTACAAATGTTAGATTCCACAACGGAACGTTGTCCCGTTGTGGAATCATGATGTTTCCACAACGGGACAAGAGTCCTGTTGTGGAATCTTGATGTTTCCACAACGGGACAACTGTCCCGTTGTGGATGATTCCACAATGGGACTATTGACCCGTTGTGGAATTCAAAAAAATTTAAGGTTTAAATAACGGGATGGTGACCCGTTGTTAAATATCGCCGCGGCTGAGGCATAATCTCGCCACGGCCAAACTTTTCCACAACTGTACAGTGTACTGTTCGGTTTCTTTCTTCATTTTTTTCACATCCTCTCGCCTCAGACCTTCATTTCGGCCGTTTATGTGAACTTTCCTCTCCCAAACCTACCTTGAAACTTCGCCGCCTTCTCGCCGACGCCAAATCTCGCCGCCCTCCTCGCCGAAGCCAATTCTCGCCTCCATCTCTTTCTCTCTCTCTCTCTCTCTCTCGGTCTAGCCTCCCTTGCTCATTCTCCCACCAAACTCAAGGTATGTTTGTAACTCAATTTCTTATCAAAATCTTAAATGTCTTGAATCTTTTGTGTGATTTATAAACTAATTTAGGATTTTGGTTGTAATTTATGGTATTGGATTTTAGATTTGGCCGAAATTAGGGTTTTTTTTGTTTTGGGTTTTATTTTGTAATTTATGATTTTGGGTAATAATGTTATTTTAGGTTGAAAATGTGTTGTATTTTGATATTGTGGATTGATTTCGGATTTGAGTTTGGATTTGTGCTTGTGATGAGTTTTATGGTTAATTTATTTGAATATAATGTGTTTAGTGTTGAATTTTGATATTTAGTGTTGAATTTATTTAATTTTGTATTGAAAATGATTTATTGTTTGAAAATATTGTTGAAAATGATTTATTGTTTGAAAATGTCATCAATCCCAACCCGAACCCGAAGTGAACTATAATAGTCGGATATTCACTAGTAAGGCCACGGAAGATCGATATGACATCATCGTTCAACGAAGTCCGATCTTTGAACGAGGGTTGACGGTGAGCTCAAGCACGCCTATAAGGGCTCAAATTCACTGTACCATCAAAGGTTTCTCGTGGAGAAAATTTTGTGCCACACCGGAGCACAAAGGAAAGGTTACTCTCATGTACGAATTCTATGCGAACTTACCGGATCAAGTGGATGATGTGGTGACGGTTCGCGGTGTAGAGGTCGACTGTAGTGTCGGAGCCATCAACGCGTTGCTAGAAACTCCGGACATCGATTTCGAGAATAAGGGTTACTGACAATGGTTGAGAGATCCTAACCTCGACGAAATGTTGAGTTTGTTGACTACTTCTGGAGAGAAGTGTGTCATGAACAAAGGAGTTAGAAAGCTTCTCCGTAAATCGTTGACGAGGTTAGACTTTTTTTTTTAATTGTCTATTGTATGTTTTAAATATAACAGTGTTTATTTTGTGATCTATTGCATGTTTTAAATATAATGGTGTTTATTTTAAAGGTTCACAAAAACGTTGATTTATTTTATTTGCTCTCGTCTCTTTTCGATAAAGCACTTCACACGTCTCGACGAGGAACATGTTCATCTTCTGTTTTGTGTTATTTGTTGAAAAACCATCAACGTCGGTCGATTCATCTACAATTGGATGAAGAGAATCGACTATAAGAATATCAAAAATGGGTTGCCGTATCCTTCAATCATCTACGGCTTGTGTCTGAATGCCGGTGTTAGAGGCTTAAAACATGACACAACCAAGAAGTGTGTGACGCCTATTAATGACAAAATGATCGAGAGATACATAGTAAAAGAGCCGGAAGAGGAGGAAGAGGATGAAGAAGATGAGGATGAACCGTCACTCAACGAGCCACAGTCGTGCTTACAACCACCTCCGGGGTATGATCTCGCCACCCAAGAGTACATTGCTCAGTGTAACCACTATCTCGTTGGCGGGTATCAACACACTCAAGACTACATGCACCGACAAGGAGAATATGGCGTTGCTGCTTTCGAGGGATTAAACGAGCCCATAGGTCGGTGGGACATCAACCAGGAGAATCAATTCCAGTTTCCTCCATATCCTCAATACACATATTGTCCGGTCCAAGCACCGCAATGGCCACCGCATATGGCACCTCATCAGTACCCGGACCACCACCACCACAACCACCTGGGAATATCAACGACGTCAACGAGTAAACTTTTTTTTAATGTGTTTTTTGAACCTTTCTAAGTTTAATATTTGTTTTCAAGTTTTTTTTTATGTGTGTGAGACTTAAATATTTATATTTTTATGTGTTTTATGAGATTGTTTGATACTCGTTTCAGTTTTTAATTTGTGTTTGAGACTTGTTATGTTTATTTGAGTTAGTGTTTGCTTGAGTATTATGGATGATTGAGTATTTTAAATTTATGTATTGATAGTGTTTGATGTTATATAAGATAAAAACAAGATAACTAGATTATTTGTGTTGTTGGCCGCGGCGACACTATTTGGCCGCGACCAAATATATACATGACCGCGGCGAAATAGGTTTCCAGAAATATGTTGACTCTGGAACTAATTTCGCAGCGGCCAAGTGTGTTGTTGGCCGCGTCGAAACTATTTGGACGCGGCCAAATATATACGTGGCCACGGCAAAATAGGTTCCCAGAAATATGTTGACTCTGGAACTCCTTTCGCCGCAGCCAAGTGTGTTGTTGACCGCGGCGAAACTATTTGGCGGCGGCAAAATATATACCCGACCGCGGCGAAATAAATATTGCGTCTTCCAATACGGAAGGTCGTAGAATATCGATTTCTTCTTCCAAGGATTCTCTTGAAACGACTCTTTAGTACTAACACGACGTTTTCTCTTTCAAAAGGACTTCATTTACGTTTTTTACCATCTCCTACACATCTAAACCAGACAAAATTCGAGGAGGGAACCGTTCTTCTGTGTCACCGTCAAATGCTTGTTTTAACCTTCTAAACAGGTGGACTCTTGGTAAATATCTACTATGCCTGCATTCTTCTTCCCATGCTTCAACCGGATGGAAGATGTGTCTTTCATGCAAATAGGACAACCAATCGAGCATTTCACAGAATACCTGACAAATTTCCATACAACGGAAAATCATTAATAGTCCACATTAACATTGCCCGTAAGTTGAAAGAACCTCCACGATAAACGTCTTTGACCTTGACACCCGTCTCCCATAACATCTTCAAATCATCGACAAGCAATGCCAAATAGACATCGATATCATTACCTGGTTGACTCGGTCCTGATATCAGAAGCGTTAACATCAAGAACACTGTATTTACTAATGCTTATCGGGTTCATACCATCAGTCGCTAAACCAATACGAAGATTTCGAGGATCAAAACCTTGTACTCTAAATCAAAGGATTTCCATTGGGCAGCATTGATCAGATGTCTGAGAACACCATCATTGACACGTTTTTCGGAGTGTCAAACCATGTTCTTCGCGTGTTTGGCACTATTAAACATTCTTCGAAAGCGTGGCATTGGAGGAATGAACCGTAACGAATGTAATCATTAAAAAAAACAATAAGAAGCATATCATTATAGGCTATATATGTATTTGATAATCAAGTAATGAATACATACCTTAATTGGAATCCTTTGACCCCGTCACGGGGTATTTTACCCTTCTTCCACCTCGACTCTTTGCTAGTCGGACATTCATCTATATTTTCATGCTCGTGTCTGTATAGAACACAATCATTCGGGCACGCAAGAAACTTCTCGTACTTCATACCTAATGTGCCCAAAGTCTTCTTCGCCTCATACATACTAAAAGGAACTTTATTGCCTTTCCGAAAGGCTTCTTTAAGCGTTTCCAGCAATTTTGTAAAGCTAGTGTTTGTCTAACCACCCGACACCTTCAAATGGAATAATGTGACTAAAAACGACAACTTTGAAAAGCTTGTACACCCTTCGTATAATGATGTCTCCGCATCCATCATCATCGACTCAGACAACTGCGGCCGGTCAACAAAATCGTCCTCCAAAACATTCATCATTTTGGGTATATCATCAACATCACTTCCATATCATCATGACTATTGTTTATCGTCGAACGAAAAACCACACCATGGTAGTACCATATTTGATAGGAGGTCATTATTCCATACACAAACAAATGAGTTCGAACAACATCGAGCGAATAATGCCTATGATTTCCACATCAAACACAAGGACAACGAATAGATTTCACGTCCTCCATATTCTCTCTAGCGAATTTACAAAACTCATCTACACCTTCTCAATATATCTCATTCAATTTATTCTCCCACATCCATTTTTTAATCTTCAATGATAGAAAACCCTAGATTTTACAACAAAAACGCATTCTAATTATCAAATTATACTAGAGAAACATATTCAAAGCAAGTAGAGAATAATTTACAAGACTTGGACGTGTAGTTGAGAGTGGTAACCAACGATGGCACAAAACGGATCGGAATTGTGTTTGGAATGCTTTTCCGAGTTAGGTTTTGAGATAAGAAAGTGAAAATGACAAGAAAATTTAATTTATAGGACCAATTCGCGACATTTCGCCACGGCCAAATATATACGTGGCCGGGGCGAAATATTCCACAACAGGACAATTTGTCCGATTGTAGAAATCCGGGAAACCATCTCGCCGCGGCAACACTTCCATTTGGATGCGGCGAGACAATTTCACCGTGGCGACATATATATGTGGCCGCAGCGAAATAGTTCTAGAGTCGATGGAAATCTGGGAAACCATCTCGCCGCGTCCACGCTTTCCTTTGGCTGCGGCGAGAAAAGTTCGCTGCGGCCAAATATACACGTGGTCGCGGCGAAATAGTTCCAGAGTTGATGAAAATCTGGGAAACAATCTTGTCGTTGTTTTTCCTTTGGCTGTGTGGCGAGATGGTTTCGCCGAACCCATATATATATTTGGCAGCGGCGAAATGTCGCAGACTGGAACTTAAAAACTTCCTTCTCGATTTTTTTTTTCAAAAATCTAAGAAATTTCATTCTCTTCTTCTTCTTCTTCTCTATATCTCTCTCTCTCTCTCTCTGACCCAACCCCACTATCTTTATCTCTCTCTCCAACACACACCCACTCGCCGCCTCTCTTTCTTCCTCCGCCGCCGTCGCCGCCCTCACTCTCCCTTCTCTCTTCTTCTTCTCCACCATTCTCTTCTTTTCTCCTTCTTTTCTTCCCCGCCACCCTCTCCTTCTTCTCCGCCCTTCTTCTTCTTCTTCTTCTTCTTCTTCTTCTTCTTCTTCTTCTTCTTCTTCTTCTTCACATCCCTTCTTTTTCTTCTCCACCCATTTCTTCTTCCCCACCCTCCTTTTTCTTCTCCGCCTCCTTTTTCTTCCCCGCCCTCATTCTTCTCCGCCTCTCCTTCTTCTAAACCCACTCGTCACAAACCCACCAAATATTTCGACCCACCCCCACACAAACTCACAAACCTTGCCTCCGACCACAACACACATCTCCGACAACTTCATTGACTCACCACGCCCCATGCTCGTCGTCTTCAATCCGGGTAAGTGTTTTTTATTTTTATTTTTATATTGATATTAGGTTAGAATTGTGTATTTGTGTCTAAATTATATAGAAATTGAATATTGAATTTGGTATTTATGTAGAAAATGAGTGTTGAATTAAATTTTGGTTTGAGTTTATCTTGGATTTGAGTTAGAATATTTGATTACCTTGAGTGTAAGTTGGAATTGAGTTAGAATATTAGATTGAATTTCGGTTTGAATTTGTGTTGGAATTTTTTTGAATTGAAATTGAATTTCGGTTTGAGTTTGTGTTGGAATTAGTTTGAATTGAGTGTTGGAAGTAGTTTGAATTGAGATTATGTTTTTTTTATAATGAATTGGTTAGAATTGGTTTGAGTTTGTGTTGGAATATTAGATTGAATTTCGGTTTGAGTTTGTGTTGATTTGTTTTTTCATAGATTATGTCTACTACCTCCACTAGTACCGTTAGCGATAAACGGAGATCCACCAATATCGATGGTCCCGGGAAAGAAGAAATACTCTTATGCCCAAGGTTAATAAGTGTAAAACTCTTGGTAGGAAAATAAACCTAGTATTTGATGAAAAATCAACCAATGAATAAGGAGAGTGATAAGTTGTCGAGTTATTTTAGCGTGTTAGCTAGAGAACACGTTCCAATTACAATGCTCGATTGGAGACTAAAGGAGCATAAACAACTATAGTATTTAAAAGAACATAAACAATTATATGTTTCATTTTGTGATCCTTGTTTTGTAATATAGTATTTAATTAATTAATATGTGGTATTGTTTGATATATAATATATAGTACGAGGAGACGGGTCAATGGCCTACAAAAGAGGTATTATGGGTTGAGTCGAGAATGAAGGACGGAATAAACTACAAGGATGAGAAAGATAAGCCAATGCGAGAAAAAATCGTAATTTTTTTCATTTTGAAATAATCAATTAAATATTATAATATTATTAACATCGAATTATATGCGAAGGGAAAGTTAACTCAAGAAGTTACGGATGAGTCAATGGGAAGTGTCTTACAACACGCTTTGGGAACTAAGGAACATTCCAGTCGTGTTCGTGGGCAATCTAAATACTCGTCAAGTTGCAATTTCGTATCTTGTCCTTCAAACTCGACCGACGAGGTAACTAAGTTACGTCGAGAAATGTGTGAGTTAAAAACTTTCATTAACTCAAAATGGTTTGAGTCTCAAAGATGCTAATGACGAGTGTCCTAGTGCTCTACGTCCTACAAATGAAGATGTAGACTATGAAAAGATTGTTGACGATGAAGAGATGGCTAAGGGCGATGATGAAGAGATGACTAAGAGTGGTGATGAAGACATGGCTAAAGATGGTGATGAAGACATGGGTAAACAAGCGACGTCTTTATGTAATTTTCAATTTTTTAAAACAAGTAATAAAGTTAAATATTTTTATACTTTTTTTAATAACATTAGTGAATTTATTAGATAAACAATCTCAACACGAAGTTGCCGTGGATCTCAATGTTGGTGTCCTAGAGCGTTCGCGTGTCGATCCTCTAATTATCGACAAACCCGATAGTGTTCGAGCAAGTTGCTCAATGAATCCAACCATGCAGCTGGTGACACCGTGTTCGGATGAAAGCATCAAATGCCTTCTCCTCCTTGATGATTTTGCGAATGGGGACGGTTCATGTAGCAAATGGGTGAGCGTACATGAAAGCCGAATCCGTTCATTTCTCATATTTGGAGGATGTAAATGTACGAGTGAGCGTTGCGGCAGCATTGATTAAGAAATCTTTTTTACCAATTCCCACCTATGAAGCCAAGACTATTGAAGAAGTCGTATGGGCGGTTTGTTAAGTGGCCAAAGAGATTAGTAGAAACCGAAATTGCAAAAGAGAGTCGCGGCCCGGTGGTCACACAAGTGTTGAAGGTCGGCGGTGATAGTGAACCTAGTGCCGAAGACGATAAGAAGATTTCATACAATTTTATTAATCCAAAGTTTCGATTGCTCGCACAACATGTCAACCGAGTAATGTTATCGAAAGGGGATTCAATCAATGTCAAAGTTTGTGCAAGTATCGCAGTAGTGCCTATTCCAGTGATGTTTGAAGATGTTAGATAATTCATTAGATACGAGGAAATTGGCGCCTCGTGCATCACGGTTTACATGGGGTAAATATTTCTTTTATATTCTTTATCTTATATCAATATACAATATTTCATTTTATTAACTAATTCAATATTTGTTTTTCGTATTTATCTACAATCCATATTAGACAAAAATAAGCGGAGTGAAGTAATGGGTTTTGTAGAAGCGGGTTTGAGTTGCTACCTCCAAACCAACTACGACGAGGCCCATTTGTCCGAATGAGTCAAGCAAATCGGCAAAATGGTAGGAAATCGCAAACTAAGACAACTAGTTTTGATGCCGTATAATTTAAATGATCATTGGATGCTTGTTGTCTTCGATCTTTGGAAAGATCAAGCGATGTTCTTTGACCCGTTGAAAAATAAAATCTCATCCGATTTTAGGAAGTTGATAAAAAGGTAAATTAATTACATGTTACTTGAAGTATTTCTTTCACACGAATATTTATTTTCTATTTTTTTTTTGTTATGCGTATAGGGATTTTTTCGGATTTCAAGCTTGAGAACAAAGGAGCCCAAGATAATGGTCAATCAACCTTAATCACTTGTGCATCGGCTCCTAGACAAATCGAAAACATGGAATGCATGTCTTATGTCTTAAGTTATACGCGTGATATTGTTGGAGTTTGTCTATTAAATTACAATTGAAGAAGTCATATACACCGGATAACTTAGAAAAAGTTAGAGAAGACTGTGTATTTTACGTACAAACTTTTATAGAATGTGAATATTAGTTTGATTTTGGATGATATAGATATTTGCTTTGGATGTTTTTGGATATATATATATATATATATATATATATATATATATATATATATATATATATTTGGTTTCGGATGTAATTGATATGTTTTGGATGTTATGGATATTTGGTTTTGGATATATGATTTCATTTTCAGATTTTTTAATTAGAAAACTGTAATAATAGCTCTCAGGTACAATTTGACCGCGGCGTGTGATAGGTCATGCCGCGGCAAATTTTCTTGGGAATACAACTCGCCGCGGCAAAAAAAGTACCTTGCTGCGGCGAGTTTTTTTTTTAAATCAACATAAACTCGATGCGGCCACGTTATATTTTCTTCGCGGCGAGATCTTCCACAATGGTTCAAAACTACCGTTGTGGAAGATCACGCCGTGGTGAAAACATAACGTGGCCGCGGCAAGTTACCCGGAAAAATAAAATAAAATAAGTAAATAAAAAAATTCTTCGCCGCGGCGAAACGTTACACAATGGTTCAATTGTACCGTTGTGGAAAGATTCGTCACGGTGACTATACACGTTGTCGCGGCAAAGTGTTTAAATTTGTTAAATTTTTCCACAATGGAACAAGTACCGTTGTGGAAACATTCCACAGCGGAGGATTCCACTAGGACAAAAAGACTTTTAGGTGCGACATTTTTCGCACCTAAAAGTCAATTTTCGCACCCAAAGATATCTTTGGGTGCGACTTTTCCGCACCCCGAAAGTCCGCACCTAAAGGTCTTGGGTGCGAAAAGTCGCACCCGAAAGTCATGACTTTTGGGTGCGACTTTTCGCACCCAAAAACACCCTATTGGCAGGTGTTATTGACTTTTGGGTGCGAAACATTGCACCCAAAGCTCTACCCGCCAGTGCGACTTTTCGCACCCCATAGTCATTGTTGAGGAAAAAATAGTACTTTAGATGGCGCTTGTTTATAAAGTGACGTTAAAAAATAGTAAAACATATTTATCGACAGTATGTTGGATGACAGCTAATTTAAAAGTGACTTCAATTCCTATTTCGTATTTCAAAACGTACACACACAAACACAAATACACCCACACAGAACATACATACAAATACACCCACACACAAAAAAGAAGTAAAATACCACTCGGAGAAGCGGCGACTTCCCGTGCCTGGGGTCGCACTTTGCCATCATGCTAGAGGGCTCGAACACGGCACTCGTGATCTCGGGGACCGATAGCTGCCCGTTGTACGGGACCAGGTTCGTCTAGAACTCCGTGATGTCCATGTTGATCGCTCCGTCGAACCTCAGCGAGGTCGTGAAGGACGAGATTATCTGCGATATCAGTCGGTTCAGGTTCGTGTACGTCGGCCTCTCGATGTCCAGCGACTTCCTGCATATGTCGTATATAATTATACTTCTCTACTACGACTGTTAACGAAAAATCGTTAACTAACACTACTAAAAATCTATCACATTAATGCCCACTACTAACTATATCTATCTATATATATATATATATATATATATATATATATATATATATATATATATATATTTATTTAGATCAAATCGGTAATAATATTTTCTTATATGTTTTCTTGATTTTTGTTCCCTTCTTATTAGCATTCTGAATTGAAATCCTAACATAAATCAAATAACTAACACTACTAAGTAAATAAAATGACTAATTGCACCTTAAGAATCTAACACAATAATAATCACTTGAGGAGAAGGATAGATGGAGAAACCGAGTTTCGACTTTTTCCCGTAATCAACGGACAAGCGCTCCAAGAGCAGCAAGCCGAGTCCCGATCCGGTGCCTCCGCCAACGGCATTGAACACGAGGAAGCCTTGGAGACCAGTGCAGTTGTCGGACAACCAGCCCCGTTTTTTTGTCGCTTGCGCAGCACCTTCGCCAATCTTCGGATAGCCTCCTCGCCGTCCCGTGCCGCTGCCTCGAGCCTTGCTCAGCCTACCTAAACCAAGCCGAGACTCTCGACAACCAACTCACAACAAGACCAAACTTAACGACCATTTACGAATCCAAACAATAACATCAAATATTAAACCAATTTTATTTACATGCTAAATAAACTACATCAATCTCAGCTTCATATCAAACTCAAACATGTATACATATACACACACACACAGCCAGAAACAACCAAGGATGCTCAATCAGACCAAACAGATAGCACGAGAGAAAACATCCACCAGCGAGTTTAACCCAACCACGTAACAAATCTCCAAATCAAAACCCAGACTCAAATATCAAGCAAACAAATAATCTCAGCCAAAACAGCAAAAAGAACGTCTAATGTTCAACTTAAAATCTTCAGCTAAACTCTTCTAAACACACGGCCAGATAAAAAAATCCAAAACAAATCCTTCAAGATTCAAAACCGAAACCAATTCCTCAACATAAACAAGCACCAAAAACACTCCAAAACATATGAAAATCATCAATCTCGTTTCAAACCGAAAACCCCCAAATTCAAGTTCCAAAACCCTAGAATCGAATCTCAAAATCGGGAAAGAAACATCTCACCTTGTTTGTGAGATCTCGGCGTTCTCTCTCTCCTTCCTCGGTGCCTCTCCCCTCGGTACGGCGTCCTCGGCGGAGCGCAGTGGCTCCTCTCTTCTCGGTCAATGGGTCTACGTGGCTTGCTATCGGCCGACCTCTTCCTCCGCGAGCTCGAATCCGTCTCACTCTCTCGCTCTCTTCCTCTCTCTCGCTCTCTCGCTATCTCTTCCTCTCTCTCCTTCTCTCGGCTCTCTTTCTCCTTCTGTCGGTCTCACTTTTTCCCTTTCTCTCTTCTTTCTTTTCTTTCTTTCCTTTCCTTTCTTTCTTTCGTTTCTTTTCTTTTCTTTTCTAATTTTTTAGAAGTGAAATAAAAGGGAACAAAATCCCGCTAATTTTTTAGATGAAATGTTTTGGACTTTTGGGTGTTACTTTTCGCACCCAAATTTAAAAAAAATCAGCGAAATTTTTTGGTTACTTCAGTGACTTTTGGGTGCGAAAAGTCGCACCCGAAAGTAATTTTTGGTGCGACTTTTAGGTGCGAAAAGTCGCACCCAAAAGTCATCTGCACCGAAAAACTGTATTTGTAGTAGTGTTCCACAACGGCACAGAACCGTTGTGGAAGCTTTCGACTATGGTTTTGTACCGTTGTGGAATCCCCAGTTTGTAGAAGTGTATGATTATGAATTCCATTAGAGGTTAGTTCTTTAGTGGGGTTGCGATGTAGTTGGAATTAATCACGGTTAGAGGGTTTCATTATATGTTAGATTATCCTTTAATTGCTTCAATAATATGCTTGCTTGACTGAAATTGTTTTTAATGCTTTCCTTTGCTTGATCACCATTAGAATTGTCTGCTAAGAGTGTTTACTACTCGAGATAGAGTAATGACTCGTGCTTTTATTTTAGTCTTCATAATTTGTCCTAGGTTAGTAGAAAATCTAGGAAGTTCATGTAATCGTTAGAATTCTTGTGTTTATTGCGTGTGATTGCTTTAATAGGATTAGAGGCCGAGATGATAACAATCCGACAATTATATAGGTTTGCTAGATCACTCGACAGAGGCTAGTGAATATCATTGATAGAGTGAGATTAGCTTGCATAGAAGTAGTTCTTGACGAAATCGCGACCCCTAATTTCTCGCATTTGAAAACTCATGTTTATTTACCGTTTTTAGTTTATTCAATTTAGTATTCTCTTAATCACAAACTCTTTCTTCACTTGAAATCAATTCGCTACAAGTTAGATAAAAATTGCTAGAATTGCTAGTCTCTGATGGTTCGACATTCGTTCTTCATACTATATTACTTTTGACATTGGGCGACAAAGTAGAAGAGGTCTACACCGTCAAGGAACTTCTCCGGGCCATTTTGCCAAAAGTTTTGCAGATTGTGACGTCAATCGAGCAATTTGGCGATTTCAAGACCATGACCATGGAAGAGAAGATAGGTCGTCTCAAGGTTCACGGAGAGAGACTTAGTGGCTACAACGAGAAGGAAGAAGGAAATTTGCTTCTCACACACTCGGAGTGGGTGTCACGGATGAAGAGGAGCGGCGGAAATAACGATGATAACCGTGGCCGAGGTCGTGATAAAAGCAAGATCAAGTGATTTAATTGCAATGTGTACGGTCACTATGCGTTGGAGTGCCAAAAACCCCGCCGTGATCAAGATGAGGTGGCCAATCTCATTTGGGATGCCGATGAAGAACCAGCACTTTTGTAATCTATGTGAGAGATGTGCTTGGAAAGAAGAACCTCAAACCAAGTCAAGATTAATGGGGAAAATGTGATGTGTAATCTTGACTTC
The DNA here is from genome assembly GCF_054948205.1 of Urtica dioica subsp. dioica. Taxonomy (NCBI): domain Eukaryota; kingdom Viridiplantae; phylum Streptophyta; class Magnoliopsida; order Rosales; family Urticaceae; genus Urtica; species Urtica dioica. The sequence continues at coordinate 11,585,609 of NC_142756.1, forward strand.
ATCAAGATGTAATTTTCATTGTTTTTTTTTTTTGTGTGTTTTTCTCTTAATTAAAGTCACGTAGATCATGGGTTAGTGGTCAGATTTGTAGTTCGAATATTGCTGAATTCTTTCAATTATTAGATCATTAAGAAGTGGTGTGCTAAAATAGTGGATCTTAATTAGTCATTTATTTGTAAGTGTTAGTGGGTTGTACTCCTAAATTTGTGGGAGAGTGGGTTAGTGTTTTATGTTGCATATATATATATATATATATATATATATATATATATATATATATATATATAACGCACATCTGCTTGTTTTTATTCGAAAATCAATACAACATAATCTTTCCTTTGTAATTGCAATATACGTGTATTGAAATGTTTTTGTTCTTTCTAAAATACATTGGTTTTCTCTATGTTGTTGAAGTGTTTTAATAGGGACCATATCCAACACGTTTATGGTGATGTTGACGACGTTAAGGTTGAGGCGTTTGAAACGTGGCTCAGGAGAGGAGCGATTTTCGCAAACTATTTCGAACCAGTCGTCCATGAAACAGCCCGGCCCGATTCCGAATGGGAACGGGATCGCCACGTCACCACATTTTTCTTCGCAGACCGCTGCTGCTTTTGGCGCAAGTGTTCCCAGCAGGCATGTCACCGACTCACCCCCAACAGAACCGCCAAGATCATAATTATTATCGCGCTCTACAAAAATAAAAAATGTATGTGAAATTTTTATTAATCTGGTGTCCTGGTTTTTATAAAGATGAAAATGGGAGATTAGCAGATAAGAATTGCTTTTGCTTTTTGAATACTATATTGGCTATAAAGTTTCTTTACAATGCGAATGGAATATTGGTTAGAACCGCACTAGCCAATTAGATTAAGAAAACATATAACGCGAGGAATCAATTGGTATTATAATTATGGAGCGTAGACGATCGAGGGAGAGGTCTCTAACTCGTTCGCATGCATGTGAACGCGCAACCTAATATATGTTAGTCGGAGGCTTAATTAACAAAGAAAACTGGGATCTGTCTTCATCCATCTTCCCAACCTTTATAAACTAAGATAAAACATTAGAGCAATTCAATTAAAACGCGGGAAAAAACGAATCGATCGACCAACACTTTGATATAGCTCTCTGACTTTGTCACATGCATCTCAAAACTTAAAGCCAATACTTAAGTCACAGAGTTGATGAAACTTTCAATAATAAAAAAAAATCACACATTGCCTTTGTTAGATCTTTGGCATAGGTTTTAATTTGGCAAAACAAATTATAACAACCGTTTAAGTCGAAGCTGCAAGAAGTTGCTCAACCAAGACTCGAGATACTTTCGTCAGTTTTCTCCAACGCAAACTTAACTAAAAATATTGCGTTTTTAGTTTCAAAAACCATGGAGATACGATCGGATTTGGTTTTCTGGTCGTTCTTATTCGCGGAGATTCTTTTTTTACCCCTATAAACTCCCCTTAGGGTTTCATTAGATCAATTGACACTTTCAGGTCAATACACGCCGACTTTAACCTTGAACCAGCCTCTCCGCTAGGAAATCTTCATCGACAACTTGTTTCAAGTAACTTGTTGCTGATGTGCTTTATTTGTACAAAGTTTTTTGAGTGCGTGTTTTGCATTGATATGCTAAGAAGATCTTCGGGAGAGGATCGTGTGATCTTCGAGAGAAAGAGCCGCATAAAAAATAGGAGTCTCTTATCTGAGGGGAGCTCAGATTGCCGTCCACAGAAGTGAGTCAAACTTTATATTCTTGTACCTTTAACTATTTGAGTTAGCAGATCGCTTTTCACCACCGAACACATCAGTCCCCCTGAGTAGGTGTTTTATCACTGAAAAGAGTTACCAATTTCATATGTCCTTTATTGCTTTATGTTTGATGGATTGTATGATTGTCGATTCAATTAATCCGGCTAAAATCAATTAATTGTTCAACAAGTAGTTCCACCGACATAGTTGAACAACCTTCTCAGTACACGTTAAGTAATTTCAGCTCTGAAAGTTGATACAAAAAATAAATCGTCATGGCATAAGTAACATCGTAATCAGTTTGGTTCGGTTCGATTTTGAAGCATAAATTTCTATTTGCCTTGTCTTCATCTTATTCTCCTTCACACAAAAAAAAAAAAAAAAAAAAAAAAACCCCAATAAGAAGAACAAATTTAAGAACCTGAGGTTTTTCTTCAAAACACAAAAAGGCAATAAGAAAATCAGATGAGGAGAATAACAAACCTATAAACTAGGCAAGTAGGCAATAATAAGCCACGTAAGCAGTTACTTAGAATTCTGTTAGTTCTCGATGTAACAAATTCTAAGCACAGAGTATAAAATACCCATCGATTCATTGAATAAATAATGAGAATAATATTTACACTCTCAAATCATTGTTGTTCTAACAATGGGCGAGGGTTTGGATTCGTGGCTGTGCAAAGAGCTCTCAGATCACTTCATGGCTCAACCAACGGCCTCAATTGCACCGCTTACGTCCGTTTCATCCAGATCCATATAATCGCCGTCTTGACCGGAAATGCTGTCAAATTCATGGACTGCGTCGTCAGGGCTTGTCCAACATATTAAGAAGCCTTAGAGCATCTTTAATGGTTTCTTGCTTAATTCTTTGTAGGGATTTGCTTGCAAATATCAAAAATGTTTAGCTAGTTGCTTAACCATTGTTTTTTGCATATTGGCTATTGATTTAGCTAAGCAAATCTAAACAAATTGGCTAATTTAAGCTAGTTGCTTAACTATTTAGCTCTAGAAAATCTATGTGGCAAAAATACTATTTAGCTAAGCAATAGCCTAAGCTAAACCATTAAAGATGCTCTTACGCAAAATTTAAGAATTAGACTTCTTAAAAAAATTACAAAAAAATAATATAATAAAGAAATGGGCTCTAATCAAATTATGGATGTTTCATGTTTTGAGTTGAGGCCTTTTTTTAGATTTTATTATTTTTAAAAAATTTAGGCCGTGGCCTAATTCGCCTAGAACAAGGGCCGGCCCTGCGCGTCGTCCCCAACAACATCTTAGCCTCAAAGCTCATAGCTTTCTACTCAAAATCAAGCCCCTTAGCTCTTGCCCGTAAGGAGTTCGACACAATTCTCCACACAAAAAATTTCTCATGGAAGAATGGCTCGGAGCCGATAAGGTAGTGGCTTGCTCCGGCAAAGGTGGCCGCGAGTTGTTGTGGGTCGGCGCTCGTCGCAGTCGCACGGGTTGAAGGTTGTGGAGCTCCGGAAAGAAGGTGGGGTTGGGTTGTGGTGAAGGAGATATGATGACTATCGAAGTCTTTGATGTGTTAGGTTTTTTTTTTCACAGCTCGTGGATGACGAAGTTGGATAGGAAGAACACTCGGTTTGGTTTCATTGACAGTCTGCTTGGTAAGCAATAGCAAGAGAGGGGTGTGTTTAGATAAACTTTTAAATAAAATATTGGAAAAATGGTATGAAATAGCCAATTCAAACTATGACTTTTCAAAATAGCCATAGTTTCATTAGCTATAGCAAAATAGCCAATTGAGAATACTACGACTTTTAATCCTGCCTCGATTAATTTTAATCCAGCCTTCATAAAACTTACATTATGTCTTTATAGTTCGTTGGGATTAAATTTAATACAGTCTAGATTAATCTTACTTTGGCTAATTTGCATATAGCTGACAAACTATGGCTATTTTGCAAAAATTTAAGTTATATTTGGCTATATAGCCGCTTGACCCTAAAATATTTAGAAAATAAGGATTATTTCATTAAGGTTAATTTGGTCTTTTCATAATTTTTTTATTTGAAAGTCTCAAACTCATAAAAAAAAAAAGGAGTCATGTTTACTCCATAAAACTTTTTACGGTATGAAGATGCTATTAATATTGATATGTATTTGTTATAGGATTTTTGTCGATATATCCATCGGTAATCGATATATCATCGGTAGTCGATATTGAAACTGTTCTAAAATACCCGTCGATATATCCATCGATACTCGATATATCAGTAAAATTAGAACCTCGGTATCGGTATCGATATTTTAATCATTGTTAATTATAGATACACTGATATTTCTATAAATCATGAAATTAATTATCGCATTTTGATTAAATACAATCGATACAATATATATTTTTCTTTCGTATAACAAGCCCAAAGTCCAAAGCAATTTAGGTTAATTTGATGTCCAAACTATTGCGCATAGTAAAAGCGTAAAAAGAGGTTGGTCTCAACGCACCTCGCAATCATCATGGACAAGTTTTCAAGGCATTGGTCAAAATTGGAACCGAACACTGAAAAATTGTCCATGAATACCTCGATGGTACACTCCATCATGTCGGAGAAGATGTTCATCATACACCTTTGGAATGTCGCCGGCGCATTGCATAGTCCGAATGGCTTTCTCCGGAACGTGAATGTGTCATAGGGACACGTGAAAGTAGTCTTCTCTTGGTCTTCGGAGACGATGGCGATTTGATTGTAACCAGAATAGCCGTCGAGGAAGCAATAATAGTTGTGATCGGCAAAGAGGTCAAGCAGTTGGTCTATGAAGGGCAACGGGAAGTCGTCGTTCCGGGTTGCGTTGTTGAGCTTGCGGTAGTCCATGCAAATGTGGTGACCGATCACCGTTCGAGTCGGGATGAGATCGTTGTTCGTGTTCTTCACCACCGTAATTCCTCACTTCTTCAGCACACATTGGACCGGGCACCCAAGGGCTATTAGAGATGGTGTAGATGACTCCGGTGTCGACTTCAATATCTCATTTTTCACCACTTCTTTATTCCTATTGTACTACACTCCTCGGTGAAGGAGATAGTGTCGTACTCTTCGATCTGTCTCTTGTGAGTTATGATCTCCTTTAGGATTGGCATAGCTCGGCATTTGCTCTATCACATCGACAAATGGTATGTTGATTTGGAGATTCTTGAAGATGTCAAGAAACTTACCAAATTGCTTGTCGACTTTCCCTTCTTGAGGCGTTGAGATAACGGGAGTTGAACGGGAGCCTTGGTGGTTAGTGGAGCGATCAGAAGCATTATCGGTGAAGCTTGATCCGTCGGTGCACCTTTGTCCACTTGCGCCTTTCCTTTCTTCGTCTCTTGATTCTCGGCCGAATTGTAACCACTTTACCACTTCTCAAGGTAACAGCGTTACATTGTGGTCGGAGGTTGACATCGGTATTGCTTGGGAGAATGCATTGCGGTCTCGTGCTCATGGATTTTGCTAGTTGATCTTTTTGAGCCTCAAGGCCTCTCAATTGTGTCGCATAATTTTGAAGAATTATCACTTGGTCTTGGAGAATTTCCGCTTGGCTATCATGCGCAACTTGAGTCTTCACCATGAATTTCTTGTTGTGCTCTCCCACAATGAGAGCTCCCTTGTCTTGACAAAGAGGATGAGCGTTTTGGTATTGAGATCCCCCTTGGTGTTTTTGCTGATGATGTTGAGGCGGATGTTGTTGATTCGGTGGTGGATAGTATTTTTGTTGTTTTTGAAGTGGAGCCAGTTGCATTGTCACATGATTTTGAGGATTTTTTCATGAAAGGTTCAGGTGACCCCGTGTAATAGTTCCTTGAGTTTTGATAAGTGGGACGATTGTCGCTTCCCACAAACTTAGACTCCTTTATGTCCGCACACTCATCCGCCGGATGAGGACCTGAACACAATCCACACTTGTCATGAGATGACGTTTCCACATCCTTTGCCGCTTCGTTTCCGTGGACGATCTTCACGAGGTCGGCTACCTCAAGTGTAAACTATTTGAGAAGCTCAATCTCCGGAGTTAGCAGGTCTCTCTTGGCGATCCTCCTCTTAACCAGACATTGGTCGTTGACTAGAGCCATCTTCTCGAGCAATGAAAATGCATCGGTGGTGGTGTTGACGAGAAGTGAGCTGTCCGCCGTGGTGTTGACTCGATCTTAGTTGGATGGCATGAGACCACTATAGAAGGTTTGAAGTTAAACCCATTCCGCCAACCCGTAACCCAGACACTTCCTCAGCATGTCCTTCAAGCGTGCCCACATTTCGTAGAGTGACTTATCCGTTGAATTGCGCAAAGTTGTGAAGCTCATTCCTTCTCCGAGTCATCTTCTCGAAAGTGAAGAAGCGTGAGATGAACTGTGACGTCCCAAAATTAGGGGTCAACATATAAATAAAATAAAAGACCCAAGAAGAGAAATAATACTAGACAACAAAATAAAAGACACCACCACGTCAGACCTCGTTTGAAAATTCAACAAAATTTTGACCCATAGGATTTAAACATGTCGACAAAATAAAATTCAAAGACCAGTCAACAAACCACCACAGTTTAGTGCAGCATCATTTATGTATAATAACGAAAAATATCATCGAGTCATCTCAATCAAAGTATTACAGTTAATAATAAGAATACCTTACAAAAAGGTGTATCTGCACATCATTCGTTAGGATGCTTCAACATTTCTACAATCAGATCTTTTATCTTCAAACACTGGAGTGGAATTAAAAGAAAAAAGGGTGGGCTTCCATGTGCTCAGCAGGAGAACCATTACCCAACCTAAGGTTTTATTCATTTTAATACATATCATGCCATATTATTTGTAAAAAAAAATATAATAAAAACCCATATTTACAAACTCTATGTTATTAATCTGTTATTAAAAGTAGGGAAAATAACACATTTATACAGTGTGTTTTAGTGAAATGTCGAGTTTAACCCTCGGTTTTCAAAAATGTCGAGTTCATACCCTCTGTTTAACTAAAATGACGAAATTATACCATCTGTTTAACTAAAATGACAAAATTATACCTTGAAATAAATAACAGCGTCACAAATCTCTCTTTCATTGATATTAACTTTTATATAAGAAAAACCAAATCAAATCTAAATCAGTGCCCTAACTTCCAAATTGTCAATTTTGAAATAAAAATAGTCTTAAATTGAAATTAAATAATAAAACTCATACCTCCTAAGAAATGACTTCATTCCGTGTTCGAATTGTAACTCTAAATCCTGAATTCTCTGTTCGAATATGCAATTTTGATGACTATCAACTATCGATGTTTACCCATTTACCTCTTTCTGTGTTCTTCACGATTAAGAGACTATTGTTTATTTTTTAGTTTTTAAATAAATTACATATATGACGCGAATGAATAAAGATAATTGGTGTTTATATATAAATATTATAGTCAACGTCAATGAAAAGTCAATAAAAAGAATATTTGTGACACTGTTGTCTATTTCAGTGTATAATTTCGTCATTTTAATTAAACAGAGGGTATAATTTCGTCATTTTAGTTAAACAGAGGGTATGAACTCGACATTTTTTAAAAACGAGGGTTAAACTCGACATTTCACTAAAACACAGGGTATAAATGTGTTATTTTCCCTTAAAAGTAAAACTTATTAAAACTCAAATTATAGGTTATAACGAAACTCTGACATGAAGCCAAGACTAGCTACTTTGAACTGTAAGGTGCCAGGTGGACCCGCGTTACCTGCAACCGATGCCAGACCCAAAGTAACTGGGTGAGGTTGGCCCAACGACCGGTAGCCCCGAGTCTCGCCCCGCGTAAATCCGCTGGGCAGGAAAGGAAGCGGAATGTGTCATCCCTCCCTCCAATCAACCTTTTTGGACAATAATGTCCCCGAACGGAAGATCGTCCGATAACGAACAATTTGATTCCAGTTCATTTATTCATATCATACTATGTTATAATTTTCAAAAATTCTATCATGTATGTAAATTGGAACGGCCTACTTGATTTAGTGATCTCACCTAGTCATTTATCTTAATACTAGTCGTTTTTAATTAACAAAAATCTCTCACAAAGGAAGAGTAATAGAATCCCTACCTAATTGGATCCCAAACGGGACTCAACGGAACTCGGGTAATGCCACCTCGAAGTGCGTGACATCGACTGGTTGTTTTGAATTTGAGATCGCTTGAAAGTTGAACGGAAGGCACAGTCGTGTTCGGAATGATGAAACAACTGTGTGATGGTCTCGGCTTGAATTTTGACACCAGAGTTCCGGCGACCACAGCGGTCCGGCAGCAGCCCGACGACGGTGACTTTTTCCAGTGATCATAAAAATCGGGCATTATTCATACCTTGTACTTTTCCACCTTCTAAATACCATGACAAAGTCAATTTCATCAAAATTTCCACATCAATATAGATCTAGCTCATTCATTTCCATAACTTACCTCAAGCAACACGAAGCATCTCCGGCCACCGATCGGAAAAATTACTTGAGGGCTTTGGTTACCCACATTGTAGACTTCATTTTTTGGCCGGAGGTGAAGACAACCTCCCTCCGGTGATCAGAAAACTAAACATTAAGGAGGAGGTCTTTTCTGGCGAACTTCCATGGCAGCAAAAAGAAATTTTAAGCACAAATAATGGATTTTTTTCTTGAAGCTCTCTTCGACACGAGTTCATAGAATTTTGAATCACTTAATTTTGAGTTGATATGATGAAGATATGGTCATTTGAAACTTTGAGAAATAAAACAAATGAAATTTTGAGAGGGGGAAAGAGAGAGTGGGTTTGAGGGATAGAGTGCACAAGGGAGAAGAAGATGATTGATAAAAGAAATTAAAAAAAAAAACCCCAAAATATTAATATTCCCACCTCACCATAGTCAAAGTCAAAAGGTCAAACTTGGCCACGGAAATTCATTAAAATAATGAAGAAAATGGGTTTCACATGAACTTCAAGAACAAGTCATCAATGTTGTGATCGAACTCGGAGCAAGTGAGGACCACCAACCATGGGCGTGATCTCGGAGGGAGACCGGGAAGAGTCGGAGACAAACGGCCACCTTGGACAAGTGAGGGAGGTTGAATGTGTTGCAAATCCGCAAGAAGTTGTTGATGTGGTCTTGCAGATCTTCGGAGGGAGAACCAGAAAATTGAGTGTTTTCCACCACGTTGATGATCGAGGTTTTGTCTTGAAATTTGGGTTCCCTTCCATCTCTGGAATTCGGATTTCCGATTGGTGCTAGTAGAAAGTAAGTTGACCATAATCGAGTATAGTCATTCGCTCTTCTACTTCAGTATTTCGGCGAGCACATGATTGTGCTTTGTTGCCTTTTTCCATGGCTACACGTCTAGCCTCTGCTCGATTTCATCGGCAAGCTCGTTTGATCTCGTGGTTGATAGTAATGAACGGAGGGCCGAATTATTACATACACCCTTAAAACACAAGAGGCACACGATAAGCACAAAAGTAGCAAACAAACTCAAAAATTAAACTAGATTATTCAATCGAAAATAAAATCGAAATCCCCGGCAACAGCGCCTAAATCTTGATGGAGATTTTCTTAACTTAAAAAAACTCGCACGACGCAAGCGTACGTGTAGAGTGCAAAGAGCATGGATATCGATCACACAAGAACTCAAAACGATTTTTTTATATAAACTCACTAGTTTTTCTTTCCAAGCTATAAAAATGTAAAAAGGAATTTTTTATGATTTAGAGAACAAAAAGAAGTCAAAGGCAAGAGTAAATAAAAATGATTAACAAAGACGTAAACACAAGAATAAAGGCAAGGGGCGCGATTTCGTTAATTCAATGATTTGGTCAGTCCTGGTATGATTTTAAGCTTGGGTTAAGAATAGAAAAACTTAGTCTCAATCTCTCTAAAATATCCGTTAATCTCTCTCGAGTTTTTAGGGACCTGGCTATTTGACGAACTTACACCTCTCGGTTTGGGTTCTATTAAAACAAACAACCGCATTTAGCGTGGGATTTCGATCTACTACATCTACCCCCTAGTCTTTCTATAGCTCTAGGTATGTGAATGATGGGATGGATAAAGCTCACTTTTCTATTACCTCTCGGTTTCTAAACTCGCCTAGGATTCACTAATTATGTAGCTAATCTAATTAGAGCTAACACATAACCCATAACCCATAGATTTTCACTCTTATACTCAACCATGAATCACAATTCTAATCTAAGGATTTACCAACCAAACTCAGATCATTAAATACATCGCACCCCTCTAACTATTTAGCTACTCGTGATTATGAATAAACAAATCAAAATAGGGATGGAACAAAGCAGACATTGAATGCTAAACTCGACAACCAACAATAAATTGTATTAAACTCAACCAACAACTTCAATATTCAACTTCAACAAAGAAATAACTTCAAAACTAACAATATTCAATGCTCATAACATAAAAGAAATCAATACAAGTTCAAAACACTAAAATAAAACTCAAACAATGGTTCAAAAGCACAAAACAAAGTAATGAGTTCAAAACAACAAGAACTAAAATAAAGAGAGGGACAAGAGTGAACTATTGGAGAGGATGATGATGATGATGGAGAAGGTATCACTTCACTCATCCTTCTTCTTCACTCCAAAGCTCAAGAACAAACTTCTTCCAAAACCTAGATTTTCCAATCTCTCTCTAGAAAAAATCTCTCTCTCCAATGAAGACCTAGAGACTGATATAAGGCATCTCAAGTGGTGTTTTCGGAGCAATTTTGGGCCCTTGGATGAGATCCAAGGGTCTAAATTAGCTAAAAAGGCGAGATGGGAGAAGATGAAAAACTACATGGTGCGCAGCGCCATATGAAAATTCACAAAGGTGCGTCACGCTTCATATTTGGAGCGCCGCGCCAAGCTGGATTTTTGAAGGGGCGGAGCGCTATGGACGTGCGTTGGCTCCTCAGATATTTTGTCCAACAAATACACTTCAAGGCACGGCGCGACGCGCCATGTTCTAAGCGCGGCATGCCGACCTCAAGACTTGAGGTTTGACTTTTTGTGAAGACCAAAATACCCCCATTTAGCTCTCGAATGCCTCATTTATCTCCATGACTCTCTAAAACTCTGTCTTTGACTCAAAAAACCTTAAAATACACTAAAACTACAGAAAATAACATCAAATACACTAATAACAAGCTTCGATTCTCATCTAGAAGGCATAGATAAGTTTGAATAAATCTCATCTATCACTTGGTCAAGCCATTAACTGTTCGAGTGGTTCTCACATTGGATGTTCATCATGGCTGGCGTGTATGTCAATTAGATGATCACGATGCTTTCCTCAATGGCGTGCTCACTGAGGACGTCTACATGTATCAACTTGATGGTTTCACAGATCCACTTCGTCCTCACCACGTCTGGAAAGTTCTCATCAACTAGCACTTTGTCAATTCGAGGTCAGACATGTCTTTGTTCATCTTCCACAAAATAGATGTCTTTGTGTTGTTTCTTGTCTACGTGGACGATATTCTCATTATTGGGAAAAATGACACAGCCATCTCAAAGCTCATTGATGATCTTCATCAACAATTCTCTCTCAAGCAGCTAGGTGACTTGTACTACTTTCTTGGCGTAGGGCTTTTTGTGACTCTACATGCGTATGGCTTTACTTGTCTCGGTCAAAATATATTGATGATCTTCTGAAGAAGACCAAGATGACCTCAGCATAATCCTACTCATCCCTTTCAGTACCCGGGCAAACGTTGTGCAAGAGCGTAGAGATCTAATGAAAGATCGGGCACAATATAGGAACGTTATTGGAGCTTTGCAATACCTAACACTTATAAGACCAGACATGTTCATCTTGTTGCGAACCATGTGTTGCATGTTCGCACAAAGCATGTAGAACTTGATCTATAGTTTGTACGAGAGAAAGTTCTCAGTAAAGCAATCAGGGTTCAACATGTTCCAGCTATCGACCAAGTCGCATACATTCTTACCAAGCTGTGTCAAGCTCGTCCTTCACTGACATGAGGTCCAAGATTAAGGTTCTTGGTCTAAGCGCCATGAGCTTGAACAGGGGAAGTAGGAGAGCTGCCTAAGCACATTGATCTACACAACACGAAGGTGACGTGCACGGCAAGCAACAACACAAGAGTTTGTTAGAGCTCAATTGTTCAACTGTTAGCTAGAACTAGAGTCAATTGTAATCTTAGTTAAAAATTATCTATGCTTTCCGTTAGTGTATTGTACTCACATATAAACTTTGATCATTAACGCAGAGTTGGTTAACGAAGTAATCGTCCATGTCTTCACTTCATTCCCTTTCTTAGTCTAAACCTAGATCTCTCAAGATCTTATCATTCACAGCTTTAGAGCTTTGAGGTACACCCTAGCAACTAGTTTCTAAAGCAAGACTAACTATTTTTTCTAACCTATCCTGGTGACGCTGCCCTTATATTTAGCATACCTTGTTGGTAGTTTCTTTTCACTTAACAGCAAAAATTAAAACTATTGATACGAGTTCATGAAGTTTGTAACGGAAAATTATCAGAAAATCATTTTTCGTGTTTAATGCGGAAAATTGAATTCAAAACAATTTAAATTCAAAAAGAATTTTTAGCTTTTATCGTCGTCTTAGCTCTAAAAAAAATCTAACAAAATTAGGTGTCGGTGCAACTAACAAAAAAACCATAAGACACAAATTAAATAACGAGATCAGTAAACTTACATAATATCCCGCTATTTGGATTTTCACGCGGGTTGACAGTCTTCGTGTTCTTCGTGTTCCTCACGTTCTTCGTGTTCTTCGAATTGGATGAACACCAAGTCTTCCAAGCCGTTTCTCCGAATGTGATAGAACCAAGGTGTAGGCCAACTCTTTACTTCACTAATTATTTCAACAATGTGTTGGAATAATTCTTTTCTTCTTTGGGAAGTGGGCTGAACGAATTACTCAACTCCAAGAAGAGAGAAAAACGTCCACACCAAAAGGAGGGGGTTGGTCGAATTCAAAGTGTGGAATTGAGCTTTGTTGGGAAAAAATTCATCAACCCTAATTCCTATATTTATAGCTTTCATGCTTACCCAAATAGAATATACCCTTCCTAATTTGATTTGAACTTATTATATTTAATATGAAATGTTTATTCTATGAATAGAATAAACCAAATATTCCAAGATACTTTGATAAATAAAATACTCAGATCATATCTAATATTTATTTACTTCTCATATTAAAATATATTATTCAGGTAATTGAATAATATAGAATATCTGCATGATATTCTCATTAAATATAATTAATATATTATTTGTATTCTCATTAAATATAATTAATATATTATTTGTTTCTCACAATGAGATATACTATTCTATAAAGTAGAATAGTAGAGAATATCACTATGATAACCTCATAAATAATTATCATAGTAAATACTTACCAAATCGGATCATATACAATTATTTAGCAAAATAGCCAAATCAAACATTTAACATTGCTAAATAGACAAGGTTTTGTAAATACTAAGTAAATAGCCAGATATCATTTAAGACACATCTGCATTTACTAAAATGCCCAGGCTTCCCCGCCCATAAGCACACGGTTGACTTTAAAAAAAAATAAAAAAATAAAAGAGGTATAATAACTGCAAACGAGAATCCAGGAATAATAACTGCAATTAATTATCCATTATCTCTCCACCAATATTCAATTTGCCATTATTAAGAAAAAACTCCCACACGACACAGCACAACCCCGAATCCAATCGGAATTGAATTGACCTTTCTATCGCTATCATCACCCCCGACGATCACCGCACAGAGCTCAGCTTCTCTTCTCTCCGAATCCCAGATCGGTCGGCGATGGCGATGGAGATGGGCGATCCGGAGGGGATCAACGGAGTCCGGATGACGTGGAACGCGTGGCCGCGGACGTGATCCCACACGCGGCTTGCGTGTCTCCGATCCGATCCCACCCCGAAATCTCGACCCTTCCGTACACCCCGAAATACCGACCCTTCCCACACGCGAGTGGACCTCGCCGCCAAGATCTGGATCTGCCCAGGTATGCATGTGTTGTAATACAAAATCATGTGTCATTCAGTGATTATTATGTTTATTGTAAATCCTTTTGAATGTTTAAATGTTGTTGGAACGAGTTTGATGTTTAAATCTTGATGTGTTATATCTATATCTTGATGCGCAGTAAAATGAAATCATGTATCAATGTGTTAGTTTTCCCGATATACCATTGTGAATGCGTTTAGAAAATTGGGTGTTTGGATGTTAGAAGAAAAAATTGGAGTCTACATATTTTGCAGTAAATCTGAGTAAATATTGGATAGTCTAAGTTATGTGGACCTTTTCTTTATTTACACATATTTACTGCTGAGTTTGGATGTTAGAAGAAAATAATAGTAGTCGACATATTTTGCAGTAAATATTGGATAGTCTAAGTTTTTTGGATCAAATATTTATTTACACATATTTACTGTTGAGTTTGGATGTTAGAAGAAAATAATAGTAGTCGACATTTTTTGCAGTAAATCTGAGTAAATATTACACATATTTACATCTCAAGAAGAACGGCGAACCAGTTGCAGTGAAGCTTGCCATCAATGAGAGACCAAAACGCGTTATAAAGAAACCAGCAATGCTAATGATGTGTATTTTGAGATTTATGTTTGCTAACTCTTTTGGTACTTTGGATTCTTCGTTAATCCAAAGAAACATATATATGAGTAAATTTTGTCATTACTAAGACCTATATTTTTTGATGTTATTGGTTAAACTGAAACATGACTTATGTAAATCTGGGTAAATAACATATCGACGCAAATGTAAATGAACACTCAACCAACATTATTTACATTAGTTTACTGATCCCTACAGAAATCAAGAATGCAATATAAATCTGGACGAAGAATATAAGAAATAATATATAAAAAGAAACAAAAAAATTACAACTGCCACGTCCATTTAGTTCCTAAAATAAAGGGATCATTAATAGACTAAATCATGTTCACACTTATATCAGGAAAAACAATTCCAAAAATTTCGGGAATAAATTTCATCCGAAAATTCAAATTAGTAATTCAAAATTCAAATGCTCATGGGCAATTTCGGAAATAAAAAAAACCTATTATTGGGCCACGTCATCCGAATGGCTATTTACTTAGTATTTACAAAACCTTGGCTATTTAGCAATTTTAAAGGTTTGAGTTGGCTATTTTGCTAAATTATCCATATATATAATATTTATTTCTTGTTTGAGAAAAACATCAATCCTATTGGGCTTTGATCAAACAAATACAAAGGCCGTGTACCTCATTGTACATGCCTACCACAGGCTTTATTGGGCTGTGTGGGCTGATTTAAACTTCTCTTTTCAGTCCCATTTAAATCTTAGTGATATTCTGAAACTACTTAACAATTAATATTGCAACCCAAGTTGCAATAGCGAGTGTGTAGTCAATTTCACTACACGAGTATTCTGACTCATTTTACTAGAGACGATGGGAGACTATGGACCTAATAACTCAAATCTAAATGAACACGAGTGAGAGCGTAGACACTGTTTCATTAAATCTTGGTGATATTCCACTAAAATCCCATGACTGAATCTCTCGAAGTTATTAGAATTATATTCCAGCTCGTGACACGAAGGGTCAAATATACCGTTATACCCTCGAGTCACTTATGAGCTCAGAGTTCATTGATTCCCTAGCGAAAGATTCCTTTGCTGCTCACAGCACCAAGGTGTCGACAATCGATCGATTCTGGATTCAGCTATCTGGTGAGCGAACACTGACTCTCTTTATTACGAGCTGGATTCCACTTTTGATATTTCCCTTTCATCACTTATTATATAGTCCGGTCTCCCAAAACATAAGTATATACGCATCATTGTAGTTGTGAATGAATGAATTAAAGAGCCGAGTATATAACTCTAATTTCCAAGAGCACCTCATGATTTAGGTTGATGCATATTGTGACCATCATTTGTGACTGTGACACGTCCCATTGTAACGGTCGCTCAAACGATGAACTTAAACGCAACCTATCCAGGTCATGTATGGTACCTGATACAAAATGCTCTTACTTGTTAGATCCAGTCTACAACGAGTTGCACATATGATTACCTATCTAGCTACCCAGGCATAGACTAATCAATGACCAATTTAAGCGCTCCACCCGAGACTTATATCTTTCAAATGAGATGTACAGATATAATCTCAGTTAACACAGAAGGCTGTGGATAAGTCGAATGTTGTTGCCTATAAAGGTTTGCAACTAATATTTTATGTCATTGATTACGTCTTTATATTTTCGTTTAAAAGTAATCTTTAAGTAATCAAAGTAATACCCTCAAGGGTAACGACTCTAATACCCTTATGTGGACAACATTCTCAACATACCCATTGATGGAAAAATGTCCTTAACTTAGAGAAATCTCACACGACGCAAGCGCACGTGTCGTCAAGTAGTAGTTATGAATAGAGCAGGATATCGATCCGACGAGGACTTGTATTAAGTTTCGATCTAAACGCTTTAGGTTTTTCCTTTTTATGAATTGTAAAATAAGTAAAGATGGGAGGTTTATTTTGTTGGCTTTTAAATTGTAGAAAAGTAATAAACAAGAAAATGACTAGAACAATTTAAAACTTATTATAAAGCAAGCAATGGACATGATTTCATTAGCTCAATGATACGATTGGTTATGGGAACAAGTATAAGAAAAGGGTAAGAGCGGGAAAACTTAGTCAAATCCCCCTGAACCATCCATCAATATCTCTTGAGTCTTTAGTGATCTAATTGATTGACGAACTTACACCTCTTGGCTTGGATCCTATTAAAACAAAAAATCGCAATGCACCTGAGATTTCAACCAACTACATCTACCTCTTAGGATTTCTATTGATTTAAGTAGATTGGTGATGGGATGGGTCGAGCTCGGTCATTTATTACCTCTCGGTCTCAAAACTAGCCTAAGGATTCACTAATTAGTTAGCTACACTAATTTAAGATAACACACTACCACATCCCATAAAATTATTCTTTTTAACCCACATGAAGCTCAACTATATCCTAAGATGATAAACCAACCAACATCAAATTGCTAACTACATCATACCCCTCTAGAAATTTAGCTACTCATAACTCTAAACAAACAAAGCATAAGAACAATAAGTAAAAGCAGTAGAACAAGATAATAAGAAGACATGGAAACCAATAACAAAAATCATCTCAAACCCAATTCAATAGCAAAATATCAAAATCCACTTCAACAATATTCAAATGAACATGAAAAATCCAATATCCAACAATAAACTAAACTTCAAATCCATTATTCAACTCAAAAGAACTAAAGTCAAGCATAAAACAAGAACAAGAATGGAAATGGAGTTCAAGATAAGAAAACAAAGCGAAAGATAAAGGAAAAGGAGTAACAAATGGAGTGTTGATGATGAGGATGAAGGAGATGTCAACTTCTTCTTCTTCTTCTTCTTCTCCCCTCTAAGAACTCAAGAGCTTTCTCTCTAAAATGGGTCTTAGATATAATTTATGGAATATTCTATAATGTAATGATTTAGACCTAATTAAGAGTATATGGTTGGAGCATTTTGAGCCCTTAGATGGGATCCAAGGGCTAAGATCGATTAGCTAAAAAGTGAGCTCTTTAAAAAAAATCGCTTCCTTGCTCGTACGCGATGTGTGGGACCATGTGCGTGTCGTGTCTTGTGTCCTCGCCTCGCATCGTCGTGCACGCGCCCATCGGGTGAGCCTCGGAGTTGAAATGCATCGCGTACGCGGTGCGTTCATGGGTACACGCAATGCGATATCTCTTTTTAGCGTGTGGTTACGTCGCGTGAGATGGTTAACACGATGCGTTGACTTTTGGGTTGACTTTTCTCCTGCTTTTACTTGTGACTTCTGATGGCCGTAACTTGCACCGTTTAACTCCGATTTAGCTCGTTTTTGTACTAGAGTCTTTTCTCACTCTCTTATACTTGAAAAGTACAAAAAATACAAAAAAATAATAAAATAAAAAAAACTACCAAATAACTCAAATACCTTTAGAACAAGCTTCGATTCTCGTTTAAATGATAAAGAAAAGTGTGAATGAATCTCACTTATCACCTATCACCACTTGTAACGTCGAAGACCTCTCCGTTAGAAAGACTCCCAGGATGATAAATATAATGTCAAGAGTGGTTATCATGCCGCCTTCCATCTAAACATCACCACTTTCCCTTGAGCTCACTACATTTGGATTGCTTGGTGAACTTACTTTGGAGGATGCAAACTCAACCCTAAAATAAAAACTTTATGTTGGAAACTCAACCATAGATTTTTACCCACAAACAAAAATCTCGTTGGAAGAAAAGTTATTAGTAAACTCATGTGCTCTTTTTGCAGATATGTCATCGAAACAGCCATCAATACTAACTATACTTATCTCGATGCCTTTGCTAATTGGCAAAGCAGCGACCTAGACTACACAATCGAAATCCGCAAACATCTCGGACCATATGTGCTTTCTTACCACTCCATCGGATCGCCTAAGTCCAAGCTCTTTCCGCCTCTTTCCCGCATTCACTTGGTCGCAGTGGACATACTGGAACCAAGTATTTACGGGACGCATTCAACTTGATCCCCGTTTTTTCTTCGATTAGACTGCCTAACTCCTAGACAACCTCAAGCATGCGCCTCAAGCTCGACCACCTCTAGTTGCAACTTCCTACAAGTTCCTGCGACTCAGCCCCAAAACAACCTTCCTTAACGTTGGCGTTGCTATTTGTTCTCGCCACAAAAAATGCGGATGAGGCGTCTTCTGAAGAAATACAGTCACAGCCTTCCACATCGCTCCCATTATCGCTGCTAGATCCCGCTATCGCTGAAACTGGCAATCCTTGAAGTTACACTCCCTCAGCTCAACATGAACAATATAAAAATGGTATTCTTAGAATGAAATCAATGAATACGATTTTTCATTTCAGAATTGAAGTTTTAAAAAACTTATTGGAGATAATTCCTTAATTATATAAACTAAATAAGCTATTATATGTACAACAACATTATGCATAAAGAAATTCGTAACATTATCTGTTAGTTTGAATGGTTGGGCTAAACTTTGATATGGGATAAGTAATTAATATTCAAACCCAAAAAACTCAAAGTGGATTCCCATACGCCCAAACAGGCCTCAATTCGATCCACCTTTGACGACAAAATTCCGGGCTTGTAATTGCTGGAGTAATATGCAAATCCTCCAACCATGTTATCCAACACCTCGTCACTAGTCCCACAATAGAGCACGCTTCTTGCACCTTATCATCATTTCAATACAAACACATTCCTTAAATTAACATTAAAATTGCTTATTCTAAAATAAACGTGGATCAATAACACAATAGTAGAAAGCATGTGTAATTGTACACAAAATTCAATTTTTGTAGTAGGTCATAATTGAAATGTATCATAAATATGGAAAATGTATACAATTTGACGAAAAAGATTTCCTTCGAGTTGAAAGTAGTGTTGTTGACCGTAGTCCGCGGTCAACTACGATCAATTTGAAGGCTTCAAGGTTAAATTTTTTTATGTAAAATTGCACATATATTTTGGATATTTAATTTTTGACACAAATAAATTAAATTAGACTCTCTATTACACATAAACTCCAAAATTTTCTCATAGGTTTTCTAACACCTGTGGCATTTAGTTTTTTTTTTCCTATAGTTGCATTTTTACCATTCATTTTTTTCTTCATTTTTC
Source organism: Urtica dioica subsp. dioica (assembly GCF_054948205.1). NCBI lineage: Eukaryota > Viridiplantae > Streptophyta > Magnoliopsida > Rosales > Urticaceae > Urtica > Urtica dioica. Next base: position 11,605,087 of record NC_142756.1, read on the forward strand.
TTAATTTTGACCATCTATTTATTTAATTTTTTTTATTGATGAAAAGGGCATATTCTGAGTTTATAACTAATTTATATATATTTAGTAATACAACATTATTTAATATGCTATTTTATTAAAAAAAAATTAAGCTATAATTTTGGTTGTTTTTTTATTTTTAAATATAATTGAATGAAATCATAGATAAACATGCGCATAAAAAAAGTATATGTTTTCTGACGATATAACGTTTTTGAAAAAAATAATATGAATGGGGGAGTTAGTAAAAGTGTTGTGGGTGCCAAAAATTAAACGGCCTAGGCATTTTTAACTCCAAAAAATATTGAGTTTCAGAGTGTAACTAAACTACTTGAATAATTCAAAAGATACATGTTACGATGGCTAAATATATCCGATCGTCGGAGGAAAAAAAAAAGGTATAAATAAAAGCATACCTTCATAAGCTTCGAGCCTCCAAAATGATTTGTTCTTCATCTCAGGAACCTAAAAGTGATAAACCACATTCCATTTTAAAGGCCACAGTCAGACTAGAGAACGAACCAAATAAAAGAGAATATAATTAGATGTATACATATTGAGTATAGAACTGATAATTTAAGGATATAAATTTTCGGTAGCTATAGCTTACCAAGTTTGTAGTGACGATCCCAGGATGAACTGCAATACAATGAACGTTGGTCCAACCGAGGTCTAACAGATTTCTGCCAAGTGCCTTCAGAAACATGATCTGCATTTTTATCACGAAGAAATTAACTGTTCAAAGTAGCTAAATTATCATCGACAATTAAATTATAATCTTACTATTTAAGAACTCGCCCATATCATTACGTATACGTGTGCTCATACTTATGACTCACAACGTTCAGCTCTCCCTATTATTAAATTTATTCGGACACAAAGCAAACAAATTGCAGACCAAAGGGGTTCATATCATTAGCAGATTGAAAATTCGAAGACAAAAATTTGCTTACGTACATGGGCTAGTTTGCTGGTTCCATATGCCTTTATTCCACCTAATAAGTTACCTTCTTCGATCTTACTTGTTAAAAAATTTGGTCCGACAATTCCCACGTGATGTGACTGCACAATCACACGCTCGCATACATGAATGTATAAGAAATCAAATTTAAGAGGGTCAAATGCTAATATAAAATTTTATAATGGTTAAATGTTAATAAAATTTATTTATATTAGGTATTAATATTGAATTTTGAAGGAGTTTATGAACTTTTAAGTCTTTATTACAAAATCTAAGTGTATAGGAATTTAAGGATTATTAGTTACTAATATTACAATAGAAATTAATTAATGAAAGTCTATACAATAAATTCAAAAACTTAAAAGGCTTATTTCTGAATTTATTATATTTATGAAAACTACTACAGGACTAGAAAACAAAAACGGAAAATACCAGACAGATAGAGTAATTCATTATGTCGAAAAAAAATAGGTTACGTTTCTTGTACATGTAAAACGTCTAAAAAAAACTAACCAAATCTTAGGCATAAACTCAGAGGAAATTGTTTCGGTTCCTTCTGATTGGTCGCCCTACAAACTTTTCGACATCGACTAAAATTAATTGAATAACCAAACTTTAATATATATACATATATATATATAGAGAGAGATAGAGAGAGAGAGAGAGAGAGAGAGAGAGAGATAATATGGAATAGATTGAATATATGTTTGTACTTTAGAAAAGATATTTATTAAGGTTGTGTACAACCGGTTCGATCCAAATCGGTCAAAACAAGCCAGATCAGACCGATCTAGATAGTTTAAAAAGAATTAAATCGGAGCGGACCAAATAAGAAAAAAATTCGGACAAGACCAAACTGATTAAAATGGTATGCTCCGATTTAAACCGTGTTAGATCGTTTTAGTCCATATAATTTTGGACCGTTTAAAATCGGGCCGTTTGATACCGGGCCATTTTTTACTAATTTTTTTATTATATTTTTATTAAATAGTAAGGGGTCCGATTTTGGATTGTTATGGATCGTTTTATACTAGACCGTTTGAGACCAAACTGTTTTAGACATACTTTTATATGATATATATATATATATATATATATATATATATATATATATATCTAAATACTAACCGGTCTAGTCTGGTCTAAATTGCGGTTTAAAAATTTTAAACTTCACTACACCGTTTAACAATCAATAAAATTGCAAAATAGCCAACTTAAACAGTTGTGTTTACCAAAATAGCCAACGTTTTTTAAATATTAGGTAAATAGTCACGGCATTTTATTTAAGCGTATATTTACAAAAAAATATCCATAAATAAGTTCAAAATTTTTTGGATATTAATGGGTATTTTTGTGATGCGCTTGTAAATAAGCGTAAATAAAATGCAGTGACTATTTACCTAAGATTTACGAAACGTTGGTTATTTTGCAAAAGCAAACGTTTAAGTTGATTATATACCTAATGGACCCTTTAAAAATACAAACCGGACAATTGAAATCGTAAACCGTTCAGAAATTAACTGTGCTAACTTTTTAGTAATAAGACTCAAAGGAGCGTAATAAGCATAAATACTCCTTTATTTTCTAAACATAAAAAATTTAGTCCTTAAATATTTTAATTTTAATTTCATTCTTGAACTTTTTGAGTTTCAAGTCATCCTTAACTATTAAACGTTTCAAATTTAGTCCCTGGATTTTTTTATTATTAAATATTTCATGCTTATACTCCTTATAGTATTTTAATTTTATCCTTGACTTACCAATAACATACATAATAAATAACCCAATAATTGCGACATCATAAAATTTTAGTGAGTAAATTGATATTAGAGTATGTAAACATCTCAGCCATTGGATCTAGTTTGTTAGTGATCAATGGCTGAGATTATGTCATCCAAGTGTATTTATCTTCAAGTGTAACAACCACGTGAATCAGTTAGTCAATCAAATCAGTTACACATCTCTCTTCTCTCTCTATCTCTAGTTCGTTACACAAGCTCGTTGAGCTTCTTCATGGTATCAGAGCTCAGTTTTTAGCTCAAGCGATCTCAATCGTCCTCGTCAATGGCGTCACAAGGAAGTCACTCTGTTCTTCCTGAAGATCGAACTCAGGCGTATCAGAATTACATTCCGCACGTAAATCCTCTTTCTCTGAAACTTGATCGCAACAATTTTCAATTCTGGACCTCGCAAGTGCTTTCAACCACTAGAGCGCATGGCCTGAATGGTTTCTTGCTTGGAACGATTCGATGCCCTCCTCAATTTCTCGAATCTGTGAATGAAAGTGGCGTGACAACTCGAAGTCATAACTCAGAGCATGTGCTTTGGATGAGGCACGATCAGTTCTTGTTGAGCTGGTTATTTCAATCGATCTCCGAATCGATGTTAGGTCACATCAATCGGTGCACGAACTCTGCAGATGTGTGGTCAACTCTCAAGTCAATCTTTGGAACTGCGTCTAAAGCTAGAGTTCTTCAACTCCGATTCTCGCTTCACACGATGAAGAAAGGAAACCTTAGCATCGATGAATTCATACTGAAGATGAAGAATGTCGCTGATAATCTCAGCTCTGCAGGATTACCAGTGAATGATGATGATCTGGTTCTCTATGTTCTAGGAGGTCTTGACTCTGAGTATGAGTCTGTGGTGGTGAATCTGACTAGTAGATCAGACAGTCCAACACTACAAGAGGCACAATTTGCTCTCCAGTCTCAAGAAATGAGAATTGAAAGTCAGAACTCGGTCAATCTCTTAGATCCAGTCTCAGCACCAATGGCTCACTTTGCAAGTCGAGGTGGCAGAGGAAATTTCAACAACAATGGTGGTAGAAACTCAAATGCTCGAGGTAGAGGACGTGGAGGCAGGTCTGGTGGTCGCAACAACAACAACAACAGGCCTACTTGTCAAATCTGTGGAAGAGTTGGACATGTCGCCTTCAAATGCTTCAACAGATTTGATCCATACTTTCAAGCAGCACAGCAAAACTCACCTCAAGGCACTGGAAGTCAAAAGTTCCAATCAAAGGCCTGGTAATGTGGCTCAGGCATACATCACAGCTGGTTAAGATCAAGGCACTGACTCGGGGTGGTACCTAAATTCTGGAGCCACAAATCATGTCATAGCTGAACTCAGCAATCTCAACATCCATCAGGACTACAAAGGCAAAGAAAAGCTGATAGTTGGTAATGGTTCTAAACTCCCTATCTTGCATATTGGTAATACTGATTTAAGCACTCACTCTGGTTCACTCTTGCTCAAAAAAATTCTACATGTGCCTTCAATAACCAAGAATCTAGTCAGTATCTTGGTAATACTGATTTAATCACTCACTCTGGTTCACTCTTGCTCAAAAACATTCTACATGTGCCTTCAATAACCAAGTATCTAGTCAGTATCTCTCAATTTACCAAAGACAACAACATTCTAATTGAGTTTTATCATGATAAATGCTTAATCAAGGACAAGGATACGATGAGAACTCTGCTGGTTGCAACACTTAAAGGAGGACTGTATCAGCTTCACTTGTCTAAGATTTCAAAGCATTTGAAGCCAAAAATACAAGCCTTTGTGTCCTCTCTACATAGTCCAATGTTTTCTGTCAAGAATAAAGTCTGTGATAGGTCTTTTTCAGATATGTCAATGTTGTACAATTCATATCCTTACAATCCTAGTGAGTCAGACAATGTTCATAGCTCTTTTGCTTGTAATACTAGTTCTAATAATGCTAGTACTCAGGATGTAAACATTTGGCATCAAAGACTTGGTCACCTCTCAAAAGAAATACTTGAATGTGTGTTAAAATCTCTGAATTACTCTCTATCTGTCAAACAACTCACCTTCTGCAAATCATGTGCTGTTGGCAAAATGCATCAGTTTCACTTTACAAAGTCAGAAACAAAAACCACAAAACCCTTTCAGCTAATACACTCTGATCTTTGGGGGCCCTCACCTGATCTTTCAGTCACTGGTTTCAAGTACTACATTCATTTTGTAGATGACTTTACACGGTTCACATGGATCTACCCCCTCAAAACAAAATTTGAAACTAAACAAGTCTTTCTCAGATTTCTAGCCTATGTGGAAAGGCAATTCAGTGTCAAAGTCAAAACAATTCAAACAGATTAGGGAGGTGAATTTAGACCCCTTGCAAAGTCCTAGGTGACCTTGGTATAGTTTTCAGACATCCATGTCCCCATACCCATCAACAAAATGGGAAAGCTGAAAGAAAACATCAACATTTCACAAAACTAGGGCTCACTCTTCTAGCTCAATCAGAGTTGCCTTACACTTTTTGGTGGGATGCCTTTGTCTCTGTTGTTTTTATTATCAACAGAATTCCCTCAGCCACACTAAAAATGCAGTCACCCTTTGAACTCCTCTTCAAAACCAAACCAGACTACAAATTCTTCAAAGTTTTTGGATGTGCATGTTATCCCCATCTCAAACCCTACAACACAAACAAGTTCAGATTTAAGTCAACTCAATGTGTTTTTCTTGGTTATAGTCCCTTACACAAAGGATATAGGTGTCTGAGTCCATCTGGTAGAGTCTATGTTGCAAGATCTGTACTTTTTGATGAAACAGTTTTTCCCTACAAAAGTTTCTCCATTCAGCCCCAAGTTACAACACCAAACTTCCCAATATCATCAAAACAACCTGGCATGTCTATTCTTGGACCATATCCCATTATCCCTAGTCAAAACACTCTCTCTCACACTGGCCCTAATCAGTCCATCTCTTCTATTCACCAAACCTTCTCATCAGACTCACCACACAGCCAACTCTCTTCTCTCCTTCAAACCATCCTCAACCCCACAAACAACCAGCTCACCCCATATAACACCAGAACTGCCAATCACAAACACTCACACCATGGTCACTAGAGCCAAAAATGGAATCACCAAACCAAGAGTGTTTAATGTCATGTCACCCTTATGCAATATAGAGATTGAACCTACTACTGCTAGTGAAGCTATTGCTAACCGTGGTTGGAAGAGTGCTATGGACTATGAACTTGCAACTCTGCAGAGAAATGGCACTTGGAGTCTAGTTCCCTACAACTCATCAATGATGATAGTTCAAAACAAGTGGGTCTACAGCGTCAAACACAAAGCCGATGGCTCCTTGGACAAGCTGAAGGCAAGATTGGTCGCAAAAGGGTTCCAACAAACTGCAGGAGTGGATTTCTTTGAGACATTCAGTCCCGTGATCAAGCCAGTCACTCTCAGAGTAATTTTTACACTTCCAGTGACCAACAAGTGGGATATTCAACAAGTGGATATCAACAATGCCTTTCTAAATGGCAAGATCAACGAAACTGTGTATATGATGCAACCAGATGGCTTCATCAACAGCTCTAAGCCAGATCATGTGTGTCTACTACATAAAGCCATCTATGGTTTAAAACAAGCCCCCAGGGCATGGTATGAAGAACTGAGTCAAGCACTACTCAGATGGGGCTTCATCAACTCTTGCTCAGATCCCTCCTTGTTTATCTACAACCGTGGCAATACCTGCATTTTTCTACTCGTCTATGTAGATGACATTTTGGTCATCGGTAATGACAAGGTTCTAATCAACAAGGCAATATCTGATCTCAACAAATCCTTCACTCTAAGGACACTTGGGCATCTAAACTACTTCTTGGGGTTTGAAGCTACACGCAGCACTGATAGCTTATGCCTCACGCAACAGAAGTATGTGCGTGATCTTCTAATCAAGACCAAGATGGCTGACTCCAAACCATGTCCCACGCCAATGTGTCAAAGTCAGAAGCTACACAAAGAGGATAGTCCAGCTTTTGAAGACCCCTCTCTGTATAGAAGTGTCATTGGCTCGTTGCAGTACCTAACAATGACAAGGCCAGATATCTCATTTGTTGTGAACAAGCTAAGTCAGTTTATGCAAACACCAACTGTGAATCACTGGAGTGCTTGCAAAAGAATGCTCAGATATCTAGCAGGATCACCTTGTCAGGGCCTACGGTTCACGGCTGCAACCAACATGACCCTGTCAGCCTTTATAGATGCATATTATGCTAGCAACATCGATGATCGTCGTTCAACAACAGGGTTATGTGTTTTTCTTGGGGATAATCTGCTCACGTGGCTATCCAAGAAACAGGCAGTGGTCTCAAGGAGCTCCACATAGTCCGAATACCGTGCCTTGGCCACCACGGCATCCGAAATCATGTGGCTACGCTCTCTCTTCACTGAACTAGGCATCTCAGTTAATGTTGCACATGTGGTGATCTGGTGTGATAACATAGGTGTTGGGGCTTTGGCAAACAACCCTGTGTTTCATTCACGGACTAAGCATGTTGAAGTAGACGTTCACTTTGTCAGAGAAAAGGTCGTTGCGCGCAGGCTTGGTTGAAGTTCGTTATGTTCCAACTGGAGATCAAGTCGTCGATGCCCTCACAAAGCCCTTAGCTATTCCTCAGTTTGTCAAGTTGTGTTCCAAGTTCAATCTGGCTTTATCGGTTTGAACTTGAGGGGGATGTATTAGAGTATGTAAACATCTCAGCCATTGGATCTAGTTTGTTAGTGATCAATGGCTGAGATTATGTCATCCAAGTGTATTTATCTTCAAGTGTAACGAACACGTGAATCAGTTAGTCAATCAAATCAAATCAGTTACACATCTCTTTCTCTCTCTCTCTCTCTCTCTCTCTCTCTCTCTCTCTCTCTCTCTCTCTCTCTCTCTCTCTCTCTCTAGTTCGTTACACAAGCTCGCTGAGCTTCTTCAATTGGCGACATAATCCAAATTTTTGACCAAAAATTATTAAAATTAAAGAATTTTTATCAATTAAGTGATAACTACACTTTATTTTGATAAGACGGCATCTTTTATAATGTATAATTATTTTAAACTGCAACCATATAATGAATAATTGAAATAAGGAAAGAAATAACAGTATAGAAGAATAGCGATTATTCCAGTTAAATTTATAGTCCAATTATGTAAATATTGAAAATAGAGCTCAGCTCATGCTTAGTTTTATTTCTTAGTGTGACATATACGTGTTATCTTAGTATATATTTTTTCTTAATTATTCAATAGTTAGGCTTAAACTTAAATTAAATGGTCCAAAAATGGGCCATATATGTCTAACTCTCTACTAAAAATATCATATTGGTATAACTCTACTAAACTCAACTTATCGTCAGACTAATTTAAATTGAGTTTAGTTTACGATAAAATATTTATTATATTGAAATCGAATAAACTCAACTTGAAAATTTTATTGACAAACTATCATATTTTAACTTTCTAACTTAATCCCTTCAATTTATTTTTAATTTTTAAGTTATGCATTTTACAATTGATTTATATTAATTTAGTCGCTAAGTTTTTATAATTTTTTTTTGGCTCGATGTTTTATCATCTTGGAAATCTTTAGAATTATGTTTGATTTTTGTTAAGTTTAGGTATGAAATTAGAAGAAATAAAAAAAAAAGGTTAAAAACATTAGAAGTAGAAAAAAAAAATTAAAGGTTAGGGAATTTATAAGAAAAAATCTAAAAAGTTACAAAAAATTATAAAAATTAATAGGGTAAGCACAAAACTATTATAGTAAAAATTTTAGGATATATATATATATATATATATATATATATATATATATCGATTAAAATTTTTAAGGGTGAAATTATTAAAATTAAAAATGTTTATGGACAAAATTGGAAACATTTTAAATTTGAGGTTAAATCGTTAAATTCAAAACAATAGGACTACATGTATCAATTTCTCACAAAAGAAAGTTTAAGTAGTTGTACCACAGAGTTGACGTGGACAACACGTGAAGTGGTGGCTCTGAGCATGGAAGGTAGAAGTAACAACGTTAACAATGTTGGTGCAACATGATTCACTTGCAAATGGTGCTCAAGACCGTCATCTGAAATTTGTTGTCTACCTACATATTTTTATATCAAATTTAAGGTGTTCTAGTTGTAACGTGAACTGAAATAATTTATAAGACCATCTCCGATCCATAACATTAAAATGGTGCAATTTTGCACCAAGTCAAATAGTGTTTTTATCTCCAACCTATAACACCAAATACCACACCAAAAATAATATTCTTTTTTTTATACTTTTTCATATTACTTCATATCAATTACAAATTAACCCCTTTATTAATTTATTATGTCAATAATAAGCTTATGAAATAGTATATTATTTTTTTGTATCAACATATCAAATTAATTTACAATATTATTAAGTATTATGTTAATACTACAAAATGAATATATAAAAAAATCACCCTAGAAAAATAGACATACTGGGATAACATTATAGAATAAAGATTACATAAATAAATTACATTTCATTAGTAAAATTAAATATATAATATTAAACTGAACAAAAGAAACACACACATAAAAATAAAGCATACAAAAACACTGATACTCGCTAATCGGTATCATTAGTATACTCGCTATTCGAGCAATACTTCAACAGCATCCGAGCACCCAACTCTGATGATATGCCGAACTATTAAATAATAGTTTTTTCATGTAATTTGTGATTTTTATCTGCTTATGTATGCTCTTGTATTTTTTTTCCATTATGTTGTGTGTGGCAAGTATAATTTTTATTGAGATTATACTTTTATGATTTTTAGTATATTGTTGTTTATTTTATTTGATATGTGATTGGTGTTTATTTTATTTGATAGGTAATTGGTGTTAAATTAATGTTATATATTTTCATAAATTATTTAAATAGGTTCAAAATTATAAATATATTTTATTTGAGGATGAATTTGCAATTAATAATTTTGTTGCACCAAAATGGTGATAATAAATAGTGTTGCACCAAATATGGTGATAAACTATTCACTGCATCATTTTGGTGTAAAATATGGTGTGGGTTGGAGCAAAATCCATACCAAATATATCACTTTCCACGTCAAAATGGTGTGGTTGGAGGTGATCTTAGTAAAAAAAATGATTTTACCAAAATTGTGAGTATTTTAAGAAAAAAAATTGACCAATTTCTTTTAATTTTTCTAATTTCAAACCATGACTATCCATCGACAAATTTGTCAATAAATAACTGTATGTATTGACAAAACTATAGCCAATGTTTTAGTTTCTATTAGATATTTGTAACTAACTAGGCCACCTAAAACCTTTGATTTGGGATCTAGCCTATGTTTGGAGATTTTTAGGGAAATAGCCAAACGTATTAGGTGGTAAAATATTTTTTACTTTTTTGTCCTTCAATAATTAAGATAGTTTTTTAAAATCACGTTATTTTTTTTTTCCTTTTTTGTGCATGTTAAATTCCTATTTTGTAGAAAGTAGTTACCAAATATTAGAATTCACGTTTTCTCTCTCTCTCTCTCTCTCTCTCTCTCTCTCTCTCTCTCTCTCTCTCTCTCTCTCTCTCTCTCTCCCTCTCTCCACAAAACCAGATCTGGGTTTTTTTTAACCTTCAACACGCCAAGATGAAGAGGAAGACACCGAGGTCGCGGGCCAAGGGGGCAGTTCAGCCGAAGAAGTTGTCGCCGATGACGCATATCGGCCGGAGGCGGCGAAGGCTCGTCGGAGCCAGATAGACGTCCACATGAGGCGGTTGACGAGAGCGTAGGGGAGGGAGTCGGTGTTCTCGGAGTCCGGAGAGAGGCCGTGGTCGGCACTCCGGAAGGGGGTCGCGACGAGCCTCACGGCGGTGGTTGGCGGGAGAGACGATCGGAGCTTGGTTAGAGGTGGCCCGACTCTCACTGTTAATTTTTTTTTAACAGTGAAGATTTTCGAATGTCATTCTTTGGAAAAATGTAGAGGTACAGATTATTTATTTACAGTTATTTCCATTTATTTCCATTCAGATTACTTAAATGTGGAGAATGAGATAATTTCCAGTAATTTACGTTTATTATCTGTGTTGACAGGTTCTTACACAGTAACGTCAGTCTTGGTGAAGCCGTTCTAGATTAGCGCGCCGCGTGATTAATCATATCTTTGATAAAATATTTTTGTTGAGATTTCTTAGAGGATTAAGACTACGTATAACAATTTTGAAATTGTCTGTTATTTTATATCGTTATTGCCTATTATTTAATATAATTATATTCATTATTTCTATTTGATTAAGTAAAATGGCAAATTAGTCTATTAATTATTGACACCTAAGCACGTTGGCTATTTTCCTAAGGCTTTGTTTGGTAGAGAGGAGGGAAATATGGGAGGAGGGATTGAAGAGGAGGGAAATGGAAGGAAAAGAAATGGATGGATTGTATCTTTCCAAAAACTTGATTGGTATGTTAAGAGGAAAGATTAAAATTCATCAACTTGTTGTTTGGTATAAATAATAAAGAAAAACATGACTATTTTTTATTATACTAATGACATTAATAACTCTTTTATTATATGAGACCAAATTGTGTAATTTATCCAAAAATAATTTGAACAATTTAATATATATATATATATATATATATATATATATATTAATATTTATATATTGTAAAATATGTGAGTAAAATAACTATATTGTCTACATATCAAATATATAATCAAAGTACATAAATAAAAGTATATAACATTAATTTTAAAATTATGTTTAATTTTTACTCATTTTTGTTTCACATCCAAAATAATTTAGAAAATAAATTGTGTATAAAATAATTAGATACTATGAAATTGCATCAATAAATATTATAAATGTAATTTTCATGAATAAATTGCTATGGATTTCTACAATTCTTCCAAAATGGAGGGGAAAGTTTTTTGGTGGGTCCCACGGATACAAATCCATCCCTCCATTTTTTCACTTCCTACCAAACAAAGCAAATGTATAATCCATCCCTCCAAATCCCTCCTATATAATCCATCCCTCCTCTTTTCTCTCATACCAAACAAGGCCTAAAAGTTATGAAACATAGGCTAAAAACAAATTATATAGTTTCAAACTGACTATTTTGCTACACTGCCCTTTCTATTAATACATAGTCACGAACTCAAATATCGTTCATGTTGTAAAAACATTACATGAATAATAAACTATTTTCTTCATCATTTCTCTTGATAAACTCGAATCTTAATGCATATACTAATTATACAAACCATGGTCTTTCGACAAAATTGGTAGAAAATCCTCGCCGAAAATATTCTTAAAAAATCAGTGCTGGTCACTTCTAAATCTAATATTGATGCATATATATGTTAGTATTGGTTTATAGTTTATTTGCTACTAATGATGGTTCATAGCTATAAAAGTGAAGTTTTATTTTAAAAGCTGTGCTACTGTTTAACAATTTAATTAATAGTTTCAATTTCCATGGATATGAAATCGCTGAATTTATACAAATAATTAACAAATTAGTCATATTTACACTTTTAGATTGCTATTTAGCTAATCTTTGATAAATATTTGGTAAATAACCAATCTTTGATACGATTACAATTATTTACACTATTATTTACAAGTGATTACACAGAAGTTCGCTATTTATTAAATATATACTAAAAATTGACTAAATAAAAATCATACATGTAAATATGACTATATATTTACTGGACCCAAATTTAAAAACATCGTTCATAATTAGAGTCAGTTTCTATCATAAACTATTGTTCATAATACCTACAAAGTCATTTTGTATAAATTGAAGTGTTTAACTTTCAGATCATATACACTATCTAACAATGAATTAGTATATGTAGCTTATTGGTTATCAGTAAATTATAAATGAAGGGAGATACATGCCCAACACAATTAGCAAAAAAATCCATAACTATAAATAGGTCCGTAAAATAAAATTTAAAAAAAATACTCTCTTGTTAGGTCCAATGTTCCGGCTCTACTAAGCTCTGCAAGATATTACTAAGAAATTTAAACTTTTAAATAAGAACATACAGCTAAAGGTTGATGGTTAACCGATTCTCACTGAAAATTTAAGTTGAGATTAACTAAGAGTGCAAATGGCCACTTAAGAAAAACTCAAACCTTCTTAAGATGGCATTTCAACCATAGTTGATGGTTAACCGATTCTCACTGAAAATTTAAGTTGAGATTAAATAAAGGTTAACCGAGGTTGATCAGTTGTTTTTAACCAGGGAAAAATTACATAAAATGATATGGTCTTAGGCTAGTTTGGTTCCATTTGTTATTATTGTTTTAACATTTAAATAAAAGTTAACTGGATTTAGGTGTGTGAAATTTATGTTTGTCTACAAAATAGATAAAACCCTGAAAACAATTATCAAAAATTTGAAGAAAAAAATAATTTAAATTGAATAACTTATGGAGCGTTTTTACATGTGCTGTCATCAGAATTAATAAGTTAATAGAATCTTATATAAAGATTATACTAAAATATAAATATTTTAAAAGTAGATTTCTTACTGAATTCGGAAATAATAATTTCTGAAATGAAATCTCAGAGATAATTAATAAAACGAAAAGAACATTTACCTCGCAAACGCAAGATTCCAGCATTATTGATAAGAATGTGGAGAGGTTTCACAAGTTGATCCCACTCTACAGCAAACTGGCGTACAGAACTTAAAGATAGCAGATCCAATTCCATTATCTACAATAATATTTATTGCTCTCGTCAACTACACACAATAATATTTATTGCTTCTCGTCAAACTACACACAATAATATTTATTGCTCTCGTCAACTACACAAAACCTTTGGGATACACTATTTCACGAAATCACCGTTAATACATGAAGATAGAATACTATAGTTTTTTGTCCCATAGACATAAATAATGCATATTATCACTAAATTTATTATGAATATCACTTCTCATTTAACTTTATTATGGAGCTGTGCAAAAGATATAGTATGCTTAAATATTTAGTGATTCAAGAAACTCGGTTCATTTACTCATATGTCTCCATTAAGGTGTGAAGAGACAATATTTGGTATATGGAAATATAGCATGCTTTAGTGTGGTAGTTGATTGAAACCATTACTTTATTTTGAAATGTACATATAACTAATTTAGGACCCACTATGCATTGAGAACATTAATCTTCTATTTTTCGCTGCTTTTTTTTGTGATTGATTGCCTTTATCGTCTAGTATAGTTCTGATTCAAGGAAAGTCTCACAACTTTACGTAAATATATAATACAATTAGCGCTGAAAAAAAAAATAAAAAAATAAAAAATAAAAACAGTCACATAATAAAGGGTTGAATTAATCATAATCCTTGACTAAAAATTAAACTGAAGTGTTCACAAGTGGAAAAAAGGACTAAAAAAGTGGGTTCCAGTTTCCAAACTTAAACAAATCCCACATGCCTGTATAGAACTAAGCCAAATATCTTCCCTTGTCAGATGGACGAGAAACAATAACGATGCTAATAAAAAACAGAAGTACTAATTATATTATAATCAGATTCAAACAAAATCAAACACTAAAAGAGATGTTAACGAATCACAAATTTTACTGCTAGAAGATCCAGACTGGAAGGAAAAAAAATAAATAAATAAGTGAAGTTTAATTAGATTAAATTATGTGTTACCTTCACATTCAAAGCTTTTCCATTTTGTGATTCTGCTCTCCACTGCTCATATATTCTGTTCGCAGCGTCGACATTCCGACATGCCATCACAACGTTGGCACCGGCCATTGCAAGTTCTCTGTTGCACCAAATTATGCATAAAATAAAACTCAGTATATTTGTATTTAGAGCCATAAAATTTTCTTTTGTATAGTGGTTTTTTTTAAGAGATATAGAAGAACCTGGCTGTGTGAAAACCAATACCGCTTGTTGTTCCGGTGACGATAACATTGAGACCCACCAAATGGCTTGGAAGAAGAAGAGGAGATGAACGAATATGGTACGTTGTGATCTTTTGAAGAAGAATTGCCTTCATAGTCTCCCATATACCTCTCACCCACGTTCTTCTTTCTATCTCCATTTTTGTTGTCTTCTCTCTCAAATTTTATTTGGCTATACTAATTAAATATGAGAATATATATATAAAATCATAAGAACAGTGATTAGTAACTGGAAGTCAAGCAAAGCATCTTAGATTACCTGGTTTTATTAACCAGATGATTCTCTCACTATGCTTATAAAGTACACGTGTGTACGTGCCAGATATAAATGGGTAAGAAAAATGAATAAATAACTACATAAATCTGAAGAGTGAAAACGATATTACACCGAACACAATGATTCCTTTTTCTATTGTGTGATGTACTAAATAGGATATGTCCAATTATGTATGATTCAAAGTCACGTAGCACATGATTATAAAATCATCACCCAATTTCATGCGTGATCCAAAATTATTTCACACATCCTATGGCGATTATATATTTACATCTACAAAATTAATAATATATTTAAAAAAAAAAAAAAAAAAAACCTCCTCATCAAATCAGATCCCTGGAGATAGCATTTTTTTAATCAAAACTTTTTAGTACAAATAGTCTAGCTTATTATTACTAAATTGGCATGTAGGCCCCTAATTAAACTATTTTTTTGAAGGAAAAAAAAAGTCCTCAAACTATAGAGTTTATAGTATTTTAATCCTTTTAATAAAGATAATCATTTTAATGAGATCTATCTCTTTAAAAAAAAAGATAATATACATTCAACTGTGAATAATTTTAATTTTAAAGAATAAAATAATTTAATCTAACCCTAATAGCATTAGAAACACTAAATACAAGTTAAATAATTTTAATTTGTTGAAGTGATATTGTGTTTTAATGATACTTGTAAAATATGAATCTTGTAAATACGATTTTAATTGTTTGGATATTGATTTCAGAAATTAAAATAAAATTGACTAATAATATATTATCGAATCGATAATATAAGAAGAAACGGTTTGAAATAGTCCAATGATTACCTTAATTAAAATTATTGCGCAACCATACAAATATTATAAGATAGCTAACTCTTTCATCTCTAATAGTTCACAAAGTAACTTAAATAATAAACTACGTAATAATTTGTTGAACATTTTATAATGAGATTAATGTGGCAACAATAAATTAAGGGTTTTATAGTTATATAGTCATATAAAAATTTTAAGTTTGCAAAATAGTCAAACATTTAGTTAATAATAGTTAATTAGTCATTAATTATATTAATAAGAATTAATTGAATTTTTTAAAATAATTTCCTCCTATTGACAATAAATTGTCATGATTTAGTTGGTCAAATAATTGTTGATTAATTATATTTAAGCCATTTTCATATATTTACATATGTAAATAGGTAAATAGTCACTTCCATTTATTAAGCCACGTCATCTCTTTTTAGCTAAGATTTACGAAACTTTGGCTAACATTTTAATTGGCTATTTACCTAATTTATATAGTCAATTTAAACGTTTGATATTGCTATAGCCAATGTTTGGTAAATCTTATGTAAATAGTCACTTTCAGACGTAAATCTTAGGTAAATAACAAACGTTTGATATATGAAAATGGTTATTTACCTAAGATTTATGTCTAAAAGTGGTTATTTACCTAAGATTTACCAAACGTTGGCTATTTAGTGTCAAACGTTTAAGTTGGTTATTTTTTTAATTGACCCATCAAATTAACTATGATAATATTATAAACTAAATTAACTAAACTTTAGTTATTTTTTTATTATCTGATAATTTAGCTGCCATAAACATATATATATATATATATGTATGTATATATATATATATATATATATATATATATATATGTATACAGGCACAAAGCCACATGGGAGTGAAAGGGGTTATAGCCCCCCCTCAAATTTGTTTTTTCACTTTTTGCCCATTTTTTATTTTATTTAATTTTACATTTTTCTACCCTCAAAATTTACAAATCAACCCCCCTGGAATTTTTTGTTGCAAATTAGCCCCCCTAATCTAGATACCTGACTTCATCCTTGTATGTGTGTGTGTGTGTGTGTGTGTATATATATATATATATATATATATATATATATATATACTAGTCTGAAACATGTGCTTCGCACGTGGTGTTTGAAGTTGAATCAGTAAATAATTAAAATATGTTCATGAAAAGAGAAGGTCAAGTGAATCTTTTAACTTCTTACCAAGGTCCAACATTTCTCTGTTCTTGTGACCATGATCATTCCCAAGAGCAGTTTAAAAAAAAAAAAAAAAAAAAAAAAAAAAAAAAAAAAAAAAGCAATAAACTAACCCAAAAATACATATATTTTTTTCACCACTCTATTATGTGCCTCTTTCTTGATAAGAGCTACAAAACTGTAAACATTTTATTGAATAAATTTACAAATGAGATTCATAAGGAAAGCTTTAATTTTAGGTCAAATATTTCATTCAATATATCCAATATATTTGTTGTTTAATTGGAATAGATACAATCACACATATTTGTTTGAACATGAAGTAGGGACACGTGTTATCCATTACCTCTTGGTTGCATTTAGTCCGTGCGTTGTAATGAGAGAGAGAGAGAGATAGATGAGGTGAGGTGGCATAATATTATTGGCTAAGAATAAAATGAATAGCCTATGAATAGTAATTTTGCATTGTGGCTTATTATATTATATATACCGCCGCTGGAGGTCCTTCATCTGATATCTCCTCGACAATAAAGCTCGTCTTTGAAATGGGCCCCGGTTCGGAGCTACCGTGCCCCTTCCTCGAAGGACAAGCACAGGCCCATCGCCGGCAGAAGGTAATGATATAATGTTCCCGGCCGAAGTCCTTGGCCGAATGCTCATTGTTCTCAAAGCTAAAGTGGCCGACTAGTTTCATGTTTTCAAGGAAGAACGGATGTTGGAGGAGTCTTAATACGCTGGTGATAATTTATGTGGTGGTGGTGGTGGTATAAATATAAATTTTAGCATATATGATTATTATTATTATTATGTATGGGCAGTTTAGTCATTTCTCTTTCTTTTGTGATTGTAATTTGTGTATATCGCAAACTCATGTTTGCATTCGGATCATTACGTTATTATCAATATATCTGGAACTCCTTAAATTATCAATAAAAAGCTAATCCTTAAATTATCAATAAAAAGCTGGAGGTTATTTAGTTTGAACTTTGAAGAACTTGTGCATGAATGCTATCATGTATCTGAGACACACAGAGAGACAAGAGAGTGAGAGAGGAGTGAGAGGGAGTGAGAGAGCTGAAGAAGAATTTGGGGGAATTCAAAGAAAACTTTGTTTGTACAGTAACGTCTTGTTTTTATTTATCTAAAAACAAAATAAAATAAAATATAATAAAAATTAAAAAAAAAAAAGAGAGAGCTTGGGTGAAAATATGATGAGGTTCATGGGAATATTGTTGGTTATATTGTTGGTCATACTCTTCTTCTTTGTGGTTATATTGTTGTTCATGGGAGTCTTGAGGTTCTTCAAAATATGATGAGGATTTTCAAATTGGTGAAAATTTTATTGATTTTAGTCTTCCATGAATTTGGATATTGGAATCTGGATTAGAATTGGACTATGGATATGGTTGAATATAAGGGAATATTGGAAAGAGGGGAGGTTGAGTTTGGTTGAATGTCGGAGGCAAGTAAAATGTAGTAGGATGTTAAGTAGGGTGGTGCTTGGAGCTTAGGAAATTAAGACTTCAGACAAAGCTAACCACAATTCTTGGGCAATTGGATTGAGGATGGAGATGGAGAAATTGGCTGTGTGTTTTGTGGCAGTGGTTAATTACCTCTTGGGGAAGATGAGGGTGATCTTTGGAACGAGAATACATGATATCAGTAAGTAAAAATAATAATAATAATTAACCACAAAATGATTAGGAAGCGCTGAATAATTTTATAAATAAAAAGAAATTTGTAAATAAGGTTCAAGCACATTAATAAGTAACAGAATATTGGTAGACTTCTAATAATAAACTATAAAACTTGTAAAATAAGGGACAATGAGTAAGGCGCGGAATATTGGTAAATTTCTTCTAATAATACTACTGAATCATATAGACCTAAATAGATTTTGGAAGTTTATCCATCAGTCCAACAATGCGAAAAAAAGTGTGAAGCAAAGCAACATAAAGGCATGAAGACAGTAACACTACACAGACTAACCGTCAAATTTCACATAAGTTTCACATGTATTTTAATCAACGTGTAACATGTATCAACCCCAACCGAGCAAATAAAAATCAAATAAAAAAAAAATACTTGGAACTACGTTTATCTCGGACAGGAACATGAATGCCTAGAAAAGATAATCCAAAGTTAAGACATCATTACAGTGTTCTCGAGTTCATTCAATACAATTTAGAAGTAACTAAATCCCCTTATAAATTACAGTACAAGATAGAAACCGAAGTGCCATCCAGAATTCCACTCTCGAGGGACACCGTCTTTAGTTCTTAAAGTTTGTATATAAGTGGATAAGAAGAGACACGGGGAGCCGGGGTATTCTATTTCAATTTACAATAATAACTGACATCCTCACTGGCATCGAAAAAGCGTAAAAAGAATGCTTTTAAGCGTACATTAGAAAGGGAAGGTTCTAAAATAGTTAATACCGCTTAGGGAATGGAAGGAAAGGAAAATAAAATAAAAGAGAAAAAAAGCACCGCCGGAATTAGTAGTCAAGGTTGCCCATGGAAGCAATCCCGGTGGTGGTGTTTCTCATGTCTTGTCGGTTGATGTAATCGTCGCAAGCGTTTGAGCTGTTGGAAAGCTTCTGGCTCGCGACGGAACTTGCAGGGTTTAGGCCTTCTTTGCCCATTTGCTGTACTTCCTGTGGAGACAGTATCTTTATAAACCAAACGTTGTTCACGAACTCCCTGCAAAAACCAAAATCGTTATTATTATTAAGACCACCAACTGATTAGTCAATCTGAGTGCTCAAAATTAGGTACGGCACTCTCGGGAGTGAAGTTAACACTCGGGACAGCGGCCAAAATATGTAAACCTATGAATGTATGGAATTGATGTCTTGTTCAACAGAACCGTTTTCCAGTCATACATGTATTTGCATGTGTGAAAGTGAAGACATACAATCCAATGCGAGTTCGAAAACAACATTTAGATGGAAAGAAACATCCACCAACAATCCAGAATAAACATGCAACAAAGTGGCTAAACAAGTCTTCATAAAACCTAAAAGTTCGAACAAGTGTGAAAGACTGCAGTAAATGACGAGCCACGAATTAAATCTTGCAATGAGGAACAATTTGGATCATCTTTAGCACTCTAACCTTGTATTACTTTCTCGCACTGCAAACACCATTCCACATGGACTAAACAACCTTGCCTTATAGTTTGGTCGGTTTGAACCATTTTTTTTTATCACATTGCTATTTCAGTGCAAACTCAATTTTTTTAACCCTTCTAAACAGCGCAATGCAGAACCTAATAATCCTAGCCTTCCATTTTCACATTAACAAATCCCCCAAGGCACGTATACTGCAGAATAACAATTACCATTTACTTGAGCAAGGTTTCAACAAGCAATTAGTCCTTAAGGATATATTGGATTGTTTATGAAATATGAAATGCGAGCAAAGCCTAAATAGAAATGTGGGCAAGAATAACAGTTGGACTTACTGCCAAGGGTCATCACCGAGGAGAAGAACGTCATTCTCCCGGTCGACAAAAACAAGCTGCCAGCCTGATCTCTGAGGGTCCTCCAGTTGGCCTTCAAGGCCAAACATACGAGCGAGCTCACTGCGTAGTTCATCATAGCTACTGAACTTCGATATATCCAGTGACCTCCCAAAGGACCCCGATTTATGAACCTGTCAGAATCACAATAATTAAACCAACATGAATGTGGACAACAAGCAACACTAAGCACCGTCAAGAGGAAGAAAATCAAGTATGTAACAAAATAACTGCATTTTCCAGGAGGGAATAAGAAAATAAGATGAAATGCAGATTACCTTCACAAAGGTTCTGGTTGATGGATTCACTTGATCCCCGTTTTCGGAAGACTGCAAGAAACCGGATTCGTCAACACAACTCGAAGTAGTCATGTCCGGATTAAGGGGAATTTCAGTGCCTGTGGGATTTGAAAAATTTGAAGAATCAAACGGCATTGAAAGTGAATCATTCTCTTCGCTGCCGATATTTCTCAGATTTGAGATACCGTTCTGCAGCATGAGAGACGAAGAATCAATGTTAACCCCAAACAAAAGGTTGCTGTGTGGATCATTAGCTCCTTGGTACGCAGTGTACTCCCTTCCAGGAAACGGAGGCAGAGCAGTGAGGTCGGAAACGTTTGTTTGCGGCGGTCCTAACTGCTCTACCTGGGGCAGCACACTCTGTACTGACCCAGATGAAATCTGGGGCTCAACTGAAATTTGTTTGGGTAACATTGAAGAAGAAGACATCCCATTCTGGGACAACGAACCCAACATGCTGTGGATTTGGGAAACGTCGGATGAGGAGATGGGATTCGCGACAGAGTCAGGAAAGTTTGGCTGATGGCATGGGGACGGGATGGCCTGAAGAGATGGAGACTGGGACTGACTACTGGAAGAGAAGTTAGAGAGAGCCGACATGACATTCGGAATATTCTGCTGAACTGACAACTGGTGCAATTGCTGTGGTGAATGAAGCTGTTGTGGCTGTTGCTGGTTCTGCTGTTGGTGCTGAATTTGTTGGTGGCGCTGATCATTATATGGGTGGTAACGCTGAAGCTGTTGTTGTTGCTGTTGCTGTTGCTGTTGCTGTTGCTGTTGCTGTTGTTGTTGCTGTTGTTGCTGCTGTTGCATAAGCTGAGCCTGAGCTTGAGCTTGAGCCTGAGCCTGAGCCTGAGCCTGAGCCTGAGCCTGGGCTTGGGCCGGGGCCTGGTTTTCTTGGAAGCTCTGAAGGAAAGAGTTCTGGGGATGGGACTGTGGCAACATTTGCCTGTGAATCAAAGCCGCAGGGCTGGTTGCAGCGTTTTGTGGCTGCTGGAACTGCATAAGAGACTGCACCGAAGGTTTTGAGGGATCCACTGCCCTCATTTCTTGCAGCGCCGCCGCAGCCATTGCTTGGTACACATCGGGTTGTAGACCCGCCATCGTAGCGTCAAGCCTTGGCTGCATCCATGGTGCCATCCCGAGACCTTGGAAGTTCAAGGGTTGGAGGCCCGGATCCCCAAGTCCTCCTTGAAGCCACATCATAGGAGAGTTCATGCCCATATCGCCATCTTTAAGAGCTGAATTATGCATTTATAACAAAATACGAGGAAAACAGACAGATTTTAGTCGAGAACATGAGGCTGGTTATTCAAATCTGAGGAAATGAAAATCAATTACATACCATGGAAAGATGGTAAACCCGCTGGCCACGGCCTCTTCAGCCTAAGGGGAAACGGGGACGGATACATTGGAAATGTCGTTAATGGTTCGATCTCCCACAAGGAGACTCTTGGCTGCCTCTCCCCTGCAGTGGATTCATCCCAGCCAACCTGTTTCGATATTTGATACCAGATATTTGTTTTAGCAGGGTGTGTCTATCGCAGCTGAGCTAATTCTATCAACGGAAGCCCTTGATTTAAAGATATCAATCAATCCAATCACCAAAATTGTACAAACCTTCACAGAGCGCCAATGTGAATTCGGCCAGCGGGTAGGATCCAGGTCACTAATGCCAGTTATTGTTCCCATGTATCTGGCCAGGCGGATAAAACCAAGTAAACAAAGTATCCAACACTTGCGTCTAAAAAATAATTCATTTCAAATAATAAACATATAAAAGGAGACACGTTGGCTGCTGAAATGCATTTTGAAAGTAAAATGCATTTATAATTACTTATGTATCAAGTTATACTAACATATAAGAGACAGCCTTAACATTAGTAGCTTCTTTGGGATCTTAAAAATATGATTGGCAATGAACATTTTGTACTCATCGTAACAATAAGCAGAAGCTAAATACAACCTACCTACGAACACTTGACTCTTCAGTTTCAAATAGCATCCGAAACCGCATGCCCACAGAAACCCTTGTATGATAGACAGCTTTGACATACTTTGCCAGAGGTATGACAAATTCTGACGGACTTGCCCTGCAAAAGGAAAAGCTTGTTGTCTGACAACTAAAAAAAACAGAAAAAAATAAAATAAAATAAAATTTGTAATACAAGTGCCTTACCTAGGATTATAAAATATGGTGAACCGGCTATTAGTGGCTGCTGCGTGAGCTGCAGCAGCAAGCAGACCAATGTGCATGCTGTCACTGGATAATACCGATGAGGGCATCACAGTTTGGGGACGATTCGCTCGCCTGATACCCAATAAAAGCTGGTTCTTTTCGTTCCTGGTGGCAGACAAGGATTAAGAGGAAACTTAATATTAGCAAGGAAATTACAGACCAACCTCTTGGGGTTTGCAAAACAATTGTTATTTCAACTTCTAGAGAAAATAAATGTAAAGTAAAGTTTTTCAATGATTTATGAAAAATGGTTTTGAGAATCAGGATTAATTTGAGAACTCTCCTCATAATGGAGTTATGATTCATGCAGACTAGCCTTGTAATTTATTTTCTAAAAATGTAGAAGTAAATATATCATAAGATGCAGTAGAAACAAACGAATAAGAATGTTGAAACCCAAACCAGATAAAAAGGACAGAATCACCAGCAACGAGTCTCTTCGCACTAACAAATACACTCCATCCCGTTGTAAGAAGATGCCTTTTGGGCTGACCTGCTCATACATTCAACAGAGAGAAAATTAGAAGTTGAAATTGAAAATTCTACTCTGCATTTGTTTTTTAGAAGTCACTAGAGAAATCCACAATCTGACATTATTCAGTTTGTCTGTTTTGAAGAGGTCATCCATCAAAAAATTACATGAAAATATATAATTCTGCAAATTTAACCAATATATACTTGTATTGTAATCCCAATACTCCACCGCTTTATCTGGGAGCAAGTCCACAGAAATAAAGCGTTTAACTATACATTTATTAAGCAATTTAAAGAAATTTAAAACAACTCTCCGACTCAATAAATGAAAAAATAAAAATTAAAAAAATTAAAGAATTCCAAAGTTCCTTTTATAGCCTCATTGCCATATGACTGATTACCTCGCAATAAACGATCAAATAGATATTAAAAAGTATTCCCCAAACTGTTTTATAGCCATTGCCATTTTGACTAGGTAATCAGGAATTCAACTCGACTCTTATCTACAAAAAAAAATTATGTGTTCCACTCACTATATAACATTTCAAGGAGATCCCTATATAAATTCACACTGCCTGGATACAATGTGGCCAACAAATATTTTTGGTTAAGGAAACAAGGGACCGGTTTACTAATGGTCAACCTGTAAAGATACAGTGCTAAAGGGGAAAATATGCATATAACACCGAATTAATGAGTCAAATCGCTTCCCTAAATAAGAAGTCATTATTGTTTCCTTGAGTAAATCTCCTTCACAACATTACCTTATCAGAATTACTTTTTCATGATTATGTTTTAACTGATAATGCACACAGATTCTGTCTTAGACCTATTTTACACAGAACATTATCATGAAAGTTATGCTGAAAAAATGAGAACAAAAACAAAATAAAGAAACATAACTACAATATTAGGGACCAAGATAACAATTCAACTTTGTTTGTTTTTAAATCTTCAACTTGAACCGAACCCATTACCATTGAGCTATCATCTATTTTCAAATAGCATTTGATAAATGAGCTCATTAGAACAATTTAGCTGCATTTTTTTTTCCTTTAGAACTTCTACATAAAATTGGACAAATAAACTATTTAACTTAAGTGGAGGATATTACTCTGCCTATAAAACAAAAATAGAGTGGATTTTTCACAATTTTCCAGCATTTACATTATTATAATTTCTGAACTCAATAACTAATAAAATGAATAGACTTCTGCGAAAAATCAGTGTGAACGTCTGTCTCTAAAATGGGCAGGCCACTTTCCTAATAAATTGTAACGTGTTCTGTTCACGGCTTCAATACCTACAGGAGTATTACAGTACCCTTTTCGGAAATGTTAATGAAATGCACCTCGAAATATATGCCGAAATTTCCATTCATTGTCGTGAAGATCCCTCGCTATTAGCTCTTGAGCCGGGGGCTGCTGAGAGTAATCCTACAGAAAGTCCAAAACTAGATAATTAACTCGCCAATTTTAAACAGGAACACATAAAACAAATAAATTAATGAAATAGATGTGAATGGCTTACAAGTGGGGGAAAGACTTTTTCGGCTGCCCGGCGAGGAACAGAGAATCCTCCATGAGTGCTAGTGTCACTTGCAGTCAATGTCTTACAGAAATAATTTGTTGGCTGTTTACTTGGAGTACCCAGTTCTGCGGGAAGTAGGTAGACTTCTTTTTGCTCTTGCTATAAAAGAAATATTTGTAAAAAAATAAGGAAAATTATAAAATTCCAATGAAGAAACCACAGGACGTGAAATAATATGTACCGGACTAAGAGGTTGCAGGGTCATTTGAGCATATACTTCATCAGTCTCTATATCAGCCTGTACATAACATACTAAAACGTCATGAAATCTGCGAGGGGAAACTGTCGACGAACATGGTAAAACTAGATGTACTCACGTGCATAGTCACATTGTGAAGCTGGCAGATTAGTTGTGGGGGTAAGTTGGGATAATTGGGTATGTGAGCATCTACTTCCTTGTTTGTAGAGGCAGCAACCTGTGAAGAAATACGTAAAATCTATACAAATTACAGGCAGGACAAGAATTTCAGCAAAACAAGAATCAGAATAAACTAATATTTCCAAACATATGTGCCTCATCTTCTCTTTTTTTCTTCCCTTTTTTAACCATTAGAAATTAAAAGGAGAAATGTCCACCTTTAGCAGTTGTAATTCGGTTTAAGATTTTTGGTCCGAACGTGTTGCACACAATAGATCCGAATCTTACACCCGCCCTAATGAACTATCATATCTCCAAAAATAACCCCATTTCTCCGGTCACATTTCATTCACAATATGCATAAACTATCTATAAAGAACAAAATTTCCATTTCTATCCTAATAATTTAGCCGTTAAGGTAGCTCACAGAAAGGTATAAGCTTTTACGGACATACAATGCTATGGAAGGTTGAAAATAGAAAAACAAATTAAAAAATTCAGTTTATAATATGTATCACTGAGAGTTTATATAACACATGTTTTCTATAGTAATGATATCATAGTCGCCTTATTGGTCTAACTCTACTAACCTGCTCACTATGACCCTGGGGAAAGTAGACCACACGGCTTCCAACAGGAGGCAAAGACACAAGAGGACCCGCACAAGCATGCCATAACTCAGAATTCAAACATTTCTTCTCCCCTGCAAATAGTTCCAATTATGTCATTAAAAAGCAGGACATAATTATTATTAATATAATTATTGTCAAAGCATAAAATCCAGCGAAGCATTTCATCCAAAAGATCCACCAATTAACTATTTTCTAACTACAGAAAGAAAAGGTAAATGCGGTTCAAATTCAACCACTTAAAGATTAAGTCGAGCTTATGCATGAGATATCACAACTTATAGTTACTAATGAAATCCCTTCAATATTACCTATAATTCGTAACTAAAAATAAACAAACTAAGTAACGTAGTAACCGCAAAAATCAACACACCGACAATCACTAAACGAGTCAAAGCAAGCGTCAATGCCAAGTCAACGCTTACACATGCACGATCAAGCCCAACTCATTGGAAACCCATAAGAGCCAATAAAATTTGTCCAAATTGCAAGGAAAAAGACAAATTAAATTTCAAAGCGAAACCTATTCGAGAGAAAAAGTAAATGACTTACCTTCTTGAGGCGGCTGATGATTAAACCCGGAGGAGGACGAGGAAGAAGAGAGTCTCATTCTTCAACAAACCAAAAGAAACAACGAAACTAACAAACAAGACAACAGAGCAAACTAATTTCCAAACGAACAGTTAATTTTTTCGCAGCACTGTTTCGTTTACCCTTATTATCAGACCACATTCACGTGAAACTCACTTCCCACTCCTCGTCCGTACAACTCGACCACGGAAATGGCGGTTGAAAGAACAGCCGACCCACCCACCCACCCCCCTGGACCAGAGCAACGACAATAAACCCTACCAATCATCCAAAACCAGTACCGATACAGAACACGAAATCCCTCGCCCTCATACGAGCCAGATCTTAGTTCCCCAAACCCTAGGCGCCATTAAAACCGAGCTCCGAGAACACCAATTGAAGCAAAAGAAGCTAAGAAAACCCTAGGAAAATCGAAGTCCCTCCGCCGAATTGAGAAGCTCGGGAGTCCCGCGAAACCCTAGAATCGCTCAGATCTCGCAGCGGAACAGAGTGCGAGCTTCAGAAGCAACGACGATGACGAAGAAGAAGAAGAAGAAGAAGAAGAAAGTCCGTACTTCGTGTGAGTTGGCCGAGAAGAGCTTGAACCATAAAAGTCGCATTCTTCGAAAGCTCTCGTTCGCTTGGATTTGACTGCGGTGAGACCAAAAAGAGAAATAAAGAATAATAAAATGAAAAATGAAAAACGAAAAGGTTTCTGCTTCGGAAGCTGAGTGTGTGTGTGTTCGAGAGAGAGAAGAGAGAGAGAGAGAGAGAGAGAGAGATTTTTTCGGTGGTGAGCTTTATTGGGTCTATGTTTATTTTATTTAAAAAATTTATTGTATGGTTTTGGTCTACCGTCAATTAATACAGTGGTAATTATTGCTGGCTGTCACTTTTTTTCATGTGAGAGAAAGAGAAAAAAAAAGAGAGAGAGAGTGTGTGTGGGGTAGTGTCCATAGGGATGGCTGTCAGAAGCAATAACAAAAGAGAGGAGAGAGAATAAAAATATATATAAATAAATAAATAAAACCCAAGTTCTGTACCAAAATCTAGGACTTAAATATTTTGCCCTAGATTTTTGCTCTTATTAGCTTACCTAGCTGTATCTATCTATATCTAGTCCAAAGTCATCATTCATTTATCAATTTTATCCATTTTATTACTTTTGGGGAAGAAATTTGGGCTTTTGGGAATTTCATCTTATATGCTTTTGGTAAAGTCTGAATTCGAGTCTTTTGGGAATTTCCCATCTAAAATCAAATTGGGATCACTGAATTATTGATTGTACGAAATTGTAAAATGAATGAATCTGAGGGAAGATATTGGAAGAGAAAATGGTTGGGAAACTTGGGATAATTGAGGGGGGTAAAATGGTTATGGCTTTATTGCAAAAAATAAAAAAATATAAAAAATATTAGTTATGGCTTTGATTTTTCTTTTCTTTTTTCTTAGGTACATCCTTATCTTGGTATCTATTATTCTTTGGAGCTTATAGAGATCTCAACTTAACTGGCTGCCAAAGCTTAGACTGATTATTTCTTTCTTTTTTATTTCCTTTGTTGAAAAAGTTTGAACTGGCTATTCTTCAAGTAGGTCATGAGGTGAATGAATATAGCAAGTTTTTATTTTAATCTTGGTAAAGGCACAGGATCTAACATATATTCTGATAATTATGTGAGTTCTGTATACAATCTAATATAGTAAGAACCTGGATTATTACTTGCTAAATATGAGAGTAAAAGTTATGAAAATGACTTGGCTATTATCAATTGCTTTTGTACATAGTTTTGTTTTGGATTAAGGATTGAAGATTGAGGAATAGAAAATACAAAAACTAAATAAGAAAGACATGAACTATAGCTTTTGCATAAAAGCTTATGATTTTAGCCTGACTTTTGGAATGCAACTTAGGATTTTATGATGGAAACTTGTCTAGCTTTGAGCTTGGTACCACTATTCCGAAACACATGCCATGATGCTTTGTATTTTAATATAATATATCAATTTCATAGGTCAATGTCATGATACTAATTCACCAATTGCATGATGCGTATCTTTGAGGATTTTTAAGCAATAATCTCATAGTTTTAAACTAAAAAAAATTAAATAAATATGGTAAAAATGATTATGATCTAAAGTAAAGGTGGACATTTTGACAAGTTAAAATTAATTAATCGATCAATTTACATTTTAACTATTTTTCGTCAAAATTAACCAATCGATTAATTTTAGCCGCAATTAACCAACCACCAAAAAAATAAATTTTTTAACCTAACAGTTGATTGGTTAAACATTCTAAACGCGCGGTTAACTGGTCAAATCTTTAACCGTTTTGAACAATAAATGATTAACCGCTACAATTATAATTAAATGTTAACCGTTTAATCATTTTGATCACATTTAGGTCTAATTTTATACGCAAATTATTTATTTAGATGCGTCTACAGTTCTTTATAAGGTGTTTCTACTGAAAGAGATATATTATGAAAAACTGTGTATCATGTGATGTCTCCATGTTGTTGTTAACAAGTTCAGTAACAGCCATGATTTACCATATTAATAAGACAATTAAAAATTGTAAATAAACAGAATTGGTAACACAATATTGGTAACCCAGTTCGGAAAATCAAGCCTACGTCTAGTGGTATGATACTTCTGGTGGAAAAGAACTTCACTATCAAGGGTAGAATAAGTACAACTTGGTCCAATCTTAATGATCACCTTTCAGATATCCGTACTTCAAAACTACCCTAGTGAATTCCAACTCAGGCTCCTCTTGAATCTGTGTCCCCTCACTTCGACTCAACTCATTGACTCGTGGTTGATCAACGCTTATAATTGTACGTGATCTACAATATCGCGAATACAAATCAACTCTGTTACTCGCAAGAACAATGATGGGAAAGAACAAAACAAAGTTTATACCACGCAAGAACAAAGGTGTTTTTGCTCAATACTTTCACAAAAACTCTTAAGTGTATAACCAGACTCCTAAGGGTAGACTGTCTCTTTGTAGGAGTCGAAACATAGCAATAGATGTCTAAGTAGAGTTTTCATATTGATCATCTTGATCTGATTCGATGTAGAAAACTCCGAAAGCGTATCAATTAAAAATTCAAACTTGCGCAGAATAGAAACAGAATCGGATTTGTCACGATCTTGCCAAACAACACGTGTCATACCAAGATGTAAGACAAGAGACATCTTGGAAATAATTTTGCCAACGCACAAAAACAGCCAATCAACATAACAATATATAAGGTTATGAAGACATACACTCTTGTTATATTTAAAAATGATTTATAACATTAATTAAAATATTGACAAGATTATTTATTTAATTGGAATAAATTTTAAGACATAATTATTTACTCGATATTAGTAATATTAATAGATTTTTAATCAATCATAAATTATATCTTTCATATTAAACAAGGTTACTCTGATCCTCGACTAATAACTCATGTTTAGTTCCCTAAATAGTCATTTTGCTTAATTTGTGAGGAGTTTAGACTACTACTATATTTAACCACAACTCACTGATTTAGAAATCACATACGTTTATTTTAAAAAGCATTTGAAGATGTCAAAATTCAATTAGCAATAGTTACCAATGTCAAACAAAATGCACCGAAATACATGTGTTGAATATATGAGATCTACCAACTTGCCAAATCACTTAGAACATTACTGATCCTAGTAACACCCTTCGAGCAGCATTGACGGTGAGCTTAGACCTAAGTGTATTAAACTGAGGTGTGGCTAGTGGCTTATTCAGAATATCATCAACTTGATCAAGAGTGGGTATATGATGCACTTAAACTTATCCACCTAAGACCTTTTCTCGGACGAAATACATATATTATGTACTCTCTCTCTCTCTCTCTCTCTCTCTCTCTCTCTCTCTCTCTCTCTCTCTCTCTCTCATCTCCATGTTTGGCTTACTCTCCCATCCACCTTTTATGCTTTGCCACTCTTCACTATAATGACACTCATTCCCCTCCATACGTCTAGCTCCCGCCTCTCTCTCTCTCTCTCTCTCTCTCTCTCTCTCTCTCTCTCTCTCTCTCTCTCTCTACCACACCATGAGCCCTCCCTTGCAACCCCTTGACGACACAACAACTATTCCTTATGTTGTCTATTTCCTCTGGAGACCGCTACATCTTCCCCTATTTTGGTAAGTTGAACACATGCCTTCGAGCGAACTTTGACTCTTCATACCCCTAGCCTCAATCGACCCTAAAACGTGACGCACACTTGACCCTGAAACCTGAACCTCAATACTATTTTTTTCTTATTCTATTTTTAGGTTTTTCATCCATGTATTGGTTTTCAATAAACATCATCATCATCATTTGATATTATTGTTATTGTTTTTATTATTTTCGTCTTAAACTTTATCAATATTTAAAAACAAAACTGAATTAATATATTTTTAGTAAAGCAATAACAAATCCCATCAACTACTAATTAAATATCAAGACATATCGGCATTTCAGCCAGCAACCAAGACACACCAGTTTAATTAACTGTTTAATCGAAATTTTCTCATTTAGAATTGAAAATAACTTTGACTCCTAGATTTTTAAAGTGGATCATTTTAAATATGGGCAATTAGGTCAATAGCCTAATATTCCACCCTCCATTTAAAAAATAGTCCAAGTTTCATTTTATTAAGAAAATAGTTCACCAGACCGAAGTAAATTAATTAATTAGTTAAGTTAATTTAATTTACTTTGAAAAATAATCTTTCAGGCCAAAGTAAATTAATTAACCTTGTTAGATTAACTAATTTACTTCGGTCTGGTGGATTATTTTCGTAATAAAATGAAACTTGAGCTAAATCCTTAAAAGGAGACACAGAATTGACTAATTGCAACAAATACTCGCTTTAAATATGCCCCAATTCAGCCATTAACCCATTAGGCTATCTCCCTTTTAAAAAGTAGCTCAAGTTTCATTTTATTAAAAAAAAAAAAAAAAAAAAAAAAAAAAAAAACTAACCCACAAGTCTGCAATAAATTAAATTAACTAACTCTAATCCGAATTAGTGAGTTATTTTTTTTAAGGGTGATGTAGCTATATAGTCAATTTAAAGTTATGAATTTGTAAAAAATCCAAAGTTTGTCTTAATTTAGTGAAATAGCCAAAATGTGCAGTAATCTGGTTTTTTTAAAAAAAATTGACCTCAAGATTAATTTTTTTGATAGTGATAAATTGCTTATAATAATCGTCAAAAATTTTAATCCTAGCTATCAAAAAAATTATGAAAACGTAAATTTTGCTAATTTGTTGAAAAGTTGAAACTTTTGCTATTTTATTAATAAATGAGTTTCTTATGGTTATTTTGTACAACTTTTTTTTTATAAAATAAAACTTGAGCTACTTTTTTTAAAATATCCAATAAAATAACTAATTGTAACAAATTTCTTTTAAAATAATATGAGTAAATATAAAAATAGTAAGATTAGTCTAATTTAACCCAAAGAAAAAGAAAGAGTCGCTTTTAAATACTAAGGTTGACACCTCAGAGGCGTACATGCTTATTAATGAATTAAAGTTTGATGGTTTGCGAATAACAAATATGCACGATCAGTGTAAGTTAATAAATAAAAGTTATGTAGTTTTGCTTTTGGGTAAATGGTGGCAAAAGTCCATAAAGTTTCAAGAAACAGCTAAGTTGGTCCCAACCCCATTTGAGCGTCAATTTTTGACGACGTTACAACAAAAACGTTAGTCTTAACTGACTGTGGGTTTTAAGTCGCAATTTAAAAATAAAATGAAATAAATTGGCGAGGTTGGATAGCGATTCGGGCAATGGTCCGCCGATCTTGTTGCTCGCCAAGTTGAGCACTCTCAGCCTCATTCCTTCTTTAAACTCCGGGACTGTGCCCGAAATCTGGTTTCTTGAAACATCTAGAACCTCCAAGAAGCTGCTCGTCTTGTTGTTTACGATCGAGAGAGCGAACCCGAAAGCTGATTTGAGCTCAGATTGACGATCGAAATCCCGTCCGGCAGCTTGATCTCCGAGAGGTCCAACTTCAATTGGTTGTTCGAGAGCTTGAGCTTTTGCAGGGTCGACAGGTTGGCGAAGAACTTCTAAGCGCCGGCGTCGAAACGGTTGTCGGAGAGATCGACGGAGCTCAGGGAATCGGGCCTCGTGAAGCTCGGGAGAGCTCCGACTAGCTTACTCTCTACGTGATAAAGGCAATTCGCCCAATCCCGAGGGGATCGCCCAATCCCGAGGGGATCGCCCAATCCCGAGGGGATCTCTTCTCATCATTATATCTTACTCTTTACGTGAAAACGAAAATAAAGAGACAGAGAGAGATATAGAAATAACAAACCCCATGTTTTTCTGTCTGCAAATTTTCTCACTTTACCCAGAATAAGACTCTCTCTCTCTCTTTCTTTCTCTCAGATCCCAAGCTCCGACCGAAAAACCCACATCCAAAAAATGAAAGCAGTGAAATGGGCAACAGTTCTTTCTCTGCTTCTCTCACTCTCAGCCGCTTCGTTGGCTCAAACCCCGACGGTCTGCTCTGACTCAGACAGGTCTGCTCTTCTGGGATTCAAGGCCAAGATTTCCGAGGACACGACGGAGAGTCTCTCCACGTGGATCGGAACGGACTGTTGCGACGGAGGCTGGGAAGGAATCCAATGCAACGAGGCCGGTCGAGTCACGGTTGTTCAGCTCCAGAGGCCTGAGAAGAGCCGAGAGCTCTACATGAGAGGCACTATTTCCTCTTCCATCAAAAACTTGAATTCAAGCTCAAGGGGTTATTTCATTTTATTTTTAAATTGCGACTTAAAACCCACAGTCAGTTAAGACTAACGTTTTTGTTGTAACATCGTCAAAAATTGACGCTCAAATGGGGTTGGGGATCAACGGCATGACTAAAACTAAACATGAAGGACTTGTGCCGTAAAAAAAAAAGAATAGGGACCAACTTAGCTGTTTCTTGAAACTTTATGGACTTTCGCCGCCATTTACTCTTTGCTTTTTAATCAATGTTTCAAATATCGAATTATATAGTAGACCCTTTCAATATAATCATGGACTAGGCCTATAACTCATTTAAACTCACAACATTAAATTTCTAGCTTAATTATCTACTAATTAAAAAAATAGTTCAAAGTAAGACAAAAAACATGCGACATATAATGAGAGACATAGACTCGAGTTGGACTATTGTTCAATATTTGAATAATTAGATGCTATTTTAACTAAAATTAATCATTTGACTAAAATTCCCAATGTGTTGTAGTTGTCCGCCAGACTTTCATCTTCAAGATGTACTCCTCAATCGATAGCGAGAGGTTTTTCATAGTTTGGAAAATCACAATTGCAGAGATTTAGCTTTTCTTTAAGTCAAGTTGAGTCGCTCGATTGTGAACTAGACCTCTGATGAGCTTCGACAGCGATTGACATGTTCGAGCATCGATTCTGAGATGTAGGAGATTGCCCAACTCATGAGGAATTGATCGTACCTTGTCCATTTCTAAAAACTCAGGATTAGGTTGACGAATTGGAGTCTGGCTTGGATCTACCACAGTTTCTATGAACAAAGTTGGAATATGTATTGTTCCTTCAAGAATGCCTTCGAATCCATGAGCTCGTACTGCTGGTAAGACTTGAAACCTCCATAAAACGAAACTATATAGACGCGAGTTATCGTGTCCAAATATAATTTTTTTCAAAATTTTGACAGCGAAATTTGTCCCGTTTTTTGTTAAATTCATCTTATTGTAGAGGCGATTTCCCGCGTCTATTGAAAATGTCGCGTCTAATATGTATTTACCAAAATAAGAGACGGAAGATTTGCCTCCATTTTATTCATGGAGAAAATATATTATGGTGGCAAACGTGACGCAACTGATGGGTTTAAACATATTAGACTCGAGTTTCGTCCTTGATATTATAAATCCCCAAAATTATGTAAAACTTCGAATATAATTTCCTTCGATTCTCGCTTTTCTCTTCTCTGTCGCGCGATTCCCAGAAGCCGACCAGGTTTGCTCCGCCGCTCCTTGCTTCACCGCTCGTTCACTCCATCTGTTTCACTCTCTCTCACTTTTTGACTCTCTCATTCTCTCTAACTCTCAGTTTCTTCGTGAACCGCAGCGGACCAAATGGAACACCTCTGCAGACGAAAGGAATCACTGCCACGCTCAGGTATGTGTTTACAAATTAATTTTTATTCTTTATTTTTTCAAATTAGCTATTAATACAAAAAAATTGGCTACGTAAGCCACCTAAACTATAGGAATTGTAAATTAGCCAACCTTTAGTAAATACTTTGTAAATAGCCAACTTGCATACGTGACAGCCTATTAACTACCTTTTTTTACATGTTTGACTGGATTAAATAAGTCTTTTATTAATCTGTTAATAAGTTAACTTGGCTATTTACAAGAAATTAACGAAAGGTGAGCTATATCTCAATTCACTATAACCGTGTGGCTATATAACTTAATGTCCCTTATTAATATTTATCAATTTAATTTTTAGAAACTTCTTCCGCTTAGGTCTCGATCTCACCACTCCGCCGCTCTCAAAACTCGTCGCTCCGTCGCTCATGAGATTGAGTCTTTCTCACTCCATGTCTCACTCTCTCTCATTATCTGTGTTTCAATCTCTCTCCCTCCATCACTCTTTTTTTCAAACTATGACTCTCTCACTCTCTAGATCTCTCACTGTCGCTCAGGGATCCTCGTTGTCGCTCTGTGGCCGTGAACCAGTACTATCGATTCCGTTTACAGCACCGTCGAGCCCATCCAGCACCGTCGCTCTCTCCAATTTTTCCATTTTTTTCATTGGTATGTGTTTACATTTATTTTTTATGTTCTCTACGACTCTCTCTCTCTCTCACTAATTTCCTTCACCGACTCATGCTCAGGTGCGACGCTCTCTCTCTCTTTCTCGTTCTCTCCAACTCTCTCTTTCTTAGGTCCGACTAACACTCAAGTACGTGTTTGTAATGAGCTTTGTTTTTTTATTCTTCATTTTTTTTAATTTTTGTAATGCTCAGGTCCGACTAAGTTGCTGTGAAATGTTGTAGCCGTCGAAAAGCTCAAATCCATGTCTTCTTGCTCGAGGTTAAACCTGTGACCCGTTGCCATGAGATGTTCGTGGACCTGTGATCTGTTGTGGTCTGGTCTGGTCGTCATTGCCTGGGTCTGGTTGTCACTGCTCATGGTCTGAACGTGGTTTGTACACGTTTGCTTTTGGTCTGGTTGTCATCGTGTCGTACGTCTCTCTCTCTCTCTCTCTCTCTCTCTCTCTCTCTCTCCCTCTGTCTCATTCTCTCTTTTTTACTCTCTCTCAGTCCCTCACTCTCTCGGTCCGTTTGGTATGTAAGTATATCTTTTATAAAATAATTTTCTATGTCATGGATTTGAGTTATTAATTAGTGTGCTTGACTGAAGCTTTACGTTTACAAAGAAATTTCCACTGCCCGAGTTATTAGTTGTTTAATTATCTCGTCTCTAGTTTTACAATTGAAAATGATTTTGTACTTTTTGTGAACATAAGCCTTGATAGGCTCAAAGAAAAACTTGGTTGGCAAGTTTACTTGGTTGGCAAGTTTACTTGGTTAGCAAGTTTACTTGATCATCAAGTTTGAGGGCAAAGTAGTAATTTTATATTAAGTTTGTTTTCTATATAAATGCATGTTATGAGAACTAAAATTTAACTCCATCAATATAAATTCTACTTCTCATCACACTTCCTCAATCTAAGAGATATTGTCTCCAATTATTTTTATCTCTTTGTTTACATACTTTGAAACTTTGGCAAAGATCCTTTAGTTTAGAACCAACATTTGGTATCAGAGCCTATGCCGAAGTACATGGAGTCACCTAGCAAATCCACCGGAGGAGACACAACGGCGACGAAGATCAGGAAGGAAAGAAACGTGACGCTCAACTATCCGATGCTCACGAAGAGCAACTACTCAGTGTGGGCATTGAAGATGCGGGTGAATCTCCAGGCGCAAGGCGTTTGGGAGGCATTAGAAGATGGAGTTGTCGAAGTGCGTAAGGATAGGATGGCTCTCGCCGCCATCTATCAGGGAGTTCCAGAAGATGTCCTTCTCATGATCGCCGAGAAGGATTCCGCAAAAAAGGCGTTGGAGACGTTGCGGACGATGCACATGGGCGCAGACCGCGTCAAAGAAGCCAAGGTTCAAACCTTGAAGAGCGAGTTCGAGGTTCTCCGTATGAAGGACGGTGAATCTGTGGACGAGTTTGCCATGAAGCTTACATCCATAGTAACAAGTATTCGTTCGCTAGGTGAACAGGTGGACGAGACCAGCGTGGTCAATGTTGGAATTGATCTAGGGTTTAAGAAAAAGTTTAACGCTTCGTTAAGCGGCGGAATTTTAAAAATTTTCTTTTTCAAGTAAAACAGTTTTTACTAACCTAGACAAAGTGCAAGCACATGTAAATAAAACTAATATGAGCATAATAAATTTACTAACCTCTTTAGAAGCTTGAACGTTGATGAGCCTTCGGAAGGTTGAAAACGTTCGTCTCCCTCGCAGCACGTCTCTCTTTCTTTCCTCGGCAACTCGAGCAACCACGAAAGTTTCTATCACTAAATCACTCGAAATAAAAGGAATCAGTGAGTGTGCACTTTTAAACACTACGACTTAAGAACGAGTCTTGAAGTCGCAGAGCTAAACTCTAGGTCAAATGAGGACCTAGGTGCCAAAACAATAAAACGAAATTGACTAGAGAGAGAGGAGAGGGGCGGCCACAAGGTCTAGAGAGAGAGGCTCTCAATCTCTAACTTATGTGGAATGAGAAAAAAGAGAAGAATGAGGCTCCTATTTATAGGAGAGGTCTTACCTTCAACAAGGTAGTTTCCTCTTCTATAGAATATCACATATTCATGAGCCAATTTCCTATTTTCCTCTATTGAGTCACACGGCCAACATAGGCTTCAATAAGCCTTGGATTTGTTTCCTATTTTGTTCCATGCCTTGCCTTTGACTCTCTCTTGGCCGAAATACTTGTTTCCTCATAGAGGAAATTTGTTTCCTCTTTTTCTTTTGGCAAGTATCTTCATACATTTATGCACAAAATATTCTCTCTTCTCTTGGGTATGTTGGGCGCCTATTTCATCTAGAAAAGGCTTCTAGAAGCTTTTCCATTTGTTCATGACAACATGAAAAAGGCCCATTAAGAATTTTCAAGTAAAATTCTATGAAATGAAATTAATTCACAAGGCCCAATAAACATGTTATGGCCGTGTGATATAATATGTCATCATATGACATTTTCAAAAAATTTATTGACATTCATTTCATGCCATGTCCAAAAAGACAAAATTACCCTTTCGACAATTTTCGTTCTTGTTTTGACTTAGCTTCCAGTTTAACTATTCCTACTCGATGTGATTCGTGACAGTGACCTCATGGATCCAAATGAACAAAGCTTGAGCTAAATACTTGGACTCAAAAGTTCACAACCTTTTCCAAGTTTAGCTTAATGTCAACTGACTCCACTAAAGAGTTGACACTGAAAATCTCTCGGTTCAAATGAATTTATTTTCTACTCAAGAATTCAACCTAATTGTAATGAGTGGATCCACAAAATATTATCAGTGTTTACCCTTCATGAATATCATCAGCTAGTCGGGATTTACAAAATTACCATTTTACCCTTCTAGCTGTTATTTCCTCAACTCCTTTTTCGCTTGTGAATAAGTTAGAAACAATGTATTGACGAGGAGCTAACAAGTCACATTGTTTCATCCAAAAGAGTCAAGACTCAATTTGGACACTGGCCAGTTCATTTATTCACACTCCAAGGAACAAAGCATGAGGTGATATACATTGCATTTAAGCAATCTTGTACATGAATTCCATATCTATGAGAACTTCACAAAGTTACTCATGACATTCTCACAACTTAATACTTCACCAATAGGCCTTGTTCGGAATCACATAGTGAGTCCGAACTCTGACTTTCTCAAATGAGAATACGTAAGGTGTGAAATGGCATGTCTCGTTTCAAGATTAAGGTAAGCACGATGCAATTCATACGTAGTGACTTCGAGACATAAGAGGTTAAATGGTTTGTTCTTATCTTGTCTCTAGAAGTGCACTGGTCAATTCAGTACATTCGGAAGATACCTAGAAGAACTATAGAGTCTCCAACTCTCAATGCCTCATAACCAGACATCATAGATTCTTCTAACAATCATACTAATGTCAATAGTCCTTTGACCCTTAGATTGCGAATGTATCGGTTTAAGCAAACTACGAAGAGTTTGTTCATGCAAATCTACATTTGTCTCTTCGTAAGTTGTTAAGTTTGTTTATGGACTAAAGACTAATGTTTTATCATAAAGCTTCAAACAGACAAGAATGAGTGAATGAACGTTTCAACTTTTTATTAATGAATAAGCAATTACAAGCAAGAGTCTTCATGAGACTTTATTACATCAAATGTACAATATAAGGATTACAACTCTTCTTGTGGGCACCATTGACAACAGTCAAGAAGTTCCTGAGAGCGGCACCTCACAAGTACATGCAGATCGTGACGTCGATTGAGCAGTTCGGTGACCTCAAGACTATGTCAGTCGATGAGGTTGTCGGTCGTCTAAAAGTCCACGAGGAGAGGCTTCGGGGCTATGGCGACAAGGAAGAGGAAAAGCACCTCCTGCTCGCGCATGAAGAATTGATGGCCAAGCAGAAGAAGAACCATGGAGTCGAGTCTTCTTCCAGCTCGTCGAGGCGTGGCGGGTACGGCGGAGATGGCCGACCACGTGGTAGAGGCCGAGGACGAGGTCGAGACATGCGAGGTCGCGGTAGCAGCGCACCCCGTCAGGAAGGCACCACGACCCGAAGAGACAAGAGCACGGTGAAGTGCTATAATTTTCAAAAGCTCGGGCACTACGCATCGGAGTGCCGCAATAGGAACCACGGCGAGGAAGCGAATCTGATGAGATTCCATGAAGATGATCAACTCGCACTCATGTTCACCGAGCAGATAGTGAACTTGGAAGTACACAGGGACGAACAGGAGACATGCGTCGTAGGCAAGAGAGACGCCAAGCCTGGGCGAGAACCGGTCAGAGAGAAGACCAACCTGGAGGAGCCAGTCGATGCAGAGTCGAGCCCGGAACCCGAGCTGATGATGGCCGAGAAGAGGCCCAGCCCAGAGAAGACGGCCACCGAGATGGTGATGCTTGTCGAGGACAAGGTTATTGCGAACCTCCTCAGAGACGGAGAAGAGAAAGTCTATACCGGCGTTTGGTATTTAGACAATGGTGCGAGCAACCACATGACGGGAGACCGAGCTAAGTTTGAAGAGCTCGATGAGAAGATCACAGGGAACGTGAAGTTTGGCGATGAATCAATTGTCGAAATCAGAGGCAGAGGATCCATCCTGTTCCCGGGCAAAAACGGGGACCAACGTCTATTGACCCAGGTGTACTACATCCCGAAGCTGAAGAGTAACATCATCAGCCTTGGTCAGATGACGGAGGTCGGAAACACAGTGGTGCTAGCCGGGTCGTACTTAAATATGTGGAACAGTAGTGGTGCCCTGTTGATGAAGGTGAAGAGAACGCCAAATAGGTTGTACAAGATACTCTTGGAGACAGGCCAACCTGTCTGCTTAATGGCGTTCCTAGCAGACCCGGCTTGGTTGTGGCATGCACGACTTGGGCACGTAAACTTCTACGCGCTCAAGATGATGGGAGAAAAGGAGATGGCCTTTGGGGTACCGAAGATCGAACACCCCAACCAGCTGTGTGAATGCTGCATGGTCGCGAAGCAAGCAAGAGTGCCATTTCCGATCAAGGCCAAGTTCCGAGCAGAGCAACCCCTCCAACTAGTGCACGCGGAATTGTGTGGTCCAATTACCCCGGCGACCCTAGCCGGAAGTAAGTACTTTCTCCTACTTGTTGACGATTACAGCCGTTGGATGTGGGTATATACGCTCAAGGAGAAGAGTGGAGTCTTTGAAGTTTTTAAGAAGTTCAAGAGGCTCATGGAGAACCGGTCTGGACACATGTTGAAGACTTTGAGAACCGATCGAGGTGGAGAGTTTACGTCCCAGCAGTTCGAATAATTCTGTAATGAAGAGGGAGTCGAACGCCACCTTACTGCACCGTACACGCCTCAGCAGAACGGTGTGGTGGAGAGAAGAAACCGCACTATGATGGACACAGCAAGGAGTTTGCTAAAAAGCATGGAAGTCCCGGCAAGGTTCTGGGGAGAAGCAGTTAGACACGTGGTCTATCTGCTCAACCGCTTACCGACGAAGGCGCTAGGCGATCGCACCCCTTACCAAGCATGGAAAATGAAGAAACCTCATCTGGAGCATTTGAAGGTCTTTGGGTGCACCGCACATGTGAAGACTGTGGGACCACACCTCAAGAAGCTCGATGATCGGAGTATTCCGATGGTGTACCTTGGTGCCGAAGAAGGGAGCAAGGCGCACAGGTTTTACGACCCCCGACGCGGAAAAGCGCATGTGAGCAGAGACGCCGTGTTCGAAGAGAAGAAGAAATGGGACTGGCGCGACCAAAGGGAGAGCCCGAACAAAACTCAGTGGAGTTCATCCTCGAAGAGGCAGAAGCGGTCGAGCAGGAAGAGGGGGGAAGTCCCAGCCAAGGACCAACAATGTCCAGCTCAACGGAAACTAGCTCCCTTGGAACCAGCTCACCACCAGGCTCGCCCCAGGATCAAGGATGAGCACCCCGATACCAGAGAGTTCTAGCTCAGGAAGAACCATCTCGGGAGACTCGTCAATCAAGGACGTACCAAGAGGGTTCCTTCCCCTATCCGATGTCTATGGAGAAGCAAGAGAGCTTGAGTTGAGCCCTAATGAGCTCTTGTTGCTTAGTGAAGAGGAACCAGCTAGCTATCGCGAAGCAGCCACTGAGAAGGAATGACAGGAAGCAATGGAGAGAGAGCTAGAGTCCATTGAGAAGAATCAGACATGGGAGCTAGTCGACCTTCCAAAAGGTCACAAGTCCATTGGTCTGAAGTGGGTCTACAAGCTCAAGAAGGATTCAGAAGGCAAGGTCCTCAAGCACAAAGCCAGATTAGTCGCAAAAGGATACGTGTAGAAGAAGGGAGTTGACTTCGAGGAAGTTTTTGCTCCAGTAGCCAGACTTGACACAATCAGGCTTATC
Organism: Urtica dioica subsp. dioica; assembly: GCF_054948205.1. NCBI lineage: Eukaryota > Viridiplantae > Streptophyta > Magnoliopsida > Rosales > Urticaceae > Urtica > Urtica dioica. Next base: position 11,646,925 of record NC_142756.1, read on the forward strand.
CTAGCCCTCGCAGCTCATCGAGGCTGGAAAATCCATCACCTGGACGTCAAATCGGCATTCCTAAATGGTGAATTGGAAGAAGAAGTCTACGTTGGTCAGCCAGAAGGCTTTATAGATCAGACTGCAGAGCACAAGGTGTACAAGTTGTCAAAGTCCCTGTATGGGTTGAAACAAGCACCACATGCATGGAACACTCGAATCGACAGGAGTATGAAGAGTCTTGGGTTCAAGAAGTGCTCTCAGGAGCAAGCAGTCTACACGAGGAATAACGGAGAGGAGGCCCTCATCGTCGGTGTGCACGTCGAAGACCTGATCGTGACTGGATCCAGTGCAGAAGGCATAAGCGGATTCAAGGAGCAAATGATGAAAGAGTTCGTGATGAACGACCTCGGACTACTTTCATACTACCTCGGCATCGAGGTCGATCAAAAGAAGGAATGCATCACGTTGAGGCAGATGGCCTATGCGAAGAAGATCTTGAAGCAGTTCGAGATGGCGGATTGCAACCCGAGCAAGTACCTGATGTAAGCAAAGTTGCAGCTCGGGAAGGATGAAAAAGGAACGCGAGTGGATCCCACAGAGTATAGGCGTGTCATCGGGTGCCTCAGGTACCTAACCCACACCCGACCTGACATCTCATATGCAGTGGGCATGATGAGTCATCACATGGAGAAGCCTACTAGTCTACACCAGCAGGCAGTGAAGCATATCCTTCGTTACGTGAAGGGAACGGCGAGCTACGGGATCCAATATGGAAGATGAAGTGAAGCTGAAGAACTGGTCGGTTTTACCGACAGTGATCTAGCCGGTGATGTCGATGGTAGAAAAAGTACCGGAGGGATGGCATACTATCTCAATGGGAATCTGATCACCTGGCAATCTCAGAAGCAGCGAACTGTGGCTCTATCTTCCTGTGAGGCTGAGTTCATGGCAGCGACCGCAGCAGCGTGTCAAGCGTTGTGGCTGAGAAGTTTATTGAGTGAAGTGACTGGAGCCGAGCAGAAACCAGTGACTCTCTACGTGGATAACAAGTCCGCAATCGCACTGATTAAAAACTCGGTGTTTCATGGACGCAATAAGCACATCGACACTCGCTTTCACTTTATTCGCGAGTGTGTGGAGAAGAGAGAGATCATCGTGGAATTTGTCAGCACCAGAGAGCAACGTGCGGACATACTCACCAAGGCCCTAGCAAAAGTCAAATTCGCGGAGATGCGAGAACTGCTCGGCGTGAAGAACTTTGAGCCAAATCAAGCTTACGGGGGAGAATGTGAACATAAGCCTTGATAGGCTCAAAGCAAAACTTGGTTGGCAAGTTTACTTGGTTAGCAAATTTACTTGATCATCAAGTTTGAGGGCAAAGTAGTAATTTTATATTAAGTTTTTTTTCTATATAAATGCATGTTATGAGAACTAAAATTTCTTCATCAATACAAATTCTACTTTTCATCACACTTCCTCAATCTAAGAGATATTGTCTCCAATTATTTTTATCTCTTTGTTTGCATACTTTGAAACTTTGGCAAAGATCCTTTAGTTTAGAACCAACACTTTTATCTTCTTAACCCAATATGTAGTAACAGTTTTCATATTAAAAAAAGAAACAGATTGTAGAAGCAAAATATATTCATAATGATTTATATCATATATCAACACAAGCATTATTCATAATTAGCTAGAGTTTTTTTTTTTTTTTTTAATTTATTTTGTTCTAAATTTTGTTTGGCAAATTAGTGTTTGCCATTCTCCGTTTCCGTACGTAGTTATCACAAGACACTCGTCACTGACCCGAGATACTTGATACCTCCCCGAGACACCCGTTCATCATATTTCGGTTAGTAAAATAGTTTTTGTTAAGTACATTTAATTGTTGGTGTTATTTTTAGATCTGATTTGAATTAGCATTTAAATTATTTAGTCAATTGTGTTGGTTAATGAAACAGTTATCACGAGACACTCGTCACTAACCCGAGATACTCGATACTTCCCCGAGACACTCATTCATCATATTTCGGTAAAAAAAAAAGTTTTTGTTAAATAAATTTGATTGTTGGTGTTATTTTTAGATTTAAAGTGAATAATTGTTTAGTAATTAAATTTTTAAAACTTGTAGAATTTTTTTGATCGAGCCACGGAGACTCGGTATATCTGGTTTGTAGTTTAGGAGTGTTATTTGTGGTTAAAAAAAATTAAATTTCCAGGTTTTGGTTTGTCAGTAGTATAGGGAAAATCATGTCGAATTTTTGGTAGAATTAATTAGTTGCTAATTTCTAGTTATAAATAATGTATAACTATCTTTGAATTTTTAATCACCGAAATGTCAAATCCAAATCGTGTTTGGATAATTGAGAATAGTCGTGTGATTTTTGAGTTTCGAAATGACGTAGCAGAGTTTATTCGACTTGCAGACCAGCAAGTGATAAATGGAAAAGTCAAGTGTCCATGCAGAACTTGCAACAACGTGAAGCATTAGACTACCGACAATGTTGAAACCGATTTGTACATCAAGGGGTTTTCACCGAACTACAAATGGTGATTTCATCACGAGGAACCAATAATTCCAGAGGTCTTTGAAGGCGACGAGAACGTTGATGAAAGTGACGCTGGAGGATTGAATGACGCTTTGTATGACATGATAAATCATGATGTATATGACCTAAAGTATGATCCGACCCCGAGAGAGGAGCGCAAACAAGAGCAATTGGAAGACTTGTTCGCTGAGCTTGAAGAAGAGTTGTATCCATGGTGCAAAGAGTTTTCGCCTGTGTCATTTATGGTGTCGTTGATGCACATCAAAGTCACGAACCAGTGGATACACATATTAACTACTTCAAGAACATAATAATAAATTGCTGGATTTCAACATATGTAACTTCTCGCGTCTAAATATTTCCCGCCATAAAGCGGGCATCATTTTAAGCGGTGAATTTACATACATACAGATGTGACTAGTCGCGTCTGTAAGTTGTGTATACATAACCTTTAGGCAAGGATATACAGACGTGACCAATGTCGCTTCTGAAGTCGCATCTATTATGAAAGCTGATACGACTTTTCTGGTTTAAGACACGACAAAAGTCGAGCCTAAACCCCTGTTTTGTGGGAGCGGACGTAGGTGCATTCTAAAACATCGTTGGCGGTGATGATTGAGAATCCGCCATGATTATTGATTGGTGCTTAGGAAGAGAAGCTTGACCTAAGCTCTGATACCATGTTGATTTAGAGAGAGAAGTAGAGAAACAAAGGAGATTTGAATTAGGAATCTCAAGCTTCAATTGGAAGCAATGGAATAGTATTTGTCGTCTGTCCAAACTTGTCAATGCTAAGGTAATTAAGGACATTACAAATAGAAACGACTACATAGAAAACACTGATATAGAAAATGATGTTAGTATAGAAAACGCCACTACTTAACACTGAGATTCTTGGAATTCCACGGAAAAAGAAAACGCAATCTCTCTCCGACATCGGCTCGATCCAAGCCGCCAATTCCGATAGGACACATCAACGGAAGGACCGCAATTCCTCCTCACTCTTCGTCCTCGCCGAATCATGCCGAACACGACCGCCGATTCAACTGCGTTCAAGCAGAGAAACACCTGGAATTCAGAGATGATGACTCTCCGATCGTCGCCGCTGGTGTTGGCGAGGAAAATGTTGGTTCCAGCGGAGACGATAACACGAGGCCATCGGGGCTGTGGTCGACAGCGAGGCTGGGGTGGCAGGGATTGGGTTTGGGTTTGAATATTAGGCTCGTCACATGTTCTTTTGCTTAGATTAGATTTATTAGTACTATAATTTTTTTTTATGGGGGTAAGGGTATTCTTGAGAACCCAATTTGATATTGGCTATTGTTTTAAATGAGTAAAACTTACTGAACAAGGAAAACACGTCAAAGAAAGAGAAGAGTTGTACACTTTTTTCTTAGTCATCGAATAATTGGTTAAATATTTATCTATTTTTTAACGTAAATTTTTTATTGTAAACAATATTTTGTTACGATTTTAAATGGGAGGCTTTCATCATAGCGTTAAATCGTGATTTTTTTTTTTTTTTTAATCTCTTGCAAGACAATTTATCTCTTTAATACTCTTAAATCTAAATAATATGAGCTCAAAATTAAGTGTAGTAGCGTACTTATGGGAGGCTTAGTTTATACTTTTATTTTGCTAGGTTTTTATTTTATTTTTTTGAATAAATTTTATTTTTTTGAATAAATTTTATTTTTTTGAATAAATTTTATTTGGTTGGCTTATTTATATTTCATCTAGAAGATTTTCTAGGGATGGACCACAAAGCGAGCGTAATAAATTTTCCGCTGTAAATTTGAACTTTTCAAGTCAACTATATATATATTGACTTTTAAAATAAAGAAGATCTTAATTATTTATTCGGGGAAAACATGACACGATACATATAAGACCAAATAGAACAGTAAAACATAGGACTCTTTCATGATGACGACAGTCATTCAGAAGAGTACGTATACATATATCTGTAGACTCCAAAAGCTTGATAGCTAGCAAGAGATAGATGTTCTGTAGCCAAACACCTTTTATTCTTCTTCTCATCTATTACCTTTCAACACACTCAAATGCTGCTCCAAAGCAAACAAACAAAAGCATTACGTACGTGAGAATCAACAATTTATACATGCAACAAATTATTAACACTTATTTCGATCACACACTTTTGTTTTGGATTAAAAAAATATATATATAATTTCTCTAAAATTAGAAAGCATGCGCTTCTTTTATTCTCTCATTATTTGTAAAACGTAAGAATTTATATATTTCCAATATAATATTTTGTTTTATATTATATGAAAATATTTATCTATTAATTATTTGGCATAAAGAAGAACAAGTTATACCTAGAGCAATCGACGGTCTTGGAAATCGGGACGTCGATTGTGATCTTGCATTTGGGGCCGAGTTGTTGGGCGGCACTATCTTGGAGACCGGGCAAGTGGGAGGCAGTGTCCTTGATGCACTGGCATGCCGCCTGCTTGTCGGCCTTAGTGATCGCGTTGTCCTTGACGTATTGCACCCCATCGCAACACTGCTTTGTTGGGGTTGGTTGCGCCCCAGTCAGGTATGGCACGCACGGCACCAGACCGGCCCTTGCCCTAGTGCAGTCCACCGCGGCTTGTCCTGGTCCTGCCATCAGGACCAGCGCCACCGCCAAGAGAACCACCAGAGCAATCGCAATTTTTGCCATTTTTTTTTAGATTTTGCTTGGTGGGGTATATGTGTATGCTTTGGTTTTGTGATTTTTATGGGGGTGTTGGGATGGTTTTATTTATAGCCGGTCTAGTGTGGGATGAGGCCAAAAGGGCAAAGGCGTGATTAGTGTGAGATGGTTTTAGGGTTTTGGGGGTTTTCTTACACTTGGGAAGGCTCGTATGTCACTTGGCATGGCCAAGAATAGAAAGGCGTAACGGTTTGTTGTCTTTTAGACTGAGCGGCGGTTTTGTTTCGCGTTGTGTGACATTGTTGTATTTATTTGCTTTTGTGACGCCATTCACGGTAAAGCAATATAGTTAAAATATTTAATCACAAATAATATAGTTTTGCTTTTGATTCATATTACACTGCGTTGTGTTGTGCGTAATTCGTACGCACGTTTAATGTATAAGTTCTATAGAACAAATAAAAATAAGATTGTTCAAATTGTGGTGTAAAATTCTCACAACATGTGTGTAGATTTTTAACTAAATTCAAACAGTATTATATTTTTTAAAAATGTTCACAAAATTAATATAACATAACAACTAACTAACTAATCCAAACAAAATAAAATAGAACAAGGTCTGGGACTATTTGCTCGAAAAAAAGCTTAAAATATTTGTGTTTATATTCTGAAAATCGAATTGAAATCACAATAATTCACATTAAAAGCCCTCTTGCTTAAAAAGAATCACATAAAAAAAAATTCCATGAACGCGTAATGATAGTGGAGTAGTGGTCCTAGTGGACTCAAATCACTATTTTTACCAAAAAAAAATGTATATGTAAAATAGCTATTTAAGGAAAAAATAAATCACCTCACAAATACATGATGATGATAAATATTCACCTATTTCAGTGAATAAAATATATAACCAGATAGTAGCTTAAAATTTTGTCTATAATGACTATTTACATAAGATTTAGATATGTAAATATATGAAATTGACTATTTATTTAAGATTTACGAAACGTTAACTATTTAGTAATGTCTAAACCTGGACATATATTGGGAAACGAAAATCCATTACCATTGGACACGGAATTCCGATTTATTCCTTCCAATATTCACCGAAATTTCCCTGACAATGGAACGGAAATTTCCATTCCATTGGCGGAAATTTCCACTTCCATACATTAAAAAAAAAAAAAAATTAAAATCAATACAATTTCAAATGATTAGTAGTATTTTTTTAAAATAAGGACTAAAATGTAAAAATGAGAAATAAAAAATAATGTATTGAAAACGCCCCCCTTAAAACCTCTCCGAGGGTCGGTAGAGGAAATAGTACCTTTATTTATATTCATAATTATTCAAAGTTACAAATATAAATCTAATCATCAAGGTTGTTGTTGTGGATAATAAGGTTGTGGTGGATGTTGAGGTTGTGTATAATAGGTATATGGATAATATGGTGGTGGATTATTCGAAACATATGGAGATATTGAGTTGAATTGACTTTCTGTTTGATGGTAACTTGGAGGTACGTAAGAAGTTGATGGTACTTGAGTTGAGTTGTACTCGGTGTTGTGTACAATTGAGTTGAGTTGATGGTACTATTGAGTTGAGTTGGAGGTACGTCGAAGACTCGTGAGTTGGTTGTGGATCTTCGGGCGGTGGTGCGTTTGAAGAACTTGCTTGTGAGGAACTTCGACGAGAAGAATTTTAATGATGAGATTCATACATTTTTTTTAAAATTAAAGCTATATACTAAAAATATATTTGAAACTTATATAGGAAAAATACATATGGAAAATACATATGAAAAATATATAATATAAATGAATATTTGAGAAGATTTTATGAGATTTTGAGTAGTAGAAGAGGGTACGTATGAGAATATTGTATTGTGAGGTGTGAAAAAATGTTATGAATGAGGGTGATATTAATTATAGGAGAATGAAAAAGAGGAGTTAAAAATTTATATATATATATATATATATATATATATATATATATATATAATGAGGCAACGTTACAATTTATGGCCGTTGAAATCAGCCCAACGTCCACTTACACAATCTGGCTCATTTGTAGCCATTAGATTTGCAATAGCCACAAATCTAATGGCTAGAATGTAAAAAAAAAAAGTTGCAGGACGAGCGGAAGACACCGGAAGGAAGGAGTTTCGCGTCATTCCATTGCCTTCCGCTGCACATACAGAAATCGTTCCTTACGTTGGTCATCAGGGACGAAAGAAAGCTTTCCGCAGGTACTTGATGACCGGAAGGAATCGGAATTCTGGTGTCCTTCTAGTCCGTTTGCTCAGGTTTAGTCTATTATATGTGATATATAGAAAAAGAAAAAAAAAACGGGTTTTCTCTAGCTACGTGGCCGAATAAAAATAGCAGTACCTCAAGATTGAAGTTTCTCTAGTGCATATGATTAAAGTGCTCTGTATGCCTGCACGTTGATTCAAATATCTTCAATACCATCCGTAATACTTGTTCTTTTCTGTTTTTTTTCTGTGGGGACTGTATTGTAATTTTTCATTTTTACAAAACTCTCAACAAGTGTTACTTAATTTTATATTTTTAGAACGCCAAATTTCAAAACATAATTGCAGAAATACTTCTAATTGATATTTAAGAGCATTTAATATCAATTTTTGAGCTCATTTGTGGCCCATTTAATACTTGGTAAAACTTAAATGTTTTAACGGATTCTTATTCTTCGTTTCAGCATGTATAATATCGATTATTTATTTACTAAAATTTCAGTTATGATGAATGATAAATTAATAATCATAGTGTGTTGAAAAATATTAGAAATTGTGAATGAAAATAGATGTGATGTAAATGAATGAGCGAAAATCTCATATGAAATAGATATGTTGATTTTGCATTAATTATATATATATATATATATATATATATATATATATATATATATATAGTATTCTCTTTTTGTTTTGAAGTAATGAGATGGGAATGAAATAATGATTCATTTAAAATGGGCTCATTCTAATGTTTGGTAGCAAATTTAAAATAGGAATATTGATTCTATGTAATGTTAATTCCCTCATTTTAGATGGTTTGACCATTCAATATAGGTACCAATTGAATCACAACTCGATTCCAATTTATTTCTTATAATTCCTAAAATACCCTTAAAATTAAAGGGTCGGATATATAGGGAAGTGGCCTCAGCTAGTAGTAATTTTGATAATTTAGATCAATTATATTAGCAATTACGTTTTTGGACACTTTTACTAGTAACTGTAGACATCAAAGTATATGGTTGTCATAAACTGTAGATTTACAAGTCTACAATTAAAAATAAGAGAAATTGCCCCATTTGCCACCAATTTTATAATTTTTTCCCACTTTCCACCAAAAGACTAATTTTTCTCAAAATGCCACCGAGATGTCAACATTGTTGACATCTATGTCAACAATGTTGACATCTCATAGTGAAGCGCAAAAATAGATGTCAACATTGTTGACATAGATGGTGGCATTTTGAGAAAAATTAGTCTTTTGATGGAAAGTGGGAAAAAAATTATAAAATTGGTGGCAAATGGGGCATTTTCTCTAAAAATAATTGTAGATATATAAGTCTACAGTTACTAGTAAAAGTGTCAAAAAACATAGTTACTACTAGTTTTGTTCAAAGTATTAAAATTGCTACTAGTTAAGTCAATTTCCCACATATATATATATATATATATATATATATATATATATATATATATATATATCCCGATCAAAATAAAAATTTGAACTAACCTAGCCCTATAATCATTCGACCTTGTAAACCTAACTACACAAATCGTCAGCGAACTTGGTCACCACTGCCGTCCTCCACCGACGCCATCCTTCGTCATCGTAGTCGTTGATATAGTTGCCAAATGTGCTACATCGTTCACCGGGAAGTAAACCAGCTTGACATATCGTCGCGAACTCTGTCGGCTCTTCTGTCTGACGTCTCCCTTCATCGCCATAGTCGTCGATGTAGTCGCATGAGCTTCTTCAATGGTGTGTGTTGTGGTTTTTGTCTTTCTTTTTGTGTTGGTTTGTGATTTTGAGTGAGTTTTTTTTTTTAATATTTTTGTTGTCATTATAATTTAAATTAGAGTTATTTGTTTATCTGACCTCCATTGTTACATCTCATATCAATTTTTTTTCTTAATTATTTCGTGCTCTGTCAACCACATACACATTATATATATATATATATATATATATATATATATATATATATTTTTTCCAATTTCATTTAATTTTGTTTCTTGTTGTTCAATTACATGTTTTTTTTTTCTAATTTCATTTCATTTTTTTTCCTAGAGATTAGTTTCAGGTTTTTCGTGTATATGTTTCTTTAATGCTTCTTGCTCTCTTTCTATAATTGCTTCTTGCTCTGCCATTTGTTTGTATGTGTATACATTGGCGGACCCAGAACTTCACAATGAGGGGGGCCAAAAAAAATTTTTTGTAATCAAATCCACAAAAAATATACATTATCATATGCTTTTTTTTATCATCAAATCCACAAAAGATATACATTTTTTCTATCATTATGAATCCACAAAATAAGTCTAACTGAACCTGAAATACGCATGTATTCGTTCGGTTTTCACAAAATCTCAATATATTGGTTATCCTGTAACACGACGATGAAAACAAAATATTAGAAATTTATAACATTCACGTACCAATATACCAAAAGAGAATAATTAGTAACTAGCTACTTTAGAAAACAAACCTGAGCAACAAATATTCAAAATTGAGAGCGTCTTTCTGCCATATCACGAAAATCGTCGGCAAGTTCATCAAGACTAAATCGCATAGCAATCTCTTTCTCGATATACACAAGCAGACTATCACACAAGAAATCATCTTCCATCCTATTGCGGCGTGCATTCTTGATTATACTCATAGATGAAAAAGAACGCTCAGTTGTAGCAGTAGAAACGGGAAGTGTCAAGATAAGAGTTATCACTCTATAAAGAAGGGGATATGATTCAGCTTTCCCTGTTAATTTCATCCAACGACATAGATCGGAAAGTGTAATCAACTCCATAAATTCTGGAAGCCCTCGATAATAATCAAATCTTACCAAGTCCGAGCGTAATTGTAGCATTTCGTAAGCGTCAAAGTCTCTTGGGTAAAATTTTTGCACAAGCTTGCAAATATCATCGATTCTGAATGTTGTACGCATCTCTTTGGGATCTAATGATGTACTCAGACTAATCAATTCCATAGTATTATCACTGAATCTGTAATTAATTTCTTCCTGTTGACAATCTATCGCAGCAAAATAGATATCAACTTTGTAATAATGCTCTAGAGTATCATCATTTATTTTACGACGAGGTTGTCCCCTTCTAGGAACATATTTGGCAGTCAAGTCGGGAAATTCTAGACACACTTTTTCGCAAAAAGTACGCACATCTTGAACTATCGGCTCCAATCCATCATCTCTTAGCTTCTGCATTGTATGTTTTGTAGCGGAAACAAGTGACATTGCATTTAAAATATCTTGGGCTTGAAGTTGCAAAGCTTGACATAGTCTATCTGAGATCTCTAAAATTGCTTTCATAATATGCAAGATGAAAACAAACTCAATCAAAGTCAAATTCTCATACGCTGTTTCTGCATCAACTTTTTGGTTACTAGGATCTTGTCCATTAATAATTCCCAATAAAACTTCACAAGTGGCACTATACATCGTGAGCAAACTGTAAATTGACTTCAAATGAGAACTCCAACGGGTATCACCTGGTCGTGACAGAGAACCGATCTGATTTAGGCCACTTCCACTTTCTAGCTCCCCGGTACCAAGTAAAAATTCGACATTCGATGCATGAGCCGCCTTCAATTGGTCATTTCTCTTACATGATGCACCGACAACATTGATGATAAAACTCAGCTTGTTAAAAAAGTGGTGGACATGGTTAACGTCCTTAGCTGCAGCAACTAATGCTAATTGCAAACGATGAGCAAAACAATGGACATAGTAAGCTTGAGGACATGCCTTTGACACCAACGCTTGCAAACCGTTGAACTCACCACGCATGTTACTTGCACCATCGTAACCTTGCCCTCTAATAGACTTAACATCGAGATTGTATTGAGCTAAAACTGAAAAAATACCTACATAAAAAATAAATAAATAAACATATTAGAACATACTAAGTATAACGTTGAGATTATATTTAGAAAGAAACAAAGAATACCTTCTTTCAAAGTCGATGCTTTTGTGTCTTTGACGTGAACCAATCCAAAAAAACGCTCTTGTAAATAACCATCTTTGTCAACGAATCTCAAAACAATAGACATCTGCTCTTTTTTAGATTCATCTCTAGCTTCGTCAACCAATAGACAGTACTTTGCATCACCTATCTCTTCACGAATGCAATTCCTCACTTTATTGCCCAAGACATGTAAAATCTGTTTTTGCATTTTCGGTCCCGTGTACAAGGCATTTCGTGGCGCTTTCTTTATAACATCATGTACTTGAGAATTATATCGTTGTATCAAGCTTCTCAACTCTAAAAATATTCCACGATTTGATGATGTTTCAGATTCATCATGGCCTCTAAGAGGAGATCCTTGACATGTGAGAAATCTTACTGCATCAATTGAAGTTTTCAAACGAAGTCGATTATCCATAATCTTTTGCGACGCAACTTTCTCGAGTCTATTTGCTATATGAGATGATTGGTCCATAAGAGCTTCACAAGCTCTCACGGCATTTCTGTGACATGAATTCAAATTGTTTCCAACATGTAACAAAAGAGAACAATTCTTTCCGCTTTTCACCTTTTTCCATGCGCGAAATCCATCAACCGTGAAAGCATTGTTTCCATAATTTCCACTATCTTTTTTAAATAAGAAACAAGAAAGACAAAACACGGCATTTTCTTTGGGAGAATATTCTAACCATGTTGGACCAAGCTTATACCAAGACTCTTGGAAACTTCTTAAATGTGTTTCCCCTGTTTTTGGATATTCTTCTTCTTTCGGCTGATATGGACCGTATTTAATGTAAGATCTTCGTACCTCGTTGCGCAAATGGGCTGGATAGGTGCATATTTGTCGTCGTTTTCCTGGATCTCGTTCCAATTTCTTGATATCAAACTCAACTTCATCTTCAACTTTTTTTTTATTTCTTTGTAATTCTGAAACATGATCCTCACATTGTAAATTTATTTCATCAACTTGTACTTCGTTTGTTGCACTTTGTCTCTTGAAGAACATATCGATTGTTCTTTTCGTCATCTGAAATATCAAAACCAAATTAAATATCACTTCTTCAATACTAACCATCCAATACTAAGTACATTTTTAAGTAGTTAAAAAATAAACAAATTTGATATTAAAACAGCCTAACCAAATCTCAAATAACAGTTTAAAAAAATAAAGTTTAAAGAATTACATCGCCGAAGACAGAAACGAGAGTCAAACTGCGGCGAAGAGAGAGGAGTTGTTGATGCGGTGATGATGGTGTCGGACAGAGGAGTGCGTCGCCGTCGCGAGTGGACGCTGGTGCAACGCTGGTCGCGAGTTGTGGTGGCCCTCTAAACTGAAAATTAGTTTTCTAAAAACATATTAAAAAAAAAAAACTGACAACCTCTATTGATTAGCAGAGAAATAATTCTAAAATTTGAACAACACTGAATCTTGACAAGAAAAAAATTTCATATAATATACAATTTCATATAAAAAAAATTTCAACATAAAAAATTTCAATAAGAGAAAGATTTCATATAATATACATATTAAAAAAAAAACTGAACCTCTATTGATTCATAACATACAATTTCATACAGTATTGAATCCTCCCGTCAAATAATTTGACTTTTATTTGGTGCAAGTGGGAATAAAATAAAAATAATGAATACACCTCTCTCTCACTCACTCACTCACTCACTGTAACTCAGCTGACTAAAAATCAAACACAATAAAACTTGGTTGATTTCACAGCACGCACACACTGTGCACAAAAAGAAATGACTTTGGCAAAAAAAAACTTGAGCAACATATACATATCAGAACACTGTACACAATCACTAAAAACGTTCTTGTAGAGCTTGCAGAAGAAGAAAAAAAAACCTTGAAGACTCTTGAAATCCGGTTGGGCTTTGGGCGAGGACGACTAGACGAGCGACCGACGGTGGTGGCGAGCGGTGTGGACGGTGGATTGATGATTTTTACAACTGTGGTGTGGTGTGGATGTGGATCAGTACTGGTGTGGTGTGGTGTGGGTGATTACGATTGCTTGCGCGGGAGTTAAAGAAAAGGGAAGCTGGAGAGTCGTGACTCGTACAAGCGATTAAGAGAGAGAGGGGGCCAACATGTTAATGGGCTGCGTGAGTTTGGGACTAGGGCTTTATTGAGCCAAATTTTTTTTTTAAAATTTTGGCTTGGGGGGGCCAAGGCCTCCTCATCAATCAACGTAGGTCCGCCACTGTGTGTATATGTTTGTCTCTCATTTGTTCTTACTTGTTGTAATTTTTTTAAACGTATGTCTCTATGAGAATTGTTAAGAAAAATATCATTAACAATATTCTACTTATTGTAAGATAATGACTCGTTTATCTTTATTCAGAGACAAATGTTGAGAAAGAAAGAGATATATTGACTATATTTTTTACACTGGTTGAACTTTATGCGTAAAGTTGAGTGGTTTTTAAAATTGCGTGAGACAACGATTTAAGATATATCCAACCAACTCTCTTAGACGACAACTTTATAATATCGACATAGCTACCAATACGAAGATTGTGCATGGATTAGTTTATGAGAATGATAACACGAGTAAACAACAGCTTAGGCTGAATAAGCAAACCTTTACAAATCTGTGTACATTGCTTGAAACTAGAGGTGGACTAAGAGCATATAACTATGTACAAGTCGATGAGCAAATGACTATGTTTTTCATATATTTGTTCATCTTGTCAAGAATAAAGTAATCAAGCTTCAGTTTATGAGATCCCGGGAGACGGTTACTAAGTACTTCCACAATGTTTTGGTTGCGATTATTCGATTACATGTAAATTTATTGAAAATATCCAAACCTATTTTTGGAGAATTCAACCGATGAGAGGTGGAAATGGTTTAAAGTATTTATCTTCTTAATACGATTACGTTTATTTTTCTTTCCATAATTTATTCTAAATTATTTATATGTAGATTTGTTTAGGAGCATTAGATGGGACATGTATTAAGGTGAGAGTCCTTGTGACGGAAAAACTTATATATATATATGTATATATATATATATCACTACTACAAATGTTGGATTCTACAACCCATTTTCTACAACGCTTATGACTAAGTGTTGTAGAAACTAGAGATTCTACAATGCTTAAAATAAGTGTTGTAGAAACTTGGTGTTTCTACAACGCTTATGGCTAAGCGTTGTAGAAACTGGGTGTATCTACAACGCTTATGCCTAAGCGTTGTAGAAGCATGATGTTTCTACAACGCTTACTACAAGTGTTGTAAAATTTCATATATTTCAGATTTCCCACAACGCTTAGACTATCCATTGTAGAATCCTCACCGCGGCGACGTGTGTTTTTCGCCGTGACGACAACCTTCTACAACGGATTGTCCAAGCGTTGTGGAATAAGCATGTTTTAGCATGTGTTCTCCTGATATGCAATTTATATATGTATTACCCATATGGGAGGGATCAAAGCCCGATGTTATAATACTAATTATGGCTTGAAACACCTTATACCTTACCTAAATGTTGTTGTCTAGGTCAATACTATCTTGTATATACTGGCTATACTAATGATCCAGGATTTCTCACTCTATTTCGGGGTCAATGCTACCACATTACTGTATAGAGAGAAAGGCTTCAACCAAATAGTACTCTAGAAGATTTCATTATGAAGCATTCGAAAAGTGTTTTGGTGCCATTAAAAAAATTGTTGGATGATTCTAGGGAGTCATTTGTTTTATCCAGTGAAGACCCAAAATCTTATCATACTTACATGTTGTCTACTGCACAACTTTATTCGAAGAGAAATGCCGGATGATATTAGTTACATTCCAAGTTAGGAGAACGATGGAAGAAGATAATTTTGAAGATGAAGAAAACATTAATTACTTTATAACAATTTTGAGATGATTTGAAAACACTAAACCATATGAGGAATGGATAATTTGGAGATATAATTTTGCTAACGAGATGTATAACGAATGGAGAGCACGTATATGAGTAGATTGATTTGTGTTATGTTAGATCTTATTTGTATTTTGGTTTTTGTTTTCTTATTTGTATGTTAATGAATTATTATTTTTGTGTTTTTCTATTGTTTTTTATATATAATATTTCAAATTATGTATCTTATTTATCAAAGATGGCTTGTTTCTCTGATTAAACTTGGATTAACGGAAATACATATTTAATTATTGGTTATTAATTAATTAGATTAAAATAAGTGCTCTCTAGATGTATACCTATATGAAAACTCATTTTTTTTTATATAGCTAACTTTTGGTAAATTTTAAGTAAATAGCCACGAGATTTTATTAACAAATCCAAAAAGACATAAATTATTGTAAATACTCGTTAATAATTGTAAATAACCATCAGACTCCAAATGACATAAATATAATGATAAAAACTTCCATACAAAGCCACGTCACCATAATGGTTATTTATTTAAAATTTACAAAAAGTTGGCTATTTAGTAAATCTTCAAATTTTGGTGGCTTAGCTACTCAATTAATTGTTAAATAATGCTTAAACATTTGGTGTAATTCTTACACCAAATGAATAGTGTTACACCAAATTCGGTGCAACATTGTTCATTTGGTGTGAAAATTACACCAAAATATGAAATTATAGAATTAGAAAGTTTTTACTATTAAAGAACTTTAACTACATTTATAGAATTATAGAATTCTCCATTGAAGATGCTCTTACCAATTAGAAGACTTTTATACTGTTTTAACCAAGGATTGAAATCTCGCATCTCGCGGCCATACCGCACCTCTAATTTTTGGGGTATCTCGACTCGTACCGTGGTATTCCGCGATATTTGATGAACGTTTGGGGTATCTCGTACCGTATGATAAACCGCATTCCGCGGGATATATCGCAAAAAAAATGGGGCATTTGAAAAACTTTTTAATTAGGATTTAGGATACACAAAGATAAATTTAAAAATAGAGTTTTCAACATTTCACACATAAAATTCTAAATGGAATACAAAATTACAAGCCAATACACATTTTATAGAGAGTTCTCACATAAAGCCATACTAAAGTCTAAATAGAAAACAAACAAAGACACACGTAATAGGGAGTTCTTACACAAAAACACACTCTCTCATCTCCTCCCTTACTTCAGGAGGACACTTATCACACACCTTTGTACTTATTCGATTACTGTAGCGGTAAGATGATTCTTCACCCTAGTAACACCCCCGCCTTTCATCTCATGGTCGCAAAAAATAGCACGCAAAACCGTTCGTCTTTCCTTCAAGGGGTGTACAATATTTTCGGGCCGGATCCAAACTCATTATTCAACTATTAAATATGAATTAACAAAATATATAAATATTAACAATAATGAACGGCATTTAGAATTAGATCAAATTAACAATGACGAATAACATCAACCAAGCAATCAGTAATAAAAAAAATTAATTACATTTAGATCAAATTAATTAGAAATAACATCTAAATCAACAAAATAAAGATTTAAATTCGGTTTTAAAAAAAATTTCAAATCAACATAAACAACAAGTAATTATTCAATAAAAATTTAAATTTGGATTAAAAAAATCAATTTCAAATAAAAAAAATCAACATAAACAACATGTAATGATTCAATTAACATTTAAATTCGGATTAATAAAAAAATCCATTTCAAATCAAGTGAATAATACTAAAAAAAAATCAAAATCTAATTACATTTCAAACTTATCCCGCGGTATCCGCAGAAAATGACGAGATCTGGGCAAGATTTAACAGTCGAGCGATGGAAAACGGTGGTGTCGCGCGAGATTTGGAGATATTTTTTCATGATTTGGCGACAGACAGACTAAAAATCCAAAGAGCATTTCTCGTCAATTTTGGGGAAAAATAGAGAAAAATGAGAGAATTTTGTTAACTTTTTTTACATTGGAAGAGAGAGAAATGACCCGCAAGAAGATGCGTGAGATCTCGCGAGAAATGGACCATTTCACGAGTTATTCTCATTTCTCTCTTGCGATCTTTCAAAACTCGAGATCTCGTGCGAGATACGTACCCCCATCTCGCGCGATATTTTAATCCTTGGTTTTAACTACAAAAGTATAACACTCTCTTTTAGTAGTATAAATGTTTGAAAAATAAAATAGACAAATCATTTTATGAGAGTTAGCTAGCCATATAGTTTATTTAAAACTCTTGTGTTAAATTTTGACCAAACGATATAATAATTAATCAAATAGTCTAAATAAAGAGAAAACGTATGCCCTATAATATTAATATATTTAGCATAAAATAATCTATATTTTTAATATTCAAATAATTAAACTATACTTTTAACTACTTCAAATCGTTTCTCTAATAATTTTTTTAATTATATTAAGAATAATTTTTTTATGATTGGAATACTTCTACGTGTGAGCACATTTTTTTCTCGATATATTCTTCCACAAATAAATAAAGCCAAAATTGTATACTCACGGTGAAAAAAAAAAAGACGACTATTTTATTAAAGAAAATACGGTCAGGATACATAAGATCAAGTACTAGCAAGTACATAGGCCAAATACAACAACCGCATAATTAAGTCGTCTAAACCAAACTAGTCCATAGAAACGCTTGCCGACATCTTTTATTCCCCACACGCCATTCACTTCATATGCTCACCACTCAAAGGCTGCTCCAAAACAAACAATTAAAACCACAAGAACCAAAAATAATTGAAAAAGACATTCAATAATAATATTCAAACCAAGATGGTACATTAACGACTAAGATAGCACAGAGTACTGATCATAATCTAAATTATAATTACAAGTGTTTTTGTTTTTGTTTGCTAAATTTGCTTTGTAGTTAAACTAAAACTTACTTTTTTCCCTTTCACCTCTTTCAAATTTTTATTTTGCGAAATTTGAGCCTTTCTAGATAATTTTTTTGATATTCTTGATGAAAAATTATATATATTGAAAGCTAATTTTAAGGAAGAATTAGGCATATGACCCACTTAGATCTTTTCTGTTAAAATTAGTCTAATTATTTGGTAATTAAAAAAACAACATCCTATGGAAAAACTTAGGCAAGAGTTGAGCTACATATTTGTTATTTGAACATTTTAATGGAGGGCAGCCGTTACCTACTCATATTTTTAATTTAACAAAATATTTAATAAAATAATCTATTAAAAACTAGTTGTATTTACTCAAAATGTGCAGTTTTCCGTTGGATTTTAATGTCAAGCGTTAGGGGTACTTATTGTATAGATCAAAGCACAACAAGTATAACGGCCACCTGGAAAATTGAGAAACCACAGAACGGAATTGTAATCATACTATAGTACTTAAATATTGCTCACGTGTTACAGTCGATGGTCCTGGAGATGGGAACGCCGACGGTGACGCCGCACTGAGCCGGGAGCTGCTGGGCGGCGGCGTCCCTGAGGTTGGTGATTCCCGAGGCCGTGTCCTTCAGGCACTGACACGTGGCGCGACGGTCGGCCCCGCTCACCGTGTTCGCATTTATTCTCTGCACTCCGCTGCAGCAACCCGCCTCGGGCGCCGCCGCGTTCCCGGTCAGGTAGGGCCCGCATGGCGTCAGCTGCGACCTCACCTCGCTGCACTCCATCGCCGCCTGAGCCGCCCCGATGATCATCATCGTGATCGTGATCATCACCGCGGCCAAGATCGATCGGCTGTTCTTCGCCATTGCTGTGATTGAGTGGCTTGGTTTCGATTGGTCTCTGTGTGTGCGCGCGCTTTGTGTGTTGTGGTTGAAGATGGTATATGTAGTTATATATTTATAGTTAGGGTTTGGAGTGAGGGAATGATGATGATCATGCTTGTGATCAAGGCTCATCTAAATCAGCCTCTTTCTGGCCTTGTTTGTTGGAACTCCGAGATGTGTGTGTTTGTGTGTGCATGGGAATGGGAATGGCGTTTTTTTGTGCATGGGAAAAGAAGCGTGATTTTTTATTTTGTGATCCCTCTTGGTTTGTGTGGCCTTTCAGAACGGCGTCGTTTGAGGTGCGTTTGGGGTGAGGTAGTTAGGTTAGGTTAGGTTGTGATGGATTTCTGAGTGTTTTGATGGGGTTTTCATGAGTGCAATTACTTGTCTGACTTGTTGGAGGTTTTTGTTACAATTATATGTCTTTCGTCCTAGGATATGTCGCTACTGTCAGGACCATCATCGGGTTTCAAGTTTGTTTAATGTTTGGTTTAAATTTGATCCTACTAAGGAATTTTATAGCATGAAAGGACATCCATGAATGATTGGCATGGCATGCCGTCTCAAGTAAATGCTTTGCCGATAATAAAGGCGTCATTGACTTGAGTGAGGGAGATAGAAAGACTGTGCTAAAGAATCGTAGCAAAGAAAAGTGGAAATTTAAAATATAATAAACTAGTCATCTAACTAAGATAAAGTTGCCCGAGATGTGCCATTGGGCCAAGACCTAAGTCTTCATCTAATTTAATTGGAGCATTGGAACTCGGAGCATATCCAATAATAACATCATTTTGTTCCAATAATAGCATCATTTTGGAACAAGTGATAAAATGAAAAGCGAGAATCGAATACAAGACGCGAAGAGTGGTTTGTGATTAACGGAATTACAACAATTTCAGCATGAACCAACCAACTCTTGAGTTTGATTATACCGAGCGAATAAAAGAATACGAAAGATAATAAGATGGATATCATATTTTGATGGAAATAATTGGAAAATGCGAGTGAACGTAGATACATTAATAGAGATATTTATGAATTAAGTAACATCCCACGACATACATTAATAGAAAGATAATAAAAATGATGGATATCATATTTTGATGGAAAGAATTGGAAAATGCGAGTGAATGTATGTATGTACATACATTAATAGAGAGATTTATGAATTAAGTAACATCCCACGACATACATTTACAAAATATAGAGAACCTTAAACAACAAATTGACTACATTTTTGAAAATCATGAGAATATGGAATGAGAAACTCACTACTGTAGCGCTCCATCCCTGCTCATGTCCTCGTAAATCAGGGCTTGAAATTCTTTCAACCTCTTTCCCGTCGTGTCTGTCGTCTCTGGAGAGAGCTTCCATTTTTTAGCTATAATTCAAACCTTCTCGTGCATCCTTTTGCTCTTGAAGTTGAGTATTTTAGAAAAAAGTAATTCTTGAATTTGAGTATTTAAAAAAAAAAGTAATTTAGTATTTTCCGTACCTTCATTAATGAAACTGAAAAAGGAATTTAAAAGAAAATTAGTTTATAACAGGTCTAAACTTGCAAACGGGGTGCGAGAGGAAGTTATTGATGCAAAGGATCCCTCTATGCTCTATCAGTCTCCACCTCGGATCCGACGTGATCTCCTTGCTACCTTCTTAGACTTGCGACTTTGGCCAAAGAGCCCTCACAAATCTTCTAAATGGTACAGGTGAGAATTTGGGATAAAACAAATAGACGCATCTTTGACGATTTCGTATTCTCGCCTGAGGATCTACGAGACAGTGTTTTTAGGAGTATCGGCTTTTAGATTTCGACGCTTAAATTCGCATTTTTCCAGTTTTAGGCTTTCCGATACCTCTCAAGATTGGCCTAAGTGCAATCTAGCCTGTATTTTGCTTCGTTCTACATGGGCACACCAGGCTTGACCCCTGAGAAGTCATTATGAAGCTCAATTCAGTCTGCCGTGGGTGGTTCATGTGTGATGTCGAGACCTCTAAAGCTCGGGAGAAAGCAACGACAAAGCTTAATGAGAGTTTGGTTTGAATAGAGGAGGAATACTGTAAACTATAGCATCTCGGATTTTTTAAGCTCCAGTGTAGTTTGTTCTATTTGTTCTTTCAAGTAATAAATGAAGAAAGCTCTTCTTAGTATATGACAAATTGGAAAAGAGACTGGCTATCCGAAGAGTAAACCATCTCATTCCCAACATTTACTACTCTCAACCAAATTCAGCCAAAGCCAATATTTCTGTTCTTCAATCAGTTCCAAAGACTTCCATTTGAAGCAATAGATTCATTTCTATTAAATCAATTACCAACTCTACTCCATAAACAAGTAAGTTGCTTCTTAAATTCATTTATTGTGTGTTAGTTTGAGCTAAAGAAAAGAAAGAAAGTTGAGATTTATATTATTTACTTCTCCACCGCAGTTGCATAACGAATGAGGCGAGGCGAGTTTGAACCTAAGAATTGAGCCGAAGCGCATCGATGTTGCGCTTTCCATCGGGGCCCTTTGTGTACCACGAAGCCACGTAGTCTCTGTAGTTGACCTCCCGAAATCTCGAAGGAGCAGAGTCGGTCACGAGCTGAGGGGCGGGGAATATCTTTGCTGAGCTGGACGGGTCGTGAAAGGCAGCGACAGACAATCGAGCTCGAGAGGGATTTGTGACAGCTCTGTGCACCGCGCTTTTGTACTTTCCGTTCGTCATTATCTGCACACACACAGTGAAACCAAGAACTTGGATGAAAACCACGTCAACGAACGACCAGAAGCCTGTCTAGATTGCTCTTCCTGCACCAGATTTGTCCAATTTCGTCATTTCTCCGTGAGAAGATAGTAGAATAGCTCGTCAAATAATTCTCAGTAATTAAACAAAAGTTAGCATAATTATCGTCATAAATGGTATTTTCCTTGGTTGTAATTATGCAACACCTAAAAGTCCTGTGCTCTACCACTAGGAATCTCTTCCTCACACTAATCTCATGATATTTTAATTTCACTAATCCCTCTTACTATCATCACCCTCTCTTATATCCAAGTTCCTAACAGAAGGTCAGACTCGAAACAGATAACTTCGATTCCCACGAAAAAGCAAATAATCTGGATCCAACATGAATCACAGAAACTGTTTTAGCCCAATCAATCAAATCACTGACCTCAGTCTGATCGCCCAAGAGAACGAAAACGGCATCGCGATCCGAGGACAGAACCCTGACCCACGCCCCGTCTTTCAGAACATCGAGGCCGCCGACATCATCCTGGATGAGCAGCGTGACGGCCCCGAAGTCGGAATGAGGCTGAAGGCCCAGAGTCAGCTCGGGCTGGGGACACGGCGGGTAGTAACTAATCACCACGTTCTGATAAGCCTCACCAACAAGCCCTTCCAAGCAACCCGTCTCGAGCCCCAAGGACTCCGACACGATCCTCAGAACCTCCCTCGCCAGAGCCGCGGCCCCATCGGCGTACTCCCCCACCGCGCTCCGGTAACCCTCCGGCGGAGACTCCGGCCACCGCTCCGGGTCGCGGCGGGACCGCGGAAGCGTGTGGTGGTTGAAGTAGTCCCGCCAGTCCAGCACCGCGTCGTCCCGCTCCAGCATCCGGCTCCCGAACCCTTCCGAGGCCGACCAGGCCGGGTCCGAGGCGTACCGGAGCTTCTCCGCCGCGGTGGCGCCGGAGAAAAACTCGGCGCCGACTCGCTTTATGTCGCGGAGGACGGCGGTTGGGATCCCGTGGTTGGTGACGTGGAAGGCGCCCCAGTCGGCGCAGGCCCGCCCGATCGACTCGCGGACCGAGTCTCGGCGGCTCGGGTCGAGCCCGAAGAGGTCGATCGTCGGGACGGTCAACGGCGGCGGAGATTCCAAGGAGTGTTTGGGGCGGTGCTCCGGCGGTTGAATGTATTGGGATGGGACTTTGGCGACGCCTGATTGGACTAGGGTTTGCACTCCGATCGGCGAGTCCATGGCTTTTTAGAAAACAGGGGATTTTCAATCAATCAATCAGTATCGTTATCTAATAGTTAAAAGTTCAAACCATGTCTCGTTTATTCCCATTTAGGAATTCGTCAGCTGGCAATATGTGTACCGAGAGAGAGAGACCTAAAGAAGGCAAAAGAATGAACGTGTTATTACCTCCGGACAAGCGATTGCGTCTTTGAAAAATTCCGATGACGAGTTTCAACTTCTCAAACAATGGGCGTGGGTTAGTACGAGAGAGAGAGAGAGAGACAAGTCCCTGGTTTCTATATACACTACCTAAAAAGTCCCTGGTTTTGTCATTATTTATTTATTTACATATTTGACTTTTCAGATATATATAGAGATAAAAAGGATTGATATTTGCAATTTAGAGAGATAAAGAGGAGCCTTATCAAGATATACTCATAAAAAGCGGTCGTCAACGATCGGATTGGGATTTCCATGTCCGAGCCAACACCAACACTCGCCTTTGCCACTCTGTGAGACCACCAACACGAAAATGCCAAACGCAATCGCGCTCTCTCCGTCTTCCTTCTCTCTCCTCTCCCCATCTCCTTCACCTCTCAGACCCAAACCCTCCGCCTCCGCGTTCCTCGCCCTCCACCCACTCTCAAACGCCGCTGCCGCCGCGTCGGCGACCCCGCGGCGGCTCTCGATGACGATCCGCGCGGCGGTGTCGATCGAGAAGGAGACGCCGGAGACGGAGCGGCCGGAGACTTTTCTCCGGGAGGAATCGGCGTCGACGGTGAGGGCGCGCTTCGAGAAGATGATCAGGGCGGCGCAGGACAGCGTGTGCAGCGCCATCGAGGCGGCGGACGGCGGCGCGGTGTTCAAGGAGGACGTGTGGTCTCGCCCCGGCGGCGGCGGCGGAATCAGCAGAGTGCTCCAGGACGGCGCCGTCTGGGAGAAGGCCGGAGTCAACGTCTCCGTCGTCTACGGCGTCATGCCGCCGGAAGCTTACAGGGCCGCCAAGGGCGCCGCGGCGGACCACAAGCCCGGCCCCGTCCCCTTCTTCGCTGCCGGAATTAGCTCGGTGAGTTCTGCGTCTCTCCGCTAGACTCTGAATCGAATCGAGGTTTTAGCTGTTTTTGAGCATCTGAGTTAATTAGTACATCTAGAGATTTTGCTATCTCTCTTTTCAGTTCTAAACTTCTACTTTTAATTTCCCCTTATTTCTTCGAATTATTATTTTTTTCTTCGAGTTTTCACTTTCCACAGTCAAAGTTGACTAGGTTCTTGGAATTGGCTCTGGATTTGGGCTTCTTTTTGTTAGGTTTTGCATCCGAAGAACCCATTCGCGCCGACTTTGCACTTCAATTACCGGTATTTTGAGACCGATGCTCCGAAAGGTACCTTTGGAGTTGGACTAATTGATAACTTTTGGGGAATCCTTTTGTTAGTTTTGGATATTGGTTTCTTTCAAGTTAGGCTTTAAGTGTTAGTTTTTTTTTTTTTGGATAGTGTTGCAATTTAGCTGGTTTATTGGCTTTCAATTAGGGAATGTGCAAAGATGAGTAGATGACCTCTTGAATTATGTCTCGAGTACTTCGAAGTTGAGAGGATTTTAGAAACTTTTGGAACTGGTAATAACAATAGAAATGTGAATTAGATGCTAGGTAAGGAATTAAGTAGTTGGAGATGGGAGATGAAATGCTTACCAAATGGTGTCTAACAGATTGGGCGATGAAAAATATCATCTTATGATTGAGCTGAAATAGAGAGGGGGTGCTTCGAAGAACTTCGCTTTATTGACTGGCTTATATCGATCATTTCCTTTATCGTCCAGTCAGGGGAAAAGAAATACGTGTCTTTGGTTTATGTTTTCTTGTTTAATCTAAAGAACTTCATATTCGTTTTTGGTATATCACAATTGAGCAGATGCGATTGGAGCGCCTAGGCAGTGGTGGTTTGGCGGTGGAACTGATTTAACTCCTGCTTATATTTTCGAGGAGGACGTGAAACATTTCCATTCAGTATGTCTTTCAATCAGATAACATTTATCCTTTATATATCATAACAGTACTCATGACCTGTGTGCAGATGATTCAATGAGCTATAAATATAAGTATAATGAACAGTATATGGCTGTAGTTTATTATTGTCAAGGGCTTAGCGAAAGTTCATACTGTTGTCGGGTTTCTTTTTTCGTAGGTTCAAAAGAATGCTTGTGACAAATTTGATCCCTCGTTCTACCCCCGATTCAAGAAGTGGTGTGATGATTATTTTTATATCAAGGTCTGTTTCTTTTCTTGAATCTACCTGTTGGGCACGAGGAAGAGGAACACGATTTATGGTTCTACTTGCCTTATGTTTGACTGAATTTCCGTGGGCAGCATCGGGATGAGAGGCGTGGCCTTGGAGGAATATTTTTCGACGACCTAAACGATTATGATCAGGAAATGCTTCTCTCATTTGCAACCGGTAACTACTCTACACCATGTCAACACTTTATGAATGCACATCCATTCAGTTTCAGTCTAATCACAAAAAAAATTCCCGGGACTGTCAGAATGTGCAAATTCGGTGATCCCTGCGTACATACCCATCATAGAGAGAAGAAAGGACACACCATTCACAGAGAAGCACAAGGACTGGCAACAAGTTCGAAGGGGGCGCTATGTCGAGTTCAATTTGGTATAAGAAATTAGCTTCTACACTAGGTTCAATTTGGCAGCGTGTTGCGATTCGAGACTTACTTTTTTTTTTTTTTTTTTTTCTGATCTCCAATTCCTCGAAACTGAAGGTTTACGACCGTGGCACGACGTTCGGACTAAAGACTGGAGGCAGAATAGAGAGTATTCTAGTTTCTCTTCCACTAACTGCGCGGTGGGAATATAACCATGTAAGTATAAAATATGCCTTCTTGAGATGTGGATAATTCGAGGTTGGTGTTATTTGTGTATATAGATTGAAAGGGTGTTTGTGTGTCGGGATTTTGCAGAAACCAGAAGAGGGAAGTGAAGAGTGGAAACTATTGGATGCTTGTATCAACCCCAAGGAATGGCTCTAGTTTTCTTCTGTGTTTTTGTAACATATAGAGTAGTATCGGCTTTCCCCGCCTTTGTTCACCCACTTTGCCATGGATTGTCTTCTGTGGCCGCTGAGGGTTAGAATTTAGCGATGCGTATCTTATTATGATTGATTTATTTTGTCTTCATTTCTTTGTAAAAATGCCGTAATCGCTTTGATTGTCACATTTTGTATCGTTCATTGCTTTCTAGTGATTTTAGTTTTATAACTACAGAGCTTTCAAATGGAGTAATGATCGATCTACATGATTATAAAGGAATAACTACATTGGGAAAAAAAAAACTTTTGTTTGCACAATTCTAAGTAACGAGCCAACAACAATTTGGTTTTCCCTTTTTACCCCAATGTTTAGTGCTACGAAACACAGACCAAATTGTACGTAGAGCATATTTGTCATGACTTTTATTTTATTTATTTTAATTTTTTTTTTTTGCATGAAGATTACGAACAATTCATTAAAACGTGGTCATACGTCAATCCGATCGGTTAATTACAATGGAAAATTGAAATAATAATAATAATCTAACTTTTGATTACTAATTTTTGTCATTTACTCAAAAGATTTCAATCAGTTGTTTAATAATGTATAATATTTTCTTGTACGATAGAAGTACAGAACTACTCCGTACTCCGTAGAATCAATTATATATAACCAAAAAGAAAAAAAGAAAATCTTACATTGAAACTAATGGCAGTTACATACAAGAAAAGCTAATGAATCAACTAGGCAGTCATTTCCTTCAAATACACGTGACGTTTCAAATGGTAAACTAGCTAGTCGATGGGATGAATGCGGTTGACGAGGGCAAAACAGGGATTCCGGTAGGGGTTCCGGTAGAACCACACCTGAACGATGTCGTTTAGTTTGATGCCGTTGGCTTTGACGATTGCGGACCAAGTTTCGTTGAAAACGTGAGCTCCGATCCGACGGCCGAAGATCGAGCACTCAGCCCCGGGGATTCTTGGAACTTGGTTCTTCCTGTGGATCAGCATCAACAGACGGTTCTGATCCTTGTGAATGTCAGTCTTCTGCAATATCAGCCTCATCGATTTGTTCTCGATGCCGATTTTGCCCCTCATCTTCTGAGGCATGTCCGGCGGTGGCTCCGGGCCCTCCTTGAACGTCCTCGCCTCGTCTTCTTCTTCTTCTTCCGGAACCTTCTTCGTCGTTGACCGCTTCTTGTGATCGTTGACTCTCCTCTTGCTCGCCTTTAATTCCTTTTTCATGATCTTCATCGCTGATCGCTTTAGATTCTTGAACCGATTCTGATGCCGATGACGCGGATGAGAGCACCGCTGCGTTGAGACTTCTTTTCATCGCCGATCTCCTTTCCGGAACTGAGCGATCGGTTACGATGAACTTCTTCTTTAGCTCGTTCACGACGAACTCGTTGATTTCTAAGCCCCTTGACTTCAAGATTCCAATGTAAGCTGACATGTAGAGATGAAGCCCATTTAGTTCTTCCATTGCCCTTGATTGTGAAATAAAATAGTTGAGAGAGAGAGAGAGAGAATTGTGTGTGAGATATATGGGAAGTGATACGGGGTATTTATATAGGAAAGTAAAAGCTAATGAAAGATAACTGAATCTTGAAGTCATTCATATTTAATTGAAAAATCCTTAATGGTTAGAATTAGACCTACGAAGTACGAACGAGGAATATATTATTAGCTTTAGAATTAGTTAGATTCCCATGTGGCGCCGCGTCACTTTACTCGATACTTCTCTCAGGAGTTCGATCGTTTTCGTACGTGTCATGTGAGCTTATGAATTCTCGAAATTAGCGTTTATTCGTTGCACTTTTTGATTTATGAAGTTTATAAGTAGCTCCAGATTAGTTTGACCTTACTGCTGCTACTAGTTTGACTCCTCACTAATTAGCGGCTGAGATGACTGCATAGAGGAGTTGGTGATGAATGTTTGGCCATTGATTGAGAAAATGTGATGATGACATATTATGCCCCTAAAGTTTTCTTTTGTTTGTTTTTGTTAGGAATACCTGAAAAAAAAAAAAAAAAATTCATGGGTATTGAAATAGAACTCATGTTACTTTCACAGTTTTTTTTTTTCGTGTAAGGCGGGATTGTTAAGGACGTGCCAATTTCAGCCTTCGCAATTGATACTGAATAATATGAATTAATTCAAAACTATCTTATACTAAGGAGAGAATATTCAACAAATCTATCCATATATCTAAATAATAGTTATAAATTTTAACCAAATAAAAAGTCGATGGTGGTTAATGGTTCATTATAAAAAAAGAAAAAAAAAACAGTCCAAACCTTAGCTACTTATTGTTTTTTTCAGATTTACTTAGAAATAATATCTTTGGCTACTGATTTCTAGAAAACCTTGTATACAACGTCTATGCCCAGGAGTGAATTCTTATAACTTAAATTAATTTGAAGTCACAAGAACTACATGAAATATTTTGGTCTGATTCCTAAAAATACAAGAACAAGTGCAAAAGCGAGAGAGAGTGAGAAAATATTTTTGAAAATAAAGTGTTTCTCGAGTGAATAAAGTGATATAAGTCGAGAATGAAATGAAGGCTATATTTATGATCTTCAAATCCGTGTGAAACAAGCACTCATGATCCACGAAAAAATGGTCCATGATTTCTACAACTCAATCCACAATCTCTCTCAACTCTCTTAGCATGTGTCACGACCACTAAATCACTCTTTTAACTCAAAGAGTGGACCAATAAAGTTTGAACACATGTTAAGTCATTTTCTTTTATTCTTGAGAAAAAAAACAATAAAATGACACGTGTACATTATCAAGTCTTCTTGCCTATCAAAGGGGCCACGGCCAAGACTAATCCATGTCATCAATTAAAAAACCAAAAGACAAATTTTCCCTGTCATTAATTTTTTTGGATTAGTTTGAAAATGACCACGTGAAAAATCAAGGATTATTTCTCTTTACCACGGTCATAAATCCAATTTATAACCTATGGTATTAATTTGTTTCGCATCATATGATAAATATCAAAATTTAATTTTGACAATTTAGCAAGATTTAAGTGAAATACTAGTTTACACTCAAAATTATATTTTCAAATGCATTCCACTAAATGTACTTGATTCAATATTTTAATCTAATTCCAATAGTAAATTAAGCTAGTATACCTTTTAAAGCATATTTTAGAGACTTTATAGACCTATATGAGCAAAGCTTAACAATGAACTATTGGACTAAAAAGTTTTCTTTTCGATGTTCAATAGTGTCAATTGTACTAAACAACTGACACTGAAAATCTATTGTCTTATATGTTTTAGTTTTTTTACTATATGTATTACAATTTAACACAATGGGATCCACAATAATTTTAGATATTTACCCTTCATGAATGTCATTAACTAAACACTCTTACCCAACTTACCATATGTTTTTGTTTTGATTCGTCAAAGTATGGAGGTCGAGATCGCTTTTGTATCTCCGACTTGATTTTGACTCGCCACTTCTTGTTCGTTCTTCGTTAGAGCTAGATTTAAGGTTTGGGTTTGAGTGATACTTGAGGTCTCAGATTGGGAATCGAAAGATGTCTCCAATGGTTATGGCGGTCTCCAACGTCAATAAAAGCGTTCATTAATCGTTCACCGACGAGTACAAGGTTTCTCGGTTGAACTATGATGTACCTTGAGCAGTTCCGATCAACGCCGAGAGGATTCTAGATGCCGTGGTGGTTTCTCAGGTTCCGTTCTCCGATACGTTATCTCTTCCGGTGGTTCAACAGGTTCTTGCCCCACGAGAGAGAGAGAGAGAGAGAGAGAGAGAGAGAGAGAGAGAGAGAGAGAGAGTTTTAAAAAAATTAAAAATTAATTATATTTGTCAAACTCACTAGGTGTTGACACGTGTATTGCCA
This sequence comes from Urtica dioica subsp. dioica, assembly GCF_054948205.1. NCBI lineage: Eukaryota > Viridiplantae > Streptophyta > Magnoliopsida > Rosales > Urticaceae > Urtica > Urtica dioica. Next base: position 11,676,905 of record NC_142756.1, read on the forward strand.
TCCAATTTAATAGTTTAACTCTAAGTGAAACTTGAATAGAACAGAATCTTTACATTGAGTATTTTGCTCACATCTTTTAAACAATGAGAACATAAGTGTAACAATCCCGTAAATATTGATTCTTTATGCTGCCATTTTATCCATATAATTTATGGAAAAAGGATATTAAATGCCTCTTATTTTATAAATGAAGCATGCTCTTTTTTTTTTTTTTTGCATGATGACTACGAACAATTCATTAAAACTCGGTCATAGATTAATCCGATCGGTTAATTACAAAGGAAAATTAAAATGATAATAATATAACTTTACATTGTTATTTACTCAAAACATTTCAATCGGTAGTTTAATAATGTATAATATTTTGTTGTACGAATGAACTACTCCGTGAAAATCATTTATTTATAACCCAAAAAAAAAAAAAAAAAAAAACTTGCACTGAAAATCTATTGGCAGTTACATTCAAGAAAAGCTAACTAGCACTAAAAATTTACAAATTAGCCCCACTTGAGATTTTTTTTTTCAAATTGGCCCCCCTGATTTTTTTTTTCAAATTTGCCCCCTGATAAGTTTTTCTAGATCCGTCACTGAATACACGTGTCATTTTGTATGTAAAACTAGCTAGTCGAGGGGACGAGTGAGGTTGACGAGGGCAAAACAGGGATTCCAGTGGGCGTCCCGGTAGAACCAGACCTGAACGACGTCGTTTAGCTTGATGCCGTTGGCTTTGACAATTGCGGACCAAGTTTTGTTGAAAACGTAGTTGCTTGAGTGATTCATGTCCCACTTCTTGAACGTGATCTCCGATTCCGACAGCCGAGGATCGAGCAAGCTCACTCTCAGTCCCGGGATTCTGTTCCCCTCCTTTCTTGAAACGCCGTTCTTCTCGCCGTTGCTCAGAAACTCGGACTCGTTCATCTGATTGATCGGCATCAACAGACGGTTCTGATCCTTGTCGATGTCGCTCTTCTTGATCGTCTTCTGCAATATCAGCCTCACCGATTTGTTCTCGGTGCCGATTTTGCCCCTCATCCTCGCAGGCATGTCCGGCGGCGGCTCCGGGCCCTCCTTGAACGTCCTCGCCTCGCCTTCTTCTTCCGGAACCTTCTTCGCCGTTGACCGCTTGTTGCGATCGTTGACTCTCTTCTTGCTCGCCTTTAGGTTTACATGATCTTCATCGCTGATCTTTTCGGATTCTTGATCCGATTCTGATTGCGATAACGCGAATGAGAGCGCCGCTGTGTTGAGCCTTCTCTTCATCGCCGATCTCCTCTTCCGGACTGACCATTTGGGTTGTTGATCAGAGACCCTGGTCCTGATGGCTACGATGAACTTCTTCTTGATCTCGTTCTTGAAGGACTCGTTGATTTTTACTCTCTTTAATTTCAAAGATCCCATGTAAGCTAACGTGCAGAGACTAAGCCCTTGTAGTTGTAGGTCTTCCATTGCCATTGAGAGAGAGAGATAGAGAGAGACAGGGAGAGAGAGTAGAGTGATTTGTGTGTGTCTGTAAAATAAGGGAAATGTGATTCGGGGTAATTTATATAGGAAAGTAAAAGCTGACTATGATAGATGGATAGATAAGTAATCTTGAAGCGCCGTTTAAATTCAATTGAAAATTTTAATTTAAAAAGGGTTAGCTGTAGAATTAGTAATATTCTCCCACGTGGCGCCGCTTTACTTTCTTCACTCGATACGTCTCTCAGGAGTACGATCGTTTGAGTCGAGTTTCGTAGGACGTGGGATGTGAGAATATGAATTCTCGAAATTAGCGTTTCTTGGTTGTATTTGGTTTATGAAGTTCAGCTCCAGATTAGTTTGACCTTATTGTTGCTACCAATTTGACTTCTCATTAATCAGCGGCTGATGATGAATGTTTGGCCATTGATTACGATGATGATAAAGCAGTTTGCGGTTGTGCTTCTTTTATTTATTTATTTATTTTTTTTTTGCATGGCGGGAATATTAAAGACATGCCAATTTCAGCCTTCGCAATTGACACTGAATAATATGACTTAATTAAAATTAGCTAATATTAATCAAGATATTCAACAAATCTATCCACATATCTAAATAATAATTATAAATAACAAAATAAAAAGTCGATGGTGGTTAATGGTTCATTTCAAAACAATCTAAACCTTGGCTACTGAATATTTTTGACCGATTTACTTACGATTGATAAATGTATGTAAACGTCCATCCAATAGAAATTGTCGCTGTGAATAATTCAATATTTTTTTTTAGATAAAATTAAAATGTTGACAAATCTTCGTATATACGATTTTTACTTTTTACTTAATTAAAAAATGTAATCTATGTTTGGAATTTTGGAAGCGATTCTAATAAATGTAATATAAATATGAAATGTTAGTTTGAAGTTTGAGCAATGACCTCATTTTTTTTATAGCCCCTTCCCTCAATTTAAAATGTTTGTTAATAATAAACTTCAAATATGATAGACCGTATTTTTATCATTCATTAAAATGGTTAATGTTAAATAGAGTAGTGTTGAATTGTATTACGTGTATTAGTTGTGCTGACGTGGACGAATAAGAAGCTCAGTATATAAGCTTCAATTGTACGAATGAAACTTTGCGAGGGAATCAAATTCATTTTGAATTAGCCAAACAGATTTCAGCGTCTCTTCTCTTCTCTCTCTCTCTCTCTCTTCTGTGTTTGAATCTTTTCATGGTATCAGAGCCAAGGCTCTCGAAACCCTAGATCTCCTCCAATGGCGACTCCAAGCTACTCCAGCACCTCCAATGGAAGCTCTACAATGCTTCAGAGTGCTCCTACCTTTGCTTCACATCTGAATCCTCTGTCTCTGCGTCTTGATCGAAACAACTATGTGTTGTGGAGATCTCAAGTCATTCCTACAGTTCGAGCTCACGGCTTTGACGGAATTCTGCTCGGAACAGTCGAAGCACCACCGGAGTTTATTCAATCTACTGCAGATTCCACTCAACCAGCTGTGCAGCAAACAAATCCAGAGTTCCTCAATTGGATCCGATATGACCAGTTTCTCATGAGCCGGTTATTCGCCTCTATGCATGAACAGGTGTTCGAGCTCTGCTGAGGTTTGGAGAGTAATCGAAAAGCTGAACTCGACCACGTCAAAGGCTAGGCTTCTTCAGATCAGGTTGCTTCTACAGACAACGAAGAAAGCGAACTTGACGATCGACGAATACATTCTGAAGATGAAGAGCTTGGCGGATAATCATAACACATCAGGTGCTGTAATCACTGATGATGAACTGATCTTGTACATACTTGGAGGACTAGGTCAAGAGTATGAATCAGTTGTTGTGAATCTCACTATGCGCCAGGGTGAGCTGAATCTGCAAGAGGTTCAGTTCATGCTTCAATCTCATGAAATGAGACTTGATGCTCTCAATACACAAGGTCAAATGTCTGCCAATCTGACCTACAACAATTCGAATCGAGGAAATTCGAATCGTGGAGGATCGAATAGAGGTGGTTTCAATTGAGGAGGATCGAACAGAGGAGGCTTCAATCGAGGACGCGGTGGTCGCAGTGGTGGCGGTGGCCGTGGAAGACCTCAGTGCCAACTCTGTGGTCGCATTGGTCACGTGGCGGTGAAGTGCTGGCATAGGTTTGACCAGAATTTCCATGGAAGCGAGGACAACACTCAGCAGCAGTCTCAGGCGTTTCAAAGTGTCCTCCAGGGAACTGAGACAATGTCTCAGAGCCAATGTGATCACTCAGGCGGCTACTCTGAAGAAGCATGGTTCAATCCATCAGTGTCAGAGAATCAGTCAGCAGCTGCAACACCTCGGGTCAACTATGCAGCCAACTCTGCATCCTCTTATCTTCCTGGCAATCCAGAACCAGCGTGGTATCTTGATAGTGGCACCACGAACCATGTCACCTCGCAACTAGACAATCTGTCAGTGCAATCAAGCTACAAAGGCAAAGGAAAGCTTGCCGTAGGTAACGGATCACTTCTCTCAATCTCTCATATTGGTGATTCAATTTTGCATATACCTGCCACTCAGAGTAACCTTAAGTTGAATAAGATCCTACATGTGCCTAGAATAACCAAAAACCTGCTGTCTATCTCAAAGTTCACTCGTGATAATAACGTGGTCATTGAATTTCATAGTGAATCGAGTCTGATCAAGGATAAGAGCACTGGACGAGTTCTAGCCACCGGTGTCTTAAAGCATGGTCTCTATCAACTTCATTTGCCTTCAATCAAGCCTGTGTCAATTCCATCCTCAAAGTCTCATTCCTCAGTCAATGTTGTATGTAATAGGAATAAAACTGTACCTGTAGTATCCAGTGTCAGGAAAACTGCTGTACCTGTAGAAGTATGTACTGCTCATAATTCAGTGTCTGTCTAACATAATCGTCTTGGTCATCCCTGCTCAAATGTACTCAAACATGTAACTTCTTTAAGCACAAAGTAAATAAAAAGTATGTCGTTCTGTTCAGCTTGTGCTTGTGGAAAAATGCATCAAAATCCTTTCCCAAAATCAATCACAAAAACTGAAAAACCTTTTGAAATTGTGCACTCTGACTTATGGGGACCCTCTCCAACTGTGTCTCGTGATGGTTTTAGGTATTATGTTCTGTTTGTTGATGATTTCTCTCGGTTCACATGGATATTCCCACTGAAATTAAAATCTGATACCTTAAACACATTCAAACATTTCTGTACATTTGTTGAAAGGCAATTTGAGTCCAAAATCAAAACACTACATTCTGATTTTGGGGGGGGGGGGGGGTTGAGTATAGGGCCTTAGTTCCATTTCTCAAGGACTCAGGCATTAAACACATTTTGTCTTGTCCTCACATACATCAACAAAATGGGATTTCTGAGCGCAAACATAGACATGTAGTTGAAACATGTTTGACATTACTTCCTAGAGAAAATTACCATTTCATTTATGGTGGGACTCGTTTAGCACTGTTGTCTCCCTCATGAACGTTCTACCAACCCATGTATTGTCAAACAAATCACCTCATTTCACACTGTTTCATACACAACCTATCCTGTCCAACCTAAAAACGTTTCGATGTGCTTGCTATCCATTTCTTAGACCATACAATGCTCATAAGGTTCAGTTTCACTCAGAGAAGTGTGTATACCTTGGTCCAAGTCCAATGCACAAAGGACATAGGTGTCTAAGTTCATCTGGTAGAGTGTATGTTGTTAGGGATGCAAAATTTGATGAACAAGATTTTCCTTATCCAACTGTGACGACCCGACTTTTCGGACCGTCATACTAAGCTTAATTCTTTTACTTAAAAAAAAAGTGGATAATTTTTTTTTTTAAATTTCATTTCGTTTACTTATAAAAATTTAGACTTTGAAATAAAACAACTTTGAATATAACCAACACTTGAAATCTTACAAAATATTTAATGAAGATAAGAAAATTACTTAATTCGGAATTCCAAACTAAAGTAGATGGTTGGAAAATTCAACGGAAATAAAACCATAAAAATTTAATTTCAGTTTTGCAAAACTAATTAAACTTGGAAAGTATCTTAAGCATAAAAAATCTCAAACCGAATTTTTAGAAAATTGCATAGCGGAAGTCTTTTAAATAAGCGAGCGGAACCACAACCCAACCCCTTAGCCATCGAACGCCGCTGATCCACCCTCCTCACTTGTTCATCTGTTGCTTACCTACAATACGGACGAATATACATAATATGAGCTAACGCTCAGCGAGAATAACTATGACTCACAAAAAGATGAGTAATGCGATGCATGATCCGGTTATTAGTGTTTTAAACTCTAAAAGTGTCATGGTCTTTCGTATCATAAGTCTTATCATATTTTATTCGGGGTGCCCCTAGAGTAGTCGTACCAATTTCAGTGTACACTTTGGAAACGAACTACGGGGTTGCGACCTCCCATAGTTCGCACCATCTAATAAACATATCATATGAGAAAACTCTCTTTATGAGCCCGTAGGTCGGCTCGAGAGAATTCTCTTAATACCTCCGTAGCTCGAGGCGGTACGACTCTCTTACTTATCTTATCACTTGATTATTTGCGTTACATACAAAGATGACATATGACATAAACATAATGAAACGTGCTAATAAATAGAACATGTTATGCCAAAATTGTACTAAACTCATACATAAACTCATCATAACAAGACATAACATAATAATCACAATTCGCTCAATAACATATACACGCACATAAGAATTATCACACAATCAAACATATAACACATATCAACCAATTCAGATCACACACTCATCGTAATTAATTTTCAACTAATCCGTATTGTAGTGAGATTATTCTCACCTTATTGAGTCGGGGAAAAGATCTTAGACTCTCGAACGATTGGAAAAGCTATGCGGCTCGAAACCTATTCGAACGGATAGGAAAATAGGTTTTAATAATCACTTTTGGACGTACTAAAGTTTCTGGAAAATCACAGAGACGGGACTCGAAAGTAAAAAGACAAAAATACCCTTTGCCCTAGGGTTTCGGCAAAACAAACATTTTAGAGAAAAATTCTGGAAAACTTCCAGAGAATAGGAAATAAAAGTTTAAACATTTTATTTTTCAGTGGCAGTACCAAAATCTGACTCCAACATGACGAAAACTAATTTAAACATATATTGTCTAAAAATTGGGTTTTAGAGAAAACAGGACAGATCTGAGCGCTGTTAAAATAAATACTAACAAAAATACTTCCGGTTACAAAAAACTCCTAATGATTTTTATATACAACAATAACAAACATATGTGTCTCGTATAAAAATTTCATGCCAAAATACGGTATGCAAGTATTTTTTAAAAAATATAAAACCTCGCTGTTTGAAACAGGAATAAAGCTTCGTGCAATAATTTTAATTTATTTTTAGAAATTAAGTCGTTAATCCAAAAATTACAAGATTTTTAGGACATACTAAAAACTTGTGGAATATTCTGGTATAAAAATTCCAAATCACCATTCCTTTGTTAGTTATTTTATTTTAAATCAAAACCTTGTTGTTTGAAACAGAAAACAAAAATTATGCGCGCTGATCATAATTGAATTTTAGAAACAAAATGGTTTGTCCAAAAATTATGAAATTTAATATACATATTATAAACATCTTGATTATTTCGGTATAAAAAAAATCAGACTAAAATAATATGCGTAGCTAATAATGATTCATATGTTTTCTTACTGCCTAAAATTTGACAAATACAACACGGTTAAGACTATATATATATATTTTTTTTCTTCATAAATATATCATACATAACAAAAATATGAACACCATAAGAGAGACCAGCAAAAATCTGACAATACCTTGAGGAAAACGTGAAAGACTGCTCTTAATTCTTCTTAGAACCACAAATTAGGCGATATTAAGTGTTTGGGTTATTAGGGTTTGTCTTTACTGATAGGGAAATGTATATAGGGGAGATAGAGAGATTCTACGAGAGAGGGAGGGAGAGGATTTTTGAAAGAAAAAGAAACTACTTTTGATTCATTTTTTTTTTTTTTGAAAAGGTTGTAGCAAAGGCCTAAATAAAATCGGTAGAAAAGGAATACTAATTGCTTCCTTAATACATAGAATCTATTAGCTTTAATTGTAAAAAAAAAAAAAAAAAACATAAAAGTCAACTTTTGCTGCTAGGAGCATTCTCTATCCGTAATACCTATATGCATATATATACATTTCATATACACACAAATATTAAAGTGGTAAGTCTACACAAATATACCCATGTATATAAAAAAAATTAAGACATAAATGTATATATTTCCTCCTTCTTTTCGTCGGTTACAGTAATTGCAAAGTATCCCACATTTAAAAAAAAGAAACTTAAATATATATATATATATATATATATATATATATATATATATACACATATATATTATCTCTTAGCTAATTTTTTTTCTTTACCGCTTATATATATATATATATATATACTTAGAAAGTATGTTCTAATGGTAATATAAAACAGCCAAACGTGTATGAAGACCTATATAATATCATCATACATATTTAATATATAACTATATACATATATACCCATAACGATCTTTCATATATATATATATACAGATGTATATATATACACCTTAAAAATTCAATAATTGTTTTTTTTATATTTCCCGACCTAAAAAAATAGCTCATATCAATCAACAGCGGAACAAGCTAAAGCATATATAGCAGTAGCACATAATAAACAACTCATAAATAAAATTCACATACACCAAATTTTAAATTCTGAAATGGCTAAGTTTCGGGGTTTCACAATCTCCCCTACTTATTAGAATTTTCGTCCCGAAAATTAACAAGAAGAAAACGTGAAAAAATTTTACTTGAACATATTATACTTCTAAGAAAAGGTCGGGATAACGCAATCTCATATCATCCTCGCGCTCCCAAGTGGCGTCTTCGATTTTATGATTCCACCAAAGTACCTTGACTAACGGAATCACCTTGTTCCTTAGGATCTTTTCTTCATGATCAAGAATTTTTACTTGCTTCTCTTCATACGTCAAGTCTTCGTGTACTTCGATAGGCTCTTGGATTAGCTCATGATTTGGATGGGACATGTACTTTTTAAGCATCGAGAAGTGAAACACATTGTGCACCGATGCTAACTCGGGTTTCAAAGCTAGACGGTAGGCTACATTTCCAATTCTTTCTATGATTTCGAAAGGTCCAATGTACCTCGAGCTCAATTTTCCCTTCTTGCTGAAACTCATCACCCCCTTGAGAGGTGCTACCTTCAAGAACACGAAGTCTCCTACTTGAAATTCCAGTGGTCGCCTCCTCTTGTCAGCGTAGCTCTTCTGTCGGCTTTGTGCAGTTCTCATTCGATCTCGTATCTTCTTGATGGCTTCAGTGGTGTCTCGAATAAAAATATGTCTTCTCGAGGCTATTTTCTCCGGATTCGAACCAGTGAATCGGAGATCGACACTTTCTACCATAAAGAGCTTCATATGGGGCAACGCCGATTGAAGCTTGGTAGCTATTGTTGTATGAGAATTCAATAAGTGGCAGCCTCTTATTCCAACTCCCACTAAAATCCATGACACATGCTCATAGCATATCCTCTAAGGTCTGAATAGTCCTTTCGGATTGACCATCCGTCTGGGTGAAAAGCGGTACTGAACTTCAATTGCGACCCCATCGACTTTTGCACACACCTTCAGAAGTTAGAAGTGAAACGACCGTCACGATCTGAGATGATGGATAAAGGAACGCCATGCAGTCTCACTACGTTATTAACGTATAGTTCAGCCAACTTCTCCACGGAGTACGTGACTTTTATCGGCATGAATCTGGCGGATTTGGTCAGATGATCCACCAATACCCATATAGCATCATAGCCCTCAATTGTCTTAGGTAAACAAACCACAAAATCCATTGTGATTTGTTCCCATTTCCATTCAGGAACCTCGATTGGTTGTTATTCTCCAGCTGGTCGTTTATGTTCGGCCTTCACTTTTTGGCAGGTAAGACATTTACTGACGAACTTTGCAACGTCGCCCTTCATTCCGTTCCACCAGAAGTGATCTCGGAGGCCTTGATACATCTTCGTGGAGCCTGGGTGAACTGAAATGGAGTCTCATGTGCTTTGGTCAAAATCTGTCTTCGTAACTCATTTTCGTTGGGTACACAGATCCTTCCATCGAAAAAGAGTACATCATTCTCTGCGAGAGAAAATTTTGACTCCTGACCTTGCAGTGCATTGTCCTTCAGCCTTGATATCTCAGGATCACGTCCTTGCGCTTCTTTGATTCTCTCAAAAAGATCTGATTGTAAGGTCATGTTGGCTAATCCCCGGGTGACAATTTCAACCTCCAAGTTGTTGATTTCGTCAATGAGTTGAGGAGATAATGCATGCATCATCGATAGTCGAGCCTCATCTTTCCTACTTAACGCATCAGCTACCACGTTCGCCTTTCCGGGATGGTAATGGATACCACAATCGTAATCCTTAACCAATTCTAGCCACCTTCTTTGTCTCATGTTCAACTCTTTCTGAGTAAAAATGTACTTTAAACTCTTATGATCGGTGAATATCTCGCATCGAACTCCATACAAGTAGTGTCTCCAGATCTTGAGAGCAAAAACCACTGCCGCTAATTCCAAATCATGAGTAGGATAATTCCTCTCGTGATTCTTGAGTTGTCGTGACGTATAAGCCACTACTCTGCCATTTTGCATTAACACTGCACCAAGACCTGTTTTTGATGCATCACTGTAGATAGACAAAGGTTCTCCACTTTCAGGGACTATGAGGATTGGCGCGGTGGTGAGTCTTCTCTTCAACTCGCGGAAACTTTCTTCACACTTCTCGGTCCACTCGTACTTCTTATCTTTCTTGGTGAAGGCGGTGAGTGGAACAGCTAACGTAGAAAATCCTTCCACAAATCTTCTATAGTACCCTGCTAGACCGAGAAAACTCCTTATCTCTGTCACACTTCGAGGTTGCTTCCAATCATTCACGGATTCTATCTTAGCAGGATCGACGGAGATTTCATCTTTAGAAACCACGTGTCCGAGAAAATGCACTTTATCCAACCAAAATTCACACTTCGAGAATTTGGCATACAGCTGATGTTGTCTCAGCGTCTGGAGTGCGACTCGTAAGTGACCCTCATGGTCTTCGACGCTCTTGGAGTAAATCAGTATGTCATCGATGAAGACGATAACAAACTTATCCAAGACGTCGCTAAAGATCCTATTCATCATATCCATGAATGCTTCTAGAGCGTTAGTGAGTCCAAAATGCATGACAGTGAATTCGAAATGACCATAGCGGGTGCGAAAAGCTGTCTTCGGAATATCGTCATCCTTGACCCGTAATTGATGGTAGCCATATCGCAAGTCTATCTTCGAGAATACCTTCGCCCCCTTGAGTTGGTCAAACAAGTCATCAATCCTTGGAAGATGATACTTGTTCTTGACTGTTACCTTATTTAACTCTCGGTAGTCAATACACATGCGGAAAGACCCATCCTTCTTTTTGACAAATAGAACGGGTGCTCCCCAAGGTGAATAACTAGGACGAATAAAACCCTTATCTAACAATTCTTGAAGTTGAGATTGTAACTCTTTGAGCTCGGCAGGGGCCATACGATATGGTGCTTTGGAAATTGGACCTGTTCCAGGTAGCAACTCGATTGTGAAAGAAATCTCACGTTCGGGCGCTAAACCAGGGAGATCTTCAGGAAAAACGTCAACATATTCCCTCACCACTAGCACATCTTGTGGTTTTGTTTCGACCTTCATCGTCTTGTCTACCACCGACGCTAGGTATCCATGACACCCTTTACTCATCAATCTCTTAGCTTGCAATGCTGACACCATCATATTTGGTTTCTTGAGTGGTCTTCCTACAAAGGTGAACCTCTTCCCCGTCACCGGTTTGAAGGTTACTCTTTTTCGCCGACAATCGATTACTGCATTATTCTCCACCAAGAAGTCCATACTCAAGATGGCATCAAAGTCTTACATTTCTAAGACAATGAAGTCACTCTTTAGCTCTTGTCCACTTATAATTATTGATACCTCTTTGAGACAATATTCCGATAATAACATATCGCCAGACGATAATGCCATCCTAAAAACCTTCTTAGTTTTCACTACACTATCGCCTAAACTCCTAGCCAGTTCTAACGAAATAAAGCAATGCGTAGCACCATAGTTAAACAATTCTAAAGCGTCAAAATGAGCTATAGGAAGCTGACCTGCTACGACATTTGAAGTGATGGCTAGAGCATCGGCGTTGCTATAAGCGTAGATGTGAGCTTGTTGTGGTGGTGGCATTTGGGTGGTTAGAGATGCTTCCAAACGACCCAATGAGATTTGTGGCTCTTCGGTGCAACTGGTATATATGTAGTTGAGTCGTCAATTCTAATTGTGCTACTGATACTATCCATTATGAGAGAGAAAAAAAAATTGGTTTCGGACAATCTCTGAGGAAGTCTCCAGGTTGACCATACTAGAAGCAGGTCATGGTTCCCTTCTGGCACTCTCCATGATGCATCTTTCCATAATATCTGCATACAAGAAAAACAAAAATCTTTCCCTCCATCTTGACCTTGATGTCGGTGTTACTCTCATTTTTGAGATGGCCTCTTTTCTTTCCATTCTCATATCCATGGGGTTGCGCCCTGAAGTCGTGATTGTTGCAGTTAGGTTTGTGGTTACTTGGTCGATTTGGCATTTTATTGGTGTTGGGACCCTTGTTTTGACTTTTCTCCTCTTTTCGAGCCTTGTAAAACTGAGTTTCCTTCATCCTTTACTTGGATCATGTGGTATTCGGTACTCATAGGGTTTGATAAAATATAAGATGGTGGAAGATGGGTTACTTCCCTTTAACAAAGGATTTATCCGAATCAGCTCAAAACACCCTCATCCTTTTGCATCTTCTTCCCTTGGTGTATTTTGTTCCCCGATTCCTATATCTTAGTTTCTTGAGCTTTGAACCGATTGAGTGAAGTGGTGTTTGGAACCACTAGCTTTGGTCAAGCTATCAAGGCATGAAACTAAGATAGTGCTCTTAGTAATCCTTTAGAAGTACTAGCTCAACTGAGCTCACACTATTGGTATTTCTATTTACACTAAATATATATATATATATTCTTCACATATTGCCGTAGAAGATTTCATTTGAACATGAAATAAGACATAATCAATAACGTAAGATGGCATCTTGTAAGCCATTGAAAAAATTCGTAAAAAAAAAGTATAAATACAATCGGAAAGAACGTAATAACATCTTATACATAAGGAAAAAAAAGAGTGGAGTTTTGTTTGGTAAGGACCACGATCCAATCATCCATAAAATGGACAAGTCTTTAGTTGTCAATAAAATAACGAAAACATCTTGACCTCTAGATCTTCCGTAAACTTGACTACTAATTTCAATTCAATAATAAAACAAATTTGTAACTAAAACATATTAAACTTACTTGAGTAGGGGGGATAGCCGTGCGATCGAATAGCGAAGGGGGGTCGTAGGTTCGTTGCTCTGATACCAACTGTGACGACCCGACTTTTCGGACCGTCATACTAAGCTTAATTCTTTTACTTAAAAAAAAAAGTGGATAATTTTTTTTTTTAAATTTCATTTCGTTTACTTATAAAAATTTAGACTTTGAAATAAAACAACTTTGAATATAACCAACACTTGAAATCTTACAAAATATTTAATGAAGATAAGAAAATTACTTAATTCGGAATTCCAAACTAAAGTAGATGGTTGGAAAATTCAACGGAAATAAAACCATAAAAATTTAATTTCAGTTTTGCAAAACTAATTAAACTTGGAAAGTATCTTAAGCATAAAAAATCTCAAACCGAATTTTTAGAAAATTGCATAGCGGAAGTCTTTTAAATAAGCGAGCGGAACCACAACCCAACCCCTTAGCCATCGAACGCCGCTGATCCACCCTCCTCACTTGTTCATCTGTTGCTTACCTACAATACGGACGAATATACATAATATGAGCTAACGCTCAGCGAGAATAACTATGACTCACAAAAAGATGAGTAATGCGATGCATGATCCGGTTATTAGTGTTTTAAACTCTAAAAGTGTCATGGTCTTTCGTATCATAAGTCTTATCATATTTTATTCGGGGTGCCCCTAGAGTAGTCGTACCAATTTCAGTGTACACTTTGGAAACGAACTACGGGGTTGCGACCTCCCATAGTTCGCACCATCTAATAAACATATCATATGAGAAAACTCTCTTTATGAGCCCGTAGGTCGGCTCGAGAGAATTCTCTTAATACCTCCGTAGCTCGAGGCGGTACGACTCTCTTACTTATCTTATCACTTGATTATTTGCGTTACATACAAAGATGACATATGACATAAACATAATGAAACGTGCTAATAAATAGAACATGTTATGCCAAAATTGTACTAAACTCATACATAAACTCATCATAACAAGACATAACATAATAATCACAATTCGCTCAATAACATATACACGCACATAAGAATTATCACACAATCAAACATATAACACATATCAACCAATTCAGATCACACACTCATCGTAATTAATTTTCAACTAATCCGTATTGTAGTGAGATTATTCTCACCTTATTGAGTCGGGGAAAAGATCTTAGACTCTCGAACGATTGGAAAAGCTATGCGGCTCGAAACCTATTCGAACGGATAGGAAAATAGGTTTTAATAATCACTTTTGGACGTACTAAAGTTTCTGGAAAATCACAGAGACGGGACTCGAAAGTAAAAAGACAAAAATACCCTTTGCCCTAGGGTTTCGGCAAAACAAACATTTTAGAGAAAAATTCTGGAAAACTTCCAGAGAATAGGAAATAAAAGTTTAAACATTTTATTTTTCAGTGGCAGTACCAAAATCTGACTCCAACATGACGAAAACTAATTTAAACATATATTGTCTAAAAATTGGGTTTTAGAGAAAACAGGACAGATCTGAGCGCTGTTAAAATAAATACTAACAAAAATACTTCCGGTTACAAAAAACTCCTAATGATTTTTATATACAACAATAACAAACATATGTGTCTCGTATAAAAATTTCATGCCAAAATACGGTATGCAAGTATTTTTTAAAAAATATAAAACCTCGCTGTTTGAAACAGGAATAAAGCTTCGTGCAATAATTTTAATTTATTTTTAGAAATTAAGTCGTTAATCCAAAAATTACAAGATTTTTAGGACATACTAAAAACTTGTGGAATATTCTGGTATAAAAATTCCAAATCACCATTCCTTTGTTAGTTATTTTATTTTAAATCAAAACCTTGTTGTTTGAAACAGAAAACAAAAATTATGCGCGCTGATCATAATTGAATTTTAGAAACAAAATGGTTTGTCCAAAAATTATGAAATTTAATATACATATTATAAACATCTTGATTATTTCGGTATAAAAAAAATCAGACTAAAATAATATGCGTAGCTAATAATGATTCATATGTTTTCTTACTGCCTAAAATTTGACAAATACAACACGGTTAAGACTATATATATATATTTTTTTTCTTCATAAATATATCATACATAACAAAAATATGAACACCATAAGAGAGACCAGCAAAAATCTGACAATACCTTGAGGAAAACGTGAAAGACTGCTCTTAATTCTTCTTAGAACCACAAATTAGGCGATATTAAGTGTTTGGGTTATTAGGGTTTGTCTTTACTGATAGGGAAATGTATATAGGGGAGATAGAGAGATTCTACGAGAGAGGGAGGGAGAGGATTTTTGAAAGAAAAAGAAACTACTTTTGATTCATTTTTTTTTTTTTTGAAAAGGTTGTAGCAAAGGCCTAAATAAAATCGGTAGAAAAGGAATACTAATTGCTTCCTTAATACATAGAATCTATTAGCTTTAATTGTAAAAAAAAAAAAAAAAACATAAAAGTCAACTTTTGCTGCTAGGAGCATTCTCTATCCGTAATACCTATATGCATATATATACATTTCATATACACACAAATATTAAAGTGGTAAGTCTACACAAATATACCCATGTATATAAAAAAAATTAAGACATAAATGTATATATTTCCTCCTTCTTTTCGTCGGTTACAGTAATTGCAAAGTATCCCACATTTAAAAAAAAGAAACTTAAATGTATATATATATATATATATATATATATATATATATATACACATATATATTATCTCTTAGCTAATTTTTTTTCTTTACCGCTTATATATATATATATATATATATATATATATATATATATATACTTAGAAAGTATGTTCTAATGGTAATATAAAACAGCCAAACGTGTATGAAGACCTATATAATATCATCATACATATTTAATATATAACTATATACATATATACCCATAACGATCTTTCATATATATATATATATATATATAACTTATATTATATATATATATACAGATGTATATATATACACCTTAAAAATTCAATAATTGTTTTTTTTATATTTCCCGACCTAAAAAAATAGCTCATATCAATCAACAGCGGAACAAGCTAAAGCATATATAGCAGTAGCACATAATAAACAACTCATAAATAAAATTCACATACACCAAATTTTAAATTCTGAAATGGCTAAGTTTCGGGGTTTCACACCAACTCTCTTTAACAAAAACTCTTCTTCTCTGACAGTCCAGCCAACAACCTCGTGGTTAATTCCTGAACCAGTTCCATCTTTTTCCAGTTCTAGTCCATGCTGCTCTGAGTCCCCAAGTCCTTCAGTCCATACACAAAGTCGTCAATCTTCAGTCCCTGGTCCAGCTGTTTCTCAGTCAGTCCCTGGTCCAACGGTTTCTCAGGCTATTGTTCCATGTGTCCCTGCCACTCCACTCCCAGTTTCACAGCTAGACTTGAACTCCCATGCTGAATTCCCTGTGTTGCCTACATGTCAAGCCAGTGAACCACAAAACACCCATCACATGGTCACTAGATCCAAACTAGGGGTGTTCAAACCACGTGTTTTTCTTGCCGATTTTTTCACTCCAGATGTCCCCCTAGAACCACAAACAGCCACTGAAGCCCTCTCCAAACCTGAGTGGCTCAATGCAATGAATCGCGAATTTGAGGCATTGTTGAGGAATGAGACGTGGGAACTAGTGCCATTTTCCCCTGATATGAATATTATCAGTACCAAGTGGGTGTTTCGTAACAAGTTTTGCAGTGATGGCTCATTGGACAAGCATAAAGCTCGGCTGGTGGCGCGTGGCTTTCAACAGACACTACAACAAATCTCACCATTACCGACGATTTTTTTCGTCGCTAATAACCCCATAATCGTCGCTAAATCTCTTTAGCGACGATTTTTATCGTCGCTAAATGTCCGTGCCTAAATATATTTAGCGACGAATTAATCGTCGCTAAACATTTACCGACGATATTAGCGACGATTTTGTCGTCCCTAAATGTTTAAACGAGATTTTTTTTAATTCTTTAGCGACGACTTAATCGTCGCTAATTCCCGCGGGTGAATTTCGCGCGCGAATTAGCGACGATTAAGTCGTCGCTAATACGTTAATTTTTTAATAATTAGCGACGACTTTGTCGTCGCTAATTACAAACTTTTTTTTCGATTTCTAAAATTATTAATTTTTATCGTCGTTAATTATTTATTTTTTATTTTGTTTTTCGTTTATGAAATTCTAACATTAAAAATCAAATAAAAATCAAATTATATTATCGAAATGAACTTATATATAAAATACGGTTACGATTTCGATTATCGACAAATATGCAAATAAAAATCTACTATATACAAAATATGTAATAAAACACTAGTCGCGACCTTTGCTTCGTCGTCCCGCCACTCGTTTTCCCCCGCCTCGACGTGAAACGCTCTTCTGCTGGCGCTGAAACTCTGCATGGTACGGCACAAAATCCTTGTCAAGACAAGTCACACAACCAAACACGAATCAAACTATAACTTGTCACAAAATCCTTAGACTTGTCATAAAAATTTCTAGACTTGTCATTAAAATTTTCTAACTCGTCATAAAATTTAAATTTCAACTTCAAGATTAACTAGCAAAAAGCCGAGCCCGAACAAAAAAAAAATCAATCTCAAATCATTATTCATTGATTTCAAAACTCAACTGTCAAATCCATTTTCAAATTAATTCCTAATCCAATCACAACTTCAAAAATCGAACGCGAAACGGAATAATCACATTTCATCAATCTCATCAAAATCACAAACAAGCGAATCCTCATCAAAATCACCAAAATAAATAACCCGAGGCTCAGAATCACAAAACGCAATCGGTCAAGACAAGTCCTCGGCCAAAAATAACAACACGGCTAACTCAAATCCTCGGCCAAGATAACACATGGCAAAAACGAGCACTCGGCCAAGACAACAAACAAGTCTCAATAATTCGAAATTCACAACAATCATCACAGCCTCATAATCAACAGATTTTAAATAGCATTCCAAACAAAACCTAAAAATAAATTTATAACTAATATATAACTAAAGTTATATATATAAATAACTAATATATATATAACTACTATATTAATTCTATAACTAACTAATATATATATATATATATATATATATATATATAAAGTTTTAAAAAAAAAAAAAAAACTTACCGATCCACGGTCAGAGGGAGAGCGCGCTGCCAGAGAGAAGGGGAAGCGGCCAAGGACGGCATCGGCGGGGAAGCGGCTACGGCGTCGGCGGCGGAGCGGCGGAGTAGTGGCGGAGCGCGGCGGAGGAGCTGCAATCGGAGAGAGAGAGGTAAGGAGAGAGCTGTGAGGAGAGAGAGAGAGAAATGAGGAGAGAGAGAGACATACCGGAGAGGAAGACTTCGGCGTCGACGGCGTCGGCGGCACACGGCGGAGGAGGGCGCACGGCGGACGAACGGCGGGAGAGGCGAAACTGAGAGAAAACTCGATTTAGGTCAAGGAAAAACGAAATGGGGAAACTGATTCGCGATCTGGTATTTAAAGACATTTAGCGACGATTAACTCGTCGCTAAATGATTAATATTCGTCGCTAAATCATTTCGTTGTAATTAAATGTGAGAGATTTTTCCCTCTTTAAAATTCGTCAAAATTCAAAAACATTTAGCAACGATTAAATCGTCGCTAAATGATTAAAATTCGTCGCTAAATCATTTCGTTGTAATTAAATGTGAGGGATTTTTCCCTCTTTAAAATTCGTCAAAATTCAAAAACATTTAGCAACGATTAAATCGTCGCTAAATGATTACAATTCGTCGCTAAATCATTTCGTTGTAATTTAATGTGAGGGATTTTTCCCTCTTTAAAATTCGTCAAAATTCAAAAACATTTAGCGACGATATTATCGTCGCTAATTGTATAGCGACGACAAAAAAACATTTAGCGACGATATTATCGTCGCTAATTATTTTCCCGGGAACTTAGCGACGACAAAAAAGAATTAGCGACGATAAATTCGTCGCTAATTATCTTTGCCGCCAAACTTTAACATTTTTCGCACCAAAAAATTAGCGACGATAAAATCGTCGCTAAAAGGGTGATTAGCGACGATTTATTAGCGACGATTAAGTCGTCGCTAATAGTTTCGTCGCTAAATGTGGTATTTCTTGTAGTGAGACTGCTGGCATCGATTACTTTGACACGTTCAGTCCAGTGGCCAAGCACTCGACGATTCGTGTCCTGTTCACTCTTGCTATGCAGTATGGTTGGCCTATTCATCAAGTCGATGTCAACAATGCATTCCTCAACGGCACGCTTGATGAGACTGTCTACATGTCTCAGCCACAGGGCTTTGTTGACTCTCGATTTCCTGATCATGTTTGTCACCTCAAGAAGGCTATCTTTGGCCTTAAGCAAGCGCCCAGGGCCTGGTTTGCGAAGCTCAGCTCTGCACTTCTCAGTTTTAGGTTCAAGTGTTCGAGCTCTGACAAGTCCTTGTTTTTTGCTGATGCCGGGAAAGAGCTCATTCTTATTCTGGTATATGTTGACGATATCCTGATCTCAGGGGGTGACAGGGCTAAGATCACGAATATCGTCACCACCTTGAACAGCTGCTTTGCTCTCAAAGACCTAGGACAAGTCAATCTGTTTCTTGGGTTTGAAGCAACCAAAAGAGGAACATGATTTCACCTTACTCAAAGGAAATACACTGCTGATCTTCTAGTGAAGACAAACATGAGCACAGCCAAGCCAAGTCCATCACCAATGTGTCCGAGCAAGAAGTTGTCACTTGAGAGTGGCACGCTGCTTGAAGAGCCTCAGTTGTATCGCAGCACAATTGGAGCACTGCAGTACTTGACGCTGACACGGCCAGACATTGCGTTTCCTGTTAACAAGCTCAGTCAGTTTCTCTAAGCACCAACAACTGAGCACTGGAGTGCGTGCAAGCGAATACTGAGATATCTCAAGGGGACACTAGATAGAGGCTTGGTGTTCAAGCAAAATCCAGTGCTGAACCTGGAGTGCTTCTCAGATGCAGATTATGCAGGGTCGTGTGATGATAGAAGATCAACTACATGCTACTGTGTGTTTCTGAGCAGCTGCTTGATAAACTGGTGTTCCAAGAAACAAAAGGTCGTGTCACGCTCAAGTTGTGAAGCTGAGTACAGGGCAGTTGCTGAAGCCACTTCAGAATTGGTGTGGCTCAAAAGTTTGCTGAGTGAACTTAGTGTCACAAGTAAAGGATCAACAGTGCTGTGGTGTGACAATGTTGGAGCAACGTCACTTGCAGCGAACCCCGTATTCCATGCCAGGACCAAGCACGTGGAGGTTGATGTTCACTTTGTGCGAGAAAAAGTTGCTTCCAAGGAAGTGGAGATTCGCTATGTTCCATCTGCACATAACACAGCTGACATCTTAACCAAAGTGTTGCCAATTCCTCGATTCCAAGAGCTCTGCAACAAGCTCACTGAAGTATGAAGATCAGTGGATTCGAGCCTGTGTGTTCAAGCGTGTTCAAGCTCAACGTTGCTCTTTGTTCAAGACCGAAGTTAAGCTTGAGGGGGTGTGTTAAATAGAGTAGTGTTGAATTGTATTACGTGTATTAGTTGTGCTGACGTGGACGAATAAGAAGCTCAGTATATAAGCTTCAATTGTACGAATGAAACTTTGCGAGGGAATCAAATTCATTTTGAATTAGCCAAACAGATTTCAGCGTCTCTTCTCTTCTCTCTCTCTCTTCTGTGTTTGAATCTTTTCAGTTAAATAGATTTTTAGTTCACAAATTAGTTGTACCAATTAATGTATTTTGAGATTCTACTTCATTTTTACATCAACCAATGATAAAAATGTTAATTACATACAAAATATTGTGCTATAAAACTCTAGAGCACAATACAATTTCAAGGAAATTACTAATCAACATATAATCACTTTTCTAATAGAATAAATTGTTGTAACTAGTCAAATGATTTATTAAAATTAAAGCTTAATTATTCAAATATTAAAGAAATAGTCCAATTCATGCATACTTCTTCATAATATGACGCATGAGTCTTGACTAATTTGGACTACTTTCTTAATTTTTGGATAATTTGGATATAATTTTAACGTAAGGAGTTTAAGTGGGCTACATGACTAACTTCCCCTTCTAATATTTTGATCTCAATATCTCGAAGAATAGTAATCACTTCTAAGGGAATTTTCTCACTCTCTTTCTTCTTTCCCCACAACAGAGCATACATTCCCATGACTATCAACACAGCTCCGAGAACACTGTACAAGAAAAATATATAAATGAGTAATGATGTTCATCAGGCGCTGATGCGTCAACGACACTTATACAAGTGAGTCTAATTACCTGACATCATATCAGGTGGGACCCAATTTTATAATATCGTCACCGCATCAGGCTGGTGAACAATATTTTCCTATTTAAATTGAGATTCTGACAGACCACATATTGGATAAGCTATAATAGTAGATGTGGGAAAATTTGCTTATACAATATTACCTTCCAAAGTGTAGCGCTTCTGCAAGAATGAGCAGTGACATGATAGCAACTATGAGAGTGGACAAGGGTCCGAATGCAGTAACAAAAACAGGACCTTTCTTCCTTAGGACTAGGGTTTGAAGATAAGTAATTACACCAAATATTACAACGCCCTGCACATGTTATGATACAAAGAAAGTATTAATGGTAGCCTAATTTTTTTTTTATATTTTTTTTTTATACTTTTATCAAGTATTGAGATATGATATATATATATATATATATATATATATATATATATATATATATATTAATTGAAGCTTTAGATAATGAGAATTTGTTTAGTATGGGCGACCCTAGATGTTTTAGGAAATTTCCCTAAAACGCTGGTTATATAGAAGTATTAAAAAAAAAAATTCCAAAAGTTGGAAGTTGAAGCGTGTTTGTCACTAATAAATATATTATTGTAAATTTTTATCGATAAAAAAATTGCCAATTAAAATTATTGGCTATTGTTTAAACAAATGTTGGCTAAATAACAATTCAAACGTTTCAATGGGTCTTTTTAGTACATTTTTTCTTGAAAATATTAATAGTTTGTTTTAGGGGATAAAAATGTCCAAAAAAAGGAGAGTGCATATACTAAAATAAAGTGTACGGACCAACGTCTAACTATCTAATCAATTGACCGATAAACCAAGAGAAGCATAAATGAAAACGTAATTCTCACACTATAAAGAGGAGCAAGGAGTGTTATATTCCATGTCAGCTTCCAAGAGGAGGCTTTATGATCCACAATGGCTGCCATGATTGCTGAGAGGAATGTTCCAGCTAAGCATGCAAGTGACGTCAGAGTCATCGGTGCTGGATATGCTTTCACTGTGGCAGTCTGCAATAATTTAATTAACACAGATAGAAAGTCTCAGTCAACGCGTTAATTGTATGTGTAAACTAAATATGATCATTGATCACACCTACCTGTAAGATGAAAAATGCTGATAATGAGATATTTGAAATAAGGAGTGATAGTGCACCCTTTATCCATTTACTGTCAACCGTTAATACGGAAGCACTTGAAGCGGAATGTGAATGGTTAGTGCCATGGATTGGCAGCACAATTACGCCTTTATAAAATGTCATGATTGTTGCACCACCAAATGCTATTACGGTACCCCAAACTTTGGCTTGTGTAATCAATTTCGATATCTCGAACTTTTCCATCCTGTTATTAATTAGCCACCCCAAATATATTCCATCAAATCATGTTTCATTTGGTCCAATAAACTAGAATGTCGTATGTAGCAGAGTTTATTATAGTACATGTGACGGTTTTTTTTTTTTTTAGTCATCCGTTTTAGACGGATTCTTAAATAGCAACTGAAAGATATTTGATGTTATCTTATAAAACTACTCTCAATTTAAATGATAGTACAACTGATTCTAATTTTGATGATTTAATCAACCGCTAAACTAAATTAACTATCATAGTAAACTAAATTAACTCAAATTCAGAATTTTTCATAACTAATTGATAATTGCACTAAAAAATTTAGTATATGAGGTCCAAATGAGTCATATCCATAGCTCTCCCATTTTTAAAGGTGCGACAAAATATTAAAAGAAAAATTAGACGAATTAAGTCATCTCAAATGTTAAAAATGTTATTTGACCAACGTTGTATAATCTTTTAAAAAATACCCAAATTTTCTTCTTTAATGAAGTTTATTATTTTTGCTTTACCAATAATGTATTTTCTGATTTTAAAAAGAATTAAATAAATGTAGACAATTATTACTTAATTTCAGCATTCAAACGTGTATTTAATGATCTTTAATCACTTCATTTTCTAATTAACCCTAATTGTTCCTCATTCATTCTCTCTCATCACCGACGCTCCACAACGTCGTTGCAAATATGCCTCAATCACAACATAATCCTTTTATGCTTACTCTATTTACCTCCGCCTTCACTTTCATCCTCCAATCGTTGGAGCGCGCAGTTGTCGTCTGTGAGCTCGACGAGCACATCCTCACCGGAGAGAAATTAGTCATCGGGAAGTGGGCTCCTGAAGTCTCGCTCCAATCAACGTGTGAGCTCCTCGACGGGAAGGCGCTAGAAAACGTGGAGGGAAAGTCGAGGAGGAGATGATCAAAGAGCTAGAGAGCTAGTCGGCCATCGGCGTTGTTGGTTCTCAAAGTATCAAGGATAGTCCCACATCGACTGTGTATTACGATCCTGGGCTCTTTATAAGGCTTGTGGGTTACTCCTCTAATTACCAAGCTTGGTTTTAGATGGAACCCCACACCTTTAAGATGATATCAGAGCGAGGCCCATTCTCGGTTGTGGGCTACCTGATCGGGCCTATACTTCACGCTTCCAGTGCCTGTGCCAATGTGTGCCTGTGCCTGTGCGCGTGAGGGGGTGTATCAAGGATAGTCCCACATCGACTGAGTATTACGATCCTGGGCTCTTTATAAGGCTTGTGGGTTACTCCTCTAATTACCAAGCTTGGTTTTAGATAGAACCCCACACCTTTATGACGGAGCGATCTACATGGTTTGGGTTTTGCTGAGTTTAGAAGGCGCGAGTGAAAGGATATGGTAAGAGAGAGGTTCTCGGAACGATCTACATGGTTTGGGTTTTGCTGAGTTTAGAAGGCACGAGTGAAAGGGTATGGTAAGAGAGAGAGAGAGAGAGAGAGAGAGAGAGAGAGAGAGAGAGAGAGAGAGAGAGAGAGAGATGCTATAGGACTAGGACTATCTATTGTCTACCTTCCAAGCACAATGGTCGTGTTTTGCAAATTTTATAATAATTATTCTTTATTTTATTTTATTTTTGCTATATAAATCTCTTGATCTGCATTTTTGCAAGTGCTAAAATGGACTTTAAATTAATTAATATAGGTGAAGAAACAAAATTAGGATCCTTTTCCGATCCATATATTTGTATTAATTTGTGTTTAGTGTTAATGTATGATATAAATCGGCGTTTCCTACGTTATATTCTTCTATGAAGCTTAAAATCTTTTTGTATTTATTTGTGTTAAATGTCAGTATATATGTATGTATATTTGTGTTAATTTTGGTATATTTGTAATTATTTTATGTTAATGCCAGTAAATTTGTTACAGAAACGAGAAACGATGCATGAATAAAACTGAGAGTCTATGACGCAACCTTCGAGTGCGATAGTGAATTGTAAAAATCAGAGCAGAGAGACAAACTCATCTTTAATGAAAAAAGTAAGGGAGATATAATTAAGGAATGAATAGTAATATTAAACATGGTTGTGGTTAACTTATATAATAACTCATTTTTTTATTTTTAATTGTGAAATAATTAATGTAATATATTTTAGATATTTGATTCTCGTTCATTTCTGTTAATGATTATTTTACAAAATTAACAAAATATTGACTATTTAACAAATCTTAAATTTGTTATTGACCAATTAACTATAAAGCCCATTAAAAAATGCCCATACCGCCATCGATATTCTAATTTTACTGTACTAAGCTATTGTCAAGTATATTACATAGTTATTTGAAATATAGATATTGATTTTAGCAATCACAATTTCTTTGATACTAGTTATGGATTGGATATGTATACCAACAGGTATTATGGAGAACAATATAATTAAGAAAATTATTTATTGATATTCAGTGATACATAGTTGCCATCAATATTGATTCTTGACTTTAAACAAGCTTGAATTAGAAATATTAAATTATATTTTCAGTAAGATAAATTGTATGAAATTAAAAAAGTAATTATGATTCACGGTTATTAATTGAAAAAAAAAATATATATATGGTTGCTAAAATTCTTTGAAGATGGATTTCAAAAACCCGGATCCTCTGTTTCTTTTTAGTATTACATATGATGTCCCTCCAATCAAAATAAGTCATATAATCATTTTACTTAATTATTAATTTATACTCAACTCTATAATGACATGATACAGTATTCTAAACATTGTGTCTAGCAACGTGGCTTTATATTTAAGATAAAATTTGAAATATAAGGGATTTATCGAACTATTTGAACATTTATTATTGGTTAAATTATTATTGGTTAATTACCGCGGAAGTACAAAGATCAATGGACGATATGAATACACAGAAGAAGAAAAATGTGGTGTTTGAGTTTAAAATCTTATTACATTGAAAAAATGAGGTCATTGGCTAGGAAGTATTTCTTTAGATTTCGTCAACAATATTGAAAAAAGTTAATACAGAACAGAGTATAGTGTCAAGTTAGTAAAATTAAAGAACTGTGGGTGAAAAGGAAAAAGATAGGGATCATTTGCGGATAATGGTTGTATAACTTAACTAGCTTTGCAAAGACTTACCTGAATAAAACTGCTAAGATAAAGGTGATTGACGGAATTGTGTTGGACAGCGCAGAAGTAAAAGTTGGAGAAGTGTAATCCAAACCCACGTAATGCAAAGTCGTTGCCAATATACCTCTGAAAATCCAGTAATAATTGTTTTTGGTAATTCTCATGAAAAAGTCAATTATTATTACTGAATATAGCTAACTTATAGTACGCGGAAGTTATAATTTGCTCACCGTAGAAAACCCAAAATAATAACGTTTCTCAAGATTGGAATGGTCATCTTGCTCTCATTATTTCTACAGTACACAAGGTCGATATCAAAAGCTTGAAAACGCTATATAAAACAAAATTATAAATCGAACGAACAGCTGATATATTTTCAAAACCTTTCAAAGATGAAAGCAAGAAGAGCAGTAGTCAAAGTCGCAAAAACATATCCATAGACCACGAGTACATAGTAGCTCATTCCTTTGTCTAGGGCTATCTTAGAGATTATATTATACCCTGCATGGCATGTAACGCTAAGTATACAAAATATGTAGTGTATGGACTCTTCTACTACTCTTCTCCTATTGCTTCTCCTTCGAGCTCTCTCATCCTGCTCTTCCATTCTCGTCTGTTTAATTCTACAAAAAAAAAAAGAAAAAAAAATGTATCTATATATCTTAAAAGAAAGTGAATTGGTCTTTTCCTTTTTCTTATTAACAGCGCGTTGTCGAGCAAAATCTAATCAAATCTTCCTGGGTCGCTTATGTGACAGCTGCGAAAGCAAAGGCAAGAGAGAGTGAAGAGCACGTTCGTTTGATACATGCTATACAAAATCGATTCAGATCTTCCCCGAACAAATCATACAAATTCATTCCTGCTATTGTATTTCATTTTGTCCACTCATTGTTCCAATAGCGAAGGTCTAATGTATAATTTATCAAATTGACTAAACTACAGCGAAATTTTCCACGAATAACATCCAAAATTAGTAGACTTTCAAAATATAATTTACAAATGCTGGGTTTGAAATGGGTTCCCTTTTGTTTTTGTTGCTGATTCATTTATGTATACCGTGTTACGCAATGCAAGTATACAATACGAAGTTTCGTTTATGTTTTCTCGTTTAATCTAAAGGTCATGTTCAGTTTTAGTATATCATAATTGAGCATATTCCATTGTAGAGCCCAGGGGATTTTTGAAGCTCACTTCAATTCAATCAGATATCATCTTTCTATTTTATCCTAATACTAACGCGATTATTATTATTATTATTTTTTTTTTTAATTTTTTACTTTTTAAGTCAATCACACTATAGAATATAGACACGCCTATTTTAATTTTTAACCCTCTATTGATTTAATTTAATTTTCAAAATTTTTTCTTCTATTTTTTCATGTTAAATTATACGTTTATATATCCTTTGTTGAATAACAATTTTCTATTAGATCATTCCTAACAATAAACTACAAAATACACCTAAAACTCTTAAATGTGGTTGCTATCAAATCAACCAAGTACTCTATTGACAGATAAAATTAGTACAACAATTATATCACGAAGAGAACTTAGTTCCGAGTAGGCGGTTCCGAGAACTCCTAGTGTTTAGACAAAGTTATCTCTAAATATAAACGAATCTATTAAAAGAGAGCAAGTAATAGAGGGTGCCGAGTGATAGATGAAACTTATGGCATGTGCTTATGTGTGCGAAAATGTGAATTGTCTTTGTTTTATCGTTTTCCTCTTGTATTTATAGGCTCTGGGGGTGAATACGTCCTATGTCCCTGGATGTTATTGAGAAATCGTTCATAGAATGCACATAGTCGGTGGTTATTTTTTCGAGTGCTTGGTATAATCATTGAGATGAGCGTTTTACTTAAGTTTATCTTTGTTACACGTGTTTATATTTTTTATTAGTCTTTGACCTATCAGTTTCTCTTCTCTTCAAACCTGCTCAATAGGGTTCGTCATTACCTTATGAACGGGTCGTTCCTTGAACTGAATGAGCTCTCGGGCCTATTTACTCGGGCTCGGTGCTGGATTCATTCCGTTCTCGGTGCATCCGAGCTCTTCCTTGGACTGTGCAAATTATATGAGTAACATACTCTATTGAACACGCAAAATATTTTCCTCATTTTTATATATTATTATTTTAATAAATTTAATAGCACTATTATAATGTATTATAGTTCACATATATTTAACTTAAAGCTTTTGTATCAAATAGAACATTATTAGTTTTTAATAGATTTTACATAAATTTAAAATGATTAAGCGACTCTCAAATAATATCAACGAGTATTTGTTTTGAGAAAATCACACAAGCCAACCGTCTTGACATGTTAGAATTCCGAACTAGCCAACATTTCTAATTAAATGTTTAACAAATTAGCATAAATTATGATGTGACATTCAATTTGTTTTTCTATTCCGACTTTATCGTTAATAAATACTCGTTTTTTTAATCTCGATTTATTATTTGATACAAAAGTTGAATACTACGTTCTAATTTCTATATAAATTGTTTTCTTTTATGGTTATAAGAACTAACTGTACAATTGAATAAAGATTCTACAACCATTAAAGTATTCAAATTTTTAAAAAAAAAATTCAACGTTAATTTCCTCAATATAAACGTTTATATTTTTTTTTTTTATCTCTTTTTGAATTTTCTACTTTATGAGAAAATTAGAATTGTTCATTGTCATTGGTTGAATCAGGTTTTTCGGTTGTTTGTATGTGTTAATATAATACACATAATCTGTTTGGAATTTGTGTTCATTCATTATTTATGAAGTCACCATTGTGATCGGTTTGTCTATTAGTGCAATATTCGTTATGTACCAAAAGTAACCACTATAAACTTTTATAAATACATTAATAGGATACGCAATTTCAATTATTTTTAATATGATGGTTTGAAGAAGAGTATGAGAGAGAGAGAGAGAGAGAGAGAGAGAGAGAGAGTTTGAAGGAGAGTATGATAGTTTAATATAAATCATTTGAAGATTTATTTACATCGATGTCAATAAAATACAAAAATATCAATAAATCTTTAAACGAATTCGAAGATTTTTCTTTTTCTCAGATTTTCCAGAATTAAAAAAAAAAAAAAAACAAACTCTTCCTGGTGAGTTGTCTCTTTTTCGCGTAGGGTTAGGTAATCTTAGGATTTCTGATAACATATGTTATCTTTTTTTGAAGAGAAATAAGAGAAAAGCAAAGAAAAATGATAAAGAGTAAAAACATAATTGCTCTAAAAATAATGTGATCATAGTTTTGGATTAAATTAAACATATTGGATTTTGGTCATAAACTAGTGTGGATATCATATTTTAGGAATAATCCCCATATATAATTCCAAAAATAAAATTACATACATTATTTAAAAAATGTACATTATTCATTATCGACAGTGATCCATACTTGTCTCGTGTATTGCTAATCAGCTTGACGCCACTTTTTTCACCAAACACTTGGGGATCCTTCATTTTTTTGAGGTAGCAAACAACGTTTTTCTCTTAACTTTTATATTAGTTTGTAGTATATGGATTATCATGTTTCATTAGTTATACATACCATGTCGACTTTACGATATATATATATCAGGATCATTTGAAAAAAAATATGTATTAATAGACTATAGTGTTTGAATGCGCTCTGGAATTTGGCAGGAAAAAATAGACGCGAGAGCTCGCGATGAAAAAAGTCCCACCACTAGTTGGGGAAGATATCTAGACACGATAATAAGGGATAATTCGGAAAGAAATCAGGCGAGAAGTGTTTATGGTTTTTATTACTTACCAAATATTAAACTTTTATGATTTCGGTTTCTAACTTCATGTTATTAGGTTTTTAGCTAGCTATTATTAATTTGTTAAAATTTCTAGTTGAGTTTGGCTGGGTTACTTAGGCTACTTAAGATAGTAACCGACATCTTATGTGTTACAAATAAGATACTTGGCTTTAGACATTATAAATTTAGCAAATTCGGTGTGTTGTGACTTTTGAATGTGTGTGCGATATGTTTTGAGATTGGTGTTCGGGAAGGGGGTATCGGTGGTGGCGGTGGTTCTGTAAGGGTTCTAGCGGAGGAGGGCTAGCGGAGGGATGGGGCGGCTGGAGGGAGAGAGAGAGAGAGAGAGAGAGAGAGAGAGAGAGAGAGAGAGAGAGAGAGAGAGAGGGAGCGGACGAGCAATGGTCGGAGCAGCAAACCGAGATGGAGAGAGAGAGACAGAGGGCAAGATCCTGAATTTCTTTTTGAGAGAGAGTAGTTCGGTCCAGAGGAGAGAGAGAACCTTTGGTCGCGGTTGTGGAGGAAGACCGTGATCCCTGAAGTGGTTTGAGGTCGCGAGGAGAAAAAGACAGTGTTTTTTCTTCTTTTCAGGTCGCAAAGAGAAGATATAAAGAAGAAGACTTTAAATCGATTTTCATATAACTTTTAGAAGCAACTAGTTGTATCCATCTAATGTCACTTAAAATTAAAAAGGGAAAAAATTGAACCGCTAAATTTTGAAAAATAATATGCAAGTTGTCACTTTTAAAAGTGCCGCAAAAAATTAGAAGAATCAAGTGGCACTTAAAATTAAAAAAAAAAAATCTAATTTTGAAAAATAGATTTTTCCAAAATTTCGTTGATGAGTTTAAAAATCGCTTCTTAGTAAGTTGACGCTTATTAATATGCATTCTACTTTTTAAAACATAGTTTGCAGTAGTGTGTACGCACTTAACTAGAATTCACGCAATTGGACGGATGAAAGAGTAGAAAAAAACATGTGACGTCATGTATTCGCCACATGATTTTCATAAATTTGGATCACCATATCATGGCCGTGATGATTAAAAGAATTTAAAATTTTGTTTTGTTAAAAAAAATCGTCTTTTGTACATTCTTAGTATAGAACATAGCTGATGAGTGTGATTCATTCACACGAAATCCTACTCTTTTATACGAAAATCAAAGCTAGTCCTTAGGTTATTTGACAGTTTTTGTAGTTTTTAATGTTTCTCAGGTCCAAGAGAATAGACGAGGGTAATGATGCGAAAACGAGCAAAATTGGAGTATAAGGGCATAAGAAACGACGTCGGGAGCTAAAGTAAGTAGGAGAATAAGCAAAATCTTGTATTCGAAACTCACTAGTCTTCGTGGATTGATACTCGTCCTTTTGCACACTTTACTACTTGATAATACGTGTATTTGCGTATTGAGTGTTTGAGAGAAATCCCACCACACCAATAGTTTTGTTCAATAAATTCTTAACAAGTCAAGATCAAGAGATATCGACATAAGCTTTTGATCTACTATTTTTTTTTAGCATAGTCCGATGGTTCGGATTAGTCCATAAATTACAAGAAACATTCTTATTAGTTATTTAGAATCAGATGAATTTTTAGATTATGTTATAGTTAGATTTTTGTTTCTAGCCTCATTTACCGAATTGTTAATTTGTGATATGGAATTTGTTTAATATGCACGTGGTTCTGTGTTGTATTAGCTTGAAATATGCTTTATATTTACATTTTTAATCCGATTGCCAAGTAGTGTATGTATTTCACTGAATATTGTTACTGTGTATGTATTCAAGTTTCAAATTCCATGTCTACCTTACATTTGTATATTTAATAAATCAAAGAAAACATGATACAATATCATTTTTGAAAGAAAATTGCCCTGTATAATCACTTTTCTGGTAGTTCGATCTCAACGTCTTTTGTTGTAATTACCATTACACTTTGTTGCGAGGCAGTTTTTCCATTTTCTTTCTTCTTTCCACACAGTATAGCATACATTCCAATAATTATCAGCACAGCTCCGAGTACACTGCGTATAGAAAGGAAACAACTTGCTTGAGATTTTGACACAATCAGATAATTATAGTTAATAAATAGGCATTGTGTATGTAATTTTACCTTCCCAAGTGTAACGCTTCTCCAAGAATGAGCAACGACATAATAGCAACTATAAGAGTGGTTAAGGGTCTAAATGCAGTGACAAAAACTGGACCTTTTTTCCTTAGCACTAAGGTTTGGAGATAGATTGTAACACCAAATATCACAAGTCCCTGCACAGAGGGACGTAGCCGGACATGTAAATTAGTATGAGCTAATATGTAAAAAATAAAATAAGAAAAACTATCCTGTAAATTTTTTAAGGTAAAATAAAAA
The DNA here is from genome assembly GCF_054948205.1 of Urtica dioica subsp. dioica. Classification (NCBI taxonomy): domain Eukaryota; kingdom Viridiplantae; phylum Streptophyta; class Magnoliopsida; order Rosales; family Urticaceae; genus Urtica; species Urtica dioica. The sequence goes on from NC_142756.1 coordinate 11,708,781, forward strand.
AATATATATTTATTTTTTTAGGAGGGGCTTCAGCTTCCCCTGGACACAATGTGCTTCCATCCGTGCGTGCACATGTGATAAGAACGTATAATTAGTGACCTCGCATTTGTTTACTTTAGAAAATTTACAGTTTTTTATGTATGAAATTGCACAAAATTTTAACACATGTTGAAAACATGAAAAATATGTATATTTTTACGTAAATACTTTTTTGTCTCGTCATCCCACAGGCCACAATAGTTCGTAACAGGTGACCTTAGCCCACCAGAGGAAGTAATAAAGGTGTCTTGTGTAAAAAAATATACATAGTTTTTAAATTTTATCTTATCTTTGAGCACATCTTTATTGTATTTTATGCAATTTTCCACAAAGAAACTGAAATTTCTCTTTATCATGAAAGATTGGATGCTGTTAATTAATTAAAATTTAAAAATGTAGAAATAATTTTGAATTTAATTTTACGACTACGCAAGTGATATTTTAACTGTTAGTGCGTAGTTGCATTTTACCTCTTGAACCTTATAATCTTCAGTAATTATTTTTTATTTAGGGCACTTTTAATACTTTATTTATTTTTGGTTGATATTTTCAACGAAAACTTACTGAAAGCTCTTTACTATTTTTTATGTGTATTTTAACAATATATTTAATTATATCACACAAGTAAATAATTAAGTAAAAGATTCATTGATTATTGCTGGTATTTTTTTTTATTTTCAATCACATATTCATTGAAATAAATTCTTTAAATTAAAATATAAATGAATTATGCGTTGAAAATATGTAACTGAACGCTAGAAAGGCAAAAAAAAAAAAAAAAGAAAAAAAAAAGGAAAAAAAAGGAGTAGGAGATATATTCTAAAACAGTGTACAGAATATAATGCCCGAAAAATTCAAGGTCGCTCAGCTGGCAGTCACTTAAAGCAGGAATGGTAATTTCTCAGAAAAAAAAAAAAAAAAAACTGAATGGTGATGTAATTCTCACATTGTATAGAGGAGCAAGGAGTGTGATATTCCATGTCAGCTTCCAAGAGGAGGCTTTATGATCTACAATGGCTGCCATGATTGCTGCGAAGGATGTTCCCACTAAGCAGACAAGTGACGTCAGAGTCATCGGTGCTGGATATGCTTTCACTGTTGCAGTCTGCAATAATTTACCTTATATATGAAGTCTCGGTAAACACAGTGCTTGTATGCACAGAGCCATGAAGGAGTTAGGGTTTGCACGGGCCAGTTATATCTTATCTAATATCAGTCGTTATATTTGATCGGACTATTTTAAAGAGTTTACAAACATTGAGAATGTAAGATAACATTTAAGAAAAACCAAACCGGATCAAACCATTTTGAATAATTTATTTTTACAAGTTTAATAGAAGTTAGCTAAATAGATAGTTTTATATATAAAAAATAAAGTTCACACTATCTTCTATCAATTAAGATGTTAAATTCAAATTAGTAGATTTTAATATCTTAGAATTATAAAAAAGAACTAAAATAGGACTCCGGTCTAGACCATGGTTTTATATGTTGTACCGGGACGACATCATTTTAATAAGACTTATTTAAAAAATCGAACAACACTAGACAAAACTGTTTCAAACCAGGAGAATGGTTTAAAAATTGGTAGTCTGGTCCAGTTTATAGTTTTCTGAATTTTTTTTTTTTTTTTTTTTTTTTTTTTTGCACACCTCTAGACAAAACCCTTTGATGCCTAAGGCCCACTCCGGATAAAGTAGGGCATCCGAACCTGAACGAAAACAACTTTTCCATATATCTAGTTTTTTTCAAAACACAAATTTCCATTCCAAAATCAGTAATATAAAATATATATTTTTATTTGAATTGTTTCATTTCTGCTTTTTTTTTTTTTGGTCATAAGTCATTATTTAAAGATTCTATTTTTTTTTTTCTGGATGAGATGATATTAGAAGTTGACCTAGATTTCTGATCAAATTGAAACAGATTTTTGAGAGCCATCCAATTGTCCAGCAGGTTTAACTCCAAAGGGGTTGTCTTTTTATTTAATTAATTATTATTTTTTTGCATAAATATTTTTTATAATAAAATAAAAGGCTGGTCATGACAAAAATACAAAGGGATGGAAACCACAGAAAGTAACTGATGTATAGTCCCTGGAGTAAGTATAGAGATTTCTAACAATATAACGTTAAAATATTAGCCTAACTATCAGTTATTTAAGAGAATAGCCCAATTTTATTTTATATTCCAAAATTACCCATTTTCCTCTTCTATCCCTCGCAGACCCAAACCACACAGCAGAATTTAATGTCGTCATCCCTCGGGTTCCTTGTAGCGCTGATCACCGCCCTCGCCGAGTCGCCGGATCGCCATCGGAATCTCGTTCCCGAGCACGACCTTGTACCTGATTCCCAGCCCGCTCTTCCCAAGCACGTACTCCGAAGCTCGTCCAACTCGAAAGTGAAGCCTCTGTCGATGGCCAGCAGATCCCCTCCGATCTTCTTCCCCTCCGCCCGATCCCGCGGCGTCCTCCTCGTCGCCCTCACCTCCGTCGCCGGAAACCCCCTCGCCGCCGCCTGCGACATGGTCGTCCACCTCCCCGTCCTGCGCGAGAGAAGATCTCTTCGTCCTCCTCTTCGTCGTTGTACATCGAGAGAAGAGCGATTCCCTCCGATTGCTTTTTCCTCGACGACATAAGAGCTAGTGTTTCGGGAATCCAATACGAGCGCGAATCAAATCAAAATCAGATCGGGAAGTTTTACTGTTATTAGGATTCCCGCCGGAGGCTCGCGAAACCTAATTATCCTCGACGAGTGTGCCATCCCCGGAGGCGGTTTCCTCCGCCGGCGGCAACGTAATCAGCCCAGAACCGGGCTTGGGACCGAAGGTACGGTTCTTTGGGAAGAAGGCCGTCGCTGTCGGCCCAAACCTCGTCGATGTAAGTGACGATGTTAAGCGACTCGCAGATCGGCCGGTTCTTGTGGATCAGGACCGGGATTTTCTTGTGGACCGGGTTCATCTGGAGGAGAGGGGTTTTCTTGTTGGGAATGTCTTCTTCGCGGTACTCGTAATCCACGCCCTTCAAAGCCAGAGCAATCCGAGCTCTGATTCCGAACATGGTCGCCCATAAATCAAGCAATATCACTTCATTCTCACTATTTCCGGTTGCCATTTCTCTCTCTGCTTTTTTTATATCTTCTTCTGAGTGTTTACTTTGCCTATTTGCTTTTGTGCTTTATATTATCAAATAGAGAATCTTTCGTACCTGCCCAAGGTTTACCTCTTTCCCATCTTTTTTTTTTTTAACTTTTCTGTTTGTGATTTATACAAACTTTTTTTTATTATTATATGATTTACTTGGACACGTATATCGGTATATGTTTTGTTTGTCTCATTAATTATACGATGATGTACGTGCTGACAAGTATGGAGACTAACTATGCTTAGATCCGAAAGAAAATTTTAAAAAAATATATGATTTGTATTAAACAAAATCAACTAATTTAAATATACATAATAATAATCTGTAATTAGGATTTACTGTCCAATTATCAACGGAAATAATTAGTAAATCGTATTTACTGTTAGATTAACTAGTCCTCAATAGGATACTTTTCCTATTAGATTAACTAGAAAATGTTATGGTTAATCGTATTTACTATTGTTCTTGTTATGGTAAATAAGATTTACTATTGTACTTGTTACGATAAATAAGATTTACGATTGTTCTTGTTACGATAAATAAGATTTACTATTGTTTTTGGTACGGTAAATAAGATTTACTATTGTTCTTATTACGGTAAATAAGATTTACTTTGTTCTTATTACGGTAAATAAGATTTACTGTTGTTCTTGTTACCGTAAATATAATTTATTGTTTTTCTTGTTACGGTAAATAATATTTACTATTGTTCTTGTTACGGTAAATACGATTTATTATTGTTCTTGTTACGGTAAATAAGATTTACTTTTGTTCTTGTTACGGTAAATAAGATTTACTATTGTTCTTGTTACGGTAAATAAGATTTACTGTTGTTCTTGTTACGGTAAATAAGATATATTGTTATTTTTGTTACGGTAAATAAGATTTGTTGTTTTCTTGTTACGGTAAATAATATTTACTATTGTTCTTGTTACGGTAAATAAGATTTACTATTGTTTTTGTTACGGTAAATAAGATTTGTTGTTTTCTTGTTACGGTAAATAATATTTACTATTGTTCTTGTTACGGTAAATAAGATTTACTGTTATTCTTGTTACGGTAAATAAGATTTGTTGTTTTCTTGTTACGGTAAATAATATTTACTGTTATTCTTGTTACGATAAATAAGATTTACTGTGGTTTTTGTTATTGTTAATTAGATTTTACTAATTTTTTTTATGGATGATATTATTTACTATGATAGTTAATAATATTAATCTAAGGGTATTATTGAAATATTAGAATGTTGCTATGATAAATTGGCTATTTTCCTAAATATGTTAATAGTTGGACTATAATTTTAAAGTAGGGGTGTTGTTTTGGCTAGTTGTTTAGCCGGCCATTTTATTTATTTATTTATTTTTACATATTATTCCCTAGCAGTAGTACTTAATTAAAAATTTTGTTTTATATAATTGTGTTTTTTTTTTTACATATTATTCAGTGGTACTTACACATTAGCCCCTTTGAACTTCTAACATTATATATATTAGACTAAAGCTCCATCGGTGTGTGTGTGTGTATATATATATATATATATATATATATATATATATATATATATAAATATGTTGTGTGTATATAATTCAAATATTTGGATCCAGTATTGCCAAAGTGCAAGTAAATATATATGGTAATATATATATATATATACACACACACATACCTGTAAGATGAAGAATGCTGCGAATGAGATGTAAGAAACGAGGAGTAAGAGTGAACCCTTTATCCATTTAGTGTCCACTGTTAGTACGGAAGCACTTGAAGCAGAATGTGAATATTTGCTTCCATGGATTGACAACACAGATATGCCCTTATATAATGTCATTATCGTTGCACCACCAAGAGCAACGATAGTACCCCAAATTTTGGCTTGTGTAATCCATTTCGACATCTCAAACTTTTCCATCCTATAATTGAATGATCAACCAAAATTACTTCAACAATCAAGTCAAGGCTGATTTGGTGTAAACCGTGTAATAAATACATAGCATACAGCACAATTTGCTATAAATGTCCATTATACATCAATAATATGAGCATCACAATACGTAATAACATCCATTAATTCAAATTTTGTTTTTCTCTTATTTCCATACATAGTGACCGGCGACTTAGCGGGTATATAAACTATAACTTCAAGCTCTAAGTTCTAAACTTCAAAAAATATACTAAAACTTCAAAATTTCTGAACTAAGAATATATATTGTAAAACTTCGAAATGTAAATCCATATACTTCGAAACATACTTAAATTAAAAAAAAAAATGAACTTTTAACTAACCTACGAAATTACCTGTATTGGAAAAAACCTCAAGGCCAAAACCTAAGTACGAGCGTGGATGGTGTTTGGCGTTAAGAATCAGTTGTTTGAAAACAAAGTGTAAGTTTGACCTTTCGCAAGGCAAAAATCTTAATTTTTATTATCAAGTTTCACATACTATTAGCTTATAATTTTGATAAAAGAATTAGACTTATTGTTGCTTAAATTACTTTTCAATAATTTATAAACTTGACATTGTTATCTGAAGTTTCAAGATAAAAATATCATTTAACGTAGTGCTATAAGAGTACGTGGACATCCGTTATTTAGTTGAAACATATATAGATAAATAACTGCTGGTACAAGAGGAAAAAAAATTGGTTTTTGAATATTATAAGACCATATGAATTTACAATTTTATTCGAATAATTAAACTCGTGTGATTCACTGAGAACTTTAGATTTCCGCAAAATAATAATAGAAAACAAAAACAGAAAATTAGTAAAATAGCTAATTTAAATGTTTGACGTTGATAAATAGCCAACATTAGACAAATCTGAAGTAAATAACCACTTTCAGACATAAATCTTAGATAAATAACCAACGTTTGGTATATGAAAGTGGTCATTTATCTAAGATTTACGTTTGAAAGCGACTATTTATCTTAGATTTATCAAATGCTAATTATTTAACAATGTCAAACGTTTAAATTGATTATTTTTACAATGGACCCAAATAAAAAATACAATAAAAAGTAATAAGAAGTTAGTCTAAACAAGCATTAATAAGCGCGCTCAAGCCCAACCATATTTCGGCTATGCCGATGGACAGGAGTGCAATGTCTTTTTATTTCCAGGACTTACGGGAAACAAATAAGAGACGATGGCACAATTTATAATGGTTAGGACGACATGTTAAAAAACAAGGTTCATTTTTTGGCACATATACTCCTTGAACTTTTTAGTCCTCAACTTTTTTTTTTCTTCTGAAGCATGTTAGTACATAACCTATTGAGTTAGAAGCTATGTTGAGCGTTCAAATATTTATTTTTTTATTATATTTTATAAAATTTGACATCCAAACTAACATATTTACGAATTAAAGTATCTTGTCAATGTTATAAACAAACTAACAAATTATGTTTTGAAACACATAAAAACAAAATAAAAATTAGACAATTTAAGATTTTTAGAGCAGTATTTTATCTAATTTAATTATAAACATGTTATTTAATTTATATATGTGTTTAAGCTGTTTAAAAAATTATATTATTTTGGTGTTTTATTATATTTTAAAAAATTAATTTGTTCTTGAAATTAAGACCAAAAGATCTATTAAATCACTAGGTTAGAGACCATAATGCTCAAAGAAAAGGTTAGGGTCCAAAGTAGCCCAATCATAAAAGTTCAGGGACTATTTGCACTAAAAACCCTAATTAAAAAAAATAAGAAGCTTATTTTGCCTATATATTGCAAAGATTTACCTAAATAAAACTGCTAAGATAAAGGTCATGGACGGAATGGTGTTGGCCAGGGCAGAAGTAAAAACTGTAGAAGTGTATTGCAGTCCAAGATAATTCAAAGTCGTTGCTAGTATCCCTCTGAAAATCAGATAAATGAATTTGATAACTCACCAAACGGTCATTATATTACTTAGTATAGCTACTTCATATTAGGTAGATAATATCAATTTGCTCACCGCAGAAAACCCAAAATGATAATATTTCCCCAGATATGAATGGTCATCTTGCTCTCATTATTTCTGCAGTATATAAAGTCAGTCAAAATCTTAATAATACTTAATTAATCTAAAAAATAATATATATATATATATATATATCAAATAATTGATTTACGAAACCTTTCGAAGATTAATGCAAGAAGAGCAATAGTTAAAGTTCCAAGAGCATATCCGTAGACCACGAGTACATAGCAGCTCATGCCTTTGTCCATGGCTACCTTAGAGATTATATAATACCCGGCATGACATGTAACGCTTAGAATACACAATATATATGGCATAAACTCTTCTGTTACTATTTTTCTCTTATTGCTGCTCCTTTGAACTCTCTCATCTCGCTCTTTCATTTTCGTATTATAATGCTAGCTGTACAAATATGCTAACAGCTCTTATGTGTGTGTCTATATAGATAAATGTTTCGTCACGTACGTTGACTTGGTGAATTCTCGTTGTGACATCACATCTATAATTAATGCCATTTTTGCTCATTGCATCTCTAATTAATTCTGTCAGCGCATTACACTAGCTTTTCATGCACTTTCTTACACTTGCTCTTCATGCACTTTGCTTTTACCTTCTCTCGCCAGGAAATAAAAAAACTAATGACAATATTTCTTGTTTAAAAATGAAAATATTTGCATGCTTAACAAATATTATTTATTGTATGATTTTATTTCACAATTTTGTTGTTTTATCGTCTCCAACAAGGAATCGAATACCGTTACTGATGCCGTACCGGGACTCCGATTTTGATGGGTTCCCGGGAGAAGCCATTGACTTACCGGGATATCCAGTGAAACCTAGGGTAAACCGTGCCGGTGAACTTACCGTGACCGATGTGGTTTACCGGCAAATACCGGACTTACCGAGGGGATATTTAGTGAACAACAAATTTATATAATGTCATACATATTACATACCATAGGCTAAAAAAGAAAATAGTTTACAATATTGTTATTACATACCATATGCTAAAAACGAAAATAGTTTACAATATCTTTATTACATACCATAAGCTAAAAATGACTACTCCGGTAATATCCCTCGACTAACGCAATAATCGTACCAAGTCAAAAAATGAGCGTATGTAGAGAAAGAGTATGCGGGATAACCTTGTTGCGGTCGAACTGGGGTCATGATGATTTGTGGTGGCGGAGAATAGTCATTGTTGCGGTAAGATGAACACCCTTCATAATACTGGTACCCCGTGTCTTGACGAGTAATTGCCACCGATCCGTAGTTGGTTGATAAATCATCAACGTCATTGCTAGACGTAAATGACATGGCATCATTCATTCCTCCACCGTGGCCGCCCCCATAACCTGTGTCAAAAAAGTCAGGTGAAAACGGTTGTCTTCCTCACTTGGTACGTATCCACCTCCACCACCACCGACACTGTAGGCCTCCACGTCCCTCCCCACTACCACCAGCACCACTAGAGCCGTAGTCACCACCACCACCACCGTAGGTACCTCGATCGTCACCACCCCCTCCACCTCCATCACCCCCTCCACCATCACCACCGTCACCGTAATCCGAATTAGAACTGTGGCTAGATTCGCGTTGAGGAAGAACTTCTGACTCTAACACGCGCTCTGGATCAAGTCCAAGCTCTCGGGCCGTTTGAGCTACCGTCGGATCCAGGTTCTGGTTGACGTCATCCAGTGAAACCGAGTCAATCCACCAAAGCATTTCATCGTCTCCTTCATTATCATGATCCGAACGCTCAAAAGCTCTTTCAATGATATCCAAAGGATCCATCGGGGTTGTCGAGTTGTCGTGGATCCGGGTCAATTCTCTGATTTGCGGCTTCATGTTGTACGACCAGAAGACAAGCTTCTCTAGCCTCTTATATGCTAGACAGTTCCTCTGTTTGGTGTGGATCAAGGCGAAAGTGCTCCAATTTCTCTCGCAAGCAGATGATGATGTCGTATGAGACAAAATTCGAATGGCCAACGCTTGCAACGTCGACGTCTAGTTCCCATAACATTCCCATCATTCAACTGTAATCATGTCACAATAAGTCATATAACTTCATCTCATTAGACTCCATGACACAATCTTCATATAAGAGTATACGTAACATTTACTTGCACACAACGTCCCTCGTGCCGAGATAGCACTTCTTTGTGCGAAGTCCCCTCTAGCTTCTTAGAATGCGATCAACTATAATAGGTAACGTCGATGTGAGTACAGGTTCTACAACTCATTGAATAATATAGGTTCAAGATTATACATCTCTACCCAGTGAAGCACCATCTAACTCCGGATGCAGCTTATCAAACACCTTCGCGACAGCCGCCATATGCGTGTTATCCATTACTACTTCCGGGTTATATTGCAACTTCGGATTGAGAAAGAAAGCTGCAATAGAAGCACGTGTTATAAAAAGGAAAAGGTTAATGAAAAGGAAAAAGAAAAGGAAAAGGAAAAGGAAAAGGAAAAGGTTAATTCACCTGCAACATGTAATGGATGACACATCTGACTAGTCCATCTACGCTCTACGATGTCGAGAACCCATTGCTTGCCGTTGAGTACCGATAACTTCTTTTTCATCTCGTGGAACACGTAGTACAGTATACCCATCGTCGGATGCACTTCGGTATCAACCAATCAAAGAGTGGTGTACATGGGCTCAACAACTCATCGACGGATTGCCAAAACCGCGGGTTCAAAATGGTCTCGGTAATGGATTTCCCGGCAGGCGTTGGGCTCAATCTGTCATCGTCCCACCACTGACTAGTGAACAAAGACCTCAATGCGGCTATTTTCTCTCGGAGACTTCGTTGGGCGAGGTAGTTCGTAGCAAATCGTGTTGCCCCTGGACGGATGATTTCACCTGGGGCCATTTCTCGTAGCTTGGTCAACATCGCGCCGTGGTTGTAGATAAACTTTATCGCGTCTCTCGCAGCTTTGATTGTCCCATTTACCGAGTCTCTTTTCCGATGTCTTCAAACATCATATCCAAGTATTGTGCGGCACAAGGTGTCCAGTACACATTCTGACGCCGAGACAATTTCTGCCCAGCACTCTTGTAGTTGGCGCCGTTGTCGGTGACTACTTGGACGACTGGATGTCTCCCGACCTCTTTCAGCACATCCTTCAGTATTGAGTAGATTTAGTCTGCACTCTTGACATTCTTCGATGCGTCTGTGGACTTCAAGAACACAGTCGCACCAACACAATAGACCATTATGTTGATGATACTCAATTTGATCGGCTTTGTCCAACCATCAGCCAGTATCGTGCATCCATACATCTTCCAACGCTTCTTCTGTCTACGAAGTTCTCGGCATCTATGACCTCCATCTTGAGGTACTTGTTGTAAACTTCGTACGCCGATGGAAGAGGAATCTTAGGACCTGTAATACACATGAACATCATATTTCAAACATAAATATCTTAATACAAGTACAACAAGTGTGAGAATTACCGAGATCTTGAGCCGTCACAATCACGTTTTTGAATTCATGACTGTTGACCTTGCTCGCGGGCACGTGCTGGTGAACGATGAATTTGGTAATAGCTCTTCCGAGCCACGACTTCTTCTTTGGGTCCACCATCTCGTCCACTCTAGGTTGCCTCGCACTGAGAGACTTATATAACGATGGAGCGAGAGGTGGAGATTTTGCAGTCGAGCCCCCCCCCCCCCCCCCCCCCGGGACCCGATTGGAACATGCCTCGATGACGAACCTGATGACGAGCTCTCGTCCTGAGCCTGAGCCTGAGCCAAGGGATACGAGGATCTCGGGATCGAGGGACCTATCCCGACATACCAATCTTGACGTTGTCCGAGAACAGTATCCATCGCGTACTGCTCCGCCTGGTCTATGTCAAACGTTTGGACTGACTCCGCTGCTTGTCGCTGAATATCCTCGACTTGAGTCCTGATTCGCGCCTTCAAACATATGTTAAAAAAATTATTAAGATTATCGAATATTGATTATTAAGTAATTAACACAAGTAACTTACAAATGCTTGTTTCGCCCAATCTGTCATCCAGTTGTCTTGATCATCTTGATGTTTTTTCTCCCACGTGTCTAACGCCGAGGCCAAAGTCCCATCTTCCCTACTCTACAGTTTTTATCAAAATATGAGTAATGTATTTATTGCAAAATAAACATTACAAAATTAGAATAAACTTACGTTCAAATGTCGATGAGCCAAGACAAAAATTGACTCTTGTATGGACTTCGTTTTCTTGTTCTTTGAATTGTCCCTGTTGCGATTAGACTTTTTCTGCAAATATTAAATTGCGTTATAATTCGATTTCATAGAAGATAACATAATTTTTTTGAATTATACATTACCTTCCAATCGTCAGTTGCGAACTCCTCTATCACTTTCTCCCAATCGTCTTTTTGATATCCTTTTGGGATTTCTTTATTGGCGACATTTATCTACCCGCAACATTTGCCTAAGAAAGTCCCTGATAATCTAGACTTTTGGTTGCGCCTCGTTAGCTTTGCATCGCAAATGATAGTCTGGTCAATCTGATGACGAAAGCAATCCGCCGGAAGCAGCTCCTCGGTCTCATCATCCTTGTACACGAAAGTGTACTCAGAATGAAGTGCGCTCAGTATATTGCCCAACATCTGGGGCGTCACTTTGTTCCAATCACGAACTGTGACCGGCATATGGACTTTCACCAAAGCGCTGACACGGTTGTTGAATACTCCTACCTTTTTTTTTTATTGTTTTCCTTACATCGTGGTAGAAGGTTTGGTTGATTGGGTCCCACCTAACAACTTTCGCATCGGGTACCCATGCGCTGCTTTTACCGAAGTAGAGCCGGTTGTTGGTCCCCTTGTTTTCTTAGGACCTTGGGAACCCGGGGTCAAAAGCGTCAGCATCAGGTACTCTTTCTTCATGCACAACAAAAGGCGGCAAGTTGTACGCAGTTAGTACCACAGGCTACATGCTGTACGATAGACTCATTTCTCCGAACGGATTGAATCCATCCGTAGCTAGACCAAGCCGCACGTTTCGAGGCTCTGCAGCAAAGCCTGGGTATCTCTCGTCCAGGTTTTTCCATGTCGTACCATCCGCAGGATGTCGTAGAACACCAACTTCCCTGATGCGATCTCTTTCGTGCCATTGCATCAAAAGCGACGTGTGTCGAGACGCGTACAACCGCTTCAATCGATCTTTCAGGGGAAAATATCGCAAAATCTTTTGCGGTATCATTTTCCCAGTTGGCTTCCATCTGCTCTCGTTGCATACTGGGCACACGTCGGCTTCCGCGAGATCTTTTCGAAATAGGACACAGTCGTTAATACACGCATCGATCATCTCGTATCCCATGCCAAAACGCTTCAGCTTCGCCTTTGCCTCGTAATGCTTCTTGATAGGTGCGTTAATCACGCGTAAAACTCCTATCCCTCGGCTTAAAACGAGCGAGTTCTCAAGTGTTTTTGATAGTTTCTAGTATGTTTTTGATGATTTACAGGTACAAAGGAGCAGAGAAGCTTAAGAAGTCATTTTCGGAGCAGACGAGAGTCGAAACGGAGCAAAATTGAGGTTTATGAAGAAAGTCAACGCGGGATATTGACCCATCGCGGCGCGGCGATAATCAGAGCGGCGCCATGAGATAGCAGCGCGGCGCCAGAAAATCCCGTCACAGATGGCGGTCGTTCCCATTCAGGAGCGCGGCGCGATGAATACTGAGAGCGCCGCGATAGACCGCGACACATGACCGTGGCGGCGCGATGGGTGCGATTTGGAAAACTGATTACGCGTTTTTGATTAAATCTGGGCCATTGGATCTCATTAAGTGGCCCAGATGACTCCGAAAATAGGCTAGAAACTTATAAATCCTACTTTTGTAACCTAGAAAGACATCTTTTGTTTAGTTTTGATTTTGCTTAGGTTGTTTTAGCTACAGAGAGCTTTTTGGAGAGACAGAGATTGAAGTGCCGTCTTCATCAATTTCGTTCATCGTTCTTTTCACAGTTCCAATTCCCTTCCTTTAATCTCTTGAACTCCAGTTTTTTTTAATGAAAATCATGTCGTTGATTTATTTGTTTTTGAGTTGTTCATCTTCTTCTCCCATCTTTCTTCCTCTCATCATCATGAACTAAACCACCTAAGGGCTATGGCGTAGCGAGATTGTGAAACGGTTATGGATTCCATATTATATATGGTAGAATTGTTATCGTTCTTGCCGCTTTGTTTAATTCAAGTCCGAATTTAATGCCTGTATAAGAGTAGCTACCTTGTGCATGATTCCGATTTCAATTTTATGCTTGAAAGAGATTAGGTTGATTTTGTCTTGATTTGAATTACTATAATACATCCCTATGCTAGATATAGATAGGTTGTTATAGAATCGTGGTACGCTTCTGTGTTCATTGCTTGCCTTGCTTTATTTGTTGAGATCGAAAGATAAAACTTTGGCATAGGTTTAGGTTGCTAGATGCTTGAGAGAGGTTTAGTGACACGATCAACGTGAGTGAGATTAGCAAAGTGTGAATGATAATAGCAGTGCGTAAGTTCCATGAATCCAAACCGTAGAATGAGCTCGTGAAACCATAGTCTTTACTTCTCGCTATTCGTAAAACCCGTTGCTTTTCTGTTTATTTATTTATTTATTTGTTTATAAATTTTGTGTTCTATTCAACTAAAGTTTCCTAAGTTCTCTTCGTGCTAGTGAAATTTGAATCTTTAATTTAGCCTAGTCCTCGTGGGATCGACTCGTACTTACGAACTTTACTACTTGAGCGATTACGTGCACTTGCGTGTGCGAGAATTTCGCAACAAGTTTTTGGCGCCGTTGCCGGGGACTAAGTTTTCAATTGAGATTCGATTCACTAGTTTCAATTTGAACTTTATTTTAATTTTGTTTCTCATCTATTTCCGTGTTTACTTGTGAAGGTACATGCGAAAAGACGGTGAATCCAGTCTTCTTCCAATCGATCTTGAGATAGAGAAAACGTGCAAGCAAAACAGAAAAGAGAAGAAGCAATACATCGAAGAATTGATCATGGCTGAAGAAAAGAAACCGCTCCTTGACTACGTTCTACCCACCACTCATGGGTATCGCTCAGCCATAGTCAATCCAGCCATTGATGGGAACCGGGGTTTCGAGATCAAGACGGGAACGATTAATATGATTCAACAGAATCAGTTCTCAGGAGCCCCAAGCGAAGACCCGAATGAACACATCGCGAACTTCAACGAACTGTGTAGCACATTCCAGATCCATAACGTTGCTGCCGACGCTATCCGTCTTCGTTTATTCCCATTTTCGCTTCGCGACCGAGCGAAAGCATGGCTGAATTCCCTGCCCGCCGATTCCATCAACACATGGGAAGATCTGTGCAACACCTTCCTAGCAAAATTCTTCCCCTTTGAGAAGACTGCTCGCCTGAGAAACGAGATCCACAGTTTCGGGCAATGGGATGGAGAATCGCTTCCCGAAGCCTGGGCGAGATTCAAAGTGATGTTGAGGAAGTGTCCCCACCATGGGATCACTTTACCGGTCCAGCTCCAGACATTCTATTACGGACTCCTCACATCGACGAAAACATTGGTTAACACCGCCGCAGGAGGCACGGTGCTAACCAATACTCCATCAGAGTTCCACGCCCTTCTTGAAGAACTAGCACGTTCCAATGAGCAATGCCCAGTGGAGAGGAGACTCATGAAAGCTGGCCCCGCGACAGCACAAGCGGCTACGACTGACAGCCAAGCAGGAGTATTAAAAGAAGTGCTGACTCAAATGGCGGATCTGAAGAAGCAATTTCAAGAGATGAGAGCTACTGCCAACGTCGCACAAACTACACCGGAGCCGTGTTTTTGGTGTACCGGGCCGCACTACACCGACGATTGCCCTCATGCAAATGATGTTCAGCCAGAGAACGCCAATTACGTGGGAAATTACAACAACCGGCCCCCATTCCAGAATGCCAACAACTACAACAATGGAGCCCGAAACAATCATCACAACCAAGGATGGAGAGCACCGCCTCAACAACAACAAGGTTTCCTTCAGAACCGACCTCCTCCTGCGTTCCAGAATCAGCAACAAGGGCATCACCAGCACGAGTTCCAACCGCGCCATCAACAAAATCAGCCCGCCCCTAAAGATAAGCTGGAGGAGTTGCTCACATCATTCATTGCCACGTCTCAAACGCAGATCCAGAATCAATCGGCGCAGATCCGAAACCTTGAGACGCAAATGGGGCAGATAGCACAAGCTCTCAACGTGCGACCGCAAGGCACCCTTCCGAGCAACACCAATGTCAATCCTAAGGACCAGTGTAATGCGATCACACTTCGCAGCGGGTTGGTGGTCGACAACACCAACAAAGGGAAAGCTAAAGCCGAAGGTGAAGTAGCATCATCAACAACTCCATCACCAAAGATCGCACCACCACATCCACCGCCCGCACCTATTCCAGTGCCATTTCCTCAGCGACTCAAGAATGCAAAGCTCGACAAGCAATTTGGGAAATTCTTAGAGATGCTCAAGCAACTCCGAATCAATATCCCATTTGCCGACGCTATCGAGCAAATGCCTAGCTATGCAAAGTTCTTGAAGGACATCCTTTCCAAAAGGCGTAGGATTGACGATTGTAGCACCATCACTCTTTCTGAAGAGTGTAGTGCGATTATCCAGAGAAAGCTCCCTCCGAAGCTGAAAGATCCGGGGAGTTTCACGGTGCCATGTGCCATTGGAGATCTATACTTCGAGAAAGCCCTATGCGACCTGGGAGCCAGCATCAACCTCATGCCGTTCTCCATATTCCAAAAACTTGGCATTGGCGAGGTACAGCCTACACGGGTCACGCTTCAAATGGCGGATAGGTCCATCAAGCACCCCCGAGGGATAATCGAAGATGTTCTCGTCAAGGTGGACAAGTTCATCTTCCCCGCGGATTTTGTGGTACTCGACATGGAGGAAGATAGGAACATTCCCATCATCCTGGGAAGACCATTCTTAGCCACAGGAGGCGCATTGATCGATGTTCAGAAGGGAGAGCTCAAGCTACGAGTACAAGACGAAGAAGTCGTCTTCAACGTTTTCGACACCATGAAGTACCCAAGAGCGAGCGATGACATTTTCCGAGTAGACGTCTGCGATGCGATCACTAACGATCATTCATGCCGCCCTGACGAACCCCTTGAGGTATGCATTCTGAACTCTAGTGAATTTGCTGATGATATTGTTACATGTGCAGCATTAGAGTACGCAATGTACATGGACGGGTTCGAAGCCAACAAGAGGAGATATTTCGAGGAATTGGGGGCAAGTTCAAAACCAGTCAAGCCATCCATAGAGGAACCCCCGGAGCTCGAGCTAAAGGAGCTGCCTAGCCACCTTCGCTACGCGTTCCTCGGAGAGAAGAAAACGCTACCTGTCATCATCTCCGATCACCTCAACGCCGAGCAAGAGGACAAATTGTTGCGAGTGTTGCGGGCCCATATGCATGCAATCGGATGGACCCTTTCCGACATCAAAGGAATAAGTCCATCCTATTGCATGCATCGCATCCTCATGGAAGACAATGTCCGGCCCTCCGTAGAGCATCAAGGACGGCTCAATCCGGCAATGAAAGAAGTGGTGCGCAAAGAAATTCTGAAGTGGCTTGACGCCGGAGTGATATACCCCATCTCTGACAGTTCTTGGGTCAGCCCGGTCCAATGTGTCCCGAAGAAAGGTGGAATGACGGTGATACGAAACAACAACAACGAGCTTATCCCAACGAGAACCGTCACCGGTTTCAGAATTTGCATGGATTACCAGAAGCTCAATGCCGCCACCCGGAAAGATCACTTCCCTCTCCCCTTCATCGATCAAATGCTCGATCGGCTCACCGGCCACGAGTATTACTGCTTCCTTGATGGCTACTCCGGATACAACCAGATCGCGATAGCGCCCGAGGACCACGAGAAGACGACATTCACATGTCCGTATGGCACTTTCGCTTTTCGGCGAATGCCCTTCGGCTTGTGTAATGCACCGGCGACATTTCAGAGATGCATGATGGCCATTTTCTCGGACATGATCGAGCGCACGATTGAGGTATTTATGGACGACTTCTCTGTCTTTGGTTCTACTTACGATGTGTGTCTCGAGAACTTGTCCAGGGTTTTAGATCGCTGCGTGGAGACAAATCTCGTCCTCAATTGGGAGAAGTGTCATTTTATGGTGAAGGAGGGGATCGTTCTCGGCCACCGCGTATCATCACAAGGGCTGGAAGTGGATCGAGCGAAGATTGCAACGATTGAGAAGTTACCCCCCCCCCCCAAACTCAGTCAAAGGCGTGCGAAGCTTTCTGGGGCATGCGGGATTTTATCGGAGATTCATTAAAGACTTCTCGAAGATCACAAAGCCTCTCTGTGGCCTCCTCGAGAAAGACGCAAAATTCATCTTCACCAACGAGTGCATGGAGGCGTTTAACACACTCAAGGAGAAGTTGAGCACGGCCCCGGTAATAATCGCACCAGAGTGGGGTGAGCCATTTGAGATCATGACCGATGCCAGCGACTTCGCCGTTGGAGCAGTCCTTGGGCAACGACGAGGAAAGGTGTTCCACACGATATATTACGCTAGTCGCACCCTCAACGAGGCTCAGGTCAACTACACGACCACAGAAAAAGAGCTCCTCGCCGTGGTCTTTGCCTTTGACAAATTCCGCCCATATGTCATCGGCAATAAGATCATCGTCTACACTGACCACGCGGCAATCCGGTACTTAATGGAGAAGAAAGACGCAAAGCCAAGGCTCATTCGGTGGATTCTCCTTCTTCAAGAGTTCGATGTGGAGATAAAAGACAAAAAGGGAACAGAGAACAACGTAGCCGACCATCTCTCGCGTCTTGAAGACTTCACGCACGTACCCGATCGAAGCACGCCCATCGACGACAATTTTCGGGACGAGAAAGTAATGGCGGTTGAAGCAAGCGCAACGCCGTGGTATGCCGACATCATCAACTTCTTGGTGAGCAACGAGATGCCACCAGACTATAATCACCACCAAAAGAAAAGATTTCTCTCCGACGCGCGCCGATACTATTGGGAAGAGCCGATTCTCTATCGATAATGCGCTGACTCAATAATCCGAAGGTGCGTCCCTGATGATGAGATTCCTTCTATTCTCAGACACTGTCATTCTTTAGAGTGCGGAGGGCATTTCGGGCACAACCGCACGGCAGCAAAGGTGCTTCAGAGTGGCTTCTTCTGGCCAACCCTTTTCAGAGATTGCCGGCGTTTCGTGGAGACATGTGATCGATGCCAAAGAACAGGAAATATTTCCAACAGGAACGAGATGCCGTTGAAGAATATTCTGGAAATAGAGCCGTTCGATGTGTGGGGAATCGACTTCATGGGACCATTCCCATCCTCATACGGACATAAATATATCCTCCTCGCGGTCGACTATGTGACAAAGTGGGTCGAGGCAAAGGCGTCTCCAACAAACGACGGAAAGGTGGTGATAAACTTCCTTAAGCACAACATCTTCACAAGGCACGGCACACCACGCGCAATCGTGAGCGACGGAGGCTCTCACTTCTGCAACCGCCAATTCTCTGCGCTCCTCGCGAAGTACAGTGTTAACCACCGAAAAGCTCTGGCCTACCACCCGCAATCCAACGGCCAAGCTGAAGTCTCCAACCGAGAGATAAAGAAAATTTTGGAGAAGACGGTGGGAAGCTCATTGAAGGACTGGGCGCACAAACTCGACGACGCACTTTGGGCTTACCGGACAGCCTTCAAAACCCCGTTGGGAATGTCGCCATACAAGCTCGTCTATGGCAAGGCGTGCCAACTCCCAGTAGAACTTGAGCACAGAGCGTTGTGGGCGATGAAACTCCTCAACTTCGACCACAAGGCAGCCGGGAAACAGAGACTACTCCAACTCAACGAACTAGACGAGTTCCGCTTAGAAGCATTCGAGAACACGAGGATTTACAAGGAAAAGACGAAAGCATGGCATGACAAGCACATCGTACCGAAAGAGATCAACCCGGGACAACAAGTCCTTCTTTACAACTCCCGGTTGAGACTCTTTCCCGGAAAGCTCAAATCAAGGTGGTCCGGGCCATTCACAGTCACACAAGCATTCTCATCAGGAATGTTCGAGCTTGAAGGCACCAACGGCGGGAAATTCATGGTGAACGGACAACGAGTGAAGCCGTACTATGGTGGCATATTTGAAAAAGAGAAAGTCGTGGCGTACCTGAACAGCACCGAATAAAACACGGTACCCCGTCAAGCTATTGACGTTAACTAAAGCGCTCCGTGGGAGGCAACCCACGTTTTCTTTCATCGCATTTATTCTTTTCATTTTTATTTTTTTATTTATTTATTTTATCTTTTCTTTCTTCTGGTTACAAAATAAAAAAAAAAAAAAAGAAAAAAAAAGCGCCATCATCGCGGCGCTATGGAAATCATGGCGCCGCGATAAACACCAGAAACAGATGGCGCTACTAAGCGTTCAATGTGGCGGCGCGACATAATCTCATCGCGGCGCGATAAAAATCTACGCGCCGCGATGACCCGAGATTTTTGAAATCTGGGCGGTTTTAAAAGACAAATTCGTGTGTTTTTCAAATTTTTTTAACTTCTCTCTTTCTCTCTCACTTTGAGCACGAACCCTAACCCCTTTTTCCTCTAAATTTCACTTCACAACCTCATTTTCACCCGGTTTCAACACGAAATCAATTCCTACTCGTGTGATTAGCGACTTTATTCACTCTCTCTTCTCTATTCTTGAGTGTTTATGTGGTGTTCTTGCTAAAATCCGAAAATCACAAGGTACGAATTTGGATTTCGAATTTAGATGTGATTTGCTTATTTTGTTTGTGCTTGAAAGAGTTAAATTGAATGTAGGTTGATTGTTCATAGTTTGTGGGTTTAAAGAAACATGTTTTGAGTAGGATTCCTTTGATAAAATTGATGCTCACCACGTGTTTGATGAAAAGCCCGAGAGAGTCGAGAAGTATTTTTTGCACGACTTTGTCTAGACCCTTGCGTAGATTTCCCGTGCCGTGTGTCTTCGTGTGGTGATTTGTTGATATAGATAGTGTCGGTGTTGATTATCATGAACGTTATCACGAAGGGGTTAAACCCGACGTGTGTTTCTTGTATCTAATCCTATCTTGTT
This sequence comes from Urtica dioica subsp. dioica, assembly GCF_054948205.1. Classification (NCBI taxonomy): domain Eukaryota; kingdom Viridiplantae; phylum Streptophyta; class Magnoliopsida; order Rosales; family Urticaceae; genus Urtica; species Urtica dioica. The sequence continues at coordinate 11,729,079 of NC_142756.1, forward strand.
AGTGTATAGAATGGGACGAGACCGGCGATCGACGGCAGACACATCGACTAAGAAGCGCAAGACAACGGCGGGAACCTCGAGCCAAGCAAAGGGAGGTCGCCCAATCACGCTCGTCAAAGGTGCGGAGAAGAAGTGGGACGAGTTCCAATCGTTCAACCTAATCCACGAGCGCAAATTCTTACCGTCCGACGATCGAGCAATATGCGGGAACGTAAACGCTCAACTTGACGCTCTCAAATGGGGAAAATTGGCAACTATTGACGCACCGATCGCGCCTCGGTTAGTCCGAGAATTCTACGCCAACTAATCCGTCACGGATCCGGATCTTGGTGAAGTGCGGGTCCGAGGGGTAATTGTCAACATATCCACGAGCGCCATCAACGCATTCCTCGGGATCACTCCCCCACATGCCGACTCTTACACACCGATGGTGTTGAACCCCTCACTCCCGGAGATGTTGACCACACTTTGCAAGCCCGGTGAGGTCTACGATTCCAAGCCGAGCCGTTATACGCATCGCGAGTCTCCGAAGCATCTCTCGATCAAGAAAGTGAATCGCTTCGCCAAAGCATGGATATATTGGATCAACGCCTCCATATTGCCGAGCACTCATGAGCACCATATCACATTTGAGAGACTCGCCTTACTATATTGCATTGCAACGGGTCGAGGCATCAATCTTGGGCGAATTCTTCATGATCACATCATCCGAACGGCAAATCGGGGCAAGACTAGGTCGCTCGGTCATGGGAGTCTGATCACCGCAATGTGCGAATCAGCCGGCGCCAAATTTTTCGCGAATGAGCAGTTGATTGCACTGACGGGGCCAATTGATCCGGCAAAGTTCTTGAAATTCCCGAACTGGAAGGGAGGCGACCCCAAACCGAACGGGCGGGGCTTCATCAACATCCGACAAGCGGAGCCTGCGGAGGTAGAGCCGGACGAGCCCGAAGCAGAAGAAGAAGACGACGAGGATGATGATTACGTGCCGCAAAGCCAAGCCAACTACGACGAGTTGGTGAATCTGATGACCGGAGAATTTCAATCCCTCCGTGGCGAAATGCAAGCAGAGCGGGTGGCAGGCGAGGCATTCAGAACAGAGATGCGCTCACGACACGGGGAATACGAGGCATTTCAAGCCGAAGTTCGACACAACATCAATGAGCTCGGCCGAGGCCAAGCATCAATCATGGCGTTTCAAGAGGCTTATGGGCACCGACACTTTGTTGAAGCCGAATTTCATCGGTCCGTTTACGATACATGGACCACACGTCAGGACCCGCCATCTCAGCCGGACATGCCTTTCTACCCCACCTACCCACCGGAGCTCACGGCCCCGTTCCCACCGCCCTATCACCACGATCCATATCAAGCGCCACCCGTGCAATATCCACCACCACAATATCAGCCGCCACCACAGCAATACCATCAGCCTCCACCTCACTATCACCAACCTCCGCCGTCCTATTATCACACTCCGCCATATCAGCCGGGCTAGCCGTCATATTCCCAAACGCCGCCGAGATATCGCTATAGCCAAACACCACCGCCGGGCTTCAACGACCCATTCCATGCCGAGCCATCTCGGCGAGATGGAGACGATTAGGGGCGGTCCCCAACCCCCGCACAGGTAAGTCCCTTTTCCTTTTTTTCTTTTCTCGATTACATTGTGGGCAATGTAAGTTCCGAGTTTGGGGGGGAGTATACAATTCTTAATGATTTGCGGGGGGAGTATATAATTCTTAATGATTTGCGGGGGGAAATTTTTGTATATTAGGTAGAGTTTGTTCAGTTTGTGCGTTTAGGTAAATCTTAGGTGAATTTTAATGTTTGGCGTGCCGATGATCTAGAAAGTCTTAAGTTTTTTTTTACTGTGGAATTTAACGCATGAGCTACCTGGTGTGAAAGAACTTTGTTGAGTTGTGTTGTTGTGTTAGACCCGAATGATGTATGTCTCGAAGCTTAGGGAATCTAGATGAGTAGCCCGACCAATTATTTGAAATGAGAACACCGAACACATTAGAACCTTCTCTGATCCCTAGTTGAAGCGAAATTGAGTGCGCATTGATCTAGTGAGAATGATATAGGCATTAGGTATAACATGTCGAGCCAAAAAGCCAACCCGGAAATGTTTATCAATTAGAACCCATTCACAAAAAGCCGAACGTCATACCCTTCTCGATACTTAGTCAGAAAGAGTCGAGCCAACAATTGCGAAATCCCACAAAGAACCTCACTAACGTTAGCGACTCTTGAGTGTCAAAATGAGTGAAATCTTCTACGATTGTGTGACACGTTCGTTGACTAGTCTCTACATGTTCATTAGATCCAGAGACATCATGCCAGGTGAATATTATCGTGAAAAAAAAATAAAAAATAAAAAAATAATAAAAAAAAAAATAAATAAAATGCATGTGTTTAGTTTAATTTTGTGTTGGCATGGTGTTCTGTGAGTTAAGATAGAGACTTGTGTGAGCGTGATTGAAGTTTGGGGGGGATTAACACGGGAAGAGTAAAATGTGAGTGAGTGAGCTTTGTTTGAGGGTTATGAATTTTGGTGAGAAATTGAGTCGCTAAGGTTAGTGTTTAAGCCATTCAAAAGTTCCATTCCATACCTTTGACCCAAGCCTGAACATTACAAGCCGTTTAAGACCTAATTGACGAGCTAGAGAGGATATGCGCACATTAGTGGAGATCGAGGGAGATGAGGAGGCATATGGATGTGTCGAATCGAAATAAACTCTTATTCATTGTTCGATTTTTGTGTTCTTGTGATGGTGGTTGCGAGGGCTGCGAAACCTGATTGTCCGAATGCTATTGAGATGGGGAAACATTGAAACGGTTTAAGGTAACATTCACTTGTATGAGATCTTTCGCATTTGGTAGTTAGCTTGAAGTTTGAAATCGTGGGTTTCCGTGTCATTGTTAATCTAGAGACTTGAAATTGAGGCAAGTCTTAGTAGTCGAGTTATGTAAGCATAAAGTTTCACCTAGGAGTAGGTTGTGTTTTGTTTCTTTTTGTCACTTGAGGACAAGTTACGGTTTAAGTTTGGGGGGATTTGATAGGTGCGTTAATCACGCGTAAAACTCCTATCCCTCGGCTTAAAACGAGCGAGTTCTCAAGTGTTTTTGATAGTTTCTAGTATGTTTTTGATGATTTACAGGTACAAAGGAGCAAAGAAGCTTAAGAAGTCATTTTCGGAGCAGACGAGAGTCGAAACGGAGCAAAATTGAGGTTTATGAAGAAAGTCAACGCGGGATATTGACCCATCGCGGCGCGGCGATAATCAGAGCGACGCCATGAGATAGCAGCGCGGTGCCAGAAAATCCCGTCACAGATGGCGGTCGTTCCCATTCAGGAGCGCGGCGCGATGAATACTGAGAGCGCCGCGATAGACCGCGACACATGACCGTGGCGGCGCGATGGGTGCGATTTGGAAAACTGATTACGCGTTTTTGATTAAATCTGGGCCATTGGATCTCATTAAGTGGCCCAGATGACTCCGAAAATAGGCTAGAAACTTATAAATCCTACTTTTGTAACCTAGAAAGACATCTTTTGTTTAGTTTTGATTTTGCTTAGGTTGTTTTAGCTACAGAGAGCTTTTTGGAGAGACAGAGATTGAAGTGCCGTCTTCATCAATTTCGTTCATCGTTCTTTTCACAGTTCCAATTCCCTTCCTTTAATCTCTTGAACTCCAGTTTTTTTTAATGAAAATCATGTCGTTGATTTATTTGTTTTTGAGTTGTTCATCTTCTTCTCCCATCTTTCTTCCTCTCATCATCATGAACTAAACCACCTAAGGGCTATGGCGTAGCGAGATTGTGAAACGGTTATGGATTCCATATTATATATGGTAGAATTGTTATCGTTCTTGCCGCTTTGTTTAATTCAAGTCCGAATTTAATGCCTGTATAAGAGTAGCTACCTTGTGCATGATTCCGATTTCAATTTTATGCTTGAAAGAGATTAGGTTGATTTTGTCTTGATTTGAATTACTATAATACATCCCTATGCTAGATATAGATAGGTTGTTATAGAATCGTGGTACGCTTCTGTGTTCATTGCTTGCCTTGCTTTATTTGTTGAGATCGAAAGATAAAACTTTGGCATAGGTTTAGGTTGCTAGATGCTTGAGAGAGGTTTAGTGACACGATCAACGTGAGTGAGATTAGCAAAGTGTGAATGATAATAGCAGTGCGTAAGTTCCATGAATCCAAACCGTAGAATGAGCTCGTGAAACCATAGTCTTTACTTCTCGCTATTCGTAAAACCCGTTGCTTTTCTGTTTATTTATTTATTTATTTGTTTATAAATTTTGTGTTCTATTCAACTAAAGTTTCCTAAGTTTTCTTCGTGCTAGTGAAATTTGAATCTTTAATTTAGCCTAGTCCTCGTGGGATCGACTCGTACTTACGAACTTTACTACTTGAGCGATTACGTGCACTTGCGTGTGCGAGAATTTCGCAACACTTCTTCGGAATTCGATTACCAGCTGGATGAGACTTCTTCAAGAGCTGCAAGAGTTCTGTGAACGACTTGTTCGTCCAATGGTTCGTGACTTTGAGGTGCATCAACGAAACCAAGAAGGACAAAGAAAAAAACTCTTGGCATCCAGGGTACAATTCCGGTTCCAACTCGGCTCCGTAGCATCGTCGAAATCCTCGTGATCCATGATATCCTCCACAGCACCGTGCAATCCTCCTATTCCTCTCTGATCTGTTCCTCCGATGGAATCTTCTTCATGAGGAAGGACGACACGCTCGAGCTCGCCGTGATGATACCATTTTGTGTAGCCTGGGGTAAACCCCTTGTTCAGCAAATGATTCATGACAACTCTGATGTCGTGCCATCTCACGTTGTTGCAAGGTTTGCAAGGACACCGATATTTTCCATTTTCGTTAGGGAATCTTCTTGCCGCACGAATAAACTCGTTAACACCGGTTTTGTACTGCAATGTCACCCGATTATTCTCCGTGATCCAATCTCTACTTGGATTGGACATTTCCTTGAATGAGAGCGAAAAATGAAAGTTGTGAAGAGTTATTGATAAAGGACGGAGAACAAAATGAAAGAGAGATTATGAATTGTATGTTATTTTGAAGTCGGATTGAATAAGTTGGGAGTTTATAGACTAATTGATTCGAAACTCTACCGAAATTTCGGCAGAGTTTCCCCTATTATACTGACAAACCAAAAACCTGCAAAATTATTTAAAAACATATACAAACCATCCAGAACTATCCTACAAATTAGCTCAGCCCTAAACCGAACCTCCGTGGTTCGGTCACAACATTTTATAAATGAAAAACCGAAATTAACAAAATATCACAAACTATCAAAACATGTCACAAACTATTTTTCTTATTTAAAGTTCAATTAGATTTCATGTTAAATCAACCAAACAAAACTAATCACAAATTCATGAACTTAATTTTAATCTAAACTTCATTTTATACTAAACATGTCACAAAACATCAAAACATGTCACAAAACACAATTAAAACTTAATTTTAACCTAAACTAATTAAATTATTAAACATGTGAAATTATCAATACAATTACTACATATTACAATTACAATTTTAATTTCATTGACTAATTTTAAACTAAACAACCTATTCATGTAATTATTAGACAAATTACAATTCGTAATTTATAAATTACAATAAATCAAAACTAATTAAAACAAAACTATGAAATTTAAACAAATTTTTTATTTGAATAAAATCTGGCTACGTATACTTTCAACACAAGGATGTTGCCACAGTATTACATTAAACCAATCGCTTTTGATAGACGAGAAAAATAAAACACCCTAATATACTTTTTCTAGAAAAATACAATAGAAATTTCCCTTTTAAAGAGATTATTAATGGGCCTACAGAATTATGTTTTTGCTAGTTCGGTCTCGACGTCTTGAGGCGCAGTAATAACCACACTCCGTTCCGAGGGAATTTTCTCATTCTCTCTCTTTTTTCCCCACAACAGAGCATACATTCCGATAACTATCAACACAGCTCCGAGAATACTGTATATACAAAAGTAATAATAAATTGAGACTATGACAAACCACAATCGGATAGCTATTATAGTAGATATTGGCATTTGTATTGGCATCAAATTTGCAAATACAATGTTACCTTCCCAAGTGTAGCGCTTCTGCAAGAATGAGCAGTGACATGATAGCAACTATGAGAGTGGACAAAGGTCCAAATGCAGTAACAAAAACTGGACCTTTCTTCTTTAGGACTAAGGTTTGGAGATAAGTAATTACGCCAAATATCACAACTCCCTGCACATGAGATGATTCAACGAATTAGATAGCCTTGAATTTTTTAATTTTTTTTTAAAATATGTTACCGTTGAAAATATAAATGAATTTTTTTAAAGCAGTTAGAAAATCTAAAGTTAATTAAAAGTGTAACGGGTGAATGGTATAATATAGTGTAGATCAAGTGCTAATTGATCGATAAATTAAGAGAAGCGTAAATGGTAGCATAATTCTCACACTATAAAGAGGAGCAAGGAGCGTTATATCCCATGTCAACTTCCAAGAGGAGGCTTTATGATCCACAATGGCTGCCATGATTGCTGAGAGGAATGTTCCAGCTAAGCAAGCAAGTGACGTAAGAGTCATCGGTGCTGGATATACTTTCACTGTGGTGGTCTTCGATACCATATATACAAAGTAGAGTCACCGCGTTAGTGTTTAGTTTTTTTTTTTTCGACAATGTCAAATCTTTTGTTAGATATGCAACTTTTGAAAAGAACTTTTGGTAGAGCACGTCTGAATGATAAAGCATAAATCTTTTGTTTGATATTTTTGTCCAAAAATAAAAACGCACGTACAAACAAAATATTTTTGACAGGTTCACATTATAATACACTCAATTTTATGCTTTGGTGTACGTTTTTTTTTCTTCTTTAAATTTTCTGCTTTTCAAATCCAATCCTCTAGCTAACATAAGTAGAAATCTTCGTGAAAAATATAAGCACAAACTTTTGTGATTAAATTCAAATATGTAGACCCGATGTTGCCAAGGTATTGGTAAATATGATCATACCTGTAAGATGAAGAATAATCCATATGCGATATTAGAAGCGACGAGTGATAGTGCACCCTTTATCCATTTACTGTCAGCGGCTACTATGGAAGCACTTGAAGCAGATTGTGAGTGTTTAGTTCCATGGATTGACAGCACAATTATGCCTTTATAAAAGGTCATTATTGTTGCACCACCAAAAGCAACAACCGTACCCCAAATTTTGGCTTGCGTTATCCATTTCGAAATCTCAAACTTTTCCATCCTATAATCAATTAACCAACCCAAATACATTCCATCGAATCAATGTTTCATTTTGTTCATCAGGCTAGAATGTGCCGGTTAAAGCACATCATAATAAACAAATTTGTAAGTATATACCAAATTTTCATTCATGTAAGCAAATAGTCAGTTTTGATGATATGATGTGGACAATTCAACCATTTCATAAAAAGGTAATTAGACCATAGTCTAATAATTGGTTATTTCTTTTTTCAAGTTTTATTTATCAAAATAACAAAAAATTAGGAAAATAACCAACTTAAACGTTTGATATTGCTAAATAGCCAACGTTTGCTAAGTCTTAGGTAAATAGCCGTTTGACGTGACATAATATATGGAGGTGATTATTTATCTAAGATTTACGTCTGTAAATACATGAAAATGACTATTTAACTAAGATTTACCTAACGTTGGATATTTAGCAATGTCAAATGTTTAAATTGGCTATTTTCCTAATGTACCCTTAAAATAATAGTCTACCAGACCTGCTCAATAAATTAATAAACTAAAAAATAAATTAAAGTTCAAAAAAGAGTAAATTAAACTTATTCTTTAATTAATTAATTTACTGCGAATTTGGTTGACTATTTTTTTTAACTATAGAGAGCAAATTTACTTAAATTAATTGTAGCTTATCAGTAGAGAGCAAATTTACTTAAATTAATTGTAGTTTAAATTGTTCAACAAGTGACTTTAATTTCACACGCGTTTTTTTCTCTGTCTCTACCTGTCTCTAATTCTTCTCTTATTCTTTAGGTCTGGGAAACAGTGCCGGAAACAAACGCCACATGGGCCGAAATCACCAAAATTTGACAAAATTAGAGCTGAAGTAATGTGAAGAACATAGCTGAGAATTTGTCAGGATCGTATTTTGACAAAATCGGTCGTCACAGCGGAAGTAGGCTTTTTTTCGCAATAGTAAAAAAAATAAGTCTGAGATTATCAGCAACTCGCCAAACATGGGAACAATAAAATGGTTTTCCGCTGGCCATAGTTGGCAAAAAAAAAAAAAAAAGAAACGCGATTTTTTATTATTATTATTTTTTTTTATGGTAATTCATGTGTTTACTTTTGAGTGTTATTGTTTTCTAAACGAATATTTTGTAAATATTCAAAATTTATAAACTAAAGAATATATTTAAAATTAACCTAATAAACTTAAGAACATATAATCTAAATATATCCAAAAAAAATTTAATTGATGAGGTTAATAATGTTTATGTGCTCTATTGTATCCATAGAATCTTTAAGATTTGTAAAATTTTTATTTTTATTTTTATTTTTCGGATTTATATTTTAAAATTGCCAACAAAATTTTAGTCATGAGGTTTGTTGAAAAATAATATGATGATGATTTCTGCTATTTTAAAATTATTTGTGTAATCAATAATGCTTAGAATAATTAATATATACACATATACACGCATTTATAAGGTTAATATAAAGGTTTTTTTTTTTTGAGAAAAATATAAAAGTATTTAAATGGCAACTATTTATGATTTTTTTTATATCGTTATTAAGTCAAAAATAGAAGTTATTTTTTTTTATATTATATAGAAACAATGAGCATTATTGCGTCCTTTGCTAAAAAAATTTAACTATGTGGTTCCTAAACTTTTCATATTAACTTTTTTGGGCATTATTTAATGTTATTTTCTAAAAACAAACTAAAATTAAAAAAACGTAATGATAAAGTTTAAAAAACTATGTGGTTCCTACACTTTACGTGTTCATATTCTCTCTATTTCGCTTTCAGCACGATCAATATGAGCTTTGAAAACATTGCTCCTGTGATATTTTTGTCTAATTTGCTTGGAATTATCTCTAGTGTACGACTCACATGCCTTTAGGTTTTCATTTTATGTGACCTTACAGAAGTATGTGAAGTTTAATTGGTTACCACGAAATGCATAAAAAAAAAGAGAGAATTTTGATTATAAAATCATGTACAACCATTTTACGTTGAAAAATACGGTCATGTGAATCACATATTCGGGAGATTATGTAAAGATTTCAGGTTACGAAACTTTCAAATTCGAAGACCGTGCATCTATAAGAGCATGAGTATATATAATAAACGTACGTTTCATCTAGCTCTTGCAAATAACCGTACAATATTTGCAAAGATTTACCTGAATAAAACAGCTAAGATGAACGTAATTGAAGGAACGGTGTTGGACAGGGCAGAAGTAAAAACAGGAGTAGTGTAATCCAGTCCCACGTAATGCAAAGTGGTAGCAAATATCGCTCTGAAAATCCAAATAAATTAGTTTGGTAATATTCCTCATCAAACAGACATTATTACTTAACGTAGCTAGTTTACAACATTAAAAAAGATTTAATTTGCTCACCGTATAAACCCCAAAAGGATAATATTTCTCAAGATTGGAATGGTTATCTTGCTCTTATTATTTCTGCAGTGTAGAAGGTCGATATTAAGAGCTTGGAAACGTTATTTCCTTTTAATCAAGATTATTATATATCAAATATTAATTGCAAAAACCTTTCAAATATGAAAGCAAGGAGAGCTGTAGTTAGAGTTGCGAAAGCGTATCCATAGACCACGAGTACAAAGAAGCTCATGCCTTTGTTCAGAGCCACTTTGGTAATTACAGTATACCCTGCATGGCATGAAACGGCAAGTATACAATATATATATGGTATTGACTCTTCTACTATTCTTCTCATACTTCCTCTCTTTTGAGCTCTCTCATTTTGCTCTTCCATTTTCGTATCTTATCGCTAAGAAAGAAAGGTTAGGAGAACTGTATTATATATTAGTAGGGAGCGAAATATAGTGCTCTAACGTAACTTATGTAATGTCCACTTGAAAATGGCTTTTAGAAGAAGTGGGTCCCATAATTTCTTAATATTTGTTCTGCCGTTATCTTACGGGTGTTGATATTAAATCATAATACGTCGGTTTGGGATTAAAGGGTGTTGAAAAGATCATGTGGGACCGGTCCCTTTTTTTTAATCAAGTTCCATTTCACTTGGAATCGGGTTGGGCCGCAGGAATAAGAGTTCAGGAAAACAAAATAAATTAAATATTTAATATCACAATAACATACTAGTAAGCAACAACTTGAAACCGAATAAATCCAATAGTTCTATCTAGGTTTTGAATAAAAGAGAGATTGGACTAATTAATAATTTCTCTTCGAGTGGAAACAAACAACTTTCGAGTCTCCAAATTTATGATATCGGTTGAATTTTTTGAAAACAAGTGCGTGGAAACTTAATATGTTTACACTCCAAATTCGATCACCAATTTTATCAATAAAATTTGTTGACAATTCTCTTAAGAAGAAAGAAAACACTTTTCTTCTTTTAATTTTTTTTTTTCATTTGCTCACATTTTTTTTTCTTTTTGCTAAAATGAATATTAGAGAAAACAAAATATTAAAACCTGCAAATCGAAAAATCACATCCTATCTCTTTGTCTATCAGTGCAAATTCGAGCATATTCGGTTTTTTCCTTAATAGGTGACGTGCAACCAAGAAAAATAAAATAAATCGAATTAAAAAGACAAAAGAGTACTCTCGTCAAAACCAAACACCACATGGCCATCTGAAGTCATCAACATTGACTAGTCAAAAATAAAAATTCAAATTTTTTTCTTTGATTTGTGTTTTTTTTCGTGTACCCCAAGTTTGACCGTATAGTAAGCCAATGTACTACTGTCAAGATATAAATCAAATTGACATATGCTTAGTTTTCAAGAAATATTTTTTCTATGTGATATCATATGATGTATTCTTTGGACAAATATCTTACAAACGTATATCAATCACAGAATGAAGAAAAATAACAGACATTTTAGTAAATATGTCTTTAATGGTTTCTCTTTCCAATCAAGTTTTAAGATTATTTCCTGTTGAGTAGAGTTACCCAATAATAACTATATGCAATTACATTGTATTACATATTATTATTTATCTCTCTAAATGCCGATATTTAATCATCAGATACGGAAAAAAAAAAGCATCGGATACGGACTCACTTCACTAATGAATCGATCCGAATTGAATGTCACTCCACTTGCATATGTATTTTTTTTTATCTCTCCATTAATGAATAGATGCATATAGAATATCTCTCTACTTGCATACTGACTCAGTCCACTAGTGGATAGATATGTTTATGCTCAATTCAATATACATATTAATGTTGGACCTATTATTTCTCAAAGTTCATGGGTTTGTAAGTGTGAAAGAATTGTGGCCCAAGTGTATTTACTTATTGGTTTAATAATAATAGTAATAAGATAATTCTTATTCGTTAATTAATAGAATGTAAATTTCTAGTGTACCCTGATGGTGGGTCTATATAAAGAGAAACTTTAGGGATTGGTGCTCTCTCAACCCATCACGTATCTTTTGCCTCCATCACATAAAACTTATCAGATCTGATCAAGAGAGAGAAACCAATTCCGGTGATTATCCGCTGTCGTCACCGTCACTTTCGTCATGGATCGAGGTAGTTTTTTCTCAATCTCTAATGTTCCGTGAAAATCATCTAGTTCTAAGATCTTGACTATTAAGATTGTCTATCTTATGTTTACATGTGGTATCAGAACTTTGATTGTGAACTTGTGATTTTTCATTATCGTTGGTGTGTTTGATTCAGTCGTATATATTTATTCAATTGTTATGAATCGACTGATGTCTCTGTTTTTTTATTGATGATTAACATATAGCAATTAACGATCGATAGTTTGATATTTTGATTCTGCTTGCTATTGATCTGCTGATAATTATTCAAAGCTTTAACCGATTAATGTTATTAGGTAATCTCATGGTCACTGTAATTCAATTGCTTTAGTACAAAGATTTATAATCGCACATGCTTTTGTAAGCTTATTAATTCAAGTTTTGCTTTTTCTTTTGATGCTCGTCTCTGCTAATGTCTTTTGTTGATAATCATGGTGGATCGTTGTGATTTATGTATTGTCAATTACAAATATCGAGTTTATTAGTAATCGTTTATGTGAACCACTACAAGAAAACAGGGTATCAGAGACTAGAGTATCCAAGACTGATTTATTAGTCTTTGATAGTGGACATCAAAGACTGATCATGCTGTCTCTAATACTATCAGAGACTAATTTTCATGCGTATACTATTCGAGACTAATATTTAGTCACAAATATATATTTCTCCGGTCATAATTTTAGGAGAGACTAATTTTTGGTCACAGATGTATTCCCTCCAAAATGAAAAACGACGCAAATCGTAGGAGGCCAATTTTTAGTCTCCGATAGCTGGCATCCGGGACTGATTTGGTTGTATCTGTTGGTATTCGGGAGTGATTTGGTTGCGCATACTATTCGAGACTAATAATTAGTCACGGATATATTCCCTCCAAAAATGTAAAAATGACGCAAATTTGTAGAGACTAATTTTTGGTCTCTGATTACGGGCATTCGAGACAGATTTGTTTGTCTCGAATAGTATTCGGGACTGATAGTATTCGCGACTAATTTTCGGTCATGGATGTATTCCCTCAAAAATGAAAAATGGCGCAAATCGTAGGAGACCAATTTTTAGTCTCTGATAATTGGCATCCGGGACTGATTTGGTTGTCTCTGATAGTATTCGAGACTGATTTGGTTGCGTATACTATTCGAGACTAATAATTAGTCACAGATATATTCCTTCCAAAAATGTAAAAATGACGCAAATTTGTAGAGATTAATTTTTAGTATCTGATTGTAGGCATCAGAGACTAAAATCTATTCTCGAAAAATGAGAAAAATCGGAGACTAACAATCAGTCTTCTATGCTCTTGCGCAGTGTCTTATTGGAGACTGAAATTCAGTCTTGAAAATATTTACGTATCAAAGACTAAAAATTAGTCTCCGATACAATTTGTTTTATAATATCAAAGGCTAAACATTAGGCCTTTAGAAACAAATTTATTCTTTACTTATTTTTTTATTATGTACTGTATCTTAGAAATTGTAACGACTAAAAATTTTAAGATAAAGATTGCATATTAAGTTTATCAAAAAGACGGTAATAACGCTGTGAATGGAAATGAATGATTTTTAAGGTCGACGAGGTTCTGAAATATTTTCGAGAATTTGTGAAGGACCACAAAAGTGAAAATAAATTTCAACGACCTTAAATAAACTCATCGTGAATTATTTTAAGTAGGAAAATTATTTACTTAACTTTTTAGTCATGTTTCTTATTTTCCGGGAAAGGAATAAAAAGAAAAAGATTTATTTGCAACAAATAAAAAGAAAAGAAAACTTGGGTTGTGGAGAAATTGGAAGAAAGGAAAATTGAAAAGGATTTAAGGGTAATTTATGAAAATGTTCTCAGCCTCATCCATAAGAGAACCGACTCATCTCTTTGCTTTATCTTCTTGGACGCGTGAGACAAAGAAAGAACGAAACCAAAAGAGGAAAAAAATCACAGAGATAAGAACGAAGAAAGAGAGACTGAGAAAGAGAGAAAGAAAAGAGAGCAAAGCAGAGAGAGAGAGAGAGAGAGAGAGAGTGAGCGGGAGATCAGAGGCCGGAAAAGAGAAAAGAAAGAGAGAGGGACATGGAGAGACGAATAATTTCAGCGTGGAAGAGGAATAAATTCTCGCTGGAATTATTTAATCGTCTCGAGGTAATGGATATCTTAAATCATTCTCTTTGGTTCTAATTTCGGATTAAAAATTAGGATTTGAATTTGAAATCAAAATATGAGGGTTTGATTTTTAGGGTTTGGAATTGAAGAAATCGGTGGCTTCTGCTCTCGAAGTATTCCGACAGTGAATCAAGGCAGAAGGGAAGAGATTGAGGTCGTGTTTTCATCTATGTATCGAAGTAAAAGGAAATCATTGATGGTTGTTTAGGTACGGTAAAAAAATTTCCAAAGAGAAACTGGGTTTAGCCTGATTTTTTTAACTCGGATATTCTGAACTGAAGGTTGGATTTGTTATTGTTTTACTTGATGATATGTTGCTGAGATTATAGATTTTCGGATTGAATTAATTTCTTTTATTACAATTTGAAATCTAGAATTGATCTTTTGTCTCGTGTTGTTTTTATCCGAGCGTGACTCTGAATTTGAAATTAAATATGAATTGAAGCTGTTTTGTTTAGTCTGATGGTAGTTCATTAATGATTTCCGTGATGGTTAGTTTGACGTTGTTCGATGATGACTCTGTTAAACGATGACTTTCGTTTCTCTCATCCTTCTTGGTTCAATAATAACATTGATAAGTTCAAAGGTATTGACTGATGGATTTCTATGCATAATTATGAGAGATTGTGCTTGAATTAAGCATCTCAATTGATTTAGTCTTAGAATTATGGATGGGTGATATTTATTGGTTGGTTGCATTTTGTGATGTTGGAATTTGGGGATTTTTGCCGTGTTCAAGGTCTAAAAATTGAAATTTGAGTTCTGATGAAATTATGCTCTCATATTCTCTCTATTGTGTTTGAATTGATGTTGAAGATTGATTGATGTGGATTTGTTCTGATGAAAGTGAAGGCTGACTGTTGGTTGACCTTGTTGATTGAACATATTGATTATAATTGTCCTCTCGGGTTCACTTTTTGGACTGAGCATGTGGTTTCGAATTGATGCTTGTGTGGAATTTGTTTCACTCGAATGTGTGGTTTCAACAAAATTGATTGATTACTTGGATTGGGATTTTCTTTTAGGGTTCAAAATCTGACTCGCGGGATTCGAGGGATTCGGCCCGCCGTGATTCAGCGGCAGAGATAAAGAAGGGCTGGCCAAAGGTAAAGAGAAGCTCGCCGGATTTAACATCAAGGCAAGGAATCCTTGATTCCATTATTAATTTGCTCGAATTTCAAAATCAAATGTCAAGGGTTTTGATTTGAATTTCTTGGATTAGGTTTCAGAAACCTGAATTGTTTATGGTTTTGGACAAAGATTTCTATCCACGATTTTATGATTATAAGGTTTTGTGGCTTTCTCAGTGATAACCTAATGCTAATATTTACTCCTTGTTTCATGTGCTTCTCTACCTGGAACGATTACTAACTTGCAACATGACTAACTTGCTGCATGTTGCATATGAACTTCTAATTTTTTTTTACTTTAGACTTGATATGTTGAGTTGACATTGCCATTTGTACTGTGAATATCTTGCAGTCTCGTAGAGTCTTCCGTATATGAAACTAAACACCGTTTAAATTTAAGGGATTAATCTGTTTTAATGATCAATCTTGTAGACATTATTGTGAAATAGAGCTGGAAATATACACATAACATATGTAAATTTGCTTCTTAGATAACGTTCTAATTTTTTTTACAATGCTTGTTCATAAAGCTGTCCGTGGTTCGTAGCCGAGCTCGTCGTCCGCTACTGAGCCCGTTGCCGCCTCTGTTCTACTCTTCCTAAAGCTACTCGTTGTCTGTAAGTTTTTTTTTTTGTTTTTAATAAAAAATTATCTGTTTTAATATTTGTTTTAGTGTAGGATTGATAATCTTATTGTGAAATAGAACTGGAAATATACACGTCTATGTACATACACATCTATGTACGTAATTTATAAGTTTGATGATTTTGACTACAAGAAATATCTAGCTACTAAGTTTGATGATTTTGACTCGACCATGGTTTCATCTACGAGCAATGAAGGAAGTGGTGATCAAAGAAATGAGAACTCCAACGGCATACCAGGTCAAGAGCGTTAGTAAATCGTGGATGTCGGATTCAACTTTAATATTTCATTTATCTTATATATTTTTTGTAGTAGAG
Source organism: Urtica dioica subsp. dioica (assembly GCF_054948205.1). Taxonomy (NCBI): domain Eukaryota; kingdom Viridiplantae; phylum Streptophyta; class Magnoliopsida; order Rosales; family Urticaceae; genus Urtica; species Urtica dioica. The sequence goes on from NC_142756.1 coordinate 11,745,145, forward strand.
ATTTGGATATATTTGGTTTGTTTTTTTATTCTTAGTTTTTCATGAATATTGTTTTGACGATTGTGCATGATTTTATTCTTAGTTTTATTCTTAGTTTTGCATGAATATTCTTAGTTTTTCAATATTTTTTGCAGTAGAGATTTGGATATATTTGGATATAATTTATTTACGATTGCTATTCTAAGGAAGCTTATTTTAGATTCTTATGTACTCTGATTTATTTAGAAACTGGAAAATTAGTCTTGTATACATAAATGCTTGTCTTAGAAGCATTATATTTAGAGCTAAAAATTAGTCTCCAAAGCACCATGACAAGACTAAATAAACAGTCACAGATGCCACTCCAATGAAATGGAACAGTAACTAAACATCGGTCCTTAAATTACGTTATCTGAGACTAAAATTCAGTCCGAAAATCAGTTTATCCGAGACCGAAAATCCGTTTTAAAAGGTTAATAATCAGTCACGTTATTCGAGACTAACAAACGTTATTCGAGACTAACAATCACATTATCCAGGATTAACAATTAGTCTTAAAAAGGCTTATTAGTGACTAAATACGAGTTCTCGGCCGACCTTATTAAGGACTGAAAAATGTGGTATCTGAGACTAGTTCTTTGTCATGAATATTGCGGCGTATCCGAGACTTACTTTCAGTCCTTGATACTAGGTATCCGAGACTAGCCTAGGAGACTAAAAATCAGTCTCAGATACTCATCTGAGACTGTTTATCAGGTATCGGAGACTAAATAATTAGTCTCTGATACCCTATCTGATACGCGTTAACGCACTACAACATATTCAACAATTACCGACGATTTTTTTCGTCGGTAATTACCCGATAATCGTCGCTAAATGTCCGTGCCTAAATATATTTAGCGACGATTTATTCGTCGCTAAATATTTACCGACGATATTAGCGACGATAATGTCGTCCCTAAATGTTGTGACGAGAAGTTTTTTTTTCATTTTGAAACAGATAATTAGCGACGACTTTTTCGTCGCTAATTAGGGCGGGAAAAATTCCCGCGTGAATTAGCGACGACTTACCTTGTGTGTAATAATAATTAGCGACGACTTTGTCGTCGCTAATTATTATTATTATTTTTTTATTATTTTTTTCGTCGTTAATTATTTATTTTTTATGGTTTTTTGTTTATGAAATTCTAAAATGAAAAATCAAATAAAAAGTAAATTATATTATCCAAATCAACAAATATATAAAATCCGATTACGTACGTTTTCGGTTATCGAGAAATATGTAAATAATAATCTACTATACACAAAATATCTAATAAAACACTAGTCGCGACGTTTGCTTTGTCGTCCCGCCGCTCGTTTTCCCCCTCCTCGACGTGAAACGCTCTTCTGCTGGCGCTGAAGTTCTGCAGGCTGCGGCGTCGGAGTAGACTGACTTGGTCCGCCGGGCGTCGTTTGTTGGCTAGCGTCGGGAGTCCTCTGCTGGCCGCCCGTCGGAGTGTGGACACCGGGCGTCGGAGTGTGGACGCCGGCCGTCGGAGTCTGCTGGCTGTGGGATGACGGAGCGTGTTGCGAACTCTGCGGAAATTGAGGCATAAACGAGCTCAGGTTGAGGCCGGGCACCTGACTCTGTATTGCCTCAGCGAACGAGGCGATGGTCGACATGAACACCTCCTGGGAGATATATCCTGGATGCGACGTCCCAGCCTCCGAACTACCGTAGACTTCGGCGACTTCAGCCGCCATCCGTGCTCCCTGTGGCACCAAACGTCCGACGCCGGTCAAGTGATCAGTCCGCGAACCCATAATATCGCGGATCGCCTGCTGCTCTAGGACGGAAATATCAACGTCCGCTCCTTGTTGCTCAGCCTCCGCTCGCAACGTGTTGAACCTATCGACCAGTCGATCCTGATATAATTAACTAGTTAGTATATATTAATCGAAAAATAAGAAAAATAAATGTAAACTTACATAGCGTGCGGATGCTTCAGGAGTCAGCCATTCGGACTTGTCGGACTGATGTTGGCGCTTGTAGTTCGCAAACAAGCTCTCGAAAGCGCCTGTCTCGGCGCTCTTCTGCATGTAAACAAAACTTCAAGTGTTAGATAATTTTAACGATTTGATGTATCATATAAACATAAAACTTACGTTCTTCATGCGGTGGGTCGAGAACCCAATCGTCCCCTGTCGAGTCTTCGTCTTCTTCTTCGCGCGATTCGCCTTGTTCTTCGCTTATATGGCCTGTAATATAAGTAAACGTACATGTAAATAACAAATCGTTTAATAAAAGGGTGAACACATATTTAACGTAAATGATTTGATTACCTTAAACTCATCACTCGTATATCATTGTATCAGCGTCTCCCATTCGGTGTCGAGCTTAACGGTCCTCGGTTTCAGCGACCGCGCCACCTGTACGCTGCTCTTGCAGTCGATGTCGAACCATGACCGCAAGGTATGCCTCCAATCGCGAAGACGAGTCTTCGCGTCTCGAATGATTGCCGCATCGACAATCGCCTTCTTCTTCCCGGTTGCATCACCATCGACTCGGATGTCGTACTTGTCTCGAATCGCTGCTCGGATCTCGGCCTCCTTCGCCGGCCCCACGTTCGCATTCGTCCACCTTGGGACCGTAGGCGAGATCTTGTCTCGGACGACCAACTCGAGCGTGTTCGCGAACGTCGCGAGATCCGGATCCATCTCGCGCTCTGGCTGCAAGAACGACTGAAACTCCTCGTTATAAATAACGACTTCCTTCACCCCGGGGCGCCGTGCACGCTCAGATCGAAGCTCGACCGTCGGCCCACGCACGGCCGGTTCGATATCCTCGTCTTCTTCTTCGACGCCATCACGTACGGGCGCCGACTGACAATAATTCGGGAGACGGGCTAAGAAGTCATCCCCGCCTCCGCTGCCTCCAGCTCCTGTAGCCGCAGCCATCTGAAATTCAAAACAAAATTTATTTAGTTATGCATTCGTAATGATTTAAATCAGTTAATTTAGTAAGTAAATGAAAAACGTTATATACTATCAATCGTCGTCGTCTGACAAATCATCTTCTTCCATCAAATCTTCGTCCTCAGTTTCTTCGTCATCGATAAACTCTTCTTCTTCAATATTTTCCAACAAGTTCACTGCGTCATTGCTCACGAGCTCTGGTATCGCAGACTGATGACGCGTCGACAGTGAATCTAAATCTGACGGTTCTACTGACAACTGAACTGAAGACGAAGATTGACCAAGAATGAGGTCAATATCAGGAAGATCCCACACATTTCGATGATTACACTCTTCGACGATTCGCCAAACAGGACCATTCAAGTAATCTTCCAAGTAGAAAACTTGTTTCGCTTGAGTTGCCAAAATTATTGGCTCGTCTTTGTACCATTCTTTTGCCACATACACGCTTGTCAAATTATTGTCGTTGCGTGTCCTTTTCCTCGGATCTTGGTCACCGAACCAACGACATTGAAATAAGACGACACGACTATTGTTCTGATACGTCAAGACAATGACGTTTTCTACTTGACCGTAGAAGTCGTGACCTCCTTCACTTGGTACACATACCCCGCTATTCTGAGTCGTTCTTCTGCTATCACGTTGACGGGAGATAAATTTAACTCCGTTCACTACACAACACGGATACGTCTGTGGTGCGAAATGCGGTCCCAATGCCAATGCATATAATTCGGAGGATACGGATAATCCGTCTTGGCTCATGCGAAATACCTACATACAAACATTAACGAGTCGGTTAGTGTCGAAGCGAGTTTAATCATATTCTTTGAGTTAATTAGTCAAATACCTTTTCCCAAAACCATTTTGGGAACTCAAGTCGATGCGCTTCAACATCTGGCCGACCTTCTAATTCCATGAGATCTATGTGTTCACTGAAATAAAATTCATGTTCATTTAATACATCACTTCGTATAAATAATTCAAGTTCATTTATTTCACTCATTTACCTCATGAAATCGTCAATTTCGGGACAATTTCGTAAAATGTATCACTCATCGAGCAATCGTATATTCTCATCTAAGCGTATCGTGGTCATCTTCCCGTAAGGCCGACAACTTGATGACTGAAACACCGATAACTCCCGTTCGACACCTTCGAAGTTAGACGCGACGTCTGTTCGTTGGGGCATGTTGAAACGATTCTCAACGCCTTCTAGATACCTTGAGCAGAATGTCAATGCTTCGTCTACAACATAGGCTTCGGCAATTGAATCCTCTGGTCTAGCTCGATTACGCACAAAGTTCTTGAGCGTTCCAAGGTATCTCTCAAATGGATACATCCACCGCATATGAACTGGACCTCCGTTAATTGCCTCCTCCGGTAGATGCATTACCAAATGAACCATGATTGTGAAGAAATCAGGCGGGAAAATTCGTTCCAGCTTACACAATATAAGCTTCACATCCTCTTGCGCCTTCTCAATGTTTGAAATTACCAGCGTTCTAGAGCAAATAAGTCTGAAGAAGTTGCAGAGCTCTATTATGGCGTCTCGAATTGTTCGATCCAGAAAAGGACGAATAGCAGGAGCCAATAGGCGCTGCATAATCACGTGACAATCGTGAGACTTCAAACCCGTCAACCTCCCATCCGCGGTAACATTCTTCTTCAAATTCCCCGCAAAACCATCGGGAAATCTGACAGATCTCAAGAACTCAGTAAACCGCTTCCGTTCTGAAGGTGTCAGAGTGTATGACGAAGGCGATTTCATCCATCTATCTCCTTCTTGGTACAAATGAAGCTCTTGTCTTATGTTCCAGTCCGCCAAAGTCAACCGCGCCTTATCTGTGTCTTTCGTCTTCCCCTCGATGTTCAGCAAGGTACCCAGAAGATTGGCGCATACATTCTTTTCTATATGCATTACATCGAGGTTATGCTTCAGCGTAAGACTCGACCAATACGGCAACTCGAAGAAAATACTTTTCTTTGTCCAATTCAGCTCACTCGCATCGCGCTTTCATTTCTTCCCGCCGAAGTCAGGGTGCTTCCCCGGGGTTGCATCTCCCACTAATCGCAATTGTCGAAGTATGCTGCTCGCTGATTTTCTCACTGGTGGTGGTCGGTTCTCATTTCGTACCTTGTACAGTTTGCTCTTCCTCATCGGGTGTAACAACGGCAAGAATCGACGATGATCGCAGTAAACAATCTTGTTTCGAGCCTTGAAAGATGGTGTGTCGTTGTTACACGTCGGACAAGCAAGGTACCCTTGACCACTCCATCCCGACAAACTGCTTCTCGCTGGAAAATCATTCACCGTCCATAGAAGTACGGAAAACAACCTGAATAGCTCACCGGTCGAACCATCTCTCAACACAACATCGGTTTCCCACAATTCCTTCAGCTCACCAATCAGCGGTTGTAAGAAAACATCCATGTCTTTTCCCGGTGCACTACGACCTGGTATAAGCAATGTTAACATCAAGTACGATGTTTTCATGCACAACCACGGCGGTAAATTGTACGCAGTCAAGACTACCGGCCACATACTGTACGATAAACTCATGTCACCAAATGGGTTGAAACCATCGGCGGCAAGTCCAAGCCGGACGTTCCTCGGTTCTGCCGCAAACATGTGATATTTTCGGTCGATCTCCTTCCACGTTGCTCCGTCTGCAGGATGTCGCAGTACACCATCCTCCTTAATGCGTTCATTCTCGTGCCATTGCATCTCTAGAGCTGTGTGCGGACTCGCGTACAGTCGCTTAAGTCGATCTTTCAGTGGAAAGTAGTGCAACACTTTATGCGCTACTTTTTTTCCACCGTCTTTCTTCAGCCACCGGCTCTCATTACAAACTGGACACTCGTCTAGATTGGCGTTGTCCTTCCAAAACAACGCGCAATCGTGTTTGCAGACGTGAATTGACTCGTAACCCATACCAAATCGACGCAATTTCGCCTTTGCTTCATAGTGTGACTCTGGAATCGTGTTGCCGATCGGATGAGACTTTTTCAGTACTTTTAGTAGCTGATCAAACGACTTATTCGTCCACTTGTTCATCACTTTCAAATGCATCAACGTGACAACAAATGAGAGTGACGAATACTCCGTACAACCCGGCCATAATTCTGTGTTCAGGTCGCTGAAAAGGTCATCGAACTGTCCACTCTGGTATTCTGCATTCGGGTCAATACTGTCATCGTCACCGTCTACGTCGTTGTGATCTAAGATATCGTGTACAGCATCAAACATCCCGCCTCCTCCTCTGTAATCCGTCTGATACTGCATTACGCCATCTTCTTCCTCCCCGTGAAAGTTCCACCTCGTGTAATTTCTCTTAAATCCTCTGATAAAGAGATGATTATCTATATCAGGAATTTTTTGCATGGACACTTAACTCGTCCTTCGACATTTACGTGTTGTCGGGCCATTGCCATGAACTCTGTCATGCCAGCCGCAAACTCAACGCTTAAACGTTGGTCCTCGATTATCCAATTCCTATTTGGATAACTCATTTTACCTATAGATTGAACATTTCAAAATTTAGTAGTTTTCGGATTTTATTTTATAATTTCACGATCGATCCTACCGAAATTTCGGCAGAACCTCCCCTATAAACTTAACAACCCGGCATCAAGCCTTTAACTTTAAAACCTGCATAGAAACATCCTAAAACTAACAATAAATCCAACCTCAGTGGTTCGATTATTAAAATTCATAATCTATATCAACTAACTAATTGTTTTTACATGTTTTTACATAATTTACATAAACTAACTAATTGTTTTTACATGTTTTTACATAATTTTACCTAATATAAATATTTATAACTAATTTAAATATTTATACCTAATATTAAAATTTATAACTAATTTAAATATTTGTGTAAACAAAACTAATTTAAATATTTATAAAATTTATAACAAATATATAATTAATTTATAACTAATTAATTCATTTATAATTTATAAAATTTATAACAAATATATAATTCTATAAATATAAATTATGTAAATATAACTAATTAATTCATTAACATTTCTAACTAATTAATTCATTTATATTTATAACTAATATATAAATAAAGTTATATATATACAAATAACTAATATATTAATTCTATAAATAACTAATATATATATATATATATATATATATATATATATAAAAAGTTATAAAAAAAACAACTTACCGATGTATGTGACGGAGCGCGCGGGTTCGCGGGGAAGAGGGGAAGCAGACGGCGTCGTCGGGGAAGCGGCTACGGCGTCGGCGGCGGAGTGGCGGAGAAGTGGCGGCACGGCGGAGGAGCTGCAACGGGAGAGAGAGAGGTAAGGAGAGAGATGTGAGGAGAGAGGGAGAAGTGAGGAGAGAGAGAGACTTACCGGGTAGGACGAGGTCGGCGTCGGCGGCACACGGCTGAGGAGGGCACGGCGACGGCGGGAGAGAGAAAAAGAGAGAGAATATCGATTTAGGTTAAAGAAAGAGAAATGGGGAAGCTGGGTTGCGATCTGGTATTTAAAGACATTTACCGACGATTTTTTCGTCGCTAAATGATTTCATTTCGTCGCTAAATGAACTTAGGTTAACCAGGCATTTAGCGACGATTTCTTCGTCGCTAAATGATTTCATTTCGTCGCTAAATCATTTCGGTTTAAATAAATTAGAGGGACTTTTCCCTCTTTAAAATTCGTTAAAATTTAAAATTTGTTCGAAATTATTAGCGACGATATAATCGTCGCTAAAGAAATTCCAAATCCTTTAGCGACAATTTAATCGTCGCTAAATACATTCCCGCGAACTTAGTGACGAGACTCAAGAATTAGCGACGATATTATCGTCGCTAATTATCTTTACCGCCAAAGTTTAAGATTTTTCGCACCAACTCATTAGCGACGATAAAGTCGTCGCTAAAGGCATTATTAGCGACGATATATTAGCGACGATTAAATCGTCGCTAATAGTTTCGTAGCTAAATGTCATATTTCTTGTAGTGACGACATTAATATTCTGTTGATTTACTTATTATGTCAAATGCACAAATTTGGTAAATTGAAGTTTATTAATGTCAGTATCTTCTTGATATTGCAACCAGAATATTTCCTTCATGATCATTAGAATATTTGTTTAATTTAAAATCTAATTCTGATCGTGTATGCATATAAAGCCTACAACCTTTTTTTGGAAGTTAAGAATTGTATTTAACTTAATCAGATCACCAAAGCGATGGTTTTATAAAGTTTTGTATTGCCAATTTGTAGGATAATAGTTATAGGATAATGTTTTATGAAACTATTTTATTTCGATATCTATAGTATGATTAATTTGTTAGTCACCAAAGTGGCCGAATTATAAAGTTTAGATATCAAATTAAAATAAATTCAATTACTCATGTTTATGTGATGCTTTTAAGTTAAATGACATTATGGTATTTTATGATTCTTGTCATGAGTAAATTGAAGTTCATGGTTATAAAATATTTTCGGATCGCCCAAAGGTTGATTATTCGTTTGATAATTTATGAATATTATCGTGGTCAATTGATATGCTTGGTTAGGTATGTTTAGTATATCCAAAGATTGCAAATATATCTAATTCAAGTATGTCAATAACCTATTATGTGAAAATTTTATTTTTTAGCATCATTTATGTATACCTTATTGTATATATTGTTGTTCTGCCCAAAGGTGACTTCAATATGTACCTTATGTTTATTTTATGTGTTTTGAATCTGTATTATAGATTAGGTTTATTACTCAAAGCATTAATGTTTGAGCATATATTATTTATTTTTGCAGCCTCTTTTCCTGTTTCTCTTCAGTTGCAAGCCACGTCTGTTATTAAGTTCAATGGTCTTAATTTCTCTAAATGGTCTGAACAAGTTCAGTTTCACCTCGGTGTTCTGGATCTTGATTCGGCACTCTTAAGTGAGAAACCTGCTGCTCTAATTGATGCTAGCAGCGCTGACTAAAGATCATTCCATAAAGCTTGGGAAAGATCTAACAGACTAAGCCTAATGTTTATGCGAATGACTATAGAAGACAACATCAAGTCCACATTTAAGAAAACTGAAAAATGCTACAGAATTTATGAAGTTTGTGGAAGAAAGCTCTCAGTCCGACTCGGCTAATAAGTCACGGGCTCGGGCACTAATGGGTAAGTTAACCACCATGAAGTTTGATGGTTCTCGTACCATACATGAGCATGTTGTCGAAATGAAGAACATTGCAGCAAGACTGAAGACCATGAGAATGTAAGTGAATGAAAATTTTCTCGTAACGTTCATCCTCAATTCCTTACCTCCCGAGTATGGCACATTTTACGTGCATTACAACACTCGGAAGGGTAAATGGAATGTGCATGAATTAGAATGTATGCTCATTCAAGAGGAAGCGAGGCTTAAGAAACCGGGAAATCATTCTGCCAATCTCGTTGGTCATAAAGGAGTTAGAAAGAAACCATGGAAGACTGGAAATGGCAAGCAAGGACTATCAAAGCTTAATGAGTCATCTGCCCAAATCCACAAGAAGGAACAAAGCAATGTTGTGTGTCAGTTCTGTAAAAAGACTGGACACTGGCAGAAAGATTGCCTGAAATGTAAGGCATGGTTCGAAAGAAAGGGGATTTCTTACGATCTAAAATGAAAAATTCATTCTCATGGGAAACAGAGCCAAAGTTCAAGTTGAAGCCATTGGAACCTATCGTTTAATCTTAGACACTGGGCATCATTTAGACCTTTTCCAAACCTTTTATGTTCCTTCTGTTTCTCGCAATTTGGTTTCCATATCTAAACTCGATAAAGCCGGGTACTTTTTTTAATTTTGGGAATGGATGTTTCAGTTTATTCAAAAAAAATCTTTTCTTGGGTTCTAGTATTCTTTGTGATGGTTTGTACAAACTAAAGCTTGATACCCTTTTTTCTGAAACACTTTTAACCGTGCATCATAATGTTGGTACTATACGTGGTTTATCTAATGAATCATCTGCTTACTTGTGGCATAAACGTTTGGGTTATATATCCAAAGAAATAATCGAAAGGTTGGTGAAGAATGATATCATACATGATTTGGATTTTATCGATCTTGGAATTTGTGTTGAGTGCATTAAGGGAAAGCACACAAAACACACACTTAAGAAAGCAGCCACAAGAAGCTCACAGCTCCTTGAAATTATACATACTGATATATGTGGGCCATTTGACGTTTCATCACTTGGTGGAGAAAGATATTTCATCACTTTTATAGACGACTTTTCACGTTATGAATATGTCTATTTGTTGCATGAAAAATCTCAATCGGTAGATACCCTAGATGTGTTTGTCAATGAAGTTGAAAGACAATTAGATAGAAAGGTGAAAATTGTCAAGTCTGACAGAGGTGGTGAATACTAAGGAAGATATGATGAAAATGGACAGTGCCCTGGTCCATTTGCTAAGTTCCTAGAAAACGGTGGCATCCATGCTCAATACACTATGCCAGGAACACCAAAACAAAATGGTGTAGCAGAAAGGCGTAATCGTTCTTTAATGGATATGGTTAGGAGTATGTTAAGCAATTCTTCTTTACCCAAATCTTTGTGGATGTATGCTTTAAAGACCGTTGCATATTTATTGAACAGGGTTCCTAGTAAGGCAGTTCCTAAGACACCTTTTGAGCCGTGGACGGGAAGAAAACCTAGTTAAAGGTACCTGCATGTTTTTGGTTGCCCAGTGGAAGTAAGAATTTACAATCCATATGAAAGGGAACTGGACTCAAGAACAATCAGTGGTTTCTTCATTGGTTATCCAGAAAAATCTAAAGGGTATTGATTCTATTGCCCTAACAATAATACGAGAATTGTTGAAATTGGTAATGCTAGGTTCATCGAAAATGGTGAAGTCAGTAGGAGTTTAGAACCACGTAATGTGAAAATCCAAGAAGTTAAAGTGCAAGTACCTTTTCCTCTACCTTCTTCTCAAGTTGTTGTTCCTGTTCATGTTGACCATGATAATAACCTACAAGAATGACAAATTAACAACCAAGCACCATTGAATGATGTCGTACCAAATGAACCCATCATAGATGAACCACAAGAAGTCACATGAAGAAGATCTGTCAGAGAACAAAGATCTGCTATTTCTGATGATTATGTGGTTTATCTACAAGAGTCGGAATACGACTTAGGAATTGATAATGATCCTGTTTCATTTTCACAAGTCATAGAAAGTGAGAATTCTATTAAGTGGTTAGACGCCATGAAAGAGGAGCTAAAATCAATGGATCACAACGAAGTTTGGGACCTTGTTGAATTGCCTGAAGGTTGTAAAAGAGTCGGGTGCAAGTGGGTCTTCAAGACCAAGCTCGACTCAAATGGCAATATCGAAAGACATAAGGCTCGACTCGTTGCCAAAGGTTTTACTCATAAAGATGGTGTTGATTACAAAGAGACCTTTCACCTGTCTCTATAAAGGATTCTATGAGAATTGTTATGGCTATGGTAGCTCATTACGATTTAGAGCTCCATCAAATGGATGTGAAAACTGCTTTTCTGAATGGGAATTTAGATGAAGAAGTGTTCATGGATCAGCCTGAAGGTTTTGAGGTTGACGGAAAGGAACATATGGTATGTAAATTGAAGAAGTCAATATATGGACTTAAACAAGCTTCCCGACAATGGTACCTTAAGTTCAACGATACCATCACATCTTTTGGATTTAAAGAAAACATCGTTGATCGATGTATATATATGAAGATCAGTGGGAGCAAGTTTATAATTCTGATTTTGTATGTTGACGACATCTTGCTTGCTACTAACGATCTTGGTTTATTATGTCAAACCAAAGATTTTCTCTCTAAGAACTTTGAAATGAAAGATATGGGTGAGGCATCCTATGTGACCGGGATAGAGATATCTCGTGATAGATCACAAGGATTGTTGAGATTGTCTCAGAAAGCATATATTAATAAAGTTCTACAGAGATTCAATATGGACAAATGCTCTGCAAGTGTTGTTCTAATTCAGAAGGGAGACAAATTTAGTCTCACTCAATGTCCAAAGAATGAATTGGAACACAAACAGATGGAACAAAATCCTTATGCATCTATTGTTGGAAGCTTGATGTATGCACAGACTTGTACCAGGCCAGACATCAGTTTTGCTGTCGGAATGATGGGCATGTATCAAAGTAATCCAGGAATAGATCATTGGAAAGCTGCAAAGAAAGTACTGAGGTATATGCAAGGAACGAAGGATCGTATGCTCACTTATAGAAGATCTGATCACCTTGATGTGATAGGATATTCAGATTCAGATTATACCGGATGCGTGGATTCCAGAAAGTTCACTTTTGGCTATTTGTTCCTTTTAGCCGAAGGAGCGATTTCATGGAAGAGTGCAAAACAGACTGTCATTGCTGCATCCAGTATGGAAGCTGAGTTTGTAGCATGCTTTGAGGCTACAATTCATGGATTATGGTTGCAGAACTTTATTTCGGGGCTTGGAATTGTCGACACTAACGCTAAGCCGCTGAAAATTTACTGTGATAATTCCGCAACAGTCTTCTTTTCTAAAAATGACAAGTATTCTAAGGGTGCTAAGCATATGGAGATAAAATACTTTGTCGTTAAAGAAGAAGTTCATAAACAAAGGGTGTCAATTGAGCACATTAGCACAAAACTTATGGTTGCAGATCCATTAACGAAAGGATTGGCCCCAAAGGCATTTACTGAACATGTCGAAAGAATGGGGATCCTTTGATATCATCGTTGATGTTATTTTTATGTTTTATGTGATTGCCACTTTGAGCTCATTTATTTTGTTTCTGATATGAAGTAATGAATCTTGTTTTCCTTTATGATTAGTATATACATGAATGCATTATGTGATCAAAATTCATTTTGTCTTTTGACAAAGACATTATTGTCGGACCATTATGAATACCTTATTATGTGTCATGTTAAGTGTGAAGCTAGTATTGTGATACATGGAAGGGACTATGTCGACAAATTGACGTACGACCGCTATGATCCTTATTAGTTTTAATACTTGATAATGACCTTATGATGTAACCGATATTATGATGGATTTATCTTATACTATGCGCACTTATGTTTTATTATTAAGCTATATGGTATGCAATGACACATGGGCCAAGTGGGAGAATGTTGGACCTATTATTTCTTAAAGCCCATTACATGGGGTTTGTAAGTGGGAATGAATTGTGGCCAAGTGTATTTGCTTATTGGTTTAATAATAATAATAAGATAATTCATATTGGTTAATTAATATAAGGTAAATTCCTATTGTACCCTGATGGTGGGTCTATATAAAGAGAAACCCTAGGGATTGGTCATCTCTCAACCCATCACGTATCTTTTGCCTTCATCACATAAAGCTTATCAGATCTAAAGAGGGTCAAGAGAGAGAAACCAATTTCGGTGATTATCCGCTGCCGTCAACGTCACTCTCGTCATGGATCGAGGTAGGTTTTTCTTAATCCCTAATGTTTTGTGAAAATAATCTAGTTCTCAGATCTTGGCTATTAGGATTGTCTATCTTATGTTTACAATTAACTCGTCCATTTAGATATATATATATATATATATATATATATATATATATATATATATAACCATAATTACCATTTTGAAAATGTCAGTGACTAAAGTAGCGTGTAAAATTACCATTAAATTTCTCTCGTCACTTTCTCTTTAACTCAAATGTGGACGTATGTCAGAGGCTACAAAATCACAGTGACAATTATTCAATATGATTCTTTTTCATTGAGAGTCGAGAATTAGGGATTGGTTGAGAGATAAATTATACCTCTAATGATTTCTGTATATTCCCTTGATTGATTATCATTTACATTTACATCGGTATAAATATCTTAAACGACTTTCTCATAACTGTCTAACAAACTCTTTAGTCTAACTGACTCCACGCGACTGCTGAGTTGGCTGAGCCACTTGTGCTGACGTGGCTGACTCTTTAACACTCCCCCTCAGGCGAAACGGGAACGCCTTCATGTTGAGCTTGTCCTTCATCTTTCCAAATCGCTTGACTGAAAGGCCCTTCGTCAATACATCTCTTGTCTGGTCTAGCGTGGGCACATATCGAATCTCTAGTTGTTTGCTGATCACCATGTCTCGTACAAAGTGTAAATCCAGCTCTATGTGCTTTGTTCGAGTGTGAGCTATTGGGTTTGCTGCCAGCGCTGCAGCGCCCATGTTATCACACCACACGACTGGAGTCTGAGGCAAGGTAACATGCAGTATACTCAAGAGATATTTGATCCATAGTACTTTAGCTGCGACATGTACAAGAGCGCGATATTCGGCTTCCGTCTTAGACCTGGCAACAACGTGTAGCTTTCTTGAGCTCCAAGATACAATGCAGCCACCAAGAAACTCGCAGTAGGCACTCGTCGATCTGCGATCGTCTGGGCATCTCGCCCAACCCGCGTCAGTAAAGCACACGAGTGACAATGTAGATGTTGGTTGGAGATGAATCCCATGCGTGATTGTTCCCTTGAGGTAACGCAATACCCGTTTGCATGCAAGCCAATGGGTTTCTGTGGGATTCTGCAGGAATTGGCTCAACTTGTTCACTATATACAATATATCGAGTCTAGTGAGAGTCAGGTACCGTAAAACTCCTATCACACTTCGGTATTGCGATGGGTCGGTCATTGGCTCCCCCTCGCTCTTGGACAAGGTGTAGCCAAGAGCGGCTGGTGTGGAGTATGGTTTGGCTGCTGTCATGCGCATCTTCTTGAGGAGGTTAGGAATGTACTTCGATTGAGAGAGATACAAGCTAGTTGCATCGCGATAGGCTTCAATACCAATGAAGTAGTGCAACTCGCCTAGTTTCTTGAGTGAAAAGATACAGTGGAGTCGATCAATGAGCTTGGAGATGGCAACGTCATTGTTCCCGGTAACTAGTATATCGTCAACGTAGACTAGAAACTTAATCACAACGACATTGTTGGAGAAGATGAACAAAGATGAGTTAGACTTGGAGTTGACAAACTTCCAGTCTAGTAAGACTCACCGAAGACGTTCGAACCGTGCCCTCGGAGCTTGTTTCAGGCCGTATAGCGCCTCTTGCAGTTTTAACAAGTGGTTAGGACGTAGGGGATCAGTGTACCTCTCGAGTTGCCACATGTACATATCTTCAGTGAGCACGCCAATGAAGAAAGAATTGTCGACGTCGAGTTGTCGTGCACGCCACGCATTATGCACTGCTAGAGTAAGGAAAACCCTGACCGTACACGGCTTGACCACTAGGGTGAAGGTCTCCAAGAAATCCACTCCAGGCGTGTGTGTATATCTCTTTGCAATGAGCCTTGCCTTATGCATGTGGATTGAACCATCCGGGTTGTACTTGAGCTTGTACACCCACTTGTTCCCAACAATGTTGTAGGCTAAGGAGAATGGTATGAGATCCCAAGTTTCATTCTGGTGAAGAGCTTGAATCTCTTTTTTCCATCGCAGCGAGCCACTTGGAATCGGCCAAGGCTTGAGGGACATTTGTAGGCTCAGTGGGACTCGGCTCAACAGCAATGGGATGTCGCTCATCAGCTAAGGCTTTTGGTTTGAATATCCCAAACTTTGATCTAGTATTCATTGTGTGTGTATGAGTCTCTGAGGGTGGTTGATGTATTTGTACTAGAAGAGTATTGGGGATACTGGATAATGGTAGTTGTGGGGTAGTGTTTGTGCGTATAAGGATTGTAGATGGTGGCTCAGGAAGAGGCTGTGATAGTTGTGACAGGTTATTTTGTGGTAGAGTGACAGTTTCTGAGGTGTTGTTTTGGTCATAAGTAGGTGATGATGTGGCAGGATCAGAGAGGCTGAGAGGAACAGTGTTGGTGCAGGGAACAGTCACACATGTGTCACGTGCATAAGAGCTTGGTCAAACTGAAAACTAACACGTAGGGACTACAACCGGATTGTCATCAACAACTGGGTTTGACTCAGACCCAAACACCTCAGAATAAGGGACATGTCCTCATGAAGCACTGTATTACGAGTAATGTACACATGACCTGACTGAGCTAGACACTTATAACCCTCGTGAGCTGCACTATAACCAAGAAAGAGACATTTTTAAGACCCGAATTCAAGTTTGTGAGAATTGTAGGGTCGTAGATGAGGGAACACATCACAACCAAAAACCTTTAAGAATTTGTAGTCTGGAATTTTGTTGACAATGATTTGAAAATGAGATTTGTTTTCAGGACAGGGGTAGGCAAAAAATTTATTATATACATAGCAGTTAGGAATGAATCCCACCAGAAAATAAGAGGAAGACGAGCTTGAGCTAGGAGTGTTAACCCAAGTTCAATAATGTGGCCGTGTTTCCTCTCAGCCCGACCATTTTGGCCTTGAACATGAAGAAAATGGTGCCTCATTTGAATTCCTTGGTCAATGAGAAAAGGTTTAAAGCTATGTAATTCACCACCCCAGTCACATTGAACACAAATAATGTGACTTTTGAAAGCTTTTTCAACAAATATTTTGAAGTTTTTGAAAACAGAAAAAGCCTCAGATTTGAGTTTGAGTGGATAAATCCAAGTGAAACATGTATGATCATCGAGGAAGTTTATATAATATCGGTAGCCATTTGATGAAATGTGTGGTGATGGCCCCCATAAGTCCGTCTGAATCAATTCAAGAGGTCTTGTAGCTTTTGAAATAGAAGTTTGAAATGGAAAGGTGTGGCTTTTTCCATACTGACAAGCATCATAGAAAAAAATTTGTCTTTGAATCAGAAAAAGACAGATTGCATTGATTCATAATTGTTGCTATAACATTGGATGAGGCATGACTAAATCGTCTAAGCCACAACTTCCATTGTTTACTACTATCTATAGACACTTTATCAGGTTCAACAACAACAGTGGGACCGCACATAATTATTTCTGGTTTATAAGAGACAGGATTGACACTAGTACACACACTTGGACTACAATGACTATGTAGAGAAGACTCATTACAACTTGACTTTACAGATTTTGTGGACACAAAGTTTGAACTCAACTGACTGTTGCTCTTAGCATTTCCATGTGACAACACGTACAGACTGTTCTTAAGTTCCCCTCAAAGTAGATGCCTCCCTGTTTTCATATCCTTGAAAACACAAAATTCACGGTGAAATTCAACAGAGACATGATTTTCAGAGGTTAGTTTTGTTAGGAATTCTTGCCCACGAGAAGATTTATTTGTAATTTTCGCTGAAATATTAATAAAATAAAGTTTCGACATTTATAATCTATTTGAATTGAAAGTGTTATCTACTATTGCAAATAGTTACAAGAAACATTCATCAATCCTTAGTCTCTGTATTAAACTGAGTCGCGTGATGGGCACCTGAGTTCGGGCGGTGAACTAAAACAAGGTCAGTGACTGATACAAGCCTGGGTAGCTGTATCCAAAGTCACATATGTAGAACACAAGTGAAGGTTGATCACTTAGTGGGAGCATTCTACACTTGTGGTAAGTGTACGATCCGGACAGACTTTGGTTATGGATATGTCGTGTAAGGAGTACCATTATGACGCACCAACCAGGGTCACTATGGTGGTCACAGTGAGACTTGATCTAAATCCTAAAGTGTTCATGGACTTCTAGGTCTTGTTACTTAGTTCTTTGATTCATCACGTTAAAGGCCAATTGAGGTTGCATAAACAGATGTTTTGGAAACTCGGGACTTGATCGTAGAAGGGAAGTGTTTCACAGATACGGAATCCAGCTTTCCTGAAAGAAGGTAAACGTTCTCTCACCTAAGGGTTGATTCCAGAACCGATAGATTGCGCGCATTCTCGAAGCAAGTAACGTTCGAGAGAATCTTTCGCTGGGGAAGCAACAATGCTTAGGGCTCATACGTATGAGAAAGGTATAATGGAATAATTGACCTCTTCTCAATACGAGTTGAACCTGGAGGATCTTGATCACGTATTGACTATATCAGTGGACACTCATCACGATGAGTAAATATAATTCCAGTATTAAAGGAGAGTTCGGTCTTAGCTTACATGGCGGAGTATTGACTAAGATTAGACGAATCGATCGAAAAAGAGAAAGGACTATTTCGTCTTTTTGATCGGATTCGTTAAGCTTCAACTACTGGGTCCATAGTCCCCGATTCGGCTTCGGTTAAGGCGAGTAGGAACTTTCTAATAATAATGAAATCATTATTAAATTCTCACAAGCTGTAAATGAGTTTGACAGCATTAATTCTGGAATATGGGTATTTCATAATTAAATAAATATTTATGGTAGCATTAATTATTTGTTGACTGTTCAAGTAAATAATTAATGAATTAGTTATTTGTTTATTATAGGACCAAGTAAATAAATAATTAATTGAGTTTTAAGCAATTGGGCCTTAGCATTGAGGAGAAACGTTTTTTTGCCTCCTTGCACTTAGAAAAATTGGAAATTTTGTCTTCCCGGGAAGCAAAATAGTCGACTTTTTCTATATTGGTATTTACCAATATTTTCTCTTTAGTTGTTTAATTTAAATGATAGAGAATCTATTTAAAAAGAAATAATATATTTTCCTTTATTCTCTCTCATAATATTTAATAGAGAATCTATTTAAAATGAAATAAGATATTGTCCTTTATTCTCTCTCATAATATTTAAAAGAGAATCTGTTTAAAAGGAAATAATATATTACCCTTTAAATCTCTTTTAAACTTATTTAAACACTAAATAAAATATCATAGATACTGATCTGATGGATGAGAGGAAAAGTAGGATTTATAGAGATGAGATCCTATGACTCAAATTAAATCCATAGTGTGAACACATGGTGTGAACACAAATAATGGAAATAAAATATTCTGGAGATACCCAGAAGAAACACTTCCACTAGGGGTTCAAGGGAGGAGAAAAGAGAACCGAATTGGATCAAAAATTTCGTCCATTCCCTCTGTGTGGTGGACGAAAATTTCTCTCTCTCCCTTCCCCTCGGAACTCCGTGATTCCAATGCCATAAATATGGTGCGACCTGAATTCATCGTTCGAGGTCGTAGTGAGATAAATATTGTGCCCACTCATATTTCTTATTTACCTAGGAGATTACGTTTCGGAAGACTGCGGCGTCATCAATGACGGTTTGAAACTGATCCCGAAGTTTCAGAAACAACACGAAGGAGTAGTCTTATAAAGACTGAAGACAGATTTGTCAAAGCTTCAAGATTTAGTTCGTGAGCTCAACGAGTAAGTGACTCTAAAACTTAATCTGAAATTTTATCGGTTGCTTGCTCGCTCTCATACTTTTATAGCACACACAAGTAATTCTAAATTCTTGTTTAATAACCACCTTAATTAGTTTTGGAGTAGGGTAATTATTTTCCGCACGGTTATTAGGGTGAATTAATCACCAACAAGTTTGGATATACTACTCAGGTTTTTTTTTTATGTTAGGTACAATGAGAACATTATGCATCTTAAGGTTCATGTGTTTATCAGTAGGGATCATAGTATTTAATGTGTATGTAATGGCAAGAGTCTTACCATTTCCGACCATAAGCATTTCTTCCCCTTTGTATTCTGTGTTGAAGTGCAGGTTCTCCAGCTCTTCCGTCACATGATTCGTAGCGTCAGAGTCAGCGTACCAACAAGGGTCAGAGACTGTTTCGGGACCGGCTAAGAAGGCAGCTGACTTGTTCTGAGTAGCCTGAGCCTCTTAACCACTATTGAAGCTTTCATCAAGCATGTGCCAACATGCCAGAGCCGTGTACCCTTGTTTTCCACAGATTTGACATGTAGGTCTGGAATTGGTGCCTCTTCCAGCTCCATTAAACCTTCCTCTGCCTCCAGGACCTCGTGATGAAGAATTTCCTCCTCCGCGTCCACGAAAGCCCCTAGTGCGATTTTTCGGCAAGATTCGCCATGGCTTGGTTTATGTCCGTCAGTGCGATGAAGTTTTTTTTGTTTGATCCTTGTCTCTTGCGCCAGTGCTATGGCTTGGATCTCTTTAATAGGGATATCAAAACCTTAGATCTCAGACATTTGAAGCCGGTTATTCACCATACCTATAGTCACGTCGTACTCTGCCGGAAGTCCGGTCAGAATCATTGTGATTAGGTCAGATTCAGAGAGATCATAGCCAGCGAAAAATAGCTGATCTGCTATTCCCTCCATCTTCGAGAAGTAATCAGAAATCAAAAGCGCTCAATTCTTCGTTGTTTAGAGTTGCAATTTCAGCGGCATGAGCCTTGCTTTTGACTTGACTGCAAACAATCATTCAAGAGCCAACCAGACTCATCTTGCTGTATTGATGCGAGTCACATTTTTGAGAATCGGAATTGTGAGTGATGAGAGAATCCAGCTGAGCAAAAGTTGATCTTCATGATTCCAGATCTCGAATATTGTCCTTTATTCTCTCTCATAATATTTAATAGAGAATATATTTAGAATGAAATAAGATATTGTCCTTTATTCTCTCTCATAATATTTAAAAGAGAATCTGTTTAAAAGGAAATAATATATTACCCTTTAAATCTCTTTTAAACTTATTTAAACACTAAATAAAATATCCTAGATACTGATCTGATGGATGAGAGGAAAAGTAGGATTTATAGAGATGAGATCCTATGACTCAAATTAAATCCATAGTGTGAACACATGGTGTGAACACAAATAATGGAAATAAAATATTCTGGAGATACCCAGAAGAAACACTTCCACTAGGGGTTCAAGGGAGGAGAAAAGAGAACCGAATTGGATCAAAAATTTCGTCCATTCCCTCTGTGTGGTGGACGAAAATTTCTCTCTCTCCCTTCCCCTCGGAACTCCTTGATTCCAATGCCATAAATATGGTGCAACCTGAATTCATCGTTCGAGGTCGTAGTGAGATAAATATTGTGCCCACTCATATTTCTTATTTGCCTAGGAGATTACGTTTCGGAAGACTGCGGCGTCATCAATGACGGTTTGAAACTGATCCCGAAGTTTCAGAAACAACACGAAGGAGTAGTCTTATAAAGACTGAAGGCAGATTTGTCAAAGCTTCAAGATTTAGTTCGTGAGCTCAACGAGTAAGTGACTCTAAAACTTAATCTGAAATTTTATCGGTTGCTTGCTCGCTCTCATACTTTTATAGCACACACAAGTAATTCTAAATTCTTGTTTAATAACCACCTTAATTAGTTTTGGAGTAGGGTAATTATTTTCCGCACGGTTATTAGGGTGAATTAATCACCAACAAGTTTGGATATACTACTCAGGTTTTTTTTTTATGTTAGGTACAATGAGAACATTATGCATCTTAAGGTTCATGTGTTTATCAGTAGGGATCATAGTATTTACTGTGTATGTAATGGCAAGAGTCTTACCATTTCCGACCATAAGCCTTTCTTCCCCTTTGTATTCTGTGTTGAACTGCAGGTTCTCCAGCTCTTCCGTCACATGATTCGGGACCGGCTAAGAAGGCAGCTGACTTGTTCTGAGTAGCCTGAGCCTCTTAACCACTATTGAAGCTTTCATCAAGCATGTGCCAACAGGCCAGAGCCGTGTACCCTTGTTTTCCACAGATTTGACATGTAGGTATGGAATTGGTGCCTCTTCCAGCTCCATTAAACATTCCTCTGCCTCCAGGACCCCGTGATGAAGAATTTCCTCCTCCGCGTCCACGAAAGCCCCTAGTGCGATTTTTCGGCAAGATTCGCCATGGCTTGGTTTGTGTCCGTCAGTGCGATGAAGTTTTTTTTGTTTGATCCTTGTCTCTTGCGCCAGTGCTATGGCTTGGATCTCTTGAATAGGGATATCAAAACCTTAGATCTCAGACATTTGAAGCCGGTTATTCACCATACCTATAGTCACGTCGTACTCTGCCGGAAGTCCGGTCAGAATCATTGTGATTAGGTCAGATTCAGAGAGATCATAGCCAGCCAAAAATAGCTGATCTGCTATTCCCTCCATCTTCGAGAAGTAATCAGAAATCAAAAGCGCTCATTTCTTCGTTGTTTAGAGTTGCAATTTCAGCGGCATGAGCCTTGCTTTTGACTTGAGTGCAAACAATCATTCAAGAGCCAACCAGACTCATCTTGCTGTATTGATGCGAGTCACATTCTTGAGAATCGGAATTGTGAGTGATGAGAGAATCCAGCTGAGCAAAAGTTGATCTTCATGATTCCAGATCTCGAATATTGGATTTGGAGTTGCTATGCTCTTCCCTTGCTCATCGATGGCGATGATGAACTCATGTGGACACTCTTTGGTTCCGAGAATCATACCTTGAAGGTTATGGCCTCGGATCGTTGGAAACACATGTGACCTCCAGATGAGATAGTTATCTCTGTCCAGCTTGACGGAGATTCCAGTGTTCAGCAATGAAGTGAACGGAGATGCAGCTTGACGGAAGAGAGGATTTCCATGTGACGTTGTTGCCATTGAAGAAGCTCTGATACCAAGTCGAGAATTAGGGATTTTTCGAGAGAGAAATTAAAGCTCTCTTGATTTCTGCATATTCCCTTGATTGATTATCATTTACATTTACATCGATATAAATATCTTAAACGACTTTCTCATAACTGTCTAACAAACTCTCTAGCCTAACCGACTCCATGTGATTGTTGAGTTGGCTTAGCCACTTGTGCTGACGTGGTTGACTCTCTAACATTGAGTCGCACTTAGCAAAATCCACACAAAACCTGGGCTCATGAAATAGAAATCCCTCATAAATTTGTTTTTTTAGTTCCGGCCAAGCCAAAGGAACGAAAATCTTCCGTTCGGATTTTCGTGACTTTCGAAACTATTTTGATATTGTTTGCTTTTGTTTATTTACTTTTAATCAATAAAGTTATTGGATTTGTGACCGTTGCAAATTCAACGGCTGTAAAGTCTGCCGAAAATAAATGTGACCGTTGTATTGTGACCGTTTGCTATAATATTCACACTTTTTAACTCATCTTTTTCATTTACTTAATATCACACTAATTTACAATATTTGTCCACACCTCGCAATACAATCTTCTCATGCTCCCCTCTCTCTCTCTCTCTCTCTCTCTCTCTCTCTCTCTCTCTCTCTCTCTCCTAAAATTCTCATAAAATCTTCTCATATATTAATTTGTATTATACAGTTTTCATATATAATTTTCTTATGTATTTTTCATGTATAATTTTAATATATTGTTTCAATTAAAAAAATGTCTACTTCTCGTTGAAGTTCATCACGAGCAAGTTCCAAACACACCTCCACGCCCAAAAATCCACAACCAATATGATGGAAGAGTAGTGTATATGTGATAGAATAATTTCCATACCTTAGACAATGTCACAAGTAACGAAGCCACGATTAGAGAGTTATATGACAAATACCTTATGAGGACAACCTTCTACACCAAAGGTGTTCAACCATATTATAAATCTCATAGTCAAAGCCAGTTTCAAAACCTATGATCAATCCATCATGAAAATTAGGGATGTCAATGCATGGATCCTCCGAGCAAGGAAACAAAGGTACTTTAAATCTTTAATTCCAAATTCAAGGGTTGAAGACTTCAACAAAGAATTTCATTGTTTAATCCAAGACGAATGGAGAAAGTGTAAAGCTTGTCATGGGCTGATCTGCACCATTGGAGTCAAAATGATTACCTTATCAATGGGAGATGAAATTTTGAAGCAATAACGTTATTGCCTTGATCAGATTCCAAAAGAGAGTGACTATTGTGTTACCATCATTATTTCAGCTCCATTTAGTGGCTTTTAATGGCCTGAAACTGAAAGCTTGCTATTATTGTGTGTTTTAATTAGGAAAAATGGTATGAAGTAGCCAATTCAAACTATGACTTTTGCAAAATAGCCATAGTTTCATTAGGTATAGCAAAATAGCCAATTGAGAGTACTGCGACTTTTAATCCTGCCTCGATTAATTTTAATCCAGCCTTCATAAAACTTACATTATGTCTTTATAGTTCGTTGGAATTAAATTTAATCCAGCCTAGATTAATCTTACTTTGGCTAGTTTACTTATAGTTGACAAACTATGGCAATTTTGCAAAAGCTTAAGTTCTATTTGGCTATATAGCCGCTTGACCCTTTTAATTAGTTTAGTGGGTTTAGATGGTTTTTAATTCTGATTGTGTTTAATGGTTTTGTTAGTGGGTTTTAATGTGTGATAATGTGGGCTCTTAATAATTGTTTAATGGTTTTTAGTGGTTTTAATGTGTGACTTTTTGTTTTCCTAGCATGAAGGATTGTTTCATGCCAATAAATTCCTCTTCATTTTAATGAGAAAAGCATCCTGTTTTTTTATTTAAAAAAAAAATAAGAGTCTTCTCTTGAGTTCTACATGAACTTTTATCGAACTTATCAAGACTAATCTTGTGGCATTCAAACTGGCTTATCAATCGGTCTTTCGTAGCCGATCGTGGCGTCATTCAATCTCCAACCTATCAAACGAGCTTTCACCATCGTTTGTGACGTCTTCCTTATTCCAAAGTTCGCGTCTCTTTAGGTTGGGTCACGGATTCACCAAACTTGTGGAGAAAACGATCCTTCCACTGGAAATCGTGTTCCTCGCAACGAGTATCGCGTCATTATGATATGATCATCTGAGTAAGGAAACAAAGGTACTTTAAAGCTTTAATTCCAAATTCAAGGGCTAAAGACTTCAACGAAGAATTTCATCGTTTAATCCAAGACGAATGGAAAAAGTGTAAAGCTCGCCATGGGTTGTTCTTCACCTTTGGAATCAAAATTATTACCGTATCAATGGGAGAGGACATTTTGAAACAAAAAACGTTTATTGCCTTGATCAGATTCCAAAAGAGAGTGACTATTGTGTTTTAATTATTTTAATGGGTTTAAATAGTTTTTAATTCTGATTGTGTTTAATGGTTGTTAATGAGTTTTAATGGGTGATAATGTCGGTTCTTAATCATGGTTTAATGGTTGTTAATGGTTTTAATGACTGCTTTTGGTTTTCCTAGCATGAAGGGTTGTTTCATGACTAAATTCCTCTTCATTTTAATGAGTAAATCATCCATATTTTTTATAAAAAAAATGAGAGTCTTCTCTTCAATACTATATGAAATTTTATTGAACTTATCAAGACTAGTCTTGTGGCATTTTCCCATTTTTCAACCATGCATTAGAGCCATGAAAGAAAAATATAGAAGATATTGGGGTCTAGGAAAAATTTCTTTTCTATACGACTTTGGGTGTATTTTAGACCCTCGAATCCAATTTGAAGGGTTTATGGACTTTTTGCAATATTTAGTGGATATAACTAGTGAAGATTACATTTTATGCGACATGGTCGTGGAAAATTTGTTTTCTCTGTTCAAGACTTATCAATCGAGGGTCGGACCACGACCTGAGCCGAGTCCGCCACGCAATCAATCAACAAGCACGTGCATGTTTCAGCAACTCCATCAACACGTACGAGGTGTGCATGGATATCCAAGTCCATCACCATCTTCCTTCAGAACATATCAATATTCAGCCATCAACGATGAGATTACACTATACTACACGCTCCGGTTTGTTTACATGCAACAAGATACACTTGACATCCTGGCGTGGTGGAGGCAATGCGAAAACATGTTTCTTATCTTGTCAAGAGTAGCTCGTGACATAGTCTAGATACCGTTCTTGACTATTTCATCCAAAGTCTCTTTTAGTAGCTCTGGTCTCATTGTCGATGATAGAAGTTGTAGTCTAAACCCTGAATGGGTGGATGCATTAACTGTTTGAAAAGATTGGATTCTTCATGATAGACGAGCTCAAGAGACATTCGTTAACTTCGATCTCGTCGATAATTTCGATTTGGATATTTCAAGTGTAAACCTTAATGATTAAATTTGTATTTGTAACTGAATAATTATGAATATAATAAAATTTACCGACCCTTAGAGAGGTTTTAACAAGGCCGTTTTCAATAAATTATTCTTCATTTCTCACTTTTACATTCTAGTCATTATTTGAAATACACTACATTATTTTAATCCCTTGAAAAAGAATTAATTTTAATTATTTTTTATGTATGGACCTGGAAATTCCTCCCACTAGAACGGAAATTTATGTTCCGTACCCAACGGAATACTGGTCAACATTGAAACGAATTCTTCATTCTAGTCAAACACGTAATTTCGTGTCTCATGGAAGTGGAAATGAATTTCCTTCCACAAAACACGTAAAAAAATGTTTTTACTGTGGCCTCTAGATGATCAATACTTTAAAGGGCCTATACCCGAAATATCATGATCTCTAGAGGGTTATCATAATTGCGACAAGAGCATGGGTCATTTTTGGCGACCCCGTGAAGACCGAGGCCATGAAGGGCTCAACCTAAAATGCCACAATCCTCAAGGGTCCTTAGGAAGGATGACCAAGGTGGTGGTGGTTGTCATCGGTGTTGATTTTCTCTTCGTTGAAGAGTCAATTTTCGGTCTCCATCACATGAGATAAATGAGAAAGTAAACTAAGACAATGCATAAGATTTTTCTCCAACGCTCAATATTGGTCCGGGAAGCCAAGTGTGATTGGTGGTCTTATCTCGTTTCTAGATATATTGTAAATAGAGCAAGTGAAGTATGAAACCCCAGAAT
This sequence comes from Urtica dioica subsp. dioica, assembly GCF_054948205.1. Classification (NCBI taxonomy): domain Eukaryota; kingdom Viridiplantae; phylum Streptophyta; class Magnoliopsida; order Rosales; family Urticaceae; genus Urtica; species Urtica dioica. The sequence continues at coordinate 11,771,622 of NC_142756.1, forward strand.
TTTTTATAAATATTGTTGAAATTTTATTTTTAGTATTTTAGTAGATTTAATATATATGCCTTTAAGGATAGTGTGCTTGTGATAAGTATATATACATATATATAGCATGTTTGTGATAAGTATATATGATATATTGTGTAATTATACTATATACTATTATATATGAGGTTATTTCCTTATATATAAATTTTAAAAGTGTACATGTACGTGTATTGATACATATATATATATATATGTATGTATAGATATATACATTATTTTAGTATTTTTTTTACATATATCGAGTATGTATGTATATATAATTGTTACATAGCTACATATAAATATATAATTAGTGAAAAGTTGGTATATTGGGAATATGTATATAATATAGGTTATTTATGTATAAATTATATAAAAGTTGTAGGTTATATATGTTGTCATACGTTATATATATATATATATATATATATATATATAAAGTGGTTTTTGGATGTATGTGTTTATATATAATAAAAGTAATAATTAATATATTAAGAGTATAGTAGAATTAGGTTTGGGCTTTTAGGTTTTGGATTTTTAGGGTTTAATCAAACCATATATATACATACACTTTTTTTTCACGCTTCCTCTCTGCTCTCTCTCTCCTCTATTCTTCTTATTCTTTGGAAATTCGTACCTCTAGTTAAACAACTCAATCCTTGAAAAAAATAGGTAAGTATTGCTTCTATCTGGTTCGGATTCAATAAAAATCATTTCTTAAAACGCTTACAGTGGTTTCAAAAGTCATTATTTTCAATCGTTTCTTTTTAAAAAATCTAGATTTAAATGTCTTCTATCTAAATCATTAATCGGATAAGTTTTTTATGAAATACATAATATTTTTCAATTATTCTCTAATCAGTGTGCATACCTGATTCTCTGGTCTGACGTAATTCCGATTTTCAGACTTTGTGACGTTTACTATGGATTCAAAAATTATTAATTTACGTTGATTCTTTTCGAAAACTCTAGTTTTACATGTCTTCTATATAAAAATATAATTGAAAAATATTTTCATACTATACATAATATTTTCTGATTATATTACGATCTGTGCGCAGACCAGTTTTGACACAAATTTTTAAAGTCAAATTTTATACTTGTTTTATTTTTAAGAATAGTTAAATTATGTTTTTGGCCGTGATGACTTTACAAAAAGTGCTCAAAATTATGTTTTATAGTTACAAAAACTTTTATAGAAGTATTTACAGAGTTTTAGTTTTCCCATGAAACCATAATAGCCAAAGGTATTTTAGTATTTTTTACGTTGAATGTCGTTTCTGAAAATTTCCAGAATCTAAAGTATGTCTTAAATCCTTTCTTAGCTGATCCCCGATAATCTATTATCCCAATTAAGATTCGAGTCAAATAGAGCTTCTAATTCCATCTTCGACCAATGAGCTTCACTCCCGATTCGTCAAGGTGAGAATAATCTCACTGCAACACAGATTAGTTCAAAAATAAATTTGATCAACATATTATTTATGATTCTTATATCTAGTTTTATATACTTAATTATGCGTTTTACTATCTGATGGCGTGTTTGTTCTTTTGTGGTTTGATAATTGAGTGAGCTATGATTTGCAAGTTATGTGTTGATGCTATTTATTAGATGTAATTTAAAGTAGTGATTTATGTCTGGTAAACTATGTAGTGTTAAATTAAAGTAGATTTGAGAATGTACATGTTTTATTATTTAGTCATGTTTTTGTTTCAGCATATGTATGAAAGTTTTTATTTACATGTCATGTCTGTTTATAATATAATTCTCAAAGTGAAAAGATAAAGATAAATAAGAGAGTCGTACCGCCTCGAGAGGTTTTAAGGAGAAGTTTCCCGGGCCGAGGCTCAAATGGGGAAATCTCTCGGGCCGGTGCCCTAATATGTTTATTAGATAGAGAGAAGTGTGGGACCTTGCATCTCCATATCTTCACCTCTAAAGTGCGCACTGAAATATGTACGACTACCCTAGGGGCACCACAAACTATAAGTTGATAAGAAAGATCAAGTCATAAATTATTTTTAAAATACTAATAACTGGTTCATGCATTGCATTACTCTTTTTATTTTGTGAGCTTTATATTGTTCTCGCTGAGCGTAAGCTCAGCTCTTCGAAAAAAAATATACGTCTGTGTTATAGGTAAACAACTTGCAAGGAACTAAGAAGGACGGACTCGCGGCGTCGATAGCGAGAGGGTTGGGTTATGGTTTTTCATTTATAGAATAAGTCTTCCGCTACAAGTCTTTTAGAAATAAATTTTTAAAAGTTTTTATTTTCAATTGTTTCAAAGTTGTGAAGTTTCAAAGAATTTTCTATTTTGGTTGAGATTTAGAACATGGATTATGTCTTAGTATTCTCATCGCTATGTTTGATTTTAAATTCGTATTTTCAATTTTGGTTAAGTACCTCATGTTTGATGGGGTATTATCACTATGATGGGAATTTTCTTAACTAAAGAAAAATTCTACACGACGCAAGCGAACGTGTCGTCAAGTAATAGAGTGCAAAAGCACGGATATCGATCCCACAAGGACTCTAGACTATTTCCGAAGCCAACTCACTAGCTTTCTTTTTCGAGTTATGGAAATGAAAAATGGGGGTTTTTGATTGGTTTGATAACAAGATGAAATGTAAACAAAAGTGAAAACAATACTTAAACACAAGTTAAAAGGAAGGGGTACGATTTCGTTATTTCATCGAGTCGGTCGGTCTTGGTACGATTCTAAACTCGGGTTTAGAGTTGTAAAATTTAGTCTCAATCCCTCTTAAAACATTCACTAATCTCTCTCGAGTCTTTAGGAATCTAGCTACGTGTCGAACTTACACCTCTCGGTTTGGGTCCTACTAAAACACAAAACCGCATTTAGCTCAGGATTTCAATCAACTACATCTACCCCCTAGTCTTTCTATAGCTCTAGGAAGGTTAATGATGGGACGGGTAGAGCTCACTCGTTTATTACCTCTTGGTTTCTAAACTCGTCTAAGGTTCACTAATTAGTTAGCTACTCTAATTAGCGTTAACACACAACCCATACCCATAATATTTCACTCTCAACCCAACCATGAAGCACAAAATCTAATCTAAAGGTTTGACCAACCAACTCAATTACTTAACTACATCGCACCCCTAAATCTACTTAGCTACTCATGATTAATAATAAACAAAGTAAAATTGAAATAAGTAAAAGAAGTCAAATAATAAAGAAACAAGACATTGAATGCTAATCTCAACAACCAAATAAATATATCATTAAACTCAAGCACTACTTCAATATTCCACTTAGATAAACAATAAATTTATCACAATACTCAATGCTCAAATGATAAAGGTAATCAACAAAAACTCAAATAGAATACTTGAAAGCTTAAAATATATTCAACAAAGCATTAAATGGAGTAAATAACCACTACTACAAATATAGTTTTATGATGCGCATGACTATCAGGTGCGACTAGTCGCACCTAAAAGTCGCATCTAAATGACTTTCTGGTGCGACTAGTCGCATCAGATTGTCAACCAGAAGTCCAAAAAATTTCGCTAAATCTTTTTTTTCTTTTGAGTATCAGGTGCGACTGTGTCGCACCTGATTGTTAAAAAAAACTTTCAGGTGCGACTTTGTCGCACCTGATTGTTTAAAATTTTAAGCGGCCAATTCTCCCCCTCATTTTTTCATTCAGTTTTAAAATGGAAAGCATTTAAAAGAAAAGAAAGCTGGACACGGGAAAGAGAAAGAGAAGAAAGAAGAGAGAAAGGGAAAGAGAGAGAGGGAGCCGAGAAGAGACGTCGCCGGGAGCTCCACCGCGCGCGCGTCCCAGCCGAGCAGAGCGCCACCGCCGCGAGCTCGCCGTGGCCGCCGTGACCCATCCTCCACCGCGCGCTTCAGGCCGAGGAAAAGAGACGTCGCCGGGAGTCGCGAGGACGCCGGAGCAAGAGCGACCACCGAGGAAGGAGTGAGTGGTTGCCGGAGAATCTAATTCCACGAAAATAAGGTGAGGAAGTCTCTTTCTCGGATGGATTTTCGAGCTAGGGTTTATAGCTCATAATTTGGGGATTTTGATTCCGGGATGATTTCTAAGCAATTGATTGTGTTTAGTTGATCTTTGGACCCGATTATTGATGTTGAGGACTTGAAATTGGTGATTGGTTTCGGATTTCTTGGTTGTGGTTTGAATTTGGCCGAATTTGTGAAAAAGAAAAACTGTTTGAACTGCCTCTGTAAATCGACGTGGACAGACCGATATGATCTGAGTTCTTATTTTTGAATATTTTTCATGGATAGTAGACTGTATGAGCTTTCTAAAACGACCAAGAACATGTAAATCCATTGAGTATTGAATGAGTTATGAATTTCCAAAGTTTGTGTTTCGCAGCAGTAAAACGGGATTTCCAGAATTGTAACAGTGAATTATGTGCTGTTTTTGAGATAGCTATTCTTGTCGTATATATGCTTGTAATATCTCGTTAGAAAGCTACATGAGTCTACTTTCATTTTCCGCTAGAATCAATCGATTTCAAGTTTTGTAGCTTGAGTTATGATGGCTTAAGCGCTAGTGGGTCAGGCTGTCGGGAATCAATCGATTTTGATTTTTCTCGCCGTGCGCTCAGCCCCTGCTCACTCTCCGCCGTGCGCTCGCCTCGTCCCGAGTCTCTGCAGGTTAGTTTGTGATATACTAATATGTTTAGGTTAGTGTTTAGTTTAAATTTGTTTTTGTTTTAATTAGTTTTGATATATTGTAATAATTGTAATAATGTAATAATGTGATTAGTTTATCAATTATGAATTGTAATTAGTTAATTAGTTAATTGATTAGTAATTGTAATAATGTGATTAGTTTAAATTTGTTTTTGTTTTAATTAGTACTATTGGTATTCTCATTATTTTTCTAGTCTTGATATTTGCCCATATAAAGCTCACAATTGGTGAGTATATGAACCAACTTTTGCAACCCTAAAGGACTAGAAAGTTTATCTCATTACTTGAAGCCTTGGCCTCCATTTAAGCTCTTCATTGAGAACGTTGTGTGCCGATTTATGCAGAGCACCTTAAAACCTTTGATGATTTCGAAGAGTTGCCGTGTCGATAATCCAAAACTCAATTATTTAAAATTTTATTTTATCTTTGTTTTCCATAATGATGCCTTTTGTGTGTGTGTGTGTGTGATAGGTCACTTGAGGGAAATTCGCTAACCGGAAATGTTCCAACAGCTATCTGGAATAATATGACATTTGATGGAGATAACAGGCTTATCTTGTAAGAATTTTTTTTTTAAAAATTAAATTCAGTACATGTATTTTGTTAATAAATTACACTAAGGAAATTGTTCTAAACCTGGTGGTACAATACCCAGATAAAAAGTTAATTAGAATAAGGATGGTCTTGACTCTTGAATGTTATATCTTGTTTATTTGCCTCTGTTTGTGCAGGAACTTCAAAAACAATTTGCTTTCAAATGTTTCAAGCACTTTAAATCATCCAAGAAATGTCACCATCGAGTAAGCGGTCTTTCATTATTTCTTGGCGATATGCTTTTATTTTATAAAAACAAAAAAATCGTTCCTACATATTGGCAGAAATTTAATATTTTCCATGCTTCTTTGGTTTCATTTAACTGAGTAAATTGTTTGCACATTATTTTATAGTAATTGTAATAATGTGATTAGTTTAAATTTGTTTTTGTTTTAATTAATTTTGATATATTGTAATTTATCAATTAGGAATTGTAATTAGTTAATGAAATTAAAATTAAGATTAATAATTGTAATAATGTAATAATGTAATTAGTAATATATAATCAGCATATTAATTTTTTTTTAAAAGATAAAGAACATCAGGTGCGACTAGTCGCACCTGATAGTCAAGACTTTCAGGTGCGACTAGTCGCACCTGATAATATAAGACTTTCAGGTGCGACTAGTCGCACCTGATAGTCAAGAAGATTATCAGGTGCGGACTTTCGGGTGCGACTTTGTCGCATCTAAAGTCGCACCTGAAAGTACTTTCAGGTGCGACTTTTGCACTTTCAGGTGCGAAAAAAGTCGCACTTGATGCTATATTTTGTACTAGTGAACTAAAGAACAATAAATAAAAGAGATAGAGTTTAGAGTGAACAAATGGAGGTGATGAGGATGATGGAGGTTTTCACTTCTCCCTCTTCTTCTTCACTCCCAAGCTCAAGAGCAAAATGGGTGTCAAACCCTAGCTTTCTCTCTCTCACTTTCTCTCTCAAGGTTTCAAAACAAAAACAAAAAGTGTTCTCTTCTAAAACTTCCTCCTTTACTCTTTGAATAAGTGTATATGAGGGTTTAGGAAAGGTTTTCGGAGCAAATATGGACCCTTGGATGAGATCCAAGGGCCAAAAATGATCTAAAAGGCGAGCTCCAAAAAATGCTGAAAAGGCAACTGGCGCGGCGCGCCACATAACAGCGCGCCTCGCCACTCGTGAATTTCTGAAGGCGCGCCGCGCCTCTATTGCGCGTCGTCTCCTCGAGCTCTCGGTATAAATTTTGGCACCAGGGCGTGGCGCGCCATGTTTTAGGCGCGGCGCGCCTCTCGAGAAACGTTGACTCCATTGACCGTCGTTGACTTTTGTTGACTTGACTTCAAATGACCATAACTTGCTCGATTTAGCTCCGATTCAGCCCGTTTTCGCACCACCACCTTCTCATACTCTCTCAAACCTGAAAATGCAATAAAAACTACAAAATAATATCAAAAACATTAAGAACAAGCTTCGATTCTTATCTAGGAGCTATATATAAGTGTGAGTAAATCTCACTTATCACACTACTACAAAAAAGGCCTTTAGAAGCGACAAAAGTCGCTTCTAAAGACCAAAAAGTCGCTTCTAAATGACATTTAGAAGTGACTTTGTCGCTTATGAAGGTCCACTTCTAAATGTCAGTCGCTTCTAAAGTCTCTTCTAAAAATTAGAAGCGACATGTCGCCTCTAAAACCACTTCTAAAACAAAAATTTGGCGCTGGAAAAAGCTCCCGCGAAGTGGTAGGAAGAGTTTAGAAGTGATATTTGAAGCGGATTGTCGCTTCTAAATCTTTCATGCCATTTCGCGGGTAATATTTAGATGCGACTTCTAAAATTTTGCCAGAGAAAACAAGAAAATTAAAATTTTGAGAGATTAGAAGCGACATGTCGCTTCTAACTACGCTTCTAATTGGCGGGAAAAATTTAGAAGCGACAAGCTCATACAGTATGGCTTTGTCAACGCAAAGTGTTTCCGTGGAATAGGTTAGAAGCGACTAGATGTCAAATGTTACTTCTAATTAGAAGCGACTTATCGCTTCTAACTCGATGCGTCGCTTCTAAAATTCATTTTTGTAGTAGTGTATAGGGCCTTGGAGGTCTTGGAAGAGCTTGGAGACATATTAGGCGAGATGGCTTGTCACCCCCTGAAAAAGTGGACTGTGATTTACGACGATTAAACACTATTAAAAAAACTTTATCAAACACTAATAGAGTCACAAAACATCCAATAGTGCCTACTCAATTATTTACTTTACAAGTCCAAAGATAAAAGACACCGAACTCAGAAACGTAACAATCTTCTACAAACCAAAAACTTATATACACCTGCTAGATAAACTGAAACAAAGACTTCAAAACACTTGGCGACCCAAAACTCAAAATCGTCCTAACCATTCTTCTTGTTTCCTGGTTATAAGAGAAATTTAAAGAAAATATGGGTGATTCTGAGGCCCAGTAGGTATTATAGTAATGACTTGTATAAAAAGATTTTCGAAAATAATATTATAATTTATAATAGTAATATTCTTGCAGGTGTAAATCACACGTACAAGCATAACTTGCATAAATCTCAATTTCGGAGCCCTAGAAAATCAAAATCCAAACCGCTCAAAACTTGAATCTTTGCCAAACGAAATCAGAGGAAAGAACAAGAACGAATGGGCGATTACCAATCGGCGACGACTCCAATGAAATCCCGATCTTCCTCGCCCACGACTCCAACGAGACAAAGGCCTCGTCCTATACTCCTTCGTTCTGATACTTGGTCAATTTGTTTTTCTCAATATCTCTCGTGCAATTTATTTCACTTATTCTCGCTCTGTATCTCTCTCTGGTTTGATAAGTTTTTCTAACTTATTTTTTTCTTCTATTTCCTTTGTTCATTGTTCTTCTTCTTCTTCTCTTTCTTTCTCTCTATTTTCATTTATTTTATCATGTAAAGAAGAAGAAGACCGACTAAGTGATGAGGCTACGAATGTTCTCGAATTTTCAACTAAGCCCATCTAATCTTCTTTCTCTTCTAATTTCATCATCCAGGCAGTTTTCTTTTCTATTATTTGTTGCAAATTGATCCTTATCACTAAAACTTAATATTCCAAACCCATAATAATGGAAACAATTCTTAAAAAATTAATTATATAATTTTCTCATCCGAACAAAATATATTTCTATTTTCGATTAATTTTCGTACTTTCGATAACCTTAATTTGCATCATTTATCTTAAAATTTCGAGTTGTTACAATTTTTCTCTCCTCATAGAAATTTCATCTCAAAATTTAAGATCTATCTGGGTACATCAAATAAGTATGGGTATTTCTCCATCATGTCGCTCTCCAACTCCTAGATCGCTTCTTCGCTTTCAAGGTAATGCATGTTTACAAAAGAAAAGAGGATATAAATAGAAGGCTAATGTTTAACCAATCTCAAACATTGAAATTGGGCTTTAGTAGCTCATTTTGAAAGATAAAAACGATTTGGACCTTTGAAATTTAGCCCAAATTGTGTCAAATTACTTTTTTATTGGTTCAGTGAGAACCGGACCTAAACGGTGAGATTTTTTTGAAAAAAATGCTAAACAAAAGTCTATTTTAGGCCAACCGGGAACTGGACCGTTTTTTGTCTGGTTTACCCCTGTTCCCAGGGAAAGTTTCGATTTTGTACTAAACCGTACCAGAATCCCTTCAAAACCCAGTTCTCGGATGGTTCTCCAGCATTTAAATCCTCAGATAAGACTAGGAATGTTCCCGAATTTTCAACTAACCCCCTCTAATCTTCTGCCTCTTCTAATTTCATCTTCTTGGGAGTTTTTATTTTCTCTTATTTTTTGCAAATTGGTCCTTATGATTAAAACATAATATTCCAAAACCATAATAATGGAAATAATTCTTAGAAATTTAATTACATAATTTTCTCATCCGAACACAATATATTTCCATTTTCGATGAATTCTCATCCTTTCGAGAACCTTAATCTGCAACATTTATTTTAAAATTTTCGAGTTGTTACAAGGCTCAATGGGCTCAGTGGGATGTGGACTTTGCCAAGAATGAGGCGATCAAGATGTGTCGCTGGCTGGCGGAACTCGACTGAGGCTCAGGAAGGCAGACGACTGGCTTGGATGAGACGCCTGACATGGACTCGCAGCTTAGATGGGTTTGGCTCCTCGCCTGAGATGGGCGAGAGCCTTGGACGAGCCTGGTTCATCTCACGTGATGGACAAGGATCTCGGCCTACATGGAAAGCGCTCTTCGACAAGTTTGGCTCCTCCGCAAGGTGGGCGAGGTGGACGGGTCGAAGCACTTGGCCTAGACAAGATGCTTGTCTTGGGTGAGATACTTCGCGCGGGCAAGGGACTTGGCTGCACGAGATCTTTTAGCCTGGACATGGCGCTTGACCCATGTGAAATCCTTTGGCCTTTGGGTCAGATTTATTGGTCATGCTCTTGTGTCGTTTTTTCTGTAGAATCCAACATTTGTAGTAGTGTGATATCTTTTATACTTTCTTAATATAGAACACGATCTTGTTAGATATGTTCTCAACATATATATTATCAAGATCAAGAGATATAGAGATGATCAACCTTTCAATTATTATGATTGGCCTCATTTACCGAATTGATGATTTGTGGTTTAATTTTTTTTTTAATTATGTGGTTTTGTGTTATACTAGGTTCAAATATACTTTATACATGTAATTTTTGTATCTGATTGCCAATAATATATAAGTAAGTGTATGTATTTCACTCAATTTTTTTTCCTACATACTTGTTATTCCCATAAGTCGCTTAGTTCGAGTAGACAGCTCGGACGAGATTATCTAACATCACACCCAAGTAAGCTAGACTCTATGGACATTGAAATAAGGAACTACATGTTTATAAGACAAGAATGAACTTTACTGAGTAGAATTTCGAATAGAAAAGAAGTTAGTAGATCAAAGACTAGTCATTAATAAAACGCGTAGCCACAAAAGCTTAACGAACCGCTCAAACAAAACGTGCACTTTGATGGTTACTCCAAGCGCGGAGACAAACAACCACTGACTACGCATGACTAGGGGCGGTTACTAGAAATAACTGCTAGAACGTTGGTCTGATCAACCTACATACTCAGCTATCAAACACCTATACATAGAAGGGGAAGCGGCAGAAGCGAAGATACACATTTTTGTACACTCAAACTCGACCTGAAAGCTTCAACTATCGTTACACTCAGTCAACTATATTCTCTCTTGTATCAGATTCGTCTATATTTAAACACAATCCTGTCTAGATTATATTAGTGCTCGACACTTAGGGCCTGTTTGGTAACATTTTTGTTTTTTGTTTTTAAAAATACAAATTATGTTTTGTTTTGTTTTCTAATTTTAAAAAAATAAAAACATGTTTGGTAATTACGTTTTTGTTTTTTGTTTTTAAAAATAAAAAAACAAAAACATGTTTGGTGATCACATTTTTTTTAATAAATATGCTTTTAATTTTTTTTTTTTGAAAAACATGAACGTGTCTTACGTGACTTTTTTTCGGGATTCAAGAACTTTCCGATATCAAATATAAACTAAAATCATACTTATTTCGCTTCTTAAAATAGAAAATTAAATAAATTTGCTACGTTACAACATAAAGAAAAAAAGAAATTGCCACCAGGACGGCACAGATTATAAATAACAAATACCACCTATAATATAGGCATTAAAAAAATAAAATACAAACTCGCCTAATATAAAGCACACAAATAAACAAAACAAACAAGCAGACACGGCACAGACATTTCAATTTTCAATAATTATTTATCATTTCACTCTCTGAAACCTTGGAAAATATTTAAACCCGAAAAGAAATGAGGCGATAAAATAAAGAAAATCAAAACGAGAACAGGAGAGTCTTCGGAGACTTCAGCGCCGGCGATACAATCGCCGCGACCTCCTCCGCAATCTGCGGCCTCGCCACCGACCCCTCTCAAACAATCACCTGCCACGTTGCGACCTCGAACATCGATTCGTGGACCTTCTTCAGTATTTGGTAGAAAACTGGAACAACGATTTCAAGAGAAATACAATCCGAGCCCTAATTCGAATTTAGGGTTTCGTTCGATCCTCGAGAGCTGGCGATATTTGTCGCTTGCGGTTCGATGAGTTCTTTCGTCTTCGCCTTCAATCGGAGCTTCGATTTCCTGTTTGGCACTTTGGCTGGCGAGGAAGTTAAGAGGAAAAGGAACGAGTCGGTGAGCTTCGGTTTCGCTTCGTTTGATTGAGGTTTGGGAAAGCTTAACCGTTGATCGGGAGTTTTTGTTTTTAAAAATTTTGAAAACAAAGTTTTTTTATTCTCTAGTTTTTGTTTTATTCTCTCCCCTATTTTTAAAAACAAAAAACAAAAATGATTTTATCAAACACGTTTTTGTTTCTTAAAGTCACTTTTTTTATTTTTAAAAACAAAAAACAAAAAATAAAAACGTTACCAAACAGCCCCTTAGTGTTTTTCATGGGACAATTGTTGTAATATTTGGTTTGTCAACAATATTTATTCAAGTTTCAAATTCCATGTGCTGGATATTTGTATATTTAATAATAGTAAAAAAAAAAAAAACATAATATACTATCATTTTTATAAGAAATATTACTAATTAATGGGCCTATAAAATCACTTTTCTGGTAGCTCGATCTCAATGTCTTTTGTTGTAATTACCACACTTGGTTTTGAGGCAGTTTTTCCATTTTCTTTCTTCTTTGCCCATAGTATAGCATACATTCCAATAATTATCAGCACAGCTCCGAGTACACTGTATATTGAAAGGCAACAGTTTGCTTGAGATTTTATCACCATCAGATAGTTGTAATTAATAAATAGGTATCGTATTGTGTTTGTAATTTTACCTTCCCATGTGTAACGCTTCTCCGAGAATGAGCAACGACATGATTGCAACTATTAGAGTGGACAACGGTTTAAATGCAGTAACAAATACTGGTCCTTTTTTCCTTAGCACTAAGGTTTGGAGATAGATTGTGACACCAAATACCACAATACCCTACACATGTGATGAAACCGTACAATTAGTGTTTTTGAATATATTTTTTATTAGGAAAGGTGACCTTGCATTTTTTTATTTTATCAAGTTTGGATGACATATTTATTAGCTGAAACTAACTATTTTCGTTTTCATTTGACACAGAAGATCTCTGATTTTTTTTACTGCGTTCAGCTATTATTATTATTATTATTATCGGCCTTTACCTTTCTAGTTGAAAATTAGAAATCATTTTAATGCGCATTTTACATATGTTTAAAGCATATAACTAATTTTTTATGGTATTTTATATTATCAGTAATTAGATTTCATAAAATAAAAATTAAAGTTAAAATTGTGTTGCACAGAGTTTTGAATGTATTTTTTTAGGACGAGCTAGCCATATGTGCCATTAAGTCCATTAAGTCTTTATGTTTAAAAAATATAGCCTAATTATATATAATAATTAAAAAAAGTTTGAAACTATGAAAAAACATATTTCCAATATACAAGATTAGCCATGAGTGGAACTATAATTTTATATTTAAATAATTGGATTATAATTTTAAACATATGTGCAAATATTTTAGGCGAGCTAGCCATGTCTGCCATTAAGTCTTTAAATTTTAAAATTTTACCCTAATTATAATAGTTAAGAAATTTTTTGAAACTATGAAGAAAATTATATAATAATTTTACACTAATTTTTATAAGTGATGTAGGTAAATAGTCAATTTAAAGTTATGAATTTACAAAATAGCAAAAGTTTGTCTTAATTTAGTGAAATAGCCAAAATATGTAGTAAGTTGGTTTCAAAATTTTTTTTTAGCAAGATTAATTTTTTTGAAAGTGATAAACAACTTATAATAATCGTCAAAAAATTTAATCTTGGCTATCAAATTTTTTTTGAAAACGTAAATTTGCCTACTTTGCTGAAAAGTTGAAACCTTGATTATTTTGCTAATCAATAAGTTTCAAATGACTATTTTGTATAATTTTTTTTTTATATTCTAAAAGAACTCATTAAAAAATTAATTACATACATGGTGAAAATATGCAATTTTTTTGTTTGAAATATAAACGAAAACTTTAGACGCAAAGTTTGGTGACAAATATTTAGAAGCCCAGAATCAAAATAAAGTGCAAAGACCAAGATGCCCGATAAACTCAAGGGTAAGTATGAAGTATGAATAAAATGGTAGACTCACACTATAAAGAGGAGCGAGGAGTGTGATATTCCATGTCAACTTCCACGAGGAGGCCTTATGATCCACAATGGCTGCCATGATTGCTGAGAGGAATGTTCCAGCTAAGCATGCAAGTGACGTCAGAGTCATTGGTGCTGGATATACTTTCACTGTTATAGTCTGCGATAATTTACCGTATATAGGGAGTCTCAGTCAACGCGTTCATTATATGTGCAACTTTTGAAATAAAGTATTTAACAGGTATATATGTTCATACCTGTAGAATGAAGAACGCTGCGAATGAGATGTAAGAAACGAGGAGTAAGAGTGAACCCTTTATCCATTTAGTGTCCACTGTTAGTAAGGAAGCACTTGAAGCAGAATGTGAATATTTGCTTCCATGGATTGACAACACAGATATGCCCTTATATAATGTCATAATCGTTGCACCACCAAGAGCAACGATCGTACCCCAAATTTTGGCTTGTGTAATCCATTTCGATATCTCGAACTTTTCCAACCTATGATTGAACCACCCTATATTACAATAACTCGGGTATAAAGCACAATTTATTTTATAAGGACGTTATATATATATATATATATATATATATATATATATATATATATATATATATTATATCCATACAGTGACAAACTTAGAGAAGAAAAAAAAAATTAACATTTTTTTTTTAAAAATTTTATGAAAAATTAGTCGAACTAAGTCACCTGAAATGTTGAAATTGCATTCTAGCCAACGTTTCGTCCAATTTTTTTACTCTAGCAAAAAATGATGAAATGTCTTAATTATGTAAGATGTTAATTACTATAATATCCTCTACTAGAATTGGCCTAAAAAACTTGTAGCCCACGTTTGATCAACCAAAATTTTCGAAGTTAATACACGTACGTGTATACATTTCGAATTTTAAAAAAGAAAATTCTATATTCGACAAAGTTGGTTATTGAGCGTTTATTTCTTTAATGAACATTAGTTGTGATAAGTTGACTTTTCTATTATATAGCCACATATAATGGAAAGGATTACACTATTGTTAGTCAACAAAGTTGTTGCTTTTAGTTCGATTACTTTTTATTAGGAAATCCCAATTTCTATGGATTTTTTTATTTTTAATCGCAGGGTCATTAGTAAAAATGGTTTATTTTAGTAACGTTTTTGATATATTGCAACATATGTTAAACAAATCCTGGTATTGATTTCGCGAATCTTTTCTATTTTGTATATTAGCGGTTAATTTTGGTTTATTATTATATTTCTATTGTATATTTTATTAATTTATGTTTATTTTTATATACTACATGCACTTTTACTACTGTCGTTTTTATTTTATTTCCTATCAATTCGGGTTAAACATACAAATTTGAATCTCCGGTTTATGACGTGGTTTTTTTTTTTACTTTTAAAATTTGTATCAAATTTTCAATACGCATTTATTTAGTTGACTTCTACAATCAATTAATATTTCTTTCATTTCTTATTACATTAACGAATATCATTTTATGTATTCAAATTAACCAAATTTCAGTCACGTGTAGATTAGAATTCCCTCAAACGTTGACTACTATTTTCTCTTCAACTAAATTTGAACACAAGGGTATATTAGGTAATTCATAGCCGTAAATTTCAGTAAATGACTAGTTACAAAATTTATCAAACGTGGACTAGAAATCAAAAACCACGTTTCAAAATGGCTACGTTGTTAGTTTGCCCATTTTTTATCCGTAACTTATGAACTCTACAAATTGTGATAACGACCTTTTTTTCGAATTCAAATTGTGATACGATAAAGTTACTTTTTTTTCACCTACGGTCTGTAAATTTAACCTTAGTCTAAAAATTATAAATGCTTGGCTTTTTTGCTTAATTTCTATAAATTTTTATTTTGAACCTTATATTTTAAGATTATTTTTATGTAAGGTGATTTTATTAAAAAAAAAATGCGGCCTGTTATAAATTGGTTAGTTAATACATAGATGAATGGACTGAGGATACAGTGAACCACAGGACGGGGAAGCTGTATGTAAATTGTCAATTTTTATCATGTGGTCGCATGATTTGAGATTACATAAAAAATAATAAAAAAAATAAAAAGCTCGAATCTTTGTAAAAAGAGCCTCCACTCAAGGTTAAAATTCAAAGAATGTCAATGGAAAAAAATTGGGGCAATTAAGGTCGAAGTATTAACTGATTAGGTTGATTTACTTTGAAAATAGTCCATCAAAATTAAGTAAATTAAATTAATTAACCAGTTAATTAAGTAATTTCAGTTTAGTGGACTATTTTCTTAATAAAATAAAATTTTGGTTAGAATTTTAAAAAAATCTTGAGAATTAATAAGTTGCAACAAATTTTTGAAAAAATTAGGATCATCTGCCACCATTTGAAAAAATAGGACCACCGGTAAAAGAAAAAAAATTGTAAAAAATATCTTACTCTAACCAAGCGTTGTACATAATTACCTGAATAAAATTGCTAAGATAAAGGTAATGGACGGAATGGCGTTGGAAAGGGCAGACGAAAAAACTGCAGAAGTGTATTTCAGTCCCACGTAATACAGAGTCGTTGCTAATATCCCTCTGAAAATCCACGTAATATAATTTGTTAATTCCCAGCAAACTAGGCAGAGAATATTAATTTACTCACCTTAGGAAACCCAATATGATAATATTTCGCATGATCTGTATGGTTATCTTGCTGTCATTATTTCTGCAGGATATAAGGTCGATCAATAGCTTGGTAAGTATTACTTAGTTTAAAACAAGAACACATATAAAATAATTAAATTTCCAAAACCTTTCGAAAATGAAAGCCAGAAGAGCTGTAGTTAAAGTTGCAACAGCGTATCCGTAGAACACAAGTACATAGCAGCTCATGCCTTTGTCCATGGCTACCTTAATTAGAGATTATACTATACCCTGCATGGCATGTAACGCTAAGAATACACAATATATATGGCACGGACTCTTCTACTATACTTCTCCTTTGAACTCTCTCATCTTGCTCTTCCATATTTTTAATATGTTAATGCTAGCTAGCAGTACAAACATGTTATGTACTCCTATTTATATGTTTTCTATTTTGAAGGATACTCCTATATATATGTGTGCATATATATTAACAGATAATAATATTTATTTTAGTAAGGAGTTAATATTATAGTCCTCTGACATAAGGAACATATGCGTTTATGCCGTGTACTATTAAGAATAGATCCAACCATACTCCGTTGTTATATTAAACCTTGATCACTCACTTTTTTATACATTTAAACCTTATATAAAGAAGTGATCAGATTCCACTATCACATATATTCTCTATAAACACAGCCTCTGATTTATTAATAATTTACACATATTATATGTTCATCGATTCCTTCATTTGGGGTTCAAAAGTAGAACGTCAAAGCATTTCCAATTTTTAAATGACAGTTATAGTGAGTGCGAAGTTAGGTGATAGCACTCAGGTAATCGTCAATTTATCATGATAGAGAATATGTTAGTTTAAACAATCGAAATTATTGCTGACTTATCAGTATATACTGTTGTGTGGGATTTTTCCTCCACAAGAAACCCTGCGGCCCAACCCAAAAAAGATGTACACGAGGCCCGGCCAAAAGGGAATCATGACAAGACAAGGGGCCACGTCATCGGTAGTTTTATGTCTGGTGACCCCCCTGATAGGTCTCATGAACAGTGGGTACGTCTGGTGACCCCTTGACAGGTCTCATGACCAATGGGTGCGTCTGGTGACCCCCTGACAGGTCCCATGACCAGTGGGTGCGTCTGGTGACCCCCTGACAGGTCCCATGACCAGTTGGTACGTCTGTTGACCCCCTGGCAGGTCCAATGACCAGTGGGTACGTCTGGTGACCCCCTGGCAGGTCCAAGTGGGTACGTCCAGTGACCCCCTTGACGAGTCTGGTGACCCTCCTGGCAGGTCCCATGATCCTTGGGCACATCCGGTGACCCTATTGGTGAGTCTAGCGACCCCCCTTACAGGTCCCGTGACCCTTGGGCACATCCAGTGACCCCCATGGCGAGTCTGGCGACCCCCCTGACAGCACCCGTGACCCATGGGCACGTCCGGTGACCTCCTTAGCGAGTCTGGCGACCCCCCTGACAGGTCCCATGACCCTTGGGCACGTCCGGTGACCCCCTTGACGAGTCTAGCGACCCCCCTGATAGGTCCCGTGACCCTTGGGCACGTCCAGTGACCCCCTTGGCGAGTCACGTCACGACCGGCTACCCCTGACAGGACGAGCAAAGGCAAGCCACCAGACCGAACAGGACAAGGGGCCACGTCATCGGTAGTTTTATGCCTTGTGACCCTGGCAAGTCATGCCACGCCACGTCATCGGTAGTTTTATGCCTTGTGACCCTGGCAAGTCATGCCACGCCACGTCATCGGTAGTTTTATGCCTTGTGACCCTGGCAAGTCATGCCACGCCACGTCATCGGTAGTTTTATGCCTTGTGACCCTGGCAAGTCATGCCACGCCACGTCATCGGTAGTTTTATGCCTTGTGACCCCGGACGAGGACGAGGCAAGCCACCCGACCGGACAGGACGCGTCACGTCCCATTACTCCCTCGGCGAGACAAAGACAGGCCTCCTGGCAGGGCAAGTCAAGTCGCCCGACCGAGCAGGACGAGGGGCAACGTCACCGGTGGTTTCACGCCTCATGACCCCGAATAGGATGCGTCACGTCCCGTTACCCACCTGACAGGTCATATTATGCTCCTTGGCCCTCTGGCAGGTCTCATAACTCATGGGCACGTCCCGTGACCATTCGGTGGATCTCGTCCGTCCCCTCCTAAACAGGACCGTCCCTCCAATAATAGCCGAATGACGAGACTACCCCGACCCTCACAACTCCACTATAAATACCTCCATTTTTCCCATTTGGAGGTAAGTTTGCTCACACTTACAAAACCTCTGATTCTCTCTCATCAGAGCTTCTCTCTCTAGAATTTGAAGCACGACACCTAGACTAATGTTGAGCGTCGGAGTGCCCGCCGGAGGAAACCCCTCCGCGGTCCTTTAGTTCACGTTTCTCTCTTTTCTCAGGTGACGAGTCGTCGGAAATCATTTTCCGGCACGGCGGAGGTACAGGTGTTGGGACAACTTCTCCGTTCGACCACCGCGCGGTCATAGGGTCCGGCCCTAGACCGAACCGCGGACCGGTTTTCGTGTTGATCCATTTTCAGGCATTAACATTTTGGCGCTAGAAGGAGGGGATCTCTCGAGCAACAACCACGAGATCCCGCCGGCAAATCTTTCCTCCACGACTTCGAAGGTTCACCGCCTTAGGTACCGAAGAACGTGATTAGGAACTCTTCCCCCGAGATGGCCAACCGCGTGACCGTCTCCGAAAACGCAGCCCCCGCCCCGCGGGGAGCGTCGCGATGAACACTCGGGCTCAAGTTCACGCCCGCCAAAATCAGGCTCAAAACGCACCCCAGGCGAGCGTGACCTCCGACCCCGTCCACGATGAAAGGGACGCGCGGATGACACGCCTTGAAGTAACCTTTTCAGGTTGACCGGCGCGCTAGCCAGGATTGGGGGGGTACGAGCCCGCCCTGGAAGGAATATTTGGGGGAGGGGAGCAGTTGGAGACCCCGCCTGAACGTGAAGGGTGGGACCCCAGGCCAGACGGGAGCGAAGACGCCCCGGACCCAAGCCTCCGAGGTGCCGACCGCGAACGCGTCCAGCGCGCGCCTCGTCGCCCCGACGTACCGACAAGGCGTCTTCACGAAAACCCACTTCCCCAAGACTCTCGCGCACACTCTGTCGCACACACTGACGCATCCCGACGGTCGGCCTTCGCCCGTCTCGGTGGCAGGGAAGAAAAGGCGGACAGCGGAGACTCGCGCAGGTTCCACCCGCCCCTCCGCGTCAACACTACAGGGCAGGCAGGTAGGAACGAAGATCTCCGGCAACACCTCAACCGCCAATGGGAGATCCCACGACGTCAATCTCCCCCGAGGAGGGCAGATCTGTCAACACCGTAGGAGCTCCCCCGGAAAACCCGCTCCCTTGCCAGGACACGCAAGCAAAACAGGCAGCCGGGATCACTGTACGAATGGTCATGCCACCCCCCGCGGCGACACTGCCGGCCCCTGACACGGAGTTGATGAACCTTGAGCACAGGTTGCAAAGGGAGATACGGGAACTCCGGGCGACGGAAAATTCGAACCCCGCGATACGAAGCATGGTCGAAGGCACGGCTTTACCCCTCGCCCCCGACCTAAGTCTCCAGGATGTCGATCGCGAGTGCACCCAGCGCGCGCGGCACCGCCTAGAGATGTCAACCAGGTGTCCCGTGAGAATCCGCCTCCCCAAAACACACGTGCGCACTCTGTCATGTACACCGACGAGTCCCAATGGTCGGCCTTCGTCCGCCTCGTAGGCAGGGAAAAGTGGTAGACAGCGACGACTTGTGCCAATTCCACTCGCCCCGCCGCGTCGACGTACCCAGGCGGGAGGGCAGGGACGAAGACCGTAGGCACCGCCTAAACCAACAATGGGAGATACCGCGACCCTAATCTCCTCGGAGGAGGACGTAATCCACGAACTACGTGGGAACACCCCCTGAGAACCCGCTCCCCCGTCGAGACGTGTCAACAAGCCAGGCAGTTGGGGACACAGGATGGGTGGTCGCACCGCCCCCCGCGGCGATACCGCTGACCCCCGACGGCGAGCTAATGAATATTGTGCAGAGTTGCAGAGAGAGATACGAGAGCTCCAAGCGACAAATCGAGTGCTTCCAACTGAGAAGATAAATTGAGGACCTCATATAAGGAGGTCAGCTTAAAGAATTCTTCTTACAGATGGTAACTTCCAAGGGAGCCCAGCTAGCTGGCGACCCCAGACCGTCGAACAATGATGGCTTGAAAGCACAAGGGTCACCACTATCCGCAAGGACGATCGAAGGAAGGCGGAGGGGCGCCCACGAGGCACTCACGCGAATAGGGGCCCGAGACGTCAAAGACGTCCGGCCCGACAACAAGGAAGG
Organism: Urtica dioica subsp. dioica; assembly: GCF_054948205.1. Taxonomy (NCBI): domain Eukaryota; kingdom Viridiplantae; phylum Streptophyta; class Magnoliopsida; order Rosales; family Urticaceae; genus Urtica; species Urtica dioica. Next base: position 11,792,130 of record NC_142756.1, read on the forward strand.
CGGCGAGGCGCCCTCCGGGGCACTCATGCGGGTCAGAGACGTCAAGTACGTCCAACCCAACAGCGAGGAAGGCGGTGAGGCGTCCTCCGGGCACTCACGCGAGTCAGAGACGTCAAATACGTCAAACCCAACAGCGAGGAAGGCGGAGAGTGATAAGTGAGATTCATTCACACTTATCTATGACTCTTAGATAAGAATCGAAGCTTGTTCTTAATGTTTTTGATATTATTTTGTAGTTTTTATTGCATTTTCAGGTTTGAGAGAGTATGAGAAGGTTGTGGTGCGAAAACGGGCTAAATCGAGCAAGTTATGGTCATTTGAAGTCAAGTCAACAAAAGTCAACGACGGTCAACGACGGTCAATGGAGTCAACGTTTCTCGAGAGGCGCGCTGCGCCTAAAACATGGCGCGCCGCGCCCTGGTGCCAAAATTTACACCGAGAGCTCGAGCAGACGACGCGCAAGAGAAGCGCGGCGCGCCTTCAGAATTTCACGAGTGGCGCGCCGCGCCGTTATGTGGCGCACCGCGCCTTCAGAAAATTCACGAGTGGCGCACCGCGCCGTTATGTGGCGCACCGCGCCAGTTGCTTTTTCAGCACTTTTTGGAGCTCGTCTTTTAGATCATTTTTGGCCCTTGGATCTCATCCAAGGGTCCTTATTTGCTCCGAAAACCTTTCCTAAACCCTCATATACACTTATTCAAAGAGGAAAAGGGGAAGCTTTAGAATAGAACACTTTTGTTTTGGTTTTTGAAACTTTAGAGAGAGAAAGTGAGAGAGAGAAAGCTAGGGTTTGACACCCATTTTGCTCTTGAGCTTGGGAGTGAAGAAGAAGAGGGAGAAGTGACAACCTCCATCATCCTCATCACCTCCATTTGTTCACTCTAAACTCTCTCTCTTTTATTTATTGTTTTCTACTTATTTACTCCACTTTTTGCTTGTTGAACATATTTTAAACTTTCAAGTATTCTATTTGGGTTTTGTTGATTACCTTTGTCATTTGAGCATTGTGATAAGTTTATTGTTTTATCTAAGTGGAATATTGAAGTAGTGCTTGAGTTTTATGATATATTTATTTGGTTGTTGAGATTAGCATTCAATGTCTTGTTTCTTTATTGTTTTGCTTCTTTTACTTATTTCAATTTTACTTTGTTTATTCTTAATCATGAGTAGCTAAGTAGATTTGGGGTGCGATGTAGTTGAGTAGTTGAGTTGGTTGGTCAAACATTTGGATTAGATTGGTGCTTCATGGTTGGGTTGAGAGTGGAATTCTATGGGTATGGGGCGTGTGTTAGCGCTAATTAGAGTAGCTACCTAGTTAGTGAATCTTAGACGAGTTTAGACACCGAGAGGTAATAAACGAGTGAGCTCTACCCGTCCCATCATTAACCTTCCTAGAGCTATAGAAAGACTAGGGGGTAGATGTAGTTGTTTGAAATCCCGGGCTAAATGCGGTTTTGTGCTTTAATAGAACCCAAACCAAGAGGTGTAAGTTCGACACATAGCTAGATTCCTAAAGACTCGAGAGAGATTAATGAATGTTATAGGAGGGGTTGAGACTAAGTTTTAACACTCTAAACCCGAGCTTAGAATCGTATCTTGACCGACCGACTCGATGAAATAACAAAATCGTACCCCTTCCTTTTAACTTGTGTTTAAATAGTGCTTTCACTTTTATTTACATTTCATCTTGTTCACAAAACAATAAAAAAAACCCCCCATTTTTCATTTTCCATAACTCGAAAAAGAAAGCTAGTGAGTTCGCTTCGAAAATAGTCTAGAGTCCTTGTGGGATCGATATCCGTGCTTTTGCACTCTATTACTTGACGACACGTTCGCTTGCGTCGTGTGAGATTTCTCTAGTTGAGAAAATCTCCATCAAGTTTTTGGCGCCGTTGCCGGGGACTTCAATTCTATTTTCGATTGAATTATCTAGTTTAATTTTTGAGTTTGTTTGTTATTATTGTGCTTATTGTGGGCCTCTTATGTTTTAAAGGTGCATGCGACGACGTAACCCTCCGCTCATTCCTATCAATCACGAGATCGAACGGACTTGCCGACGAAACCGAGCGGAGGCAAGGCGAGCCGCCATGGAAGGAGGCAATGAAGCACAACCACGTGGTCGTCGGAAAGCGGAACATGGAGAAGAACGAAGGACCATACTCGACTATGGTCAACCTACTTTCGACGAGCACCAATCGGCAATACGAATTCCGGAGATGGAAGGGAACCCAAACTTCGAGATTAAAACCTCGATCATCCACATGGTGCAAAACAATCAATTTGCCGGTTCCCCCTCCGAAGATCCGCAAGACCACATCAACAACTTCTTGCGGATTTGCAACACGTTCAATCTCCCTCACTTATCCAAGGAGGCCGTGTGTCTACGACTCTTCCCGTTCTCAATCCGCGACCGCGCACAAGGGTGGTTGTCTTCGCTCGCTCCGGGTTCGATCGCCACATGGGATGACTTATGCTTGAAGTTCATCTCGCGATTCTTCACTTTTGAGAAGATGACCCGGAGGAGGAATGAGATCCACAACTTCGGCCAATTTGACGGAGAGTCTCTCTACGAGGCATGGGCCCGCTTCAAGGATATGATTAGGAAGTGTCCGGGCCACGGTATAGCAGAGTGGGTGCAACTACAAATCTTCTATAGCGGGCTTACGGCCTCGACTCAAGACCAAGTCAACACCGCATCGGGAGGCTCACTTCTCGACAACACCACCACCGACGCATTTGCACTACTCGAGAAGATGGTCCAAGTGAACGATCAATGCCCGGTCGAGAGGAGAATTGCCGCGAGAGAGCCGATAACTCCGGAGATAGAGCTCCTCAAATCGTTGACAATTGAGGTAGCCAAACTCGCGAAGACCGTCCACGGAAAAGAAGCGGCGAAGGCGGTGGAGGTGTCTCACCACAAGTGTGGTTTGTGTGCGGGTCCTCACCCGACGGACGAATGTGGCGAGATAGAGGAGTTTAGGTTTGTGGGAAACCACAACAATCGTCCCACTTACCAAAACTCGGGGAATTATTACACGGGAGCGAGGAACAATCATCCAAACTTCTCGTGGAGAAATCCTCAAGACCAAGTGGCAATGCAACCGGCTCCACCTCAACACCAACAACCATACCTTCCACCGCATCATCAACATCATCAACACCCACCGCCTCAACAACACCATGGGAGCTCGCAATACCGGAATAATCCTCCTCATCAAGACAAGAGACCGAATCTTGAAGAATTAATTGCCCAAATGACAATTGAAAACACCAAGTTCATGACGAACACCACGGCCGCACTCGAACGCCAAGAAGCGGCCCTCAAAAGCAACTCGGCCCAAATAAGAACTCTTGAAGTTCAAATGGGTCACTTCGCTAAAGCCATGAGCGAGAGACCGCAAGGGTCCCTTCCAAGCACCTCCGAAGTGAATCCAAGGGAGCACTGCAATGCCATTTCTCATCAACACGTTGCAGCCACCGAGAGCCAGAAGAAAGAAGAAGAAGAAGAGGCTGCCCCGGTCACCAAAGCCCCTAAGCCGCACTCGTCGGTCCGCATCTATGAGACGCCGCTCCCATTCCCGCAACGGCTCACGGTGGCGCTTTCCACCGAGTGTAGCGCACTTCTAAAACAAGAGCTCCCGCCAAAGTTAGAAGACCCGGGCAAGTTCACATTGCCGTGCACTATTGGAGACATATTTATCGAGAACGCCTTGTGCGATCTAGGTTCGGGCATCAACCTCATGCCGTCGGCCGTCTTCAACAAACTCGGGGTGGGTGAACTAAAGCCCACGCGCACCACTCTCCAACTGGCAGATCGGACCGTAAGGCACCCGCGCGGCGTCGTGGAAGACCTCCTCGTAAAAGTCGGAAAATTCACTTTTCCGGCCGATTTCTACGTCATCGACATGGACGAGGATCGCGATATCCCCATTCTCTTTGGAAGGGCTTTCTTAGCCACTTGCGGTGTTCGCATAGACGTGCAAAGAGGCGAGTTGATGATGCGCATGAAGAACGAGGATGAGACGTTCGGGATCTGTAAAACCCGAAAGCGCAAGAAGGAAAAAGAAGATGTCTACGTCCTCGAGACGTACGAAGTCGCCACTCCACCACCCACACCTCCGCCACGGGCTCCTAAAGAAGAATCAACAAAAAAGGTGATCAAAGATGCAAAGCCGAAGTCTCCTTTCAAGCCACGGCGAGGACATTGGCCAAAACCGTTCAAAGAGGTATGGATGAAGAAAGAGCGCGTGGAAAAAGATCCGCCGCCGCCCGAGCGCGGAGGCGACGAGTAGGGGAGTTCTACCACCCCCGCGAGGTAAGTTCTCTGTCTCCCGTGTTTTTATGGATCTACATTGAGGACAATGTAGAGATTGAGTTTGGGGGGGTGAACTACTTTGTGGGGGATTTCTGTTAGATTAGGTTGTCTTTATTTAATTTTTATTTTCTTAATTTTGTTTGGTGATTGCTTATAAGTGATAGTATTAAAGTGTTTTCTCTCGTTACTTGCCAAGGATACCATGTATTTTCGAAGAAATCCGAATTTGAGTCAATTTTAAAATTTTGTGTGCTTCATTGTGATTGACTAGTGGTTTGAGTAACACAGTTTCGGTTGATTTTTCCCACTTATGCACACACGTCGTCCCGGGGTTTGAGTAGTCCTTAGAGGTTCGATCACATCTTTAAATGTCTTTTAGCTCACGAACACTAAGAACCGCTCTAGCCCTCATCGAGGCGAAATGACATGACACGAACCTAGGAAAAATGACATAGGCCTTCATTTGGACCGATCAGAGCCAAAAAGCCAACCCGTAATACTTCCTTGAGCACCCTTTCAGAAAAAGCCGAACGATTAATCCTTTCTCGTTACTTAGTCAGAAAAAGCCAAGCCCATATTTGTTCAAATCCCACAAAGAACCCCGTTAACTTAGCGACTTTTGAGTGAATTTTTTCGATTTTTGTGACATGTTCTTCGACTAGTCTCTATGTGTTTTATAGTTCATTAGACACCACGCCGGTGATTGTTCGTTTTTATGTTTATTGTTTTGTAGAAGAAAAAAAAAGAAAAAAAAGGAAAAAAAAAAGAAAAAAAAAAAGAAGAAAAAAAAGGAAAAAAAAAACAACAAAAAAAAAAGAAAAAAGAAAAAGAGTGTGTTTAATTTATGCGTTTTATTATTTATTTGTATTAGTTTTTGGCGTGGTATCCTGTGACATTAGTTTTAGAGACTAGACGTTGCATAGTCAAAGTTTGGGGGAAAAACATTGGGAAGTAAAGGCTTAGGAAAGAAAACGTTCGCAAAAGGTGAAATGTTATACCATGAACGTGAGAATGGGTGAGTAAGTAATAACATGTGAAAGTTGGTGAGTTGGTGAGATTGAGTCGCTAGGTTGACGTTTTAGCCACATTTTGACCATATCCTACCGTTGACCCTATCCTAACATTACAAGCCGACAAAGCCTTATTGATTTCCTTGGTAAGTGTCTTGCATTAGTGGAGAGTGAGCGGCGAAAAGCATTATGGTGTTCGATTCACATTCATCTCATTATTATTTGAGCATTTGACATTAGAAGACGTGAACGAACATATTAAGTTGACCTCTCTCTCTTTCGGGACATATTTCACACACGGGGGATTTTGATCGGGAATGTGTTGCAAAAGGCCATTTGGTCAATCTAATTATTTTTTTGGTTTCATATGATGATTGACTTGGATTCGGAAATTTTTGTAGGTTGAGGCATGTAACTAACATTTGACATTGTTGCTAAACTTTGTGATCACCATTCGTTTTTAGTGTAACTTCTTTGGTGTGTTTATTTTATTGTCTAGTCTTTTGTGTTGCTTGAGGACAAGCAACGGTTTAAGTTTGGGGGTTTGATAAGTGAGATTCATTCACACTTATCTATGACTCTTAGATAAGAATCGAAGCTTGTTCTTAATGTTTTTGATATTATTTTGTAGTTTTTATTGCATTTTCAGGTTTGAGAGAGTATGAGAAGGTTGTGGTGCGAAAACGGGCTAAATCGGAGCTAAATCGAGCAAGTTATGGTCATTTGAAGTCAAGTCAACAAAAGTCAACGACGGTCAACGACGGTCAATGGAGTCAACGTTTCTCGAGAGGCGCGCTGCGCCTAAAACATGGCGCGCCGCGCCCTGGTGCCAAAATTTACACCGAGAGCTCGAGCAGACGACGCGCAAGAGAAGCGCGGCGCGCCTTCAGAATTTCACGAGTGGCGCGCCGCGCCGTTATGTGGCGCACCGCGCCTTCAGAAAATTCACGAGTGGCGCACCGCGCCGTTATGTGGCGCACCGCGCCAGTTGCTTTTTCAGCACTTTTTGGAGCTCGTCTTTTAGATCATTTTTGGCCCTTGGATCTCATCCAAGGGTCCTTATTTGCTCCGAAAACCTTTCCTAAACCCTCATATACACTTATTCAAAGAGGAAAAGGGGAAGCTTTAGAATAGAACACTTTTGTTTTGGTTTTTGAAACTTTAGAGAGAGAAAGTGAGAGAGAGAAAGCTAGGGTTTGACACCCATTTTGCTCTTGAGCTTGGGAGTGAAGAAGAAGAGGGAGAAGTGACAACCTCCATCATCCTCATCACCTCCATTTGTTCACTCTAAACTCTATCTCTTTTATTTATTGTTTTTTACTTATTTACTCCACTTTTTGCTTGTTGAACATATTTTAAGCTTTCAAGTATTCTATTTGGGTTTTGTTGATTACCTTTGTCATTTGAGCATTGTGATAAGTTTATTGTTTTATCTAAGTGGAATATTGAAGTAGTGCTTGAGTTTTATGATATATTTATTTGGTTGTTGAGATTAGCATTCAATGTCTTGTTTCTTTATTGTTTTGCTTCTTTTACTTATTTCAATTTTACTTTGTTTATTCTTAATCATGAGTAACTAAGTAGATTTGGGGTGCGATGTAGTTGAGTAGTTGAGTTGGTTGGTCAAACATTTGGATTAGATTGGTGCTTCATGGTTGGGTTGAGAGTGGAATTCTATGGGTATGGGGCGTGTGTTAGCGCTAATTAGAGTAGCTACCTAGTTAGTGAATCTTAGACGAGTTTAGACACCGAGAGGTAATAAACGAGTGAGCTCTACCCGTCCCATCATTAACCTTCCTAGAGCTATAGAAAGACTAGGGGGTAGATGTAGTTGTTTGAAATCCCGGGCTAAATGCGGTTTTGTGCTTTAATAGAACCCAAACCGAGAGGTGTAAGTTCGACACATAGCTAGATTCCTAAAGACTCGAGAGAGATTAGTGAATGTTATAGGAGGGGTTGAGACTAAGTTTTAACACTCTAAACCCGAGCTTAGAATCGTATCTTGACCGACCGACTCGATGAAATAACAAAATCGTACCCCTTCCTTTTAACTTGTGTTTAAATAGTGCTTTCACTTTTATTTACATTTCATCTTGTTCACAAAACAATAAAAAAACCCCCCATTTTTCATTTTCCATAACTCGAAAACTAAAGCTAGTGAGTTCGCTTCGAAAATAGTCTAGAGTCCTTGTGGGATCGATATCCGTGCTTTTGCACTCTATTACTTGACGACACGTTCGCTTGCGTCGTGTGAGATTTCTCTAGTTGAGAGAGAGGCGCCCACGAGGCACTCACGCGAACAGGGACTCAAGACATCAAAGATGTCCGGCCCGACAGCGAGGAATGCGGCGAGGCGCCCACGAGGCACTCACGCGAACAGGGACTCGAGGCATCGAAGATGCCCAGCCCGACGGCGAGGCGCCCACGAGGCACTCACGCGAACAGGGACTCAAGACATCAAAGATGTCCGGCCCGACAGTGAGGAAGGCGGCGAGGCGCACACGAGGCACTCACGCGAACAGGGACTCGAGACATCAAAGATGTCCGGCCCGACAGCGAGGAAGGCGGCGAGGCACCCACGAGGCACTCACGCGAACAAGGACCTCGAGACATCAAAGATGTCCGGCCCGACAGCAAGGAAGGTGGCGAGGCGCCCACGAAATACTCACGCGAACAGGGACTCGAGGCATCAAAGATGCCCAGCCCGATGGAGAGGAAGGCGGCGAGGCGCCCACGAGGCACTCGCGCGAACAGGGACTCGAGGCATCAAAGATGCCCAACCCGACTGCGAGATAGACGTATAAAAGACGCCCCTACAAACAGGAACACCAAAAGACTAGGTTGGAGCGCCAGACGGACGACCAAAGAACATGTTAAAGCAAGCAAGATATTCAACGCACTGCGATGACATTAAAAACAAAAAGGATAAAGACAACTCTCATTCCACCATCTGAACACCACAAAAGAGATTTGGAGTAAATATCTAACTAGATGCACAATCGACTACACCGTCCCCAAAAGTTATAGTCTAACTAGGCGCAAAACAAACTGCGCTATACCCGAGAGGTGGCGACCCCCGATGCACAGAACTGGGAAAGGCGACCATGACGGACCGGAGAGACCTGTGCGTCCACAACTGAGGTAGAAGAGATCCGGCGGCAGTCGGATCTGGCCCATGCACACAGATCGCGCAAGGAAGACTAGGCCAACTCCGGGCTTGGTGCACGCGAAGTTACTAATGAAGCCCGGGCAACGTGCGTGCCTTGGTCGACATGCATCCCGATGCCCAAGAGTGAGGACCCCTCTCCACTCGCAGGAGGGTCTGAGCTCGAAGGCACATCATCCCACATGAACGAAGTTTGAACACCTCTCTCCCGGTATGGAGAGCTCAGGCGATGAGGCGAGAGCTCGAGAAGGAGCGCCACCAAGCTCAACACCGAACCCAAACTCAAGTTCTTCGTCGAGGAAGAAGAGATGGCCAGCCACGCGCGACCTGCAATTCTAGACCCGGAGAACCACAGCCACACGAGTAGAGGACCCGAGCGCTCTTCTAAAAATCTCATCCGTGCACCCACCGCCCGCGTCGAGCTGGAGAGGCATGTGCGTTCGACACCGGCCTGGAGACGGAGCGAGAAGCTTGTGCCTGCGCCGAGCTGGAGAAACTCACGCACCCGATGCCCGCGTGCTCGTGTCGAGCTAGAGATGCCTGCGTACCAACGCCGGCCCGAAGACGGAGCGAGAAGCCCGCACATGCGCCAGAGAAACTCGTACGGCTGTGCCAAGCTGGAGAGGCCTGTGCACCGACGCCAGCCCGGAGACGGAGTGATAAGCTCGCGCCTATGCCAAGCTGGAGAAACCCGTGCGCCCGCGTCGAGCTAGAGAAGCTTGCGCACTCGCGCCGAGCTGGAGACGCATGCGCGCCCGACGGAGGCCCGGATATGGAGCGAGAAGCCCGTGCTCGCGTCGAGCTAGAGATGCCTGCGCACCAACGCCGGCCCGAAGACGGAGCGAGAAGCCCGCGCCTGCGCCGGAGAAACTCGCACGGCTGTGCCGAGCTGGAGAGGCTTGTGCACCGACGCCGGCCCGGAGACGGAGTGATAAGCTCGCGCCTATGCCGAGCTGGAGAAACCCGTGCAACCGCGTCGAGCTAGAAAAGCATGCGCACTCACGCCGAGCTGGAGACGCATGCGCGCCCGATGGAGGCATGGAGACGAAGCGAGAAGCCTACGCCTGCGCCGAGCTAGAGAAGTCTGCGTGCTCACGCCGGGCTGGAGAGGCCCGCGCGCCTGACGTCTGCCCGAAGACAGAGCGCACCGCCGAAGCCGATGAAGAGAACTCTCGGCCGAGCGCGATCTTCAAGCGCCCGCCGCGCACGTAAGAGATCTCCCCACGTGCGACCGAGATCTGAAAGTGCTGCTCCTCGTCGTGACCCAGGTGACGACCCCCGACACGTAGCCACGAGTAGCTCAGACAAGGAAGAAGAAATGAAAGGGAGGAAGGAGGGAAAATGATATCAAGCCTAAAAAAAAAAAGAAAAAAAAAACAACAACAAGGGAAGGCAGGTGGAGAGTGCCCACCATCAACATACTCAAGCTGGGAAATCAAAGACAGTCGGGATAACGTCCAGACATGCAACGATCCACCCCGAAGACACAAAGTTTCTTGAACGACTAAGTCCTTCAATAAACTGGGGGGTTAATGTTGTATGGGATTTTTCCTTCACAAGAAACGCTGCGGCCCAACCCAAAAAAGATGTACACGAGGCCCGGCCAAAAGGGAATCATGACAAGGCAAGGGGCCACGTCATCAGTAGTTTTATGTCTGGTGACCCCCCTGACAGGTCTCATGACCAGTGGGTATGTCTGGTGACCCCTTGACAGGTCCCATGACCAATGGGTGCGTCTGGTGACCCCCTGACAGGTCCCATGACCAGTGGGTACGTCTGGTGACCCCCTGACAGGTCCCATGACCAGTGGGTACGTCTGGTGACCCCCTGGCAGGTCCAAGTGGGTACGTCCAGTGACCCCCTTGGCGAGTCTGGTGACCCCCCCTGGCAGGTCCCATGATCCTTGGGCACATCCGGTGACCCCATTGGCGAGTCTGGCGACCCCCCTTACAGGTCCCGTGACCCTTGGGCACATCCAGTGACCCCCGTGGCGAGTCTGGCGACCCCCCTGACAGCACCCGTGATCCATGGGCACGTCCGGTGACCTCCTTAGCGAATCTGGCGACCCCCCTGACAGGTCCCATGACCCTTGGGCACGTCCGGTGACCCCCTTGGCGAGTCTAGCGACCCCCCTGACAGGTCCCGTGACCCTTGGGCACGTCCAGTGACCCCCTTGGCGAGTCACGTCACGACTGGCTACCCCTGACAGGACGAGCAAAGGCAAGCCACCAGACCGAACAGGACAAGGGGCCACGTCATCGGTAGTTTTATGCCTTGTGACCCTGGCAAGTCATGCCACGCCACATCATCGGTAGTTTTATGCCTTGTGACCCTGGCAAGTCATGACACGCCACGTCATCGGTAGTTTTATGCCTTGTGACCCTGGCAAGTCATGCCACGCCACGTCATCGGTAGTTTTATGCCTTGTGACCCTGGCAAGTCATGCCACGCCACGTCATCGATAGTTTTATGCCTTATGACCCCGGACGAGGACGAGGCAAGCCACCCGACCGGACAGGACGCGTCACGTCCCATTACTCCCCCGGCGAGACAAAGACAGGCCTCCTGGCAGGGCAAGTCAAGTCGCCCGACCGAGCAGGACGAGGGGCAACGTCACCGGTGGTTTCACGCCTCATGACCCCGAATAGGATGCGTCACGTCCCGTTACCCACCTGATAGGTCATATTATGCTCCCTGGCCCTCTGGCAGGTCTCATAACTCATGGGCCATCCCGTGACCATTCGATGGATCTCGTCCGTCCCCTCCTAAACAGGACCGTCCCTCCAATAATAGCCGAATGACGAGACTACCCCGACCCTCACAACTCCACTATAAATACCTCCATTTTTCCCATTTGGAGGTAAGTTTGCTCACACTTACAAAACCTCTGCTTCTCTCTCATCAGAGCTTCTCTCTCTAGAATTTGAAGCACGACACCTAGACTAATGTTGAGCGTCGGAGTGCCCGCCGGAGGAAACCCCTCCGCGGTCCTTTAGTTCACGTTTCTCTCTTTTCTCAGGTGACGAGTCGTCGGAAATCCTTTTCCGGCACGGCGGAGGTACAGGTGTTGGGACAACTTCTCCGTTCGACCACCGCGCGGTCATAGGGTCCGGCCCTAGACCGAACCGCGGACCGGTTTTCGTGTTGATCCATTTTCAGGCATTAACATATACCATGCACGCAATTTGGAATATTTTTAAATATGAATAAAATCTAGTATATAAAATACACAAAGCATTTAATATGAATAAAATCTAGCATATAAAATACACAAAGCATTTATATATATATATATATATATATATAATATATGCATAAGTTGGAGTATTTATAAATAAAATCCACTGTTATTATAATATATCTGAAATATTCTATACCACAATGGCGTGATTACGAAGCATTTATACAAACATGACACATTGCACTAAATCAAGTGCACAACTGATAAGCATACGGTTGACAAACTGGCCAGTTGATTTGCACGCTTGGAAACTAATTCTAACTAATTACATGGTTACTTAAATACTCTTTGAACAGTCCCTCCAATCTCGGCGTAGATGATTTATCAACAATGAGTTGGGCACGAATACTCCAAATGCAGATTTGAAGATTGGAGAACATTGACAATGTGAGCCTGTGTTGAAATATACTTGGCATGTACGTTCTTCTGTGCCACCTAAGCTCTTGCCTTCGTATGTACGTTGGAGAGGAGCATTGGCTCCCAAGACCAATGAGTGATAGTCTTCATTGAGCTCTAATTAGTGTCTCTTAGTGAGAAACAAAGAGCAATGACATTGTTGTTCCCTCTTTATAGTATTTTAAGCGAGGTCTTCGGTGAGCGTTGTGATAAGAGCGATTCATTCGCACATCAATATTTTTTTTTTGTGAAACACCGCAATCTAGTCATTTTAAAATTAAAATTTGGTGTATGTGAATTCTTTATATGAGCTTATATTTATTTGCTAGTGCTGCTTAAAGTTGTTCTGTTGTTTGATATGAATTATATATTTTAGATGAGTCAGGAAATATAAAATCTTATTTTATTGAAGTTTTAAGGCGCTTATATATATACACACTAGTCTAAAATAAAGTGATAAAAAGTCTGTAGAAAATGATTTTCTTTTCACACGTGTATATATACATATATAATATATATAATATATATACAATATATATACAGCCGTATTAAAGAAATTGATACCTTGTTATTTGTTTCGATCTTTTCACCCGTCAAATGTCCAAGGAGCGTTATTGATATTGGGATGATTTTTTTTTTTTTTTTTTTTTTTTTTTTTTTTTTTTTTGTATTCGACAGCTGTGTATTAGAAAAGTTATTAATTTTTTTATTACTATTGTATTTATGACAATATCTTTCTACACTTATTAAGATTTAAAAAAGTTTTTATCATCTCTCTTTTCCACTTCAGTATTTCATCCTCACACATCCGACCTTTTCATTTTCTCTCCATTTCTTTTCCTCTATCAAAAAAAAAAAAAATAACAACAACAACTCATAGACCTCAACCTCTTAAGAACTTTTTCCTATCAACCGTGGGCTCTTTTAAACATTAAGAGGCTTTTATTTTTAATTAATTCATAGGTATTTTTCTTTATTCAGCTTATATTCTTAATTAGTTTATGATGATTTTGATTGATATCTTTTTTTTTAATGAACCGAAATCATTAAAATATTTCTGGTTGAAAAACAATTTGGTATATTTTAGAAAGAATCTCGTTTTATATAGCTACAAAAATTAATTTTAATTGATATTTCTATACACGATTATTCAAGATGTTGTTAAAACGTGGTTAAAAGATGAACGATTTTTATTCTAAAAATCATTTACAAGCATATATTTTATTTTTGTTTAAAATAGCGTGTTTTTTAATTTTTTTTTAAATAGCTCAATAACGTATTTTTCAACTGAACTTTTTATACATGATTATTTTATGTGTTTCATTTTCAGATTCGTCATCTCCTGGGCTCGTGGCCGTCCACGACATGCTGTGAGTTTTTATACTGCAATGAGACCGAAATGTTACTGTCGTTTATTGGCGAAACGCTATATCGTATCGTCGAAAATCGAACGACAAAATACAAGGAAACGACAAATACAACACTCGCTTGTCGTTCAGTTGACGAAAACGACAATGTCGCAGGCGTTTTAATCCATGATTGACATCCATGAATAAATTTTCAAATGAAATTCTGAATTCTTTGAAAATTCATTGACATTCAAAAAATTATTGTCAAATATGTTAATTTATGTTAATTAATACTTTATGTTATATATGGATGGCTGAAACTAGATTGGTTTGTATGTTATATTAGTACTTTATGTTATATATGGATGTTAATTTATGCTATATTCTTAATTATTAGATAATTAAACAAAAATATTACGTAGGATAACTCTTTGGAATAATCCCAAATAAATTTGTATCTATCATGAATCGTGATCTCTCGCTTGATAAATTAGTCGAAATTGCCTAAAACCCATTTGGCCTAAAACCCCACCCAAAGCAATGCCGTTCCTCCGCCGCCTCTCCACGGCGGCCCGCAAGATCCCAATCCTGTACAAACCCAAACCCTCCTCCGCCCCCATCCCCGCCGCCCGAGATCTGCAGCTCTTCTCGTGGGGCAGAGGCGGCTCCGGCCAGCTCGGCGGCGGCGTCGAGGAGATCCGCCTCTACCCCGACCCGGTCGCCACTCTCGCCGTCCCCAAATTCGCCCTCGCCCCCGTCTCCGGCCGCCTCGCCAATCCCAACGCCGCCGCCGCCGCCGTGGAGGTGGGGATCTCCTGCGGCCTGTTCCACTCCTCGCTGGTGATCGGAGGGAGCCTCTGGATGTGGGGTAAAGGTGATGGAGGGAGACTCGGCTTCGGGCACGAGAACTCGATGTTCGTTCCGGCTCTTAACCCGAACATCGACTCTGTTCGTGGCCTCGCCATGGGAGGGCTTCATTCGATCGTCCTTACTGAGCAAGGCCAACTCTTCTCTTGGTCAGTCCCTTTAAAGATTTGTCCTTTATTATGTTTGTATGAGAGGCAGTGTTGTACGGTTTTTGGGGGGTGTGGTCAAGCTAGGTTGTGTGTTTGAAGGGATTGAGGGTGTTTCCTGTTTTTAGTATTTATTTACAATGTTGACAATGAAGATTGCAGGGGCTATGGTGGTTTTGGCGCGCTTGGGCACTTTCGGTTCACGAGAGAGTTGTTTCCTAAGCTTGTGGAGGGTTCATGGAAGACCAAACTACGTCATTGTGCCACCGGTGGCGCTCACACGGCTGCCATTACTGAGTCTGGTGTGTGAAAAAGAAAAGAAGGGAATTTTTCTTTTTTTTTTTTAGAACCACAGGAAATTTCCTATGTAGGCTAGTTTGATCATTTAGTGTAAGGTGATCTAGTAAAAGAAAGTGAAACCATACAAAGAATGAAAGAACAGAATTGTGAAGCTACCAAAATGTTGTATTAATGATTATGCTGGTTGGTCTTGGTGTGTAAATAAATCAGCCAACGAAATACCGTGTTTGTAACAGAATTTCTTTGATTCAGGTGAAGTTTACACGTGGGGTCGAGACAGAGGCGAAGGAAGATTAGGAGTGGGACCCAATCCGGGTAGAGATTATGAGAGTGAGACCGGTGGACTTGCCGTCCCCACAAAAGTGGAAGCCTTGCCAGTTCCAGTCGCTGCTGTTTTCTGTGGAGGCTTTTTCACTGTTGCTCTTACTAAAGACGGCAAAGTCTGGAATTGGGGAGGTATAAATTCATTTATTATGTTTTTATTTTTTTTAGTTTTTGAAATACTTTCTGAAGTTCAAATCAAGATGAACATGTTTTCTAGGAAAGTGAACTGGAATATTGTTGGGGCCGTCCAATATAATGGTTTTGTAAAGTAGAGCATTCAACACTATAATTGAAGTGGTGATATTGTTGACGAAGGGGAATCACTAATTGGACAAGATAGTCGTAATAAGATGATAAAGTCATCTGAGTTTTGGAGATCGGGCTAGGATCAGTATTTAAAATATGAAGAAAATGTTAGTAATAATTAATTTTTTATTTTATTTTCGATGGAAAAAAATTAGCAGCTTGAAGATTATTTGACTTATATAATAAGATCCTTAGAAAAACAACAATGTAAGGGTATGAGCCCTGAGCTAAGTAGCTGTTTACACACTCAATGTCTCTGATAAAACATGTGCAAAATAAAGCATAATCATCATTAGTAAAAATTGAAAATTTCCGTTATTTAGTTTGTAAGAACGAAGGTGTTAATAACACTCTAGTAACATGTTTGTCTTTTTCCTCAGCAAACTCAAACTACGAACTCGGTAGAGGCAACAAGGTTGGGGGTTGGGAGCCGAAACTGCTTACTAGCCTCGAAGATGTTCATATCAGACAAGTATCATGCGGTGGATATCACACCCTTGCCTTAACAGGTATTGTGATGCAGAATCTTTGTGTTACTTATTACAATTACGTGTCCAAGTCTTCTGATATGTCTTGAATTTCTATATCAAAAACTGAACTTAATAGACGAAGGGAAGGTACTGTCATGGGGTCACGGAGAGCATGGGCAGTTGGGTCATTCTTCTGTGGAAAGTAAGAAAGCGCCAGCTGTGATCGAGGCATTGGCTGATGAGCGTGTCGTTTACATTGCTTGCGGTGGTTCAACTTCAGCTGCTGTAACGGGTGAGATGATCGATAGATATTGTAGAGTTTCTCAGAACATCTGCATTTATATGCTAAACAGGATAATTTATTGGTTTACATTATTAAAAAATGCGACCTAAGAATTAAAATCTCATATCTTGTTCCAAATTTGAAAAATAAATAGCTTTTTTTTTATTTTTTATTTTATCTAATTTGACATAGGGTCATTGTGAATACCGATAAGTAAAGTCGCTCTACTCTAGGGTTCTTACAGCAGGTAGTCTTTAAAATACGTGAGCGACATTTTGTTCCTTGAACTAATTTTATGAGCAAATTAGTAGTCCAAAAATTATTGGTTTTGTAGTAAATTAGTCATTTCATTAAAAAATTAACTTGTTAACGAAATTTATCCACTGAAATAAATTAAAAAACTATATCTGTCAACTTACATAACTGATTAATTTCATAGAACAAACTATTTAAATTATATTCTAACCCATAAAACACTTGCGAAAAGTTAATTTTGATGTTTTTTAGGTTAAAGTTTTGTTTATACTTTTTAAAATTATAAATAAGTTCATTTAAGTTTTTAACTACGTTAAATATTGTTGTATTTCATAAAAAGAAGATTTAAAATTTTCATGGAAACGACTTTTGGTGCTACGAAATCCTTAGCTTGAGGATTATTTTGTCAGAAAATTAATTTACTGACCAAAATTGCATAAAAGTTCAGGTACGGTTTGTGTTAAAAAAAAAAAAAAATTTGGTTACGTAAGCCACCTAAATTATATGAATTGTAAATTAGCCAACCTTTGGTAAATATTTTGTAAATAGCCAACTTGCATACGTGGCAGCCTATTAACTACCTTTTTTACATGTTTGACTAAGTTAAATAAGTCTTTTACTAATCTGTTAATAAGTTAACTTGGTTATTTACAAGAAATTAACCAAAGGTGGGCTATATCTCAATTCACTATAATCGTGTGGCTATATAACTAAATAACCCTAAAAAAAACCCTCTACTTTATTCGATGTGGGCGGTACTTCTTGAAAGGAAAATGACATACAAAGTTTGATTTTACATTGTTGATCTGCTTGAAAGGAAAATAACATACAAAGTTGAATTTTACATTGTTGATCTGCTAAAAGCTTCAAAGCTCACATTAGAATGAAATATATGTAGATGTAATTCATGCAAAGGTGTTAAATCTGTTTGTGGTATTACATTTATACAGATGATGGAAAGCTGTATATGTGGGGAAACGGCCAAGATTCACAATTAGGAGTTCCTGGGCTACCGAATGTGCAATCGAGCCCCGTTCTGGTCAATTTCCTTATAGAAGATGATGGTTTGGGACCCCACAAAGTCATCTCCGTTTCGATCGGTGCGAGCCATACTCTGTGCTTGGTATCGAGATCTTCAGACCCTAGTCAATGATTATGGTAATAATAGAGAAAATCAGCGATCGGCCCATTCCCAACAAGCACTCGATCATCATCACAGGACAGCATGTCGACACACTGTAGCAATGAGGATACTAGGGTATTCCCATGACAATCACTTTGGAAATTTGAAATTTCGTCTGCCAGCCAAGGAAGATGCAAGTCTGAATCTGAGAAAATTACGAATCGGAGATCTTCCACTAATAAGATACAAACACACAGGCTTGACATGTAGGTTCAGAAATGGTAAACGGGTTTGAAGATTGAAGCGCAGCTCATTGTATCTTGTTGCTCTTCATGTTATCAAGCCCTGACGACGCGTTTATTTAAACCCGGAACTTTAATCGACCAGTGACGAGCACTTGCCATTTTCAACTTAATACGGGACTGGTTTTTGGCCGTACTCTTTTCCAAACAAGTCTCTGTGACAGCTATTTTCTGGCCAATCTTTCTAGGTAAAATTTGACTGCGTCGCTTTTTGTGTCATTATCGCCGTATCCTCTCAGATTAACTGTACAAGGACTGAAAACTAATAGCATTGAAGCCATCAACGTCGTTTTCTGTAAATGCCTTTCTTTTTCATGTTCAATCAAGAGCTAGCCGTAGGAGTACTCATGGGCATCGCAGTGGATATACAATTGATATACAATGGATAATCACAGGCAGCTGGTTTATATTGCAAATGTTGAAGACGAAATAGGGAAATGGAGGATAATTTCATTTTTACTATAATAGAGAATAGACGTAGGTGAATTTTTTTACTATCCCATTTCGATTTACTCGGGAGAAATTTTATAATACATATCTAAAAACGCATAAAATTGTCTGTCAAAAACATGATCTAATTTCGAAAAGTACTTATTTTGCGGTCTTGGAAAAAAAATATTTATATAGAAAGTTTTAGCATGTTTAAAAAATAAAAAACAATTTTTTTTGAGCTAAAACATGAAGGTTTGGAAAAGCTTGTTGATTTTTATATAATTTATATTTTTATTACATGTCTTGAATGGGTATATGCCACATAGTTGTAGTTAGAGCTGTATTTGTTTCTGTAAAATTTTCCATTTTTGACGGCTTTTCTTTGTAATGGCCGTGCAGCGGCTAAAACGTGAACTTTTTGCCTTCAAGAGTATTCTTGTCCGAAAAAATACACTTAGAATGCAAAGCATCTTCAACTTAAAATACCAATTTCATTTTTTTTTTCTTACTCACATTCACATTTCTCATGATTGGACTACAAATATTATAATTTTGGAAAATGTTATTCTCGCTCATGAGTTGGTTCTAAATTAGAGAAAATAACATGGATTTTTTTTTTTCTATTATTAAAATAGATAGTTCTCACTATTCTTTGAGGGCTCGGGTCAAGCAGCGTACTTGGGGACATATACCCCAGACTCCATCGGGGCCCTTTCAAAGGGCCTTGTTTAGCCCGACACTTCCCGAAAAAACTAAACTAGCCCAAAACCTTTGGAAAATGGGAGAGGCCGGGTGGCCACAAGTACTCTTGCCATTATGACAACACTAACTATAATTAAATTTTGGCGTGGTTCCTAGTTTGGTCTAGTAGTAATTTCACACCTACCTTCACCGTCCTCCACCGTTACTTCTAAAATAAATATAATAAAATTTGGCCTATTTTTGTTCCTCTTATATATAGCAATATCGGTTATTTTTGGGGTGCAAGGTTCGGAAAATCTTGCAATAATTCAAGTTGATTTGCAGACCAATCAACTTACATAAACTAAAAGAAAAAAGAAAATTGTAACTGACTAAGCTTCAAATCTAATAATTTCATTTTGTCATACGTTTCAGATTTTTTTTTTTATTTCTAGCCATTCTGCTTATGTGGCACATTGTTTATACCATTTTTACCTTTATTAATTAGTTAATATAATTTATTTTTGAAATTAATAAAATCTGATTTATTATTCAAAATCTCTAATTATTAGGATCTCCGTTCTCTCTCTCTCTCTCTCTCTCTCTCTCTCTCCCTCTCTCTCTCTCTGTCTATTTTTACGTTTACTCTCTTTCTCTCTCTCGTCACATTTTTTAGCCATTGATAAAGGTCAAAAACATTAAAAGCGCAATTAATAGTCGTTAATAATTGTTAACAGCTCTCTGCTTTAACTAATAATCGGTAATAACTATTAATAGATTTTTACCAGAAACCTATTAAAACAATTATTATCAACTATTAATTACGATGTTGTATTTTTTTCCTCTCGTCATTGCTAAAAATGTAACGAAGAGAGATAGAGAGAGATAGAGAGAGATAGAGATAGATAGAGAGAGAGAGAGAGAGAGATTATTTAGGTATATATAAATTATTTTTATTTAATTTATTTTTTGCAAAGAATGAGGGGAAAATAATAAAGGTAATTATGTCTTATTGCATCAAAGATTGACTAATTACCAAATATTACTAAAACGTTGGTTATTTCACAATTCTAAGTTTTAAAAAAGCTAGTAAGCTAGAGCGCCCTTAAAAAAACCAAAGAATTATAAATATAACAAATTTGTGTTTATCACTACTATAAATATGGGCATCAGGTGCGGCAAAAGTCGCACCTGATGCCCAAAACGTCGCACCTAAACGTACGCAGCTAATACTATTGGGTGCGACACTATTGGGTGCGACTTATCGCACCTGAAGTCGGACCTATTTTTCCGTGGGAACTTAAGAATAAGGCGGGAATTTGACTCTTGGGTGCGACATGTCGCACCCAATGCTCTTCCCGCCAACTTATTGGGTGCGATTAGTCGCACCCAATACTCTTCCCGCCATAGTATTGGGTGCGGCTAGTCGCACCCAATACCCTTCCCGCCTTAACTATTGGGTGCGACTAGTCGCACCTGATGCCCAATTCATTTTGAAAAAAAAAATAAAATTTACAAATAAATAGAATTATAATTAGAATTAGAAATTAATATTTCATATTAAAATATTTTTAATATACAAACAACTAATACGAGTTTGTTCGCTAATATAAAAATATACAAATCCAACTATTATCGTTGTTGCCTATAAAACTTATCGATAGAGGAATTTTCTCTTCCAAATAAGTTGCCTCCGCGGCCACTGTTGCTTCCTCCTCGGCCACTGCCGCTACCGCTAGGACGATCTCTATGAAACTCCGCAGAACCTGGCGTCACATTATCAGCCATTGCCGCTGATGTCGGCGTAGGCTGAGGATGTGGGCTTGTGGGGGAAGCCTGAGTATGCATCTGTGTAAACGAGAGCAGCTGTCGCTGCATCTCTTCCATCTGGATTTGTTGTGCCGCCATTTGAGCTTGTTGTGCTGCCAGCTGAGCTTTCAACTCGGTATACAGTACTGGATCGGCACGTGACTGAGATGACGAACCAGACGAGCTTCCGTCTTGAGCTCGAGCTACACTCAAAGCCCCAACTGGGGTCGTGGGTCCTATCCCGATATCCTAATCACGGCGTGGCCCGAGAACGTCATGCATCGCATACTCCTCTGCGCGTTCGAGGCTCACCTCTTCGCCTTGCTCCTCCGCTTGTCGCAAAATATCTGTCACTTGGGCGTTGATTCGCGCCTTTACAAAAAAACCAAATAAACTTATTATATAATTATTATTAAGTAATTAAATAAAGTAACTTACAAATTGTTGATTCGCGAAGGGCGTTGTCCAGTTGCCGTTAATATCTTGATGGTTTTTCTCCCACGTCGCTAATGCGGATCGTAGCGAACTACATTCGCACCAGGAGTCCCTACCCCTGCTCTCGCTAACACGAGACCCTTCGTTGGTCCACGTGTGTTCTTCGATCCGGAGGATCCCGGCGTCTGTGGTGGATCCTCGTCTCCACCTGCTCTAGTCGACATCCTATAAGAAGAAAACAAGATTAGAAAACAAAGAAACGTGGACGACACCACGATTTTTTTTTTTATTAAAATGCCCTCACATATGGCGGAGGAAAACCGTGGTAGCGCATCACGCAACCGAAACACTTCATCGTTGGCTCCATCTCGAATGTTGAATCCCGTCTCCCACAATTCTTTAAGCTCTTCAACTAGTGGCTGCAAGAACACGTCCATGTTTTTTCCTGGTGAGCTCGGCCCGGGAATCAGAAGCGTCAGCATAAGGTACTCTTTCTTCATGCACAACCAAGGCGGCAAGTTGTACGCAGTCAGTACCACATGCCACATGCTGTACGCTAGTCTCATTTCTCCAAGCAGGTTGAACCCATCAGAAGCTAATCCAAGCCGCACGTTCCGAGGCACTTCGGCAAATTTTGGGTATCTCTCGTCCAGGTTCTTCCACGTCGTACCGTCCGCAGGATATCGCAGAACGTCTTCTTCTCTGACGCGTTCTCTTTCGTGCCACTGCATCTGAAGCGACATGTGTCGAGAGGCGTACAACCGCTTCAATCGATCTTTCAGGGGAAAATATCGCAATATCTTTTGCGGTATCTGTTTCCCAGTCGGCTTCCATCTGCTCTCGTTGCAAACTCGGCACACTTCAGCTTTCTCGAGATCTTTTCGAAACAAGACGCAGTCGTTTGTGCACACGTCGATCATCTCGTACCCCATGCCGAAGCGCTTCAGTTTCGCCTTTGCCTCGTAGTGCTTTTCCGGAATTCGGTTACCAGTTGGATGAGACTTCCTCAAGAGCTGCAAGAGTTTTGTGAACGACTTGTTCGTCCAATGGTTCGTGACTTTGATGTGCATCAACGAAATCAAGAACGACAAAGACGAAAACTCTTTGCATCCAGGGTACAATTCCGCTTCCAACTTGGAAAATAAGTCTTCCACTTGCTCCTCCGCACGCATCTCGCTCGGAGTCGGATCCGCAAAGTCGTCGAAATCCTTGTGGTCCATGATATCATGCAGAGCGTCGTGCAATCCTCCTACTCCTCTCTGATCAGTTCCAATGAGGTCTTCACCATGAGTAAGGACAAGGCGCTCGCCGTGATGATACCATTCTGTGTAGCCTGGGGTAAACCCATTGTCCAGGAGGTGAAGCCTTACGACCCCGATGGCGTGCCATCTCACGTTGTTGCAAGACTTGGAAGGACAACGATATTGGCCATTTTCGTTCGGTTGTCTGCTTGGAAGGCGGATAAACTCGTTAACCCCTGTTTTATACTGCAAGCTCAACCTCTCGTTCTCGGTAACCCAATCTCTACTTGGATTAGACATTGATTTCGCTGAACGAGAAAGACAACGAGAATTATTAATTAGCATTGAAAGTCCGATCTTACTAAAGGACCGAGAGCGAATTTAGAAGGAATGAGAGAGAGACTGTGAAAGGTATCTTATTTTTTAAAAATGGATTGTAGAAATTGTGGGAAAGATGCGCCTCAAAATCCTGGAAACAATCCTGGAAAATGGATTATTTTGAAAATGGATTGTTTCTAGTGGATTTCGATTCTAATTGGTTCAAAACTCTACCGAAATTTTGGCAGAGTTTCTCCTATAATATTGTTAAACCAAAATCCTGCAAAGTACTTTAAAAACATTTAAAATTTATCCAGAAACTATCATATTAATTAACTAAGTCCTAAACCGAGCCTCCGTGGCTCGGTCACAACATTTTATCAATGAAAACTATAAAACAATCACTCAGTAATTAATTAATTACAATATCATAAACAACTAATCTAATAAAATAGTTTAAACAATTAACCAATTTCAATCTTAATTAAACTATTTCTTCAAAAAAAAATCTTAATTAAACTAACATTTAAAATTTAAAATTACTTACATAACCAATTTCATTATTAAGTACAAAGTGTTAACAATTAAACTATAAATTAATTAGTTAACTAAACTAACAACTTATTAACCAATTTGATTTCCATTACAATTTCAATTTCAAAATAATATTTAATCTAAACTTTTACAATTACAATTAATTTCAACTAAACATTAACCTAAGCATATTACTAAACTAATTATAAACACTATATATATTAACAATTATAATTACATTAATTAATACATGTTACTAAACTAATTATAAATACTATATATATTAACAACTATAATTACATTAATTAATACATGTTAACAATCAAAATCAAACTAAACATACTAACAATTTATTTGATTTGAAACGTAAATACTAAACTACTAACCATACTAAACACATATATAGAATTTGAAACTAAATATACTAAATTACTAATTAAAACTAATTAATAATTATTAACACTAATTATATATGCTAATTAAAACATACTAAATTACTAATTAAAATATACTAAACCATTTAAATTTTTTTTTCTTCATATATATATATATAATACTAATTATTAATATATATATATACACAAAAAAATATTATACCTTAGGCGGAGGAGATCGGACCGGCGCGGAGGAGCGAAGGCGGAGGAGAGGACCGGCGTGGAGGATCGGCGCGGAGGAGAGGACCGGCGCGGAGGAGCGGCTGCGGAGGAAAGGACCGATGGAGGAGGAGAAGACCGGTCTGAGAAGAGAGGCGCGCGGACTTGGACGTCGGAGAAGGCTCGGAGAAGAGAGACGGAGAGAGGGAGGGAGAGTCGCTGAGGGAGGGAGAGATGGAGGGAGAGTCGCTGAGGGAGGGAGAGATGGAGGGAGAGTCGCAGAGGGAGGGAGAGTCGGAGAGGCTGTGAAGAAGATGAAGAAGACGAAGCTTAGTTTATAAACTAACCCTAGTAATCAGGTGTGACTTGTCGCACCTGATACTCAAATAGGTGCGATTCGTCGCCCCTAAAAACGTTAATCGGTGCGACTAGTCGCACCTGAAAGTAAAAAAAAAAATCTAAAAATTAATTCCACGTCAGACAAATGGAAAAAATGAGGGGGAGAAGTTGAGCGCCGAATTTTTTTTTAGACTTTCAGGTGCGACTTTCAGGTGCGAATAGATTTTCAAAACTATTGGGTACGACTAGTCGCACCCAATACCACTTAAAATCAGCGAATTATTATTTTTTTTTTTTTTTTCATTTTTGGAGCCATTTGGGTGCGACAAGTCGCACCTGATGCCCAATTAGGTGCGACTTGTCCTTCCGCACCAGAAAGCCTTATTTGTAGTAGTGTATCAATAAGCCACAATAAATATAAAATATTACAAATTTGTTATATTTATCTTGCCAAAATTATTTATTGTAATATAAAATCAACATTACAATAAACCACAATAAATATAACAAATTACTAAAAACGGAAAAGAAGAACAATAAATCCTAAATTTGTGTACATAATTAAAGATCTGTGAAATTACAAGAGAGGATAAGAAGGATCCTTAAATACCGGGTTACTTTTACACCTTTTTTTAGCATTAAAAAGGACATGTCTTGTGCAACTAAGTGTTTTATCACTTTTTTTTTTCTTCAAATAACTAAGTAATGAATTTGTATTAGCAAATGTTTATTTAAAATTAATGAAGTAAATAGATTGAACAATATGTCTCAAGTTAATTTTTTTTTTTTTTTTGAAAGGAAGCTTTGTCATCGGTGTGTGGATTGGACTCACCACCTCTTACACTTTGATTGATCTAGTTAAATGGGCGGCTGACTATTTAATTTAAAAAATAATTGTGCTGACATATTTTACATATTTATTTCTTCTTAATTTAACATATAGTAATATATTACTTTGCCGAAGAAAATTTTCAATATATTAAAAATGATAGATCAAATACACGTGAATTGATCTTATTTGCGCCATATACAAGTTATATATCTCCCGGGATCAGATACGAAATTAACTTATTATTACGCAGGACACTGAAATAAAGTGGGTGGGTATTTTCCACAGGAGGCGAGGAGGTCGAGAGCGACGGGAAGGAGGGTATCGACGTTGAGCAGCTTGGCTTTGATGGTGGCGCAGAGACACAGCGCGGCGTTTAGGTCACCCACGTCCTTGAACAGCGGACAGCAAGTCACCTTGGCATTGTCTTTCCCCAACCCAATGTCCTTTCCCGCCATCACGTCCACGCACAGCGACATCTTCTCCGCTTCCACCGGGCATGGCACACTCTCCGGCGGCGGCGGCGGCGGAGGGGGCGGCGGAGGGGGCGGAGGGCTCGGAGGCGGCGGGGGCGGAGGGCTCGGAGGCGGCGGAGGAGGGCTGGGTGGCGGAGGGCTTGATGATGGTGGCGAGGGAGTTCCGGGCGTTGGAGTGACTGGCCCCCCGATTGTACCGAACGGTGGCTTTATAGGATGGGGAATTGGTGGAAATATAATAACGGGAACACCGCCACCTGATTGGGGAGGCGGCGGCGGATGATGAGCCACCGGCACTGGGGTGGGAACAACAGGTGGTGGCGCTGGGGTCGGAGGTGGAGTCGAAGGAGATGGAGGCTGCGTTGGGACGGGCGGCGGCGACGGCAAGACGGTCGGCGGAGGCGGTTTGGGGACGACCGGTGGTGGGGTGGAAGGAGCAGGCGCGAGAGGGGACGGAGGGGGTTTGGGAACGACCGGTGGTGGGGTGGACGGAGGCGGTTTGGGAACAACCGGTGGTGGGGTGGAAGGAGATGGCGCGAGCGGGGACGGAGGCGGTTTGGGAACAACCGGCGGTGGGGTGGAAGGAGACGGCGCCGGCGGGGAAGGCAAGGCGGTCGCTGGAGGCGGCGGCGCTGCAACAACTGGCATTGGTGCTGGGGTGGGAGGCGGTTTGGGAACAACCGGTGACGGCGCGGAAGTGGGCGGAGATGGCTTTGGGACGCGCGGCGGCGACGGCAAAACGGTCGTCGGAGGTGGCGCACCTGGAACACCCGGCGGCGGCTTGGGATGGTGGTGATGCGGCGGCGCTGGAGCGGAAAGCGGCGGCGGAGTTGCGAGACTGGGTGAGAAGAGCGTGGTCAAGTTTAGTAGTAAGAGCAGCGATAGGCTCGTTTGGGCTAGCTTACCCATCGTGATCTGCTCCTCATTGTCTGTGTCTTGGGTATTCCGGATTTATAGATGTCCTTGCTAGAGAATCAATCAGGGAATGAAGGTAATTACTCTGAAATAATTTTGTAGTTACAAGTTTCGTTTTATTCCGGTAATACTTCTTTCCGTTACGTATCGCATTAAAGCCTCCGATTTTGTTGTACTCTAGGTATAAATGTCATTCAATTAATAAAAAGAACGTTACTATATTTGTCTGATTTGTAAATCCATTATATTTCTAGATTTGTTTTAATTAAATGATTATCTTTCTTCCTCTTCTTCTTCTTCTTCTTCTTCTTCTTCTTCTTCTTCTTAGATTGCTAATGGTGTATTTGATATGAGATGTGAATGGAATTCCAAGAAATCATTTAATTATATTGTTTGATGTACATTAATATGTAAAAAATTAATTTTAAAAATATGAGTAATTAAGTAATGTGATTACCTTAAAATGAGATTATCAGAACACCTAAAATGGTTTTCACACAAAATCACGAAATACAAACTCTATTATGTCACTTGCAAAAACAATAGTGCCTTCAATCTTGGTCTTCTTCTTCATCTGCTAGAGCTTGAACTTCTTCTTCAATTGGGTACTTGATGTCTCGGAGTTGTTTCTCAGCAGCTTCCTGGAGTTTGTAATCCTTGTGATCTCAGCGGTCTTGAATTTGATCTCTGCTTCAAGTTGCTTGTTGTTCTTCTCCTTCATGGATGAGGAGATAGAGGATGTACATGCGTAGGAGGAATAAGATGTTGGAACATCTTCTTGAATATCTGGATTTGGTTGCTCCCCCTCGATGTCATTCTTGTGCTTCCATGTGAACAGCTTCGGATCTGCATAGATGAACTTGGCATCTAGGAAGAGAGATCCTTCTGACTCAACTATAGGCATGAGCACTGCTTCAACGCCAGTTCATATATGAGAGATGGAAAACCAATAGGATGGTTTACCTTCTCAGTAGTACTGTCAGCAGCAATCTGGCTAAAGATAATTTTTCCAATATCAACAAACTCCTAGTTTCCAATAGCATACAACAGCTGAACCATAGCTTTGGAAAGTGTGCCTCTATGCACAGAAGGAAACTGGTTCTTGAGCTATTCCATACAACAATGAGAACTTAGTTGCAAGTTGATTCTTTGATCTCATTGTCGATGATGATCTCCAGAACAGAGAGGCGAGCTCAAAGTTATGGCTGCATGAATTTTACCAAACAAAAAAGTAAAGTCGCTCAAACAAACCCAAAATTGATTTATACAATTGACTTCCTAATCTCTCACGAAATCTAATATGTCGGATTCTGCAAATCCGATCTTATATTCCATGAAAATCGAAATAAAAAGTTTGTTTGGTTTTTATTTTTCGCGCGGTTGGAAAAAAACATAAGTACTCTGATTACTTATTGTTCCTTGAACAACATCTTAACGCTTTGACCTTGAACAACGGTTACGAAATGTTTTTCCAAACTAGAACCTATACCACAGAGGATCCAACACATATAACCTAATCTAGTCCTTTTACTCATTAACATCTTAGGTTTTAAAAATAAAATTGGTTACTGCATACAAATGATTTCTTAAGGAATAAATTTAAGTTGAAAGGTGCAAAAATCTGGTAGATCTTGTTAGGACTGGAAGTTGATTTGTAGACAAGTTAACCATCGACTATTATAAACCTGATTTATATATACCAAAAAAAATAAGCAAATTATATTCATCATCATCTAGACATCACTACTACAAATGTTGGATTATACAACCCACTTTCTACAACGCTTATGACAAGCGTTGTAGAAACTAGTGATTCTACAACGCTTATGACAAGCGTTGTAGAAACTTGGTGTTTCTACAACGCTTATGGATAAGCGTTGTAGAAACTTGGTGTTTCTACAACGCATATGGTTAAGCGTTGTAGAAACTTGGAGATTCTACAACGCATATGGTTAAGCGTTGTAGAAACCTGGTGTTTAAGATTTCCCACAACGCTTTAAAAAGCCGTTGTAGAATCCACGCCGCGGCGTCATGTGTTTTATGCCGCGGCGAGAACTTACTACAACGCACAGTGAAAGCGTTGTAGAAAAATGTAATCCGCCGCGGTGAAATTCATACCTCGCCGCGGCGGGTGGTTTCTACAACACTAAACAAAAGCGTTGTAGAAACGTGTCGCCGCGGCGAGGTATATATCTCGCCGCGGCTAGAAATATTCCCCGCCGCGGCGAGGTGTAAACCGTGGCCCAGCACTTTTTTAAGAAACTAACTCGCCGCGGCGAGTGAGGAATCTCGCCGCGGCGAGACGTTCCCACAACGGTTATAATATCCGTTGTAGGAACATCTCGCCCCAGCCCGCCTCCACCTCGCCCAGCCCCGCCCCGCCTCCACCTCGCCCAGCCCGGCCTCCACCTCGCCCAGCCCGCCTCCACCTCGCTCGCCCAGCCCGCCTCCACCTCACCACTTCCTCACCTCCACCTCACCCAGCCCGCCTCCACCTCGCCACGTCCTCGCCTCCACCTCGCCCAGCCGCCTCCACCTCGCCAGCCGCCTCCACCTCGCCAAGCTCGCCTCCACCTCGCCCAGCCCGCCTCCACCTCGCCCCGCCCCGCCTCCACCTCGCCCAGCCCGGCCTCCACCTCGCCCAGTCCGCCTCCACCTCGCCCAGCCCGCCTCCACCTCGCCCCGCCCCGCCTCCACCTCGCCCAGCCCGGCCTCCACCTCGCCCAGCCCGCCTCCACCTCCACCTTGCCCAGCCCGCCTCCACCTCGCCACGTCCTCGCCTCCACATCGCCCAGCCCGGCCTCGACATCGCCCAAGCAGTTTTTTTAGAAACTGTCTCGCCGCGGTGAGACTTTCCTACAACGGTCATAATATCCGTTGTAGGAACACCTCGCCGCGGCGACGACATATTTACGCCGCGGCGAGGTTTTTTAGGTTTTCACTATAAAAGGCCGTTTTCAGTTTTTTTTCTCATTTTTTCCAATACCCACACACGAGACAACCATTTTCGGCCGCATCTCTCCAGTTTTTTTCTTCCAAAATCCCTCGCCACGTCTTCGCCGCCCCAAAATCTCGCCGTCGCCTTGTCCTTGCCGCCAACTCTGTCTCGCCTTGTCCTCGCCGCCATTTTTCTCTCGCCGAGTCCTCGCCGTGCTTCCTCTCGCGCCTCTCTCTCTCTCTCTCTCTCTTGCCGCCTCATTGTAAGGTATGATTTTAAAAGTTTTTTAAGGTAGTTATTGATTTAATTTCGTGTTGTTGATATGGATTTCTTGTTGTGTCACGCCCCGGTAAAAGATGAGGCGTGATTAAAGAATATAAAAATGAAACACTAATAAACTTTACATAACTAACCCACGGTGCATACTCAGTTGATTACTTTACAAGTCCAAAGATAAAAGAAAGAAAACGGAAATATAAAACCAACCTTCGACACTCGGTAGTCTATCCAGCGAAAATCATCAAACTCTCGACCACACTTTATTCCGAGGTCTTCCTAACCCTTCTCCTTCTCACATCCTGATTATAAGAAAAATTTGAGGAAATAGGGGTGAGCCTGAGGCTCAGTAGGTGCTATAGTAATGGTTTGATTTTTAAAAAGATTTTCGAAAATAATACTTACTGTATAATAATAATATTCTTGTCACGTGTAAATCACCATACACGTACAAGTATACCTTGCAGAAATGTAAATTGCATAAATATAAATGACAGAAATTTAAATGTGTCCCTAGATACTTCTAAAACGTGTACTATCTCCTGAGCCGCCTGCCAACTTAACCCGTGGCAGTCCTCTGATCAGAGCAAGGTGCACTCTCCGCACCGTATACATGTGTGTGTGAAACCGGCTTGTCCAGGATATACGAAACCTTTCCTTTCGTAAATACGGGATATATGTATAATATCGAAAATATTCTCAACTTCATTATCGGATCTACCGAATTGAAGTTCCGCCACATTTTCTAAAAGCGGTTCTGGGTTTCGTGGCACGTTCACAAACATTTTCATTTCGAAAATAATATATACTTGAGGCCAAACCATAAAATCAGGAGAGAAGGGTTATAATAACCTACCTCGAGAGTAAGCGTCAATGTCGCTCTTCCACGAGACGTTCGCTCGTCCTGTGAACCCGAACGTTCACTAATACCGAGAATCCAGACGTTCACTTACTCCGTGAACCCTCTAAACGACTTTCAGTCTTGAGTCCTATCACGATAAATCAAACCGATCCTGAATCAGAATCCTGCGAGTAATCTATAATACTCAAACTCTAACGTACGATTTACAAATCGTAGAACCCAAAGACATATCCACTATAAGGAATCCAAGTTCTCAGAACAAAACTTCAAACGATACGAGAAAGCTTAAACTCGAACAAAAACTACGTTCAGACTCAAAACCGAGAAATAATCTTAATAAGCAAGCCTCGTTCTTCTCTTTTCCGAATTCCAAAGGAAAATATTCGAATCTTATCACTATTAAGCTCGTGTAACCGAGAAATCAAACGTTAAATCACAATCGAGTCTTAATTCTTAAAATCCTTAAACGAGCTTAATAATAATAACAACGAATAATCTATGTTTTCTTTTCTTTCCAACTTACATTAAAACCGACGTTAAAAGAAATTAAACTTACTACCGTACTAACTCGAACCGATTCGTACAAAATAACTATAAATTTCATAATTATACAACAATAACACAATAACTCGCTAAATCCTAAACGGATGCTTCACGAGCCTCCGAGCCAAAACCGAAACGTCGTATCCACCCGACGTCCTCCCGGTCTTGTTCGGCCTCGCCTCGTCGACACTCGCGTTGTAGCTCCGTCATTTCCCGGTCACGTCCTCGTCGTCCCGAACCAACTGTTTTGGGCTCTGCGTAGCCCGTCCTAAACTGAGCCTAGACCCTCGATAAACAAAACTCAAATGAAGACCAACACGTTAACTTGTCATAAAAACTTCCAAAACATCATAACCCAAAAATCAAAACCAATTGTCCAAATATCCAAAAAAAAACGATCCATCATAAACATACTCTCAAGCATAATTTCAATCCGAGAACACTCCAACGTCATCAACAATCTCAGAATTCAAAAAGCCCCAATTTTATGAACGAGGAACCCTAACTGTGTGAAATTCGGCCAAAAATCCAAGGAAAAATCCAATCAACCAATCTCAAATTCATAACTTTAAGCATTAAACATTACCAACCGAGTCTAATCAATATCCAAAACCAGTTAATTTCCCGAAATCACTCAAGAAACTCAAAAATCCCAAATTCACTTTCAAACCCTAGATTCCAAAATTCATTCGGGTTTGATTTCTTTTACCTTGTTTTCGGGAGATTCAATCTTCCTCGGTGTGTGTCCTTCTTTCCCGGCGTTCGTTTCCCGGTCGGCGGCCACGGCGGCTCGCGGCGATTTCCTTTCCTCGGCGGGGCGCCCGCGGCGATGCTCGGTGTCGGGGCTGGGTCGCGCGAGGAAGAGCTGAGGAAGAAGAGTGAAGAAGAAGATGAGTGAAGGGTGATGGTGGACGGGATGATTAGGTTTCTCGGTGGTGTTTTTTTTTTTCTTTTCTCTGCTCTCTTTTGCAGGTGGCGTGAGCGAAAATGAGGAGAAGAAGAAGAAGTGAATCGAAGAAGAAGAAAAAGGAAAGGAGAAGAAGAATGTAGAAGAATTCTTCAAATTGTTTTTGCAAATAAACCCCTTGTACTTTCCTTTTCCATTAAACTGGCCCAGAACTCAAGTTCTCTTTCAAATGAGCCCAGAAAAACATGACGATTACATCCTTGTCACAAAACTTTGTGACTTCAACCGTAACTGAACGAACATTTAATTTAGAGCTTCAAACCGAGAATTTTCTCGTACATTCTCGATTAATTCAAATATATTTAAGGTTTCTCGGAAATAATTCTCGTCCTTGAGAATTTATCTTCTTAAATTATCTCCGGAATATTTCCTCAAAAAATAATTTATTACTCGAGATGAACTCGATAAATCCTTCCTTTCATTCCGAGATTTCTCCTTACCTTAATATATTTAAACTAATGTGTTATTCCAACCCAAAAATGATGGAAATGATTCTTAGAAAATTAATCCCAAAATTTTCTCGTCATTTTGATCGACTTAATTTACAACATTAAGTTTAAATTTCGAGTCGCTACAGTTCTCCCCTCCTTAGAGAAATTTCGTCCCGAAATTTAAGATCTAACTGGGCACATGGAATAAGTACGGATATTTTTCCATCACACCGCTTTCCAGTTTCTAGGTCGCTTCTTCACTTCCATGATGTGTCCACAAAACCTTCACCAACGGAATCTCAAGGTTACGAAGACTTTTCATTTTTTTTTTCTATCGACAACCTGGGTTGGAACTTCATCGTAAGTGACATCCTCTTGGATTGATATATCTTCAAGTTGAACGATAGCTGTAAGATCAGGTTCGCTCTTCCGGAGCATTGATACGTGAAAAACATCGTGCACAAACGCTAACTCTTTACGTGGAGATACTTTCAGAAGTACGTAGTCTCCTATCTCAATTTCGAGTGGCCTTCGTCTCTTATCAACATAGATCTTTTGTCGACTCTGAGCTGTCTTCAATCGCTGCTGGATGATCGCGATCTTCTCATTAGTTTCTTCAATAATCGTAGCTCCTGTCTGAACACGATCTTCTGGTTCAATCCAACACAGATGAGATCTACACAGTCTTCCATATAGAGCTTCAAAAGGAGCCATATCTATGCTAGACTTAAAAATGTTATTGTATGCGAACTCAGCAACCGAGAGATTTTCTTTCAATTTGTTACCAAAATCCAAAGCACACGCTCTCAACATGTCTTCCAGGATTTGAATAACTCTCTCAGATTGCCCATCTGTCTGAGGATGAAAAGCAGTACTGAAGTTCAGTATCGTTCCCATGGCTTCCTGGAAATTTCTCCAGTAATGAGCAGTGAATCGTGTATCACGATCTGAAGTAATGCTCAGAGGAACACCGTGATACTTCACCACGTTTTCTAGATACACTTCAGCTAGTTTCCTCTTGGAGTACGTTACCTTGATGGGAATGAAATGTGCAGACTTTGTGAGTCGATCCACGATTACCCAAATCGTATCAAAACCTTCCTGTGACTTCGGTAGGTTTGTGAGAAAATCCATGGTTATCTCTTCCCATTTCCATTCTGGTATGGGCAACGGTTGCAACATTCCTCCTGGCTTCTGTCGCTCAGCTTTTACTTTGAGACAATTCTGACAACTCCTGACATAGTCAAGGACGTCTCTTTTCATGTTGCGCCACCAGAACTGTTTCTTCAGATTCTGGTACATCTTATTGGCTCCAGGATGAAAGCGTAACGAGATTTATGAGTTTCTTCCATAATCGCTCTCTTGACCTCGTTTACTTGTGGAACAGTTAAATGATTCTTGAAATACAAGCTTCCATCTCCTCGAACATTCCAATACTCTAGCGTCTCACCATTCTGCAATCTTGTCAGAACACCTAGAAGATGTTTATCTTGCTGCTGATTCTCTTTGACTTGCTGGACCATGTACGATGGATCTACCAGATTATAAATCACCGCTGAATCACGACTCTCGAAGAGCTTAAGATCGTAATCCCCAATTACCATTTCTCTTTTCCAATCCAGCAATGCTAGCGCTGCTAGCTAGGACACCTACACCTTTCCTACTTAGTGCATCGGCTACCACGTTAGCTTTTCCCGGATGATACTCGAGAGTGAAATCGTAATCCTCCATGTACTCAATCCACCGACGTTGTCTCAAATTCAAATCTCGCTGAGTAAAGAGATGTTTCAAACTTTTATGATCAGAAAAGATTTGAAATCTTATCCCGTAAAGGTAGCATCTCCATATCTTCAACGTAAAGATTATGGCTACTAACTCCAGATCGTGAGTTGGGTAGTTCTTCTCGTGAGGCTTCAATTTACGAGAACCACAAGAAACTACGCGTCCATTTTGCATCAAAACGCACCCTAGACTTTCTTCAGAAGCATCTGAGTAAACCTCATACGGCTCGCCCATCTTCGGGATAGTGAGGATTGATGAACTGGTTAAGCAAACCTTCAACCTTTGTGAAGCATTCTCACACTGATGATCTCACTCAAACCGAACATTATTCTTTGTGAGTTGGGTCATTGGTGCGGCTATCCGTGAGAAGTCTTTCACAAACTTTCTGTAGTATCCAGCCAAACCCAGAAAACTTCGAATCTCTCCAATGTTCTTTGGTGGCTCCCATCTTAAGACTGCTTCTATCTTAGAAGGGTCTACATATATTCCATCTTCAGTTATTACATGCCCAAGAAACTTAACTTCTGTCAACCAAAAATCACACTTCTCTTTCTTGGCATATAACTGATACTCCCCAAGAGTCTGTAAAACGATTCTAAGATACTGCTCATGCTCTTGCGCATCCTTCGAGTAAATCAAAATTTCATCAATGAAGACAATGACAAACTGATCCAAGAATGGTCGAAAAACCCGATTCATCATGTCCATAAAAGCTGCATGAGCATTCGTTATTCAAAAAGGCATTACCAGAAACTCAAAATGACCATAACGAGTCCTGAAAGCCGTCTTGGGAATATCCTCCTCACGAACCTTCAGATGGTGATACCCGAATCTCATATCTATCTTAGAAAAGAATCGAGATCCTCCCAGTTGATCAAACAACTCGTCAATCCTGGCCAATGAGTACTTATTCTTGATCGATACTGCATTCAGCTTTCTGTACTCGATACACGACCTTAAACTCTCATCATGCTTCTTCGCAACAACACGGATGCTTCCCATGGGGACGTGCTATATGGAATGTATCCCTTGCTTATCAACTCGTCAAGCTATTTGTGTAACTCTTGAAATTCCGCAGGAACCATCCTATACAGCGGAATAGAGATTGGCAAGGTACCGGGGATAAGATCAATACATAACGCTATCTCCCGATCAAGAGGCCGACTAGTTAACTCTTCCAGAAAACGTTGGAAAATTCATCCACAACAGAAATAGCTAATCAGGTATTAGCCTCTTCTACGTCAACTTCTGATGCCGAAGAAGTGCATAACATAAAAAGTTTCTTCGTCCTCCAATGTAGGACTTCATAATATATTTATGCATCCCCTGGTCTTGGTATTCTTGATAAGGAACTACCTCCCTAGATTCCATACGTAGCGTAACTCTTTGCCAATGGAAATCTAGCTGAACTCTATACTTTAACAACCAATATGTCAGAACATTACCTTTCACGTACATCGTATTTTCTCGATTCAACCAACATTACTAGGCCATATCTTATAAGGCTTTCCATCTCTTACTCATCATTTTCCGTAGGCCTGTGTACCTTTGAACAAAAGCCCTCATATCATCCTTTAACCTTATGCGCTTCACGTGCTTGGTTTCGATAGTGAAATTGCAAAACGCACCCAGTCATAGCCTTGTCCCTTATTGAGACGCTATCATATTCCTTTATCGAGGTCCACCAACTTTCATCCAGAAAGCCTTGTTCGTAGAACAATCCCTCTATTTGTTCTCACGTCATGAGCATCGTACGTTTTCATGAACAATCCTTACGTTAAACTAGCACGAGCTTCGTGCTTAGTTACCATGAACTCTACGCAATACTCTAGTGGAGTTCTGACTATATCCAACTGCAGTACGATATTTCTGAACCCAATGACCTGCAACTTGCAGAACCATATATCCTTAAATACGTGAATGTAGAAGTCCTAAAACTTTCAAAGACATCGACTTCTAGACGTACTAACACGTGCTTCATTCCGAGCACGTGTTGTCACCTCCTGAAAAACGATTCAT
Source organism: Urtica dioica subsp. dioica (assembly GCF_054948205.1). NCBI lineage: Eukaryota > Viridiplantae > Streptophyta > Magnoliopsida > Rosales > Urticaceae > Urtica > Urtica dioica. The sequence goes on from NC_142756.1 coordinate 11,828,403, forward strand.
TACTTGGCCATACTCAAGAGGCTCAAGTGGATAACAAGGATCCTTGTGACAAAGGAACATTCGAAGGACTCGCATCAGGCGACCTTCTAAAACTACTATCGATGGACTATAAGTGTAAAGTAAACCGAGTATGCATTCCGTAGAGATTCTTAACCTAGAGCTCTGATACCACCCTGTCACGCCCCGGTAAAAGATGGGGCATGATTAAAGAATATAAAAATGAAACACTAATAAACTTTACATAACTAACCCACGGTGCATACTCAGTTGATTACTTTACAAGTCCAAAGATAAAAGAAAGAAAACGGAAATATAAAACCAACCTTCGACACTCGGTAGTCTATCCAGCGAAAATCATCAAACTCTCGATCACACTTTATTCCGAGGTCTTCCTAACCCTTCTCCTTCTCACATCCTGATTATAAGAAAAATTTGAGGAAATAGGGGTGAGCCTGAGGCTCAGTAGGTGCTATAGTAATGGTTTGATTTTTAAAAAGATTTTCGAAAATAATACTTACTGTATAATAATAATATTCTTGTCACGTGTAAATCACCATACACGTACAAGTATACCTTGCACAAATGTAAATTGCAGAAATATAAATGACAGAAATTTAAATGTGTCCCTAGATACTTCTAAAACGTGTACTATCTCCTGAGCCGCCTGCCAACTTAACCCGTGGCAGTCCTCTGATCAGAGCAAGGTGCACTCTCCGCACCGTATACATGTGTGTGTGAAACCGGCTTGTCCAGGATATACAAAACCTTTCCTTTCGTAAATACGGGATATATGTATAATATCGAAAATATTCTCAACTTCATTATCGGATCTACCGAATTGAAGTTCCGCCACATTTTCTAAAAGCGGTTCTGGGTTTCGTGGCACGTTCACAAACATTTTCATTTCGAAAATAATATATACTTGAGGCCAAACCATAAAATCAGGAGAGAAGGGTTATAATAACCTACCTCGAGAGTAAGCGTCAATGTCGCTCTTCCACGAGACGTTCGCTCGTCCTGTGAACCCGAACGTTCACTAATACCGAGAATCCAGACGTTCACTTACTCCGTGAACCCTCTAAACGACTTTCAGTCTTGAGTCCTATCACGATAAATCAAACCGATCCTGAATCAGAATCCTGCGAGTAATCTATAATACTCAAACTCTAACGTACGATTTACAAATCGTAGAACCCAAAGACATATCCACTATAAGGAATCCAAGTTCTCAGAACAAAACTTCAAACGATACGAGAAAGCTTAAACTCGAACAAAAACTACGTTCAGACTCAAAACCGAGAAATAATCTTAATAAGCAAGCCTCGTTCTTCTCTTTTCCGAATTCCAAAGGAAAATATTCGAATCTTATCACTATTAAGCTCGTGTAACCGAGAAATCAAACGTTAAATCACAATCGAGTCTTAATTCTTAAAATCCTTAAACGAGCTTAATAATAATAACAACGAATAATCTATGTTTTCTTTTCTTTCCAACTTACATTAAAACCGACGTTAAAAGAAATTAAACTTACTACCGTACTAACTCGAACCGATTCGTACAAAATAACTATAAATTTCATAATTATACAACAATAACACAATAACTCGCTAAATCCTAAACGGATGCTTCGCGAGCCTCCGAGCCAAAACCGAAACGCCGTATCCACCCGACGTCCTCCCGGTCTTGTTCGACCTCGCCTCGTCGACACTCGCGTTGTAGCTCCGTCATTTCCCGGTCACGTCCTCGTCGTCCCGAACCAACTGTTTTGGGCTCTGCGTAGCCCGTCCTAAACTGAGCCTAGACCCTCGATAAACAAAACTCAAATGAAGACCAACACGTTAACTTGTCATAAAAACTTCCAAAACATCATAACCCAAAAATCAAAACCAATTGTCCAAATATCCAAAAAAAAAACGATCCATCATAAACATACTCTCAAGCATAATTTCAATCCGAGAACACTCCAACGTCATCAACAATCTCAGAATTCAAAAAGCCCCAATTTTATGAACGAGGAACCCTAACTGTGTGAAATTCGGCCAAAAATCCAAGGAAAAATCCAATCAACCAATCTCAAATTCATAACTTTAAGCATTAAACATTACCAACCGAGTCTAATCAATATCCAAAACCAGTTAATTTCCCGAAATCACTCAAGAAACTCAAAAATCCCAAATTCACTTTCAAATCCTAGATTCCAAAATTCATTCGGGTTTGATTTCTTTTACCTTGTTTTCGGGAGATTCAATCTTCCTCGGTGTGTGTCCTTCTTTCCCGGTGTTCGTTTCCCGGTCGGCGGCCACGGCGGCTTGCGGCGATTTCCTTTCCTCGGCGGGGCGCCCGCGGCGATGCTCGGTGTCGGGGCTGGGTCGCGCGAGGAAGAGCTGAGGAAGAAGAGTGAAGAAGAAGATGAGTGAAGGGTGATGGTGGACGGGATGATTAGGTTTCTCGGTGGTGTTTTTTTTTCTTTTCTCTGCTCTCTTTTGCAGGTGGCGTGAGCGAAAATGAGGAGAAGAAGAAGAAGTGAATCGAAGAAGAAGAAAAAGGAAAGGAGAAGAAGAATGTAGAAGAATTCTTCAAATTGTTTTTGCAAATAAACCCCTTGTACTTTCCTTTTCCATTAAACTGGCCCAGAACTCAAGTTCTCTTTCAAATGAGCCCAGAAAAACATGACGATTACATCCTTGTCACAAAATTTTGTGACTTCAACCGTAACTGAACGAACATTTAATTTAGAGCTTCAAACCGAGAATTTTCTCGTACATTCTCGATTAATTTAAATATATTTAAGGTTTCTCGAAAATAATTCTCGTCCTTGAGAATTTATCTTCATAAATTATCTCCGGAATATTTCCTCAAAAAATAATTTATTACTCGAGATGAACTCGATAAATCCTTCCTTTCATTCCGAGATTTCTCCTTACCTTAATATATTTAAACTAATGTGTTATTCCAACCCAAAAATGATGGAAATGATTCTTAGAAAATTAATCCCAAAATTTTCTCGTCATTTTGATCGACTTAATTTACAACATTAAGTTTAAATTTCGAGTCGCTACATGTTGTTTACCCGAATTGCATATAGTTTGATTTTTTTAATTCACAAATTTAGGGTTTTGTTTGATTTTCTCTTTTTAGAACAAGAAATTAGGGTTTAGGTTAGTGGAATTTGAATGAGTGAATTTAGGTTAGTGGAATTTGAATGAATGAATTTATGTTAGAATGAATTTGAATGAGAATTTGAGTTAAATTGAAATGTCCGGATTGTGTTTGACATATTGTTACATAGGTTAATTGTAGAATTGTTATGATTATGTTTTGTAGGAGCTTGAAAACGCATCGAACTAAAAACACGGCGGGCTCCAAGGCTCCGAGCTCTTCCAGGGGTCAGAGTAAAGGAAAAAGCAAGCGACCTCGTCAACAGTCTCCCGAAGAGGAATACAACTCAAGTATCTTTACTAGCAAGGTCGCGGAGGAACGTTACGACAAAATCTTGTCGCGTAACATTATCCATGAGAGAGGATTCAATGTAAGCAATACGTCGGATATAGGAAAGCAAATCCGCAACAGCATAGTTGGTCATGATTGGGGGAGGTACTGTGCTGTACCCGAGGTCGATTCGAACGTCAACTTCGTGTATGAATTCTACACAAACTTGCCGGACTCCCAAGGTGATGTTGTGACGGTCCGTGGGAAACCGGTCGATATGAGTGTCGAAGCTATCAACGATCTTCTTGGGACCCCAGATGTGCCTTTCGAGAACGAGGGCTATCGAGAACGGCTAAGAAGTTGCAGCCATCAGGAGATGTCACAGGTGTTGTGCATTTCGGGAGAGGATTGGGTCACTGAAAAAGGAAAAAGGGTACTCAAGCGTGACCAACTCACCAGGATCGCTAAAGCGTGGATTTACTTTGTTTGCGCTCGTCTCTATCCGATCAAGCACTTCACCACTCTCGACGAGGATCGTATACAGGTGTTGTTCTGCATTGTTAAAGGCCTTTCCATTAACGTCAGTCGATTCATCTATAATTGGATGAAGAAACTCGACTATACTAATGAACGAAACGGTTTGCCATATCTGCCGATCATTATCGGCCTTTGTACAAATGCGAAGGTACCACGCTCGAAAAGGGATACGATCAACAGTCCAATGGGGCCTATTACGGATTCCATTATCGAGCGGTACAAGATTAGGGACGATCCACAAGCGGAGGAAGCGGAGGAAGAGGGGGAAGAGGGGGAAACGGAGCCCCTATTGCGCTTACCAGCACCTCCAGTAATCGACCCCGCCACCATCGACTACATTGCTCATTGCTCCAACTATCTCGTCGGCGGGTTCCAACACACGCAACAGTACGTGCACCAACAAGCGGAGTATGACGCCTCTCACATCAATCAATTGAACGATCTCTACTCTCGGTGGGACATCAACCAAGAGAATCAGGTGTTATTTCCTCCATATCCTCAGTACTCCGACTATCCGTACGCATCACCTCAGTGGCCATTGCATATGCCTCCTCAATATCCGGCGAACCCACCACCACCACCACCGAATGACAAGTAAATTTCAAGAACCAACAACACCAACTCTTCCATATAAATTTCAAACTCTTTTTAAATTTAAGTTTCAGTTTAAGACTCGCTTGGTTTGTTTATGTTTATGACTAGATTACTGTGTTTTATTTGTGTGTTTGAGACTTCAGTCTTTGTTTGAGACTCGTTTGGTGTGTTTTATTTCATATATGTTTGAAACTTGATGTTATATGTTTAAGACTAGTTTGGTTTGTTTTATTGATTGTAGAAATTTTAATTGAATGATCATTTTTAGTTGGAGAACAGGTTAAATATTGGAAAAAAAGTGAATGATTAGGTGGTAGAGTGCTTCTTCGCCGCGGCTAGGTACCTTTCTCGCCTCGGCGTGACTCTTCTCACCGCGGCACCGTATAGTCCCCGCCGCGGCGAGTGCTCTACGCCGCGGCTAAAATATTAATTCGCCGCGGCGAGATTTTGATTTTTTTATACCGAGAGTCTGTGTTTTTTAAGAACTTGTCTCGCCGCGGCTAGTTAATATTCCCGCCGCGGCGAACTATCCTCGCCGCGGCATGGACTATACGTTGCCGCGGCGAGGTTTCTACAACGCTTGTTTAAGAGTTGTAGAAAGGTCCTTGCCGCGGCAGGATTTGTATACTGTCACGGCGAGATTTTGATTTTTTTATACCGCGAGTCTGTGTTTTTTAAGAACTTGTCTCGCCGCGGCGAGGTGATATTCTTGCCGCGGCGAACTATCCTCGCCGCGGCATGGACTATACGTTGCCGCGGCGAGGTTTCTACAACGCTTGTTTAAGCGTTGTAGAAAGGTACTCGCCGCGGCAGGATTTGTATACTGTCGCGGCGAGATTTTGATTTTTTTATACCGAGAGTCTGTGTTTTTTAAGAATTTGTCTCGCCGCGGCGAGGTGATATTCTTGCTGCGGCGAACTATCCTCGCCGCGGCATGGACTATACGTTGCCGCGGCGAGGTTTCTACAACGCTTGTTTAAGCGTTGTAGAAAGGTCCTCGCCGCGGCAGGATTTGTATACTGCCGCGGCGAGATTATCCTACCGCGGTGAGAGTTGTACTCAGCCGCGGCAAGGTCGGAGAAATGTAAATGACATTGTATAAAGAAATTTTGAATGAAAAATAACGTTGTCCACAGGAGAATAACATAAAATCCAAAATGAAAATACATTATCTAAATGTTCAATATCAAACAAAAATAGGATCTATATCCTTACGAAATAGATGTGAAACATCATCATCATCAAAATCATCCATCTCTTGATCAATTGGCGGTAATCCTGATGTGAACGGATGAATGCTAGACATGTCTTCGTCTTCTTCTTCGTTACCGTTTCTCGCTTTCATATGAACCACTAACGATAACTCAGGATTTGCTGGATCCGAAACATAAAACACTTGACTTGCTTGCGAAGCCAAAATAAATGAATCATTCTCGTAGCCAAGCCGTCTAAAGTCGACAATTGTAACTCCTTCATTATCAACTTTAACGTGATTATTGTCTGCCCATTTGCACTTGAATAATGCGACTCGCAACCCGCAATAATCAAGTTCCCAAATATCTTCAATGTATCCGTAATACTTCATAAAAGCATGTTTTGGATTCTTATCTTTTGCCGAAGAAACATGTAAAGCTTCGGCAAACAATGTAACACCAATATTTTGTACGGGATGCTTGTTGTCTCGTTCTCTTGTGTAAAATGTAAAACCATTAACAGACCAAGCAGTGTACCTTGTAACCATTGAGGAAGGCCCGCCAGATAGTTTACTCAACGTAGATGAATGTCCTGCCTCATTAAATAAGCGTTTTCCAAGCCAGTTTTGAAACAAACGGTTGTGCTCTTCTTGCAACCATTTTTCATTTCTACCCTTCTTTGGATTATTCACTCTCAACTCATTCAAATGAATATCCACAAATGGCGTGACCTCGGAAACGTTGTGTAGCACATGGAGACTTGCTTGCTCCCATTCTTTTCGGTTGACGATTGAATAAGTACCTATAATGAAACAAATACTTAAAAATAATGTTCATATATAATTTAAATAAACAGATAAAGTGTTAAAAAAATACCTGTAGATAGAGCTTTTGAATCAAAATTGGTATTCTTGGGTAACCCAATTTCGTCTGTTTTAGCTAAATACTCAGAACAAAACTCAAAAGCGTTAACATCAAGAACTTTCTCTTCATACATAGCTTTGGAGGGAGATTGTAGTTCACAAGTATAACCGGCCAAACACTATATTTACTGCTCATCATGCTGAACGGGTTCATTCCATCAGAAGCTAGACCAAGGCGCAAATTTCGAGTATCAACACTGAAATCCTTATACTCTAAATCGAATGATTTCCACTGTGCAGCATCAGCAGGATGTCTCAACATACCATCATCGATACGCTTTTCGGAGTGCCAAACCATGTTCTTCGCGTGTTTGACACTATTAAACATTCGACGAAAGCGCGGCATTGGAGGAATGTACCATAACGACTGAAATATATTTAACGAAAATCAGTAATAAATAATGAATATGAGCTACATGTATTTCATAATCAAGTGATGAAAATGTACGTACCTAACTGGAACTCCTTTAACCCCGTTACATGGAATTTTACCCTTCTTCCACCGTGACTCTTTGCACGTCGGACATTCATCTAGATCTTCATACTCGTGTCTATATAAAACACAATCATTTTGGCACGCATGGAATTTCTCGTACTTCATGCCTAATGTACCCAAAGTCTTCTTTGCTTCATACATACTTAAAGGTACTTTATTGTCTTTCGGAAATGCTTCTTTCAGTGACTCCAACAATAGAGTAAAACTAGTGTTTGTCCAACCCCCCGACGCCTTCAAATGAAATAATGTAACTAAAAATGACAACTTCGAATAGCTTGTACACCCTTCATATAATGGTGTCTCCGCATCATTCATCATGGACTCAAACAATTCCGGTCGCTCAACAAAATCGTCCTCCAAATCATTCATCATTCCGCACATATCATCAATATCATCTTCAACATCATCCTCATTTGCCGTAGAACGAAAAACCTCACCATGGTAGAACCATCTTTGATACGAGGTCATTATTCCATATGCAAGAAATGGGTCCGAACGACATCAATCGAAAAATGTCTATGATTTCCACATTTAATACAAGGACGACGAATAGATTTCACATCTACCATGTTCTCTCTAGCAAAATCACAAAACTCATCTACACCTTTCCGATATATCTCATTCAATCTATTCTCCCACATCCACTTTCTCATCTTCATAGAAAAACCCTAATTATACAAAAAATTGCCCATTCTAATTAGTAAACTATCAAGAGAACAACAATTAGAACAAGTTAAAGAAGAACTTACAAGATTTGAATGTGTAGATGAGACTAGTAAACGAGGACGCTCTAGAATGAGTAGGAAAGGTACTTGAAATATTTTTTCGAGTGAGGTTATGAGAGAGTTCAAAGTGAAAAAGACGAGAAATGAGAATTTATATAACCAGTCTCGTGTCACTCGCCGCGGCGACATTTCTATTTCGCCGCGGCGAGAACATTCTACAACGCTTCCATAACCGTTGTAGAATGTCCTCGCCGCGGAAAAAATATGCGTTCGCCGCGGCGACAAATCACGCCGCGGCGAGGTACAAATCCCGCCGCGGCAGGAGTCCTGCGCCGCGGCGAAAATCTTACCGAGAGCACCATGTTCCAGACATATAGTCTTGCCGCGGCATCATACATTTTACGCCGCGGGATCCCGAAACCACCAGCCACCCCGACCTAATTCATGATGAGCCCACCAACTTCCTGGCAAGATGCCTACGGTTAAAAACCACCGACATGTGGCGAGGATTCTACAACGCTTGTTTAAGCGTTGTAGAAAGGTGTCGCCGCGGCGAAAATTGTATACTGCCGCGGCGAGGACAACTAGGGTTACCTCGCCGCGGCGATGGCACATTTTCGCCACGGCGAGACTTTTCTGGGTAACTCTCGCTGCAGCGAGAATTTGGTTTCGCCGCGGCGAGGCTCCTACAACGCTTATTATAAGCGTTGTAGAATTAGTTCGCCGCGGCGAAAAATATACATCGCCGCGGCGAGCTCCTACAACGCTTAGAATAAGCGTTGTAGGAGCGTTTTAAAATCTGAAAATTTCAAATTTTTTTAACTACCCGCCCATTTCATACTCTATACTTAGTGCTTTTTTTTCAATTTTCTTCTCATCTCCCTCATTCTCATTCATTATTCTACTTCATTTCTTCTCATCTCTCTCGTCCCTCTCTCTCTCCCCGCCACTCTCTTGCCGCCCCGCCCCTCTCTCGCCACCACTCTCTCTCTCTCGGCCCCTCTCTCTTCTCGCCGTCGCTCTCTCTCCGGCCACCACCCTTTCTTCTCGCCGCCCCTCTCTCGCCGGCCCTCATACTCTCTTTTTCCCGCCCCTCTCTCTCCGGTCCTCACCCTCACTCATTGCCTCCGCCTTGACCCCGCCCAGCCTCCACCTCGCCCCTGCCCCGCCTCCACATCGCCCAGCCCGCCCTCCACCTCGCCCCTGCCCCGCCTCCACCTCGCCCAGCCCGCCTCCACGTCGCCCAGCCCCGCCTCCACCTCGCCCAGCCCGCCTCCACCTCGCCCAGCTCCGCCTCCTCCTAGCCCAGCCCGCCTCCACCTCGCCCTGCCCCGCCTCCACCTCGCCCAGCCCCGCCTCCACATCGCCCAGCCCGCCTCCACGTCGCCCAGCCCCGCCTCCACCTCGCCCAGTCCGGCCTCCACCTCGCCTCTCGCTCGCCACGTCCTCGCCTTCACCGGGTATGTTATTTTCCAACTTGTTTTGAATTTAATTTGATTTATGTTATTGGATTTTAGTATATTGGATTTGAATTCGTTGTATTTGAGTTTGATATTGATTTGAAGTTGTATTTAAGTTGGAATCGGATTGGATTGAGTTAGAAATTGAGATTATGTTTTGAATTTTGTTTATTAGATTCAATGTCGTCCACTACTACTACTTCTAGCGATAGTGGTAAAAGAAAAATTAGAAGACAACTAGCACTAAATTCCGATGAAAAAGGAAAAAGAAGAAACACTCTTATGAGTCGGGTTAATAAGGCCAAAACTCTAGGTAAAAAAATTCCGGTACAATTTGATGAAAAGGGACAACCAATTGGTATGGAGGGTGATGAGTTGTCGAGTTACTTTGGCGTGCTAGCGAGAGAATACGTTCCACTTTCGATGCGCGATTGGAGATCTAAAGAGAATAATCAAATTAAAGAACGGATTTGGAACGAAATGTTAGAAGGATTTACGATTCCTATTGAACAAAAGCACGGCTGCCTTATGAGAGTCGGAGAAGCGGCAAGGTTATTTCGTCATGAGCTATACAACGATCTACTCAAAGATATCATCAACGATCCAATCGCCTTAAAGAGACCGGCTTGTGTTTTGAAATTCTACACAAGTGTCACCGAAGAAGATTGGATAGCATTTGTTGAGTATAGACGATCCGAAGTGTTCAAACAAACATCGGAACATGGGAAAGCAAATACCGGAAAAAGTGTGTACAAATCTCGAACGGGCCGAAATGGATATCGAAAGCTTGATCAAGAAAATGTTAGGTTCATTTATTTTTTTTAGTTATTCCAAATTTGCCATTGTTTATTAATTATTGTATAATTACTTCTTACTAGCACGAAGAAACGGGGGAATGGCCTACGAAAGAGGAACTTTGGATTGACTCGCGAATGAAAGACGTAGATAACTACAAGGATGAGAAAGACAAACTAATGGCAGAAAAAATCGTAAGTACTTTACATTTGTTATAACAATTAATCTTGTAATTTTATTTGAAAATAATTTTGTGTAGAAAACGTTATCACAACAAGCAACGCAAGGGACATGGGTGCCGGAATCGGGAAAGATCATTTTGCAAGAAGCTTTGGGAACGTCGCGAGTTTGTGGTCGATCCAAACACACTTCGCGTTTCAAGTACTTTGTTCCTCCAACGCCGAACGAAGAATTAATTAGGATGCGTCGGGAGATGAGCGAGTTGAAATCTTTGGTGATGAAAGCCTTCAGTGGAAATGGTAGCATTAATGTCGGAGATGCTAATATCGAGTCGCCTAGTGTCGAGCGTGTGGAAGAGAATCTCAAGGACAAGGTTGTTGATGATGAAGAGATGGCAAACGTTGAAGAACAAGTTAGTGACGCGGTCTCTTTAGGTATGTTCATTATTTTTTTTTTTAACTAGAAAGCTAAATATTTTGGTATTAAGATATTGATATATATTCGTGATTTGCTTAGAACACGACGATGTTGGCGATCGTCCGAAGATCGATCCTAACATCGTTGATGATTGTCCGAAGATCGATCATGTCGTTGTGGAAAAACCCAATAGTGTTCGTGCTAGTTGCTCTGTGAATCCAACCACGCCGGTGACACCGAGTTCGGATGAAAGCGTCGAGTGTCTTCTTTTCATTGATGATGTTGTGGAAGAAGGCACAATTCATGTTGCAAATGGGCGAGCGTACATGAATGGTGGCGTAGTTCATTTCTCACCTTTGGAGGAAGGAAATTTACGCGTGGCCGTTTTGGGGGTTTTGATTAAAAAAGCAAAATTGCCAATTCCCACCGAAGAAGCTCAAACCATTGAAGATGCTATAGGCGGGTTTGTCTCGTGGCCGAAGAGACTCATGGAAATGGACACGGGAATAGAGAGTCGCGGTCCGGTTGTCAAACAACTCTCAAAGCTCGGTTTTGAGAGTGAAGCTAGCATCGATGATGCTAAGAAGATTTCGTACAAGGTGATTAATCCCAAGTATCCATTGCTCGCTCAACATGCCAACAAAGTAATGTTACCGGAAGGGGATGTGATTATGGTCGATGTTAGTCCAAGTCTCGCGGCTATCCCGATTCCGGTGTCATTTGAAGACGTTTCCGATTTTTTGCAATACTTGGAAATTGGCGCGGGGAGCATAACGGTTTATATGGAGTAAGAGTTTTCTTTATATGCGTTTTTTAATATCAATATTCAATATTTAGTGTTTTGATCAACTAAATATTTGTTTGTCATAGCTATCTACGCTCGAGGCTAGAAAAGGCGAAGAAGACTCGAAATTATTGTTTTATAAACCGAGCTTAAGTTCGTACATCGAAAATGACGACGAGGAGGCTTATTTGTCAAAACGAGTCAAGGAAGTTGGAAACGTGGTACGACATTGCAAATTTGGTGAACTAGTTTTGATGCCGTATAACAAAGGTGCGCATTGGATGCTCGTTGTCCTCGACCTTTGGAGAAATAGCGCTATGTTCTTTGACCCGTTGAGAAATAATATCCCAATCGATTTAAATCGATTGATAAAAAGGTAATATTTTGATTTCTTAAATAATTTTTATTATAAATCGTTCTAGATGTTTTTTCTCTTATAATCTCCGTGTTATATAGGGTTCTTTTTGTTTTCAAGCTCGAGCATCAAAACGCCCATAGTAACGGGCAATCAACGTACATCCAGGCTTGGGACGCTCCGAGACAAACGGGAAACACGGAATGCGGGTATTTTGTGATTTCTTATATGCGTGATATAGTCGTAGGAGGTGTAGCAAAATTAGAAAATAAGAAATCCTATACAAAGGAGGATTTAGAGAGACTTAGGGAAGAATTGGTAAGTTATGTACAAACATTTATTAACTGTGATGATTAGCTAGTTTTTTTTATTGAATTATGGATTGATTGTAGATGTATATATATTAGATTTTGAATGTTTTGAAGATGAGGATATTATTTTTGGTATTGAAGATTATTTTCAGGTGCTGGTATATCGTGTAAAAACAGATTTTGGATTGAAAAAAAATCTGTCTCGCCGCGGCGAGCTATACTTCTCGCCGCGGCGAGAAAAGATACCGAGAGCAGGCAAATCAGAAATCTTAGTCTCGCCGCGGCGAGATTTTTTCTTCGCCGCGGCGAGTTTTTTTAAAAAAAATCACCACCTTCCTACAACGCATAATTATCCGTTGTAGAATCATGTCGCCGCGGCTAAGATTTGACGTCGCCGCGGCGAAGTGTAATATTGGCCGCGGCGAGTTGATTCTACAACGGATATAATATCCGTTGTATAAACTCTCGCCGCGGAGAAAATTATATGTCGCCGCGGCGGGGATTTTTTAATTATTTAGAAATTTCACAATGGTTGTATACCGTTGTAGGAGGTTCCACAACGCTTAGATATCCGTTGTAGAAAGTTGGATTCTACAACGGATATTTAAGCGTTGTAGAAACCTCTTGGATTCTACAACTGATGTTGAAGCGTTGTAGAAGCCCCTTGGATTTTACAATGGATATTTAAGCGCTGTAGAAGCTTCTACAACGCAGGATTCTACAACGCTTGACAAGCGTTGTAGAATCATTCCATAACGGTTTTTAAGCGTTGTAGAATCCTTGTTTTGTACTAGTGCATTGACTAAAACCACAAATACCACTAAAAATAAAAGGCAAAGAACAATAAATTCTAATTTCTGTACAGAGTGAAAGAACTACGAAATGACATGAGGATACAAAAGGGTCTTTGAATATGGGGTTGTTTTTTAGTAGTAGTAGTTTTTTTTTTTTTTTTTTTTTTTTTTTTTTTTTTTTTTTTTGAATTTCAGAATCCAAAAGAACATGTTTTGTGCAAAGTGTTTCTTTTTATTTTAATTTTTGAAATTAATTACGTTTCAAAAGAATTTATAATAGTTTATGGCTATTCAGTATTCTGTATATACTTTCTTCTAAAATAAGAAATAGTAAATGCCAAAAATTATGTATATAACTCAGCCGAAGACGTGGGCGCAGGCGTGGGCGGATGCAGCTTCCTGATGCGAGGCGGTGATGGCAAAATGGTCATCGGAGGCGGCGATCCCGAAAACGGACCCGGGGCTGAATGCAGAGATGGACCTTAGACATAATATAACACTCATAGAGTATCAAATTTTTGCTCAAGAACATCTCGCGAAAACGTAAAATGTGTAACCAAACCCTAGCCAAGATGCCATTTTAGGGCTTTTTTTTTATAGATTGTCTCAATTTGATTCGTTGTAGAAAATCTTGGAGGCAAATCATAAATGAAATAGACATGCGTAATATATTAATCACATTATTAAATTGTGCACAATCTACCAAATAAGCCGATATGTTATTTCCAAAACGTTAAGAACATGACATAGGACATTTGGACCAATATCTTTTTTATTTTTTATTTTTTAGGGAGGATTTTTATAAGTAGCCAATTATATAATATAAGATATTTAAAAATATTGGGGGCTGAACAAATATAAGTATTTATTTTTAGAATCACACAAACACACCACATAAATAATTAAATGTGGGCATTGCGCCCACCGGGATTCGATCCCGTGTTCTCCCCTTGGGAGGAGAGTGGTGTTACCACTTGGCCCAAGCAAACTTGGGTTTTGGACCAATCTTGTCAACACTTAATCAATCATTGTATCAACAAAGAGATTAGATTATTTCAGTAAATACATTTAACCTATTAATCCAGTCCTTCTACTCGTTAACATCTTATTCTCTTAAAAAAAAAAATTGGTTACTGCTTACAAATTCTTAAGGAATAAACCTGATCTTTTTAGGACTGGAAGTTGATTTGTAGACAAATTAACTATCGACTGTTATAAACCTGATTTACATATACCAAAAAAAGATACGCAAATTATGTTCATCATCATCTAGACATTAACTAAAACCACAATATCACTAAAAATAAAAGGCAAAGAACAATAAATTCTAATTTGTGTACAGAGTGAAAGAACTACGAAATGACATGAGGATACAAAAGGGTCATTGAATATGGGGTTTTTTAGTGTTTTTTTTTATATATTTGAATTTCAGACTAAAAAAGAACATGTTTGTGCAAATTAGGGTGTTTCTCTTTTATTTTAATTTTTGAAATTCATGACTTTTCAAAAGAATTTATAATAGTTTATGGCTATTCTATGTATACTTTCTTCTTAATTCAAGAAATCGTAGTCCGCGCGCCAATAATGTATAGAACTCAGCCAAAGAAAACTTTCAATATATCAAAAGTGGTAAAAATCAAATACATATGATTATTGAATTGATCTTTATTTGTGCCGTCTACAGCAAATTAAATCTCTCGGGATCAGATAACTGAAGCGGAAGGAGCCGGCGCAGGCGTGGGCGGATGCGGCTTCCTGACACGAGGCGGTGATGGCAAAACGATCATCGGAGGCGGCGATCCCGAAAACGGACACGGGGCTGAATGCGGCGGCTTGGGATGGTGCGGCCCCGGGGCTGAATGCGGCGGTTTGGGATGGTGCGGCCCCGGGGCTGAATGCGGCGGCTTAGGATGATGCGGCCCCGGGGCTGAATGCGGCGGCTTAGGATGATGCGGCCCCGGGGCTGAATGCGGCGGCTTAGGATGATGCGGCCCCGGGGCTGAATGCGGGGCTGAATGCGGCGGCTTAGGATGATGCGGCCCCGGGGCTGAATGCGGGGCTGAATGCGGCGGCTTGGGATGGTGCGGCCCCGGGGCTGAATGCGGCGGCTTAGAAAAAGCCGGGTCCGGGGTAGAATGCAGCGGATTGGGATGGTCCGGCGGGCAGGGAATATGAAACGGATCCTTTGGTGGAAATATACCGATCCACGTGCATGGCCGCATATTAATGAAAGGCTCGTGTCTAGCGAGGGTTGGTGAGAAGAGCATGGTCAAGTTTAGTAGTAAGAGGAGCGCTAGGCTGGTTCTGGCTAGCTTCTCCATTGTGATCTGCTTTCTGATTCCTGTCTGTGTCTTGGGTGGATTTTATAGATGGCTTAGTGTGCTTGCTACAGAATTAATCAGGCAATATTTTAATCAATTTAATAGTTACCAGTATTATTTTATTACTGAAATATTTCTTTCCGTCACCTACCACATTAAATTATTCCGATTTTATTGTAATGATTTTCAATTTATAGAGGGCGTATTAGTTGCTAGAGAATTAATCAGGGGAATATGATAATTCATTTTGAATTACTAATTGACTAGTTATCAGTTTTATTTTTATTCCGGTAATATTTATTTCCGTTACGTTCCACATTAAATATTTTACGGTTTTATTGTATTCTTTCTGTATAAATGTTTTTCAGTCAATAAAAAGAATATTGTTCAAATCAATTATTAAATTTGTCTGATTTCTCGTACAGTATTACTGTGTGTGTGTGTTCACGTGAGAAAATCGTACTGTTTTTTCAACTGTTCCATGCCTGCAATTAATGTTTGTTTTCTTTTCTTTTGCGTGGAGACTATCAGGTGTTTTCAAGGAATGGTAAAAATCATAAATTTGGACCAAATGATCCGAAGACATCCATATTGAAATATGGGTTTTTGGTATTTCTATGTCACGGAGATGTTGTTTATTTAGGGTGAATTAACCTACTAGCCTAATCAACTCATCTTTGTTAAGAGAATAGCCAAAGTTTGAATTAATTAAGAGAATAGCCCAAGTGATATTTCAGTTCCAAAATTACCCTCATATTTAAACAAACACAATCTCACCGTTCCACTGTTCCGTCTCTTTCTCCTAAATTTTCCCAAAACCCTAGAAACCTCCATTGACGCTCACTCTAAAAGAAAAAAACTCGCGCGAAATGTCCAGGCCGTCGTCGCCGAAGCTCTCTTCTCCGGCGTCGGACTCGCCGTCGCCGTTAGTATAGTCGACGAACACCGAGCCCTCCCTTTCTTGCACCAGCGCCGAACACCGAGCGCGCGACCAGCCATCGCATTCGTCCTCTCTCTCTCTCTCTCTCTCTCTCTCACTCGTATGTTCGCTCTGTTCTGATGCTCACCCGACGCGCACCTTTGACGCGAGCCCGGCGCAAGTTCCGGCGAGCTCCAACCCTCTGCGCGACCTGACCGGCCTCCGACGTCGGCGATTCCGAGCTCCTTCCTTCACCAAGCTTCGACTGAGGAAGAAGAGCACGAGGACGAAGTGAAGATAAGAGATTTGGAATTAGGGTTTCAGATTGAGAATAATTGGGGATTTACAAATTATAAGCTTGATGTCTGAATTGAAGTGATATGGAACTTGGTTTGGTCTCGAATTGTTGGGCTATTTGTTGATTCAGTGCTAATTCGCGAATCAGTTAATTAATTAACTGATTAAATTCTATTAGGTTAATTAATTAACTGACTGGTTGAATTAAGAATTAGCTTAGGTTCTGTTTTTTTTGTGAGTAAAGTTAATTTATTAACTGACTGAATTAGGAATTAGGTTAATTAATTGAATGCTCACTACTACAAAACAAGGATTCTACAACGCTTAATTTTTTGTATAATTAGGGTTTTTCTATGAAGATGAGAAAGTGGATGTGGGAGAATAGATTGAATGAGATATATCGGAAAGGTGATAATGAGTTTTGTGATGTTGCTAGAGAGAACATGGTAGATGTGAAATCTATTCGTTGTCCTTGTATTAAATGTGGAAATTATAGACATTTTTCGATTGATGTCGTTCGGACCCATTTGTTTGCATATGGAATAATGACCTCGTATCAAAGATGGTTCTACCATGGTGAGGTTTTTCGTTCTACGGTAAATGAGGATGATGTTGAAGATGATATTGATGATATGTGCGGAATGATGAATGATTTGGAGGACGATTTTGTTGAGCGACCGGAATTGTTTGAGTCCATGATGAATGATGCGGAGACACCATTATATGAAGGGTGTACAAGCTATTCGAAGTTGTCATTTTTAGTTACATTATTTCATTTGAAGGCGTCGGGGGGTTGGACAAACACTAGTTTTACTCTATTATTGGAAACACTGAAAGAAGCATTTCCGAAAGACAATAAAGTACCTTTAAGTATGTATGAAGCAAAGAAGACTTTGGGTACATTAGGCATGAAGTACGAGAAATTCCATGCGTTCCCAAATGATTGTGTTTTATATAGACACGAGTATGAAGATCTAGATGAATGTCCGACGTGCAAAGAGTCACGGTGGAAGAAGGGTAAAATTCCATGTAACGGGGTTAAAGGAGTTCCAGTTAGGTACGTACATTTTCATCACTTGATTATGAAATACATGTAGCTCATATTCATTATTTATTACTGATTTTCGTTAAATATATTTCAGTCGTTATGGTACATTCCTCCAATGCCGCGCTTTCGTCGAATGTTTAATAGTGTCAAACACGCGAAGAACATGGTTTGGCACTCCGAAAAGCGTATCAATGATGGTATGTTGAGACATCCTGCTGATGCTGCACAGTGGAAATCATTCGATTTAAAGTATAAGGATTTCAGTGTTGATACTCGAAATTTGCGCCTTGGTCTAGCTTCTGATGGAATGAACCCGTTCAGCATGATGAGCAGTAAATAAAGTGTTTGGCCGGTTATACTTGTGAACTACAATCTCCCTCCAAAGCAATGTAGTCGATGGTGGTGGGGTCGATTACCGGAGGTGCTGGTAAATGCAATAGGGGCTCCGCTTCCCCCTCTTCATCCGCTTCCTCTGCTTCCTCCGCTTGTGGATCCTCCCTAATCTTGTACCGCTCGATAATGGAATCCGTAATAGGCCCCATTGGACTGTTGATCGTATCACTTTTCGAGCGTGGTACCCCTGCATTTGTACAAAGGCCGGTAATGATCGACGGATATGGCAAACCGTGTCGTTCATTAGTATAGTCGAGTTTCTTCATCCAAGTATAGATGAATCGACCGACGTTAATGGAAAGGCCTTTAACAATGCAGAACAACATCTGGATACGATCCTCGTCGAGAGTGGTGAAGTGCTTGATCGGATAGAGACGAGCGCAAACAAAGTAAATCCACGCTTTAGCGATCCTGGTGAGTTGGTCACGCTTGAGTACCCTTTTTCCTTTTTCAGTGACCCAATCCTCTCCCGGAATGCACAACACCTGCGACATCTCCTGATGGCTGCAACTTCTTAGCCATTCTCGATAGCCCTCGTTCTCGAAAGGCATATCTGGGGTCCCAAGAAGATCGTTGATAGCTTCAACACTCATATCGACCGGTTTCCCACGGACCGTCACAACATCACCTTGGGAGTCCGGCAAGTTTGCATAGAATTCGTACACGAAGTTGACGTTCGAATCGAACTCGGGTACAACACAGTATATCCCCCAATCATGACCAACTATGCTGTTGCGGATTTGTTTTCCTATATCCGACGTATTGCTTACATTGAATCCTCTCTCATGGATAATGTTACATCATGATTTTGTCGTAGCGTTCCTCCGCGACCTTGCTAGTAAAGATACTCGAGTTGTATTCCTCTTCGGGAGACTGTTGACGAGGTCGCTTGCTTTTTCCTTTACTCTGACCTCTGGAAGAGCTCGGAGCCTTGGAGCCCGCCGTATTTTTAGTTCGACGCATTTTCAAGCTCCTACAAAATATAATCATAAACAATTCTACAATTAACATATAACAAATTATATATCAATTCCAACAATATATATTTAAACATGACAAATTAAAACAATTCCAACAATCACAAATAATTCATAAACAATTCGACCAATCACAAATTCATAAACAATTCGACCAATCACAAATTCATGAACAATTCGATCAATCACAAATTCATAAACAATTCAATCTCAACATTAATATACATAACCATTTTAACCACTAACCTATGTAACAATATGTCAAACACAATCCGGACATTTCAATTTAACTCAAATTCTCATTCAAATTCATTCATATCAACAAAACCCTAATTTCACTAAATTCACTCATTCAAATTCCACTAACCTAAATTCACTCATTAAAATTCCACTAACCTAAACCCTAATTTCTTGTTCTAAAAAGAGAAAATCATACAAAACCCTAAATTTGTGAATTAAAAAAATCAAACTATATGCAATTCGGGTAAACAACAAGAAATCCATATCAACAACACGAAATTAAATCAATAACTACCTTAAAAAACTTTTAAAATCATACCTTACAATGAGGCGGCAAGAGAAAGAGAGAGAGAGAGAGAGAGAGAGGCGCGAGAGGAAGCACGGCGAGGACTCGGCGAGAGAAAAATGGCGGCGAGGACAAGGCGAGAGAGAGTTGGCGGCGAGGACAAGGTGACGGCGAGATTTTGGGGCGGCGAGGACGTGGCGAGGGATTTTGGAAGAAAAAAACTGGAGAGATACGGTCGAAAATGGTGGTCTCGTGTGTGGGTATTGGAAAAAATGAGAAAAAAAACTGAAAATGGCCTTTTATAGTGAAAACCTAAAAAACATCGCCGCGGCGAAAATATGTCGTCGCCGCGGCGAGGTGTTCCTACAACGGATATTATAACCGTTGTAGGAACGTCTCGCCGCGGCGAGACAGTTTCTTAAAAAACTGCTTGGCCACGGTATCCACCTCGCCGCGGCGGAGAATATTAAATAATACCAAATTCTAACTAAATAATAACATAAATCAAATTAAATTCAAAACAAGTTGGGAAATAACATACCCGGTGAAGGCGAGGACGTGGCGAGCGAGAAGCGAGGTGGAGGCGGGGCAGGGGCGAGGTGGAGGCGGGGCTGGGCGAGGTGGAGGCCGGGCTGGGCGATGTGGAGGCGGGGCAGGGGGCGAGGTGGAGGCGGGGCTGGGCGAGGTGGAGGCGGGGCTGGGTGAGGTGGAGGTCGGGCTGGGCGAGGTGGAGGCGGGGATGGGCGATGTGGAGGCGGGGCTGGGCGAGGTGGAGGCGGGGCAGGGGCGAGATGTTCCTACAACGAATATTATAACCGTTGTAGGAACATCTCGCCGCGGCGAGATTCCTCACTCGCCGCGGCGAGACAGTTTCTTAAAAAACTGCTTGGCCAGGGTATCCACCTCACCGCGGCGGAGAATATTTCTAGCCGCGGCGAGATATATTCGCCGCGGCGAGATATATACCTCGCCGCGGCGACGAGTTTCTACAACGCTTTTGTTTAGTGTTGTAGAAACCACCCGCTGCGACGAGGTATGAATTTCGCCGCGGCGGATTACATTTTTCTACAACGCTTTCACTGTGCGTTGTAGTAAGTTCTCGCCGCGGCATAAAACACATGACACCGCGGCGTGGATTCTACAACGGATTTTTAAAGCGTTGTGGGAAATCTGAAACACCAGGTTTCTACAACGCTTAACTATATGCGTTGTAGAATCTCCAAGTTTCTACAACGCTTAACCATATGCGTTGTAGAAACACCAAGTTTCTACAACGCTTATCCATAAGCGTTGTAGAAACACCAAGTTTCTACAACGCTTATCCATAAGCGTTGTAGAAACACTAAGTTTCTACAATGCTTGTCATAAGCGTTGTAGAATCACTAGTTTCTACAACGCTTGTCATAAGCGTTGTAGAAAGTGGGTTGTATAATCTAACATTTGTAGTAGTGGCTATGAATAGGAATTGACTTAAGTTCTGATTTTTATGAATTTCCAATCCAAACATTCAGTTAATTAATTAACGTAACTCAATTAAGTCTGTTAATTAATTAACTGATTCGGGAAGGGTATAATTGTCTGCTAAGAAAAAATGGGCTATTTCCTTAATTTAATGAAACTTGGGCTACTCCTCTAATAAAAAATGTAAGATGGGGCTAGTAAGAGGCTTTTCGTTAATGGAGATATTTCTTACTGATTCATATGTAATTGAATATTTCGGAGAAATGTGAAATATCGTAATGCTTACCGATGGAAATAAGTTACCATCAAAATAAAGAATATATATATATATATATATATATATATATATATTTGCATTTATGTGAACACACCATAATAAATTAAAATTAATAACATCAAATATATTACATTAAGATAAATGATAAAATAGAACATAAATCAATAAGAGTGAATGGTAGACAAAGTAATTTTTTTTTCCTTAAAAGTGCGACAAAGAAGAATAATACCCTACAACGGCTCATTTAACTACGGCTTCCGCCGAAAGATAATACCTCGCACAAGAGACGGATCCTCCCTAAAGTAACAAAACCCCCTAAATTTGATAAATGAAGGCCCATTTACAAACTTCATAGGCCGCTCGATTGAAGTCAGTTAAAATTAACAGAATTAAAACACAAAACTAATGAAATAATAGAAAAAAATTAAATAGAGGTTGGAGCTTTCCACTGGGGCACTGCCCGTTTTTCTTCAAACCGGTCATGACACTTTATTTGTCGCCTTCCAAGATAACATCTTTGATATTTTGCCAAGCGGAACCCCAAATAGACCGCCATCAATTCTGAAAGCCCAGATCTACTATTTAAGTTATCTTGTTAGATGGTAAGAACAACTATAAAGAAAACACAAGAATGGTGATCCAGTTCGGCCAATACTCTGGGGGGATATGAATCCCGGAGAAAAGAGTAACTTCACTAGACAATAGTATGAGTACAATGACGGAATGCTTTTGGATGATAACCTTCCAGTTATTCCTAACTCCAAACTATTCTAGAGAGTTTCTAATCTAGCTCCCAATAGATTTGAGCATCCATCACTTTTTCACTCTCAGTGTTTCAATGAATATCAACCACCAGCAACACAAGATGAGCTAAGTTTGTTCTCGCCGAAAGACACCAACACTAGATGACAAAAGACACACCTTTTTCTTTGTCTGAGGTTTTCGGCGTGGTAAAATATGTAACCCTACACAGGAGAGAAACATTCTCTTATATAAGAGACAAGCAAAGAGAATGTCCTCTAATCCGGAACAGAGACAGCTGGCGCACATCTAACGCAACCAACAAAAAAAGTGTCAGCGAGACCACATCGCACCATGTTTACAGAGAAGCAACATGAGGGACATGAGATTTACCTGAACCAAACGCCAAACTCCACGAAACAACAAATTCGGACTCTAAGGCCAAATCACAAAATATCTTGTTGCACTAAGATGAAAGAACAATTCCTTCCTCATTTTTGGCCACAACACATGCCGCACAGCCCCGACGCCGCCAAAAGCCCCATCAACTTTAACCTTGGAAACTTCCTAAGGGAGCAACCAGCTTGAGTTCTTCGGGAGCAGAAACACCCAATTGTCCGATTGCCCCTGTCTCTGCGATATCCCGACTAGTCTGCATAGATCTCTACTCCAGCCTTGCGAGAGCCTTACAAAGCATTATTTTTTTCAATATTCGAGACGATCCGGTGAACCTGAGGGGAAGGGGCCCCGGAACCTTCCTGAAGATTTCCTGAAGATCAAGTCATTATGAAGCGACCAAAGATCCCCCAGAATCGCACGCGTAGAGATCACGAACCAAAAAATGGCCACCAAAAAGCATTTATAGCCACTCTCCACATGAAAAATGGCTCTTTGCATGGACATCTAGATTCCAAATATTTTTTCAAAACCCCCCAAATATTTGGGTGGCAATACCTTTTGTGAGGTATTTTTCCGTGTGAGAACATGTGTTCAATCCCCCGAGACAACAACTTGTCCCTAGTACGATCTTTACAAGATTTCCTTGTAATCTAAGTTTAAATATTCTATATAATCAAGTTTATAAAATGTATGAAAATAGTAAAAAAAAAAAAAAAAAAGTTTCCAAAAACCTACGTTAATTTCCACTAATAAATAAATAAAGGCGTATAAGAGAGAGTTTTTATGTTCACTCGCGTGATTGCTTGTTAATTGTTTCTTCTCTCTTTTTCCCTCACAATATATATTATACAGAACAAATGAAAAACAAATACATTCTCGCCTAGTATATTAATTATGGGTTTTTTTTTTAGCTTTTTTTATTTTTATTTTTTTGAGCTATTTGAAGTTCAGAGTCCAAAGGAACGTGTTTTATACAATTCATTGCGTCTCTCATTTATGTTAATTTTTGAAATTTATTATGACTTCAATTTCAAAATAATTTATAATAGTTTTGGCTATATATGTTTGTATTTATCTATAGTCACGATGCCTTTTTATATATTGGTCTATAGTTACGATGCCTTTTAATTGTGATGAAAATTTGATATTTTTTTTTCTTCTTCTTAATTTAAGAAATAGTAAATGCCAAGAATTATGTATATAACTCAGCCGAAGAAAACTTTCAATATATCAAAAGTGGTAAAAATCAAATACATATGATTTGAATTGATCTTTATTTGTGCCTTCTACAGGAAATTAAATCTCTCTCGGGATCAGAAAACCGAGGCGGAAGGAGCCGGCGCAGGCGTGGGCGGATGCGGCTTCCGGACGCGAGGCGGTGACGGCAAAACGGTCATCGGAGGCGGCGATCCCGAAAACGGACCCGGGGCTGAATGCGGCGGCTTGGGATGGTGCGGCGGCGGCGGGCAGGGAATAGGAAACGGATGCAGCGGTGGAAATCGACCGTACCACGGGCACGGCAACGGCAGCCCTGGGGCAGGCTCGTGTCTAGCGAGAGATGGGGAGAAGAGCATGGTCAAGTTTAGTAGTAAGAGTAGCGCTAGGCTGGTTCTGGCTAGCTTCTCCATTGTGATCTGCTTTCTGATTACTGTCTGTGTCTTGGGTGGGATTTATAGATGGCTTAGTGTGCTTGCTACAGAATCAATCAGGCAATGAAGATAGTTTATTACTTTTCCACATTAAATACTCCGGTTTTATTGTAATGTTTTTCAATTTATAGATGGCGTTTTGGTTACTTGATAGAGAATTAATTAGGGTCAGGGAATGATGATAATTGATTTTGATTTAATTTACTAGTTATTAGTTTTATTTGTATTCCGGTTATATTTATTTCAGTTACGTACCACATTAACTACTACGATTTTATTATACTCTTTCTGTATATGTGTTTTTCAATCAATAAAAAGAATATTGTTCAAATTAATTGTTCGTCTACCCGTTTTTTTTCATCTGTTCAAATTCAATGCCTGCAATTAGTGTTTATTTTATTTTCTTTTGCGTAGAGACTATTAGGTGTTTTTTTTAAAGGGTTGATTAATATCATCAAATTTGGACCAAATGATCCGGAGACATCCATATTGATATATCGGTAATTAGTAATTCTATTTCACGGAGATACTGTTTATTGATTAATATATAATTGAATATTTCAGAGAAATGTGAAATATCGTTTAATAAAAGGCTTAGCGACGGAAATAAGTTACCAACAAAATAAAGATTATATATATTGTGCATTTATGTGAACACACAACTAAAAAAATTAAAATCAATAACATCAAATATATTACATTAAGATAAATGATGAAATTGCAATATATAAACATAAATATATAAGAGTCATGGTAGACAAAATATCAATTGGGTTTGTGGAAAGGGCTTTGTAAAAATCTCTCTCTGCTCCTTTAAAATGTGCGAAGAAGAAGAAATAATATCCCACAATAACTTATTATTATGGCTTCCGTTGAAATATAATGTCCCGCACAAGAGACGGAACCTGCCTTAAGTAACAAAATCCCTAAATTTGAGAAATTAAGGCCCATTTACAAGGGCGGTTCAATTGAACTTACTTTTAACTCAATTAAAATGAACCGAATTAAAACAGGAAAATAAAGAAATGATAGCAAGAAAATAAAAGTCGTAGCTTCCACTGGGGGCACCGCCCGTTGTTATTCGAACCGATCATTAGACTTTCTTTGTCGCCATTCAAGATAACGTCTTTGATATTCCTAAATTAGCCAAGTATTGCAATCAAGAACTCTGGATTGTAAAGATGAACAACGAGAGAGAAGAAAAGAAAAGGAATTGTATTGAATCGAATGAATCAATTACAGAGCAACAAGGCTTATATAACAGTCAAACAGTAAATTCATAACTAACTCACAAGTGAAACGACACCGTATGTGAGATAGTCAGAATAAAAAAAACGACATCGTTTACAATAAAACAGACTAAACAGATAACTTGCATTCCTCAATACACACCCTCAAGATGGAACGTAAAGATTAATGGGGTTCATCTTGGACAATATATGACGCAGTGCTGGATCAGGCAAAGGCTTAGTCAGGAAGTCCGCAAGCTGATCATTCGTTCGAATAGGCAAAATCTTCATAGTGCCTTGCTTGATGTGGTCTCTGACAAACTGTAGGTCTATCTCCAGATGCTTAGTTCTCTCATGAAATGAGGAATTAGTGGCAATGTGCAACGCCGCTTGATTATCACAAAAAAGAACTGATACACATGAAGACTGAATTCCAAAGTCTACCAGTAACTGTTGAATCCAGATAACCTCTAAGGTAGTAGCAACAACAGCATGATATTCAGCCTCGGCAGAAGATGTGGCAACGGTGTTTTGTTTCTTTGATTTCCAAGAGATCAGTGTATCTCCCAAAAACACACAAAACCCAGTTATGGAGCGCCGAGTAGTCAGGCAAGTCCCCCAGTCTGCATCTGAAAAGGCTCGAAGGTTTGTTGATGAGGAAGATGAGAAATGTAGACCTAGACCAGGTTGTCCCTTGATATATCGCAGCAGGTGATAAACTGCTTGTAAATGAACTATTCTTGGTGCTTGTAGGAACTGACTTAGAGCGTGAACAACAAAGGTGATATCCGGCCTTGTGATGGTAAGATACAACAATCTACCAATCAATCTCCTGTAATGAGTCACATCTTCTAAGAGATCACCTTCTGTGCTTGTAAGATTGTGCCTTGGCTTCATAGGAGTGTGAACTGGTTTGGAATCCAGAAAACCAAAATCTTCCAAGAGTTGCAGGGCATAATGCCGTTGACTCACAACAATTCCTGATTGTGACCGGGCTATTTCCAAGCCTAGGAAGTATTGAAGAGGCCCCAAATCTCTGAGACGAAACATTGACTTCAACAAGCTTTTTACCTCCTCTATCAAAGTTGCATTAGGACCTGCAACAATGATGTCGTCCACGTAGAGTAGAATGGCCACAAAATCTTGTCCAAAGCCCTTTGTGAAAAGGCTATAATCAGACTTTGATTGTTGAAAACCAGTTTTGACTATAGACTCCGTGAACTTGAGATTCCACTGCCGTGATGCTTGTTTCAATGCGTATATTGATTTGTGTAGCTTGCACACCAATTTTCCGGAGCCACTTGCACACATCCCCTGAGTGTCAACTCCCGGAGGTACTTCCATAAATACCTCCTCAGATAAATCTCCATTCAAGAACGCATTTTGAATGTCTAGCTGGGCCATGATCCATTTCTGAGAGGCACACAAGGCTAGAAGTAACTTGACTGTGACCAGCTTCGCAACCGGAGAAAAAGTGTCAATGTAGTCAACGCCCTCCTTCTGAGTATATCCCTTGGCGACTAATCTTGCTTTATGGCGAGCAAGAGTGCCATCTGAGTTAAGTTTGTTGGTGTAAATCCAACGGCATCCAATGGCTTTGGCTTTCGGTGGAAGAGTCACTATAGACCAGGTCTTGTTTGTCTCCATAGCTTCCAATTCTTCATTCATAGCTTGTCTCCATGCTTCATGCTTCACGGCTTGATGATAATAAGTCGGTGCAGAGTTAGCTGTTACAGAAAGGACAAAATTTCTGAAGGAGAGAGATAGCCTATCATATGAAAGAACTGTATTGATGGGATGTTTAGTACAATAACGTTGACCTAGTGTAGTGTTGAGTAAGTTGCAGTGATAATCCTGCAAATATTGAGGTACAACACTGACACGCGTAGACCTTCGAACATGAGTTGTATCAGATGATTGAGTGAGGTCAGAATGGAGTGGACCAGGCTCAATGCTTTGATTATGTGAATTTGTGGCTGGTATAGGTGATGGTAGAGCTGATTGATCCATAGTTGTGTCTCTTGGAAGTGATTCTTGATTGGTATCACTTTCATGAGTCTCAAAATGGTGAGCTCGCGGAAAAACAATTTGATTAAAGAGGTCTGGACCTGAAACATTTCTTGAAACAAATTTGAAAGGAAAGTAATTTTCATGAAAAACCACATTGCGAGACATGAAAACCTCACCAGTTTTCACATCATACAATTTATAACCTTTAACACCAGGTTTGTAACCAATAAAGATACATTGGCGAGCTCTTGGTTGAAATTTGGTTCTATGAGCTCGAAGGGTCGAAGCGAAGGCCAAAGAACCAAAAACCCGCATAAAATCATAATCAAACTCCTTATGGAATAAACATTCATAAGGAGATTTGTTTTGTAAAATAGGAGCAGAAGTCCTATTGATGATATAAGTTGAGGTAAGGATACAATCTGACCAGAATTCGATAGGAACATGAGATTGAAAAAATAAGGCACGAGCAACATTCAAAAGATGTTGGTACTTTCGTTCAACAACATAATTCTATTCAGGAGTCTCAACGCACGAGTATTGATGCATAATACCATTTAAAAAAAAAAATATGAGAAAATCAACTCTTTTGCATTGTCAGAACGAAAAAGCTTCACAGATGTATTAAACTGATTAGTGACAAGAGAACAAAACCGAGGAATGATGTTCTAAACTTCAGATTTGTTTCTCATTAGGTAAGTCCAACAGTATCTAGTACAATCGTCCACAAGAGTGAGGAAGAATCTGTGACCTGTTCTAGACACCACAGAATAAGGACCCCATACATCACAGTGAAGAATATCAAAAGGGTTAGAAGACAGATTATTATGAGAAATGAAAGGTAATCGTTTCTGTTTAGCCAAGGGACTACAAACAAAACGTTTTTAAGAGTGATCTTATGTGTAAGAATGACATCACCATAATGGTGTACATGGATAACAGTGTGGTTTGGCAAGGTTACACTAGAATTTTTCAAAGCCTTAAGACAAATGAATAATGCAACATTAGAACAAACATGTCTAGATGCGCCTGAGTGATGATCATTATGATTTGCATAAACCACACTGTTAGTGATACCTGTCCTGAAAGAAATGGTGTTGATGTCATTCGATCCTCCGACATTGTTCAAGGCTCCTCCGGAGGTGTGAGTAGAGGACAGTTGATTGGAGAGGTGCTGAATCATTTGGTGGATCTACTGATCACTGAGGAGAGAAGTTGATCCAGTCTGGTGTTCTTGATCTGTCCCTTCCAACACGTTCGCTTGTCCTTTGACTCGTGGCTTGTATCCAGGCGGATATCCGTGAAGTTTATAGCACTAGTCAATGGTGTGGCCTAACATCTTGCAGTGTGTGCAGAGAGGTCGATCTTGCTTGGATCCTTTCTTTTAATCATCTTTCACAGCCATCGCCATCGAGTTTGATTGATCAGCTCCTCCAAGAAAGTCGATCCCCACAGACCTTTGTTTCTCTTCTTGCGACACCATGGCGAAGACTTTGTTGATCGGTGGAATAGGATCCATCAAAAGGACTTGACCACGAGTATGAGTGAAAGTCTCATTCAATCCCATGAGGAATTGCATAACGTATTCGTGTTGGAAAAAAGTATTGAGATCTTTCACTCCTCCACAGATGCACTTTCCACAGGAACAATTAGGTCGAAAATTGCATAATTCTTCCCAAACACCTTTGAGTTTCGTGAAGTACATACCAACACTCTTTGATTCTTGGATCGTGTTCATCAGCTCTCTCTTCAATTGGAAGATCCTCGGCGAGTTCGATTGCTGATAGCGTTCTTCAAGATCTTTCCAGACTTCGAAAGCACTATCCCCAAACAAGATGCTTGTGGAGATTTCTTTCGAAATTGAGTTCAGAATCCATGAGAGAACAATGTTGTTGTTGCGATTCCAGGCGTTGTAGAGAACAACATCGGAAACTTCAGGTTTGGCAATCGATCCATCGATGAATCCTAGTTTATTCTTCACTGACAGGGCGATCTTCATGGATCTTGACCACAAGACATAGTTATCGCCATTGAGGAGTTGAGAAACTAAGACAATTCCTGGAGACTCTGAGTGGTGGATGTAGAACAATCCTGTTGGATCATCGATTTCGGATCTTCGATTAGATCCTCCGGTGACAGCAGTATTCCCCGATGTTGGCGTGGCTTCGTAGGACTCCATTGATGCAGAGTGAGGGTTGAAGCGAAACGCAGGAAAACAGAGGAAACCCTAGAGATCTTGATTCTGGGGATTTGAGTAGCGGAGCTCTGATACCATATTGCAATCAAGAACTCTGGATTGTAAAGATGAACAACGAGAAAGAATAAAAGAAAAGGAATTGTATTGAATCGAATGAATCAATTACAAAGCAACAAGGCTTATATAACAGCCAAACAGTAAATTCATAACTAACTCACAAGTGAAACGACACCGTATGTGAGATAGTCAGAATAAAAGAAACGACATCGTTTACAATAAAACAGACTAAACAGATAACTTGCATACTAAGCTACTGAGAAAGAAATAAGAGAAAACTCTCATTCCTCAATACCAAGAGGAGCACAAATAGACCGCCATCATTTCAGACTCTGAGGCCGAGTCACAAAAATTCTTGTTGCACCAAGATGAAAGAACAATTCCTTCCTCATAGCTGGCCACAACACATGCCGCCATTAACTTTAACCTTGAAAAGTCCCTAAGGCGGAGCAACCACCATGAGTTCTTCGAGAGTGAAAACACCATACTACCCAACTGCCCACGTCTCTACGATATCCCGGCCAGTCTGCATAGATCTCCACTCCAGACTTGCGACGATGCCTACAAATTAACATATATTTTTTAACAGTCGAGACGATCAGGTGAACCGGAACAATCCTGAAGATAAAGTCATTATGAAGCGACCAAAGATCCCCCAAGAACCGCACACGTAGAGATCACGAACCGATCTGAGTTTGACCCCTCCTCCTCATTCCACTCAGAGTTAATTTTTAGAATCTCCTAAATAGCGTCCACGCCGGAGCACTCCTCTGCAATCCATCTCAACGCCAACACATTACACTCAATGCCGTAAACCATAATCTATCTTCCACATTTCACTCGAAGAAGAGGTGGAGAACATATTATTCAGTATTGACGGCAAAGCTTGCAATCGCCCGCACCGGAGATATCATGGTGACTCAACTACTTGCCCACCAAAAAGCATTTCGTAGCCACTATTTTTCCTGACCTAAGCGTAAGGATATAGGGGAGTTTTGGATCCAAGTCGAGCCGCAGATTAGACAGAGAATAAACCCCTGGTCTCAATTTTCCATATTAGCGGGTTGTCACAGGGAAGCTGAATGGTCCATATATTGAGAATCCTCGTGATATTCGCCTCATCTTGGAATTACCTTCAAAGCAGGGACTCGTGCCAAACCCTAGTTGTTCTTTCAAGTTTGGGTCAACAAAACTTCTCCCGACAGGATGATGCGATCCTCCTCTACCCAATTATCTTTAAAAGCCCAAACTTCTAGCCCGAATCCCAACAAGGAAGCACGTGTGCTCCCATATGAATTTGTTTGTGGAGACTATGCTCGCCACGCCTCGGACTGTCCATCTCAAGAACATTGTACTCATGTATATTTGTAGGTATACTAGTAGTTCCATTTTACTTTATTTCCATTATGTGAGTATAATTATGAGGGGTATTTAAATCCCCATTCAGAATCATATCAATATTTAGCATCATATTTATTTTTTTTTATAAAACGATTTACAATTTTGTATCTAATTCTGACTCGTGGTTAAAATGTTTACAGTCTCTGACTTCGTAATACGAGTACATGTTGTATTTTCATATCCCTATATATAATGATACGATGATTATAACTGATAATAATTATTCTAATATGAATCATCAAAGTGTGTCTTGGGCCTTTCTACAAGAAACTTAGGCATGCGTCGTTGTTTTCAGGGTATTGAGGTTGAATCTTCCCCAAAAAACTATCTCTTATCTCAGTATATAGTCAATCTCTTTGAGCTGCATATCTCATTGACCACTACACTGTTGATAATCCCTTTGAAAATACTCTCTATCTAATGTTGTTCATTTGTCATATTGTATGATTGTAGGCAGCTTGTACCATCTCATAATTACTCACCCATCTATTGCGGGTGTTGTTCATATGGTTAGTTAGTTCATCACCGTCCTACTATAATTCATTAGGGTATTGTTCTTCACATTTTGAGGTACGTTCGAGCTACTCAATTTCAGAGTCTCTTGTTTCTCTCTAATCCACCGTTAGAGTTGCGTGTTTACTATAATAATATGTTCTTTATTGGTCTTCTACCAAAGCTGAGTATTGTGGCATGGCATTGAGTACTTGTAAGATTGTTTGATACATTGATTAATTGATGATATAGGTGTTAGTCTTTCTCACCGTATACTGTTATACTCGAATGAACAGAGTGCCATTTTGATCACGCGAAATCCTATTTTTTTATAAGCAAACCAAGCATATTTAGAGAGATTGTGATGTTGCTTGCCATCATCTGTTAGATAATTCTTCGAAATTGAAGACGTCGAGGCTTGAATCACGCATAGGAACGCTTTCATTATAGTATTTCGAGTACCCCAAAGTGTCTTAAGGTTTCTGTACAAGAATACCGCAGGATACGACAAGCCTAATTCGGACTGCACCAAGACAGAGTGAAATTCCGAAAATAAGCAAGAACGGTGTTTCTGGATAAGTGTTTCGGGAAGAGAGAAAGTTGGTTCGAAAACCTGTATTGATTACTGAATCCGAAGTCGGATTATATAAGCAATCGTACCCGTTCGCGAAGAGGTTCGACGAACAGTCGCACTGTTTCGGTCGAACTACGGTTATATTCGCAAACGACACAACCGTTGGTCAAACGATCGTTCGTATTGAAGCGACGTGACCGTTGGTTCGAACGGTAACCAAAAATAACTACTAAATGAGGAGGCGCGACCGTTGGCGAGAATCGCCGCGAGAAGCCCGCGGACCGTGCCGTTTCGCTTGGAGGTCGAACTCACTTGGAGGTCGAGCTCACCTGGAGGTCGAGCTCACCTGGGGTTCGAGCTCGCCTTGAGGTCGAGCCTGCCTGGAGGTCGAGCTCACCTGGAGGTCGAGCTCACCTGGAGGTCGAGCTCACCTGGGGTTCGAGCTCGCCTTGAGGTCGAGCCTGCCTGGAGGTCGAGCTTGCCTGGGGTTCGAGCTGGAATGACTTCGTCATTTCCTCCAGTCGACCTCGCCCAGTCGAGCTGAAATGACTTCGTCACTTCGTCCAGTCGAGCTGAAATGACTTCGTCACTTCGTCCAGTCGAACTGAAATGACTTCGTCATTTCGTCCAGTCGACCTCGTCACTTCCTCATTCACCTTAGTATTTGTTCCATGTGGGACTCCTTCCCACACACAAACTCACTTTCTCAATCAACAACACACTATTTTGTCTTTTAGTGAACAAATTAAATTGAGCTAATTAAAGCACCTATTTAATATTACTCAATTTCCAACATCATCTACATCTTGCCACTATCACATTGTCCTTTGTTCATTATTTTTTTAAGATTGTTGATTTGTTTGCGATAGCCCATCCACTTCTCGCTTCCATTTTTGTTTGATAAACTCTCTTTATTTATCATCGTAGCATCATGCGTTTGCAAGAGAATATTAGCATATATTTGTCATTATTAAATAAAGGTACATAATATTATTTTATTAATAATCTCTTTGTTTTTCCTAGCTTACAAACCTTGAGACTAATGTTTAGTAGTCAGACTTTCTTTTTTACCCCAATAATACAGTTTGCTCAAAGTTCAAACTTCTGATACAAATAAAGGCAATTCTTGGAAGAAAATATAAATATTTGTGACCTCCAATATTGGAATGATGTCATTGTTTGGATTTTATGCACGCCGATCCCAAAAATGTTTGTGTATTGATAGTATGCACTCTGCTTTAGTATCCATACAATCAGACGGAGAGTAGTTAGAACTGGTTTCGAGAAGAGTGTCAACTATCATACTGTGAAAATGGTGAAGACCTTCTCAAAACAAGCTCGGGGAGCTTGTTTGAAATCATAAAGAGCTTTGCAAAACTGGCAGACATGTCCAAGTTGGTGCGCGACACCCGGAGGAGGAGTCATGTAAACCTCTTCATGAAGGTCACCATATAAGAACGTATTTATGACATCAATCTGAGATATCTTTCATCGATGAACATAAGCTACATCAATCAAAGTGTGAATGGTATTCATTTTCGCAACAAGTTCAAAATTCTCATTCTAATTCATGCCATACTCCTACGAGAAGCCCTTTTTCAACAATGTGAGCCTTGTATCGTTTCAAAAATCCATATGATTTAGTTTTAATCTACAACATGTCCTTGAACACGCCCATGCGTTGTGTAAGGACTCGTTGTTGCATTGGTCAAGGTTATGGATGTTGTTCTTTCTCTAGGTTATCTTCTCGAAGGTGAAGAAACAGATGCCATACTTTGAGCACAAGCCATCCCAAGTAGTGATTGAACCAAGCGTGAGTTAACTCAACCAATTTTGCGTATTATCTCGGTTTGAGAACGGGAATAGACCGAGGTAAACCGCTTACTTTGAAAAGCGGGGAAGCTTGAAAGTTTTTCACACCCGCGAGAAATTGTTGATGTGGTCTTGCGGGTCTTCGAAGGAGAATTCTCGGAGAACTGGTTGTTTTGAACCATATGGATGATCGAGGTTTTAATCTCGAAATTTGGGTTCCCTTCCACCTCCGATATCCAAGTCACCAATTAGTGCTCGTTGAAGACCGGTTGATCATATTTGAGGATGGTCCTTCCCTCATCTTCTTCATCGAGTAAGCGACGAGCTTGTGGCACCCGGTCTTGGGCCAGATTTTTTTTTTCCATCCATGTTGCGTTGTCTATCCTCCTAGGGCTTGATTCCTTCGGCAAGCTCTCTCAATTTTGTTGTTGATGGGAATGAGAGGAGAATCTAGTCGTCACATGCACCTTTATATCACAAGAGGAACATATAATAAGTTCAAAAGTAAAAAAAAAACAAAGTAAAAAAGGTAAACTAATTAATTCAATCGAAACTAAAACAAAGTCTCCGGCAACAGTGCCAAAAAATTGATGAGAAATCTCCTTAACTTAGAAAAATCTCACACAGCACAAGTGTATATGTCGTCAGGTAGTACGTGCATGAGCACGGATTATCAATCCCACGATGACTTATAATAAGTTTCGATGTAACCACTTTACCTTTTATTTTTAATTATAAAATAAGTAAATATGAAGGGTTTTGTTTTATGGTTTTCGATTTGTTAAAAATTAAGAAACAAGAAAAAGAGTAAAACGATTTAAAACTTATAAAACTAGTATGAGGCATGACTTCATTAGCTCAATGACTTGGTTGGTTATGGGAATTAACATGAGTGATAGGTGTGTTTCGTACGCATCAAACTCCTATTTCTCGGCTTGAATCTAGCTGGTTCTTGAGTGTTTTTTTTTTTTATGGTTTTTGTGTGTTTGTGATGATTTGTAGGTTCAAAAGAGTAAAAAAGACTTTACATGCTCTTAAGAGTCATTTCTCAACAAAACGAAGCAATCAGGAGTTGAAACGGGTCAAAACAGAGCAAAGTGGTGAAATCTTTACAAGCCGCGTGCCGTGCACCCCTATCTGCGCACCGCGGAATGTTACACGAGTTACCGAGCAATACGGGGATTCCGCGTACTACCTGTATGCTCAACATCGTGCTACCCGCTACCCTTTACGCGCCGCACGAGGCTTGTGCACCATTCCGGAAAGCTTTGAAGCGCGCCGCACACAGCTTCCTTCATGTGCGGCGCTAAATCCCATCAGGTAAAACAAGAAATTAATGATTTTGGAAACGTTTTGAGCTGTCGGGTCACTTTTAATGACGCAGATCACTCCGAAAATTAGCTGGAAACTTATGTAATCAGACTTAGAGTCTCACAGAACACATCTTAGCCTATTTTTACTGTCAGTTTAGATTTTGCTTTTGAATTTCCTTGTTGGGAGAGAAGAGTCAATCGAAGAAGAAGACCACCGCTAGTCGATAACTGATAATCGTGATTCAACGTATTTCCTTCTAATCTTATTCCTTAGAACTCCTTTTTATTTATGCTTTGTTTCGAGATCGTTTTTATGGATTGGTTTTATTTATTTTGTGTTTATGTTACTCTCGACGCCATGAACTGGATCTCTTAAGGGTGATGGCCTAGCTTTGCTTGAATAGAGTTGTGGATTCATAATTATTTAGTTGAAGTATTTTTCTATTCATCTTCTCCGTCGCTTGAATTAATCATGTGCTTAATGCTTGTATGAGATTAGCTACCACATTCATGATTTTTAAGATTTTCTTGATGCTTGAGAAAGATTAGGTTGATCATGCATAGGAATTATTTCAACGTAGTACATTCCTAGGCTAAAGATAGCTAGGCTGCTATGGAATCGTGTGACAACTCTTGTTTGTAATGCTTGTCTTATTTTTTTTAGGGTTTGAGGTCGAGAGATAAAAACCTTGTATTGACATAGGTTGTTAGATGCTCGCGAGAGATTTAGCAAGAATACTATGTGAATGTGATTAGTGAAGAGAGAGAACCAAAAAATTATGCGTAACTCTAATTAAGAATCCCGACCATAGGAAAGTCACATATTCCTTAAGATAGAGCTCTAAATTCAGCTTTTGCACTGCTTTTTGCGATCATGAAAAACTACTTTTTTACTTTTTCAGGTGACCAAATTCCCCATAACAAATGATCAATAACCAGAAGTAGACCGTCTGTCCTCTGGTGAACCTGCCCAATCGACTGTGAAGACTTCAATTTCAGCATCTTCACATTTCAGAAAAAGTAACCATTTTCCTGGTGTATTTTTCAAATACTGAAGAATTCGATAAACATCGATCATATGTGTTGTCGTTATAGCGTGCATGAACTTACTAACTCAGTTTACTGAGAAAGTTATGTCAGTTCTGGTGTAGGCAAGATAAATGATTTATCTGACTATCGTTTTGTATTGTTCACTCTCAACTAGTTTCTCATCAGCTTTATGTTCCAACTTCTCATTTCCATTCATGGGAGTATCTATTGGTTTGCAATCCATCATTATGAATTCCTTAGAAGATCTAACACATACTTTCTCTGAGTCACATAGATAGCATATTTATTTCGTGCAATCTCGATTCCTAGTGTAAGTGACTTAGGTCCTTCATTTCAAATTTATGGACCAATTTCAATTTCACACGGTCCATTTCAATCTTATCATTCCATGTTATCACAATATCATCAATATAAACGAAAATAATTTTAATTTATTCACCTTGACTTCTATATATGAAAGAGGAAATTATCATATTGAGTTTGCTTGTAGCTTTTTTGAATGATGACCTTGGTGAATCTGCCGAACTAAGCTCTTGGTGATTGTTAGGAATTCTTACCCACGAGAAGTAATGATAAATCATAAATGATTACTAAATAGAATAATGGTTTACTTTATTAGCATCATATGATTAGTGGGTTGAGCTCTGAATATCAGAATCAATAGCAACTATCATCCGTAACCTCCGTATTAAACTGAGTAACGTGCCTAGGCACCTGAATTCGGGCGGTGAGCTAAAACGTGATCGATTACTGATACACGCCAGGATAGTTGTATCTAAAGTCATATATGTGTAACACTAGTGAAGGTTGATCACGATGTGCGAGCATTCCGCACTTGTGGTAAGTGCACGACCCAGACAGGTTTGATTGTAGATGTGTCGTTTAAGTATCGTTGTGACACACTAACCGAAGGTCGCTATGGTGGTCACAATGAGACTTGATCTAAATCCTGATGTGATCATGGACATTGGATCATGTTACCGCGCTCTTTGACTCATTCGTTAAAAGGCTACTATCATGCTAATCAGAATTTATGGCTTGGGAGTTTAAGAGCATAATTCGAGTGGGAAGTAGTTGACAAATACGAACTCCAACCTTCCTGAAAGAAGGTCAATGTTCACTCACCTAAGGGTTGATTCCAGAACAAATAGATTACCGGCACTTCCGAAGTATGTACGATCGGAATAATCTTTTGCTAGGGAAACAACAGTGCTTAGAGTATATATGTATCAAGAAAGGTATAACAGGTTAATTGACCTTTCTCGATGCAGGTTACACCTGGAGGATCTTGACCACGTACTGACTAGATCAGTGGACACTCATCACGATGAGTAAATATACTTCTAGTATTAAGGAGAGTTCAGTCTTGGCGTACCTAGGTGGAGTCTGACCAAGATTAGACAAATCGATGTGAAAAAGAGAAAAGACTTTTCATCTTTTCATTGGATTTGTTAAGCTTCTATAACTAGGTCCATAGTCTCCGATTCGGCTACGGTAAGACAAATAAAAAACCTCTAATAATAATGAGTTTCATTATTATAAATCTCACAAGCTGTAATGGTGTTTGACAGCATTTAATTTAGAAAGTGGGTATTTGCTGAATTAATAAAATATTTATAGTATAATTGTTTATTTATTGTTTGATCAAGTAAATAATCAATTAATCCATTATTTATTTATTTTTCGACCAAGTAAATAAATAATTATTGGATTTTAAGCAATTGGGCCTTGCAACACGTGAAAGTCAAATTTTTTGAATTGGCAACTTGGAAGTCACGCAAATCCACTTGGCCGTGTACCATAAAATTCGTTTTCTATTTATTGGTATTTACCAATATTTTCTCTTTAATTGTTTAAATTAATGAGAGAAAATAATATTTAAAAGGAAATAAAATATTGTCTTTTATTCTCTCTCATGAATATTTAGAGAGAATATATTTAAAAGGAAATAAGATATTTCATTTATTCTCTCATTAATAAATATTCTCTATTTAAAAAGAATATAAAATCTCATACATGT
Organism: Urtica dioica subsp. dioica; assembly: GCF_054948205.1. Lineage (NCBI taxonomy): Eukaryota > Viridiplantae > Streptophyta > Magnoliopsida > Rosales > Urticaceae > Urtica > Urtica dioica. Next base: position 11,866,559 of record NC_142756.1, read on the forward strand.
TAAAATGATGGCTAAGAGAAAAAGTAGGATTCATGTGATGAGATCAAAGGTTTTGAGTTAAATCCATAGTGTGAACACAATAAAAAGAAATAATATATTCTAATAGTTACCATGAATATCTCTTTGTACTACTATAAATAGGGGTTCGTGAGAAGAGAAAAATAAGGTTTTTGAAAGAGCAAAAAATTCGCCCATCCCTCTGTGTTGGACGTGCTCCCCCCCCCCCCCCCCCCCCCCCCCCCCCCCCCCCCCCGCTCTCTCTCTCTCTCTCTCTCTTTCCCATTGGAATTACTCAATTCTGTTCCTAGAAAAATAAGAGTGAGGTCTTGAAACAACATTGTTTCTAGATCGAGTAAGATTATAGAGATTACGTCTCGCAAGACTACAGTGTCATCAAGACGAGTACGGGATCTGAAAGCTTGAAGAAGGAGCTCTGGGCGTTTTGAAGACGGATTGCAAAAGTTTGAAGTTCAATCCGTGAGCCCAACACATAAGTTCCCCTTTCGAGTGACTTCATACAGTTTACATCCAACTATATCATGAATAAGTTGAGTTATGGACTATCTCAGCTGTTGAATAAATTACAGACTTTTGAGTCTATCACTCGACATGGGAAGAACAAAGGGTCGAAAATTTATGCTACCAAAAGTTCTCCTCAGAAAACCAATAAGAAGTAGACTTCTGGTGATGAGTCATCTAAGGCACGACCTAGTACTTCAAAGGGGAAAGCTCCGGCTAAGAGGGAAAGAAAAAACTTCAAGAGGAATGGAAAATGAAAAAAAATAAGAAACAAGAAAAACACTGGTAAATGTCACCACTGCAACACTGAAGGTCATTGGCGAAAGCACTGTCCTTTGTACTTGGCCGAGCTTGAGAAACACAAGAAGAATGCTGGTGTGGTACCTTAAAATTCATGATTAAAGATCTCCTAAAAATGTTTTTGTGGATACTTATTCATGAACAACTTCTTCTCTTACTGCAGAGTAGATCTGATGGAACACACAAGTGTTGATGAGCTTGCTGAACAATGTCGGATTCAAGCCCGAGTTGTAGAGAAGCTGATGCACCGTCTGAAGATATAATTTCGTGCTAGTTTTATTTTTTGATTGATACTTTGAACATGTTGATGTGTCTTTATCATCCGAGGTTTTCTCAACTGTAGCCTTCTAGGCTATTTCAGATAGGATGAATCTCTCTTTTTTTTTTCCTTATACATTACATTATGTTTTTATATTCTTTTATGGACACATTGTTGTGTCATATGAATATTTTTCCCTCTTTGATTCCTGAAATGCATTTGAAGTTTTTATGATAATGTTTATGCATAAATGTCTCGTGATTAATAATGTGGATGTTATTGTTGTCAATGGTGCCCACAAGAAGAGTAGTAGTGTCTATTTGTGTACATTTGATGTAATATAGTCTCATGAAGACTCTTGCTTGTAATTGCTTATTCATTAATAAAAAGTTGAAACGTTCATTCAATCTTCCTTGTCTGAAGCTTTATGATAAAACCTTAGTCTTTTCGTCCATAAACAAACTAAACAACTTACGAAGAGACAAATGTAGATTTGCATGAACAAACTCTTCGTAGTTTGCTTAAAACGATATATTCGCAATCTAAGGGTCAAAGGACTATTGACCTCAGTATGATTGTTAGAAGAATCTATGATGTCTGGTTATGAGGCATTGAGAGTTGGAGACTCTATAGTTCTTCTAGGTATCTTCCGAAGGTACTGAATTGACCAGTGCACTTCTAGAGACAAGATAAGAACAAACCATTTAACCTCTTATGTCTCGAAGTCACTACGTATGAATTGCATCATGCTTACCTTAATCCTGAAATGAGACATGTCATTTCACAGCTTAGTATTCTCATTTGAGAAAGTCAGAGTTCGGACTCACTATGTGATTCCGAACAGGGCCTATTGGTGAAGTACTAAGTTGTGAGAATGTCATGAGTAACTTTGTGAAGTTCTCATAGATATGGAATTCATGTACAAGATTGTTGAAATGCAATGTATGTCACCTCATGCTTTGTTCCTTGGAGTGTGAATAAATGAACTGGCCAGTGTCCAAATTGAGTCCTGACTCTTTTGGATGAAACAATGTGACTTGTTAGCTCCTCGTCAATACATTGTTTCTAACTTATTCACAAGCGACAAAGGAGTTGAGGAAATAACAGCTAGAAGGGTAAAATGGTAATTTAGTAAATCCCGACTAGCTGATGACATTCATGAAGGGTAAACATAGATAATATTCAGTGGATCCGCTCATCATAATTAGGTTGAATTCTTGAGTAGAAAATAAATTCATTTGAACCGAGAGATTTTCAGTGTCAACTCTTTAGTGGAGTCAGTTGACATTAAGCTAAACTTGGAAAAGGTTTGTGAACTTTTGAGTCCAAGTGTTTAGCTCAAGCTTTGTTCATTTGGGTCCATGAGGTCACTGTCACGAATCACATCGAGTAGGAATAGTTAAACTGGAAGCTAAGTCAAAACAAGAACGAAAATTGTCAAAAGGGTATTTTTGTCTTTTGAGACATAGGATGAAATGAATGTCAATAATTTTTTTGACATGGTCATTTGATGACAAGTAACACTCGGCCATAATAAGATTAAATGGGCCTTGTGGACTAATTTCATTTCATAAGAATTTTAATGAAAATTCTTAATGGGCCTTTTTCATGTTGTCATGAACAAATGGAAAAGCTTCTAGAAGCTCTTTCTAGTAGGCTATAGGCGCCCAACATACCCAAGGAAAGAGAGAATATTTTGTGCATGAATGTATTAAGATACTTGCCAAAAGAAAAAGAGGAAACAAATTTTCTCCAAGAGGAAAGCATATGGGCGCCCAAGTAGAGTCAAAGGGAAGCTAAGTAAAAGGGGAAACAAATCCATGGCTATGCATGGAACCTCTTGGCCGCCCAAATGAAAGGAGAAATAAAGGAATATTTGCTCATGAATATGTGATATTCTATAGAAGAGGAAACTACCTTATTGAAGGTGAGACCTCTCCTATAAATAGGAGCCTTATTCTTCTCATTTCATTCATCCAAAGTTTTAGAGATTGAGAGCTTCTCTCTCTAGACTTGGCCGCCCCTTCCTCTCTCTCTCTCTAGTTTATTTTCGATTTTTTGTTTTGGCACCTAGGTCCTCATTTGACCTAGTGTTTAGCTCTGCGACTTCAAGACTCGTTCTTAAGTCGTAGTGTTTAAAAGTGCCCACTCACTAATTCCTTTATTTCGAGTGATTTAGTGATAGAAACTTTCGTGGTTGCTCGAGGTGCCGAGGAAAGAAAGAGAGACGTGCTGCGAGGGGAGACGAGCGTTGCAAACTTTCCAAAAGCTTCTTCAAAGTTCAAGCTTCAAGAAAGGTTAGTAAACTTCTTAGTTCATAATAGTTTTTAATTACGTGTACTTGCTCTTTTGTCTAGGTTAGTAAAAAACCGTTTTTACTTGTAAAAGAAATTTTTTAAAATTCCGTCGCTTACCGAAGCGTTAATTATTTTCTTAAACCCTAGATCGATTCCAACAAATGGTATCAGAGCTATGGTCAAAGATTAGCATGTACATGTTTTTTAAAATTATGAGCTTGAAAATCGTTTTCGAAAGTTTACTAAATTTGTGACAAGTTAGAATTGTTATCTTAGATTTTTTTTTAATTTATTGCTCTTGCCTTTAAATTAAAAATCATGTTGATTTTCTATGAGTTTGGGATGATATTAAAACACATTAAAATCAGTTCTAAAAGTTTTTAATTTTTTATATTGAAAAACGTGTTTTAAAGGTTTGAGAAATTTCGAGTAAAATTTTGTGACTAGTTTTCTTGTCTTACTAGTTTCTTATTTTTACTTGAATCGTTTTATGCTTGTTGTTATTTATTTTATATCATGTTATTACCTTTCTAATAAAACACAAATAAAAGCTTTAACAACCTTCATAAAACGTTCTGTTACACTCGATTCTTTTTCGCACCTAAAAAGGACCAAGCTTTAATTATTTCTTTTTCTTCGAGCTGGAGTAAACCCGCATTAAAAGTGGCATAACTCTCTGCTCAGAAATCTAAATTTAATTATTCTTGAATCAAATTAAAGCTCTGTCTGTCCTCTGTCCAATGCAACCGGTTTCGGCTTAAAAGGACATCGGAGCCGCCAGATATGGCGATTTTACTCCGAGGTGCGCGGCTGTGCTGAAACTCCAGTTTTTAGAAATCCGGATTTTCAAACCCCACTACCATGAGTTATAGAACTCTAATGAGAAAAATTTCTTGAGCAAAAATGTTTTTCATATGATTATAAACATGATGTGAAAGATTAAAATGTTTTGATTTTTGAAAGTTTAATTGAAATTGAGTTTTTACAAAACTAGTTTGAATTTTGAAAAACCGTTTTCACTTTCAAACTTGAAAATATTTTGTCATCCAAATCAAATAAGTTTTCAAAATGTTTTCAAAACTATATCTATATCACATATGTTCAAAATCTATATGCTCTTGAAAAATTTGAGTGGGAGGTCTCCTTGTAGACAAGCCGAAAAAATAAAAGATGTGTAATCTCAAACTTTCAAGTGTTCGAGTGAGTTGAAGTTCACACTTCCCTCACGCACTTTCCCGAAAAAGAAAATAGGAAAAGATCGAGTATGTACCTTGTGCCTTTATGCACTAATACTGTTCTGAACATGTCGATCTAGGATTCTCTTCTAGTTGTCCGCTCTATCGTTCTTTAACTAGGAAATCTGTTTCCAAACTTATAAGAGTCGATGAACCAACTCCAAAAACTAAGTGGGGGGGGGGGGGGTTATATTTGTTGTTCGTAACCCATGATCCCCAACACTAATGAAAAGTGCAAGTGTCGCCGGACTAAGAGTCACCTTCGTGGCCCTCTCTTAAATGAGAGTACTCAAGGGCGATTTGCTATGATCATTGCTCAATGAGCTACGTCCGAGAGTGAGACGATGATGGCAAGGCCTCCCCTTGGGGGATTGTTTTTCAAAGTTTATCTTTTGGACTAAGTGGTTGGTTGCACACTTAGGCTCAATCCCTAGTAATCCTCCCTCGAGGCCCTGCGAAAGGATGTGAGTGATCAAACCAATTTACAAGGTGGCTAGTCAAAATAGATGTATTGAAATCTTGGCTTAGCATTAATGATGTGTCATTTACTTATAAAAAGAGATTTTTTGCGGCCTTCTCTTGAGGGAGTAAATTATCGTTTGGTTTATAACACCTTTGGATTTTATAAAAGTCTTAATAAAACTTAAATCCTAAACCAAAGACTAATCATAAACTTGTTTCAACTTATATAGGCAATATGTCTCTCAACCTTCTCTCGTTCATCCTCTCTTCGAACAAACTCGAAAAAAAAAACTGCGTTGATTCGAAACATAACCTCGACATAATCCTTACAGAGCACAAATGGGTTCTCACCACCCCGTGTCCTCCTCTGACGAATAATCATTCAACTCAAGAGGACAAAGATGCCTTGGCGGCCTGGCTCTGCTCCGATGAGATTGTGAGGTGATATATCTTAGCATCAATGAACAATGTGTTGCAACAACAACATCGTGACATCGAGACTGCCGCCGACATGCTCGCCAATCTCCATGAGATGTTTGGAGGGCAAAGGCGTTAAGCAAGGCAAAAAGCAGTCCGATAATTTATGAACTGTCGCATGAAGGCTAGGACTCCCGTTGGAGACTTTATGATATTGATCATTAGTCATCTGAGTAAAATGGAAATCCTAAGATCTGAGATTGATGGTAAGAATGTCATAGATGTGATCTTAGAAACTTTCCCCGCATCTCTTGATACCTCCAAGATGAACTACTCCATTAACAAGCTAGAGTACACTGTTACCAAGCTTATGGAGGAACTTCACACTGCTGTAGGTCTCACTAAGAGAAAGAGGAATCAAGGAGAGGCACATGCTACTGAGCACAAAGCATCCGCCTCTAGAACTGAGAAGGGACCTTACAAGGCCGATAAAAAGAACTTTCCCGCCTATCTCAAAGCAAAGGAACATAGTATTGTACTAGTTACCGAAGCATGCTTAGTAGCTGATAATGTATCAACGTGGATTCTTGACTCCGCTGCTACTAACCATATTTGTTGTTCCTTGAATGGTTTCAAGAAAACCAAAAGCTTAGAGGAAGGCGAGTTCTGTTTCAAATGGGGTGATGGGAGCCTGGTGTCTGCGAAGGCTGTGGGATCCGTGACGCTGTCTTTTGAAGACCGCACTTTAAACTTGAATAATGTTTATTTTGTTCCTACCTTTGGGAAGAACTTAATATCCGTTGCTCATCTTCTTGAGCAAGATTATTGTTTAAAGTTCATTAAGAATGGAATTCGTATTTCGTTTCCTGATAATTCTTTTGTCACTGATGCATGCATGAAGAATGCTCTTTTCTACATCTATCCCACTCAACCTTCTCTTTTAGACACCGAAATAGATAATGATCTAATTAGGGAGCCAAAGAGGATCAAACTTTCTGAATCCTCCGATCTAACAAATTCAACACACCTATGACACTTAAGACTTGGTCATATCAGTCTAGATAGGATTAAGAGACTTGTGAGGGATGGTCCACTCCAAGCCTCTACAATAGGTTCACTACCTACTTGTGAATCCTGCATAGAAGGAAAAATGACTAAGCGACCTTTCTCCGATAAGGGTCGAAGAGCCACTGAGCTGCTGGAACTAGTACATTCTGATGTATGTGGTCCGCTCAGCGAACAGGCACGTGGAGGATACGAATACTTCGTTACCTTCACCGATGATAACTCACGATATGGGTTTGTCTATTTGCTCAAACAAAAATCCGAGACCTTTAACGTATTTAAGGTCTTTAGGGCTTTAGTGGAAAAGCAAACTGGCAAAGTGATCAAAACACTTCGATCTAATCGAGGTGGTGAGTATATGTCTGGAGAGATCGATGACTTTCTTAAAGAAGAAGGAATCGCTTCTCAGTTTACCGCACCTAGCACACCTCAACAAAACGGAGTGTCAGAGAGAAGAAACCGAACTCTTATGGAGATGGTTAGATCAATGATGAGTTACTCATCACTCCCTCTTTCCTTTTGGGAATATGCCCTCGAAACAGCCGCTTACATTCTGAACCAAGTTCCGTCTAAAATGGTTCCTGGTACTCCTTATGAACGATGGACTGGCCGTAAAGTGAATCTTGGCCGCATCAGAATTTGGGGTTGCCATGCACACGTGCTGAGGCAAAAGACTAGCAAGTTGGCTAGTAGGTCAGAATTGTGGCTGTTTGTGGGATATCCAAAGGAAACCAAAGGTTTTACTTTCTATAGTCCCGATGACGATAAGACTTTTGTATGCAAAACCTAGAAGCAAAATTGTGCTTGAAGAAAAGTTGGGTGAGGAAGCTTCTACCTCATCTGTAAGAACTGTTCTTACCCCAACTAAAACACAACCTAACTCATCAGAATCTCGTCAAGTAGTACTTAGACGTAGTGGGAGGGCTACTCAAAAGCCTGACAGGTACATGTCTTATGGAGACTCTCTTGTAGCCGTCTCTGACATGGATGATCCTGTTTCCTATAGCCAAGCGATGGCTTGTTCTGAATCAAACCTTTGGCTTGACGCCATGAAAGTTGAAATGCACTCGATGTATGTCAACAAAGTCTGGAAACTTGTAGACCTTCCTGAAGGGATTAAACTCGTAGGGTGTAAGTGGATATACAAGAAGAAAATGGGTCTTGATGGAACGTCGAGACGTTCAAAGCATGACTTGTGGCGAAGGGTTATACCCAACAAGAAGGGATTGACTATGAAGAAACCTTATCGCCAGTCGCGATGCTTAAATCCATCCGCATACTCCTATCCATAGCTGCAGCTCTCGACTATGAGATCTGGCAAATGGATGTCAAGACAGCCTTTCTGAATGGAAATCTTGACGAGCGCATTTACATGGCTCAACCAGACGGTTTCGTGGAAGGAGGTCAAGAGACCAAGGTTTGTCAGTTACTTAAGTCCATTTATAGACTAAAGCAAGCATCTAGGTCATGAAATATTAGATTCGATGAAACTGTGAAAAGCTTCGGCTTTGAACAGTCAATAGATGAGCCTTGTGTTTACAAGTTAATACACGAAGGCAAAGTTGTGTTTCTGGTACTATATGTCGATGATATACTACTCATTGGTAATGACGTGGGTAAGTTATCTGAGATTAAGGTCTGGCTGGCAAAGCAATTCGATATGAAGGATCTAGGAGAAGACGCGTACATTCTTGGGATCCAAATCTTTCGAGATAGGAAAAACCGGACCTTGTCGCTCTCTCAAGCATCTTATATTGATAAGGTGATGGATCGCCTAGACCTGACATCTGTTTCGCCGTTGGCATAGTTAGCCGTTTCCAATCCAACCCTGGACCCGAGAACTGGATTGCTGTTAAGCATGTTCTTAAGTATCTTCGAAGAACTAGGAACTTGATGCTTACATACTCAGGTACTGACCTGACTATGACGGGATATACCGACTCTGATTTTCAAGCGAATAAGGATTCCAGGAAATCCACTTCGGGATCTGTGTTCATCCTTAATGGTCCAGCTGTTGTGTGGAGAAGTATTAAGCAATCTTGCATTGCTAACTCCACAATGGAAGCAGAATATGTGGCTGCTTGTGAAGCATCCAAAGAAGCTGTATGGCTTAGAAAATTCCTTAAGTATTTGGAAGTTGTTCCAAACGTCGACGAGCCCATGACCCTTTATTGTGATAATAGTAGGGCTGTCGCTAACTCAAAGGAACCTCGAAGCCATAAGCGCTCTAAACATATTGAGAGGAAATACCATTTGATTCGAGAGATCGCGCAACGCGGAGACGTGGAGGTGAAGTAGATCTCTGGCAGATCCATTCACCAAGGCCCTAGCGAACATGGTCTTCGACCAACTTCGAGAGGGATTAGGCATGTAGGACTACTCACATCTTCTTTGAGTCAAGTGGGAGTTTGTTGTCAATGGTGCCCACAAGAAGAGTAGTAGTGTCTATTTGTGTACATTTGATGTAATATAGTCTCATGAAGACTCTTGCTTGTAATTGCTTATTCATTAATAAAAAGTTGAAACGTTCATTCAATCTTCCTTGTCTGAAGCTTTATGATAAAACCTTAGTCTTTTAGTCCATAAACAAACTAAACAACTTACGAAGAGACAAATGTAGATTTGCATGAACAAACTCTTCGTGGTTTGCTTAAAACGATATATTCGCAATCTAAGGGTCAAAGGACTATTGACCTCAGTATGATTGTTAGAAGAATCTATGATGTCTGGTTATGAGGCATTGAGAGTTGGAGACTCTATAGTTCTTCTAGGTATCTTCCGAAGGTACTGAATTGACCAGTGCACTTCTAGAGACAAGATAAGAACAAACCATTTAACCTCTTATGTCTCGAAGTCACTACGTATGAATTGCATCATGCTTACCTTAATCCTGAAATGACACTCATCACGATGAGTAAATATACTTCTAGTATTAAGGAGAGTTCAGTCTTGGCGTACCTAGGTGGAGTCTGACCAAGATTAGACAAATCGATGTGAAAAAGAGAAAAGACTTTTTCATCTTTTCATTGGATTTGTTAAGCTTCTATTACTAGGTCCATAGTCTCCGATTCGGCTACGGTAAGACAAATAAAAAACCTCTAATAATAATGAGTTTCATTATTATAAATCTCACAAGCTGTAATGGTGTTTGACAGCATTTAATTTAGAAAGTGGGTATTTGCTGAATTAATAAAATATTTATAGTATAATTGTTTATTTATTGTTTGATCAAGTAAATAATCAATTAATCCATTATTTATTTATTTTTCGACCAAGTAAATAAATAATTATTGGATTTTAAGCAATTGGGCCTTGCAACACGTGAAAGTCGAATTTTTTGAATTGGCAACTTGGAAGTCACGCAAATCCACTTGGCCGTGTACCATAAAATTCGTTTTCTATTTATTGGTATTTACCAATATTTTCTCTTTAGTTGTTTAAATTAATGAGAGAAAATAATATTTAAAAGGAAATAAAATATTGTCTTTTATTCTCTCTCATGAATATTTAGAGAGAATATATTTAAAAGGAAATAAGATATTTCATTTATTCTCTCATTAATAAATATTCTCTATTTAAAAAGAATATAAAATCTCATACATGTTAAAATGATGGCTAAGAGAAAAAGTAGGATTCATGTGATGAGATCAAAGGTTTTGAGTTAAATCCATAGTGTGAACACATTAATGTGAACACAATAAAAAGAAATAATATATTCTGATAGTTACCATGAATATCTCTTTGTACTACTATAAATAGGGGTTCGTGAGAAGAGAAAAATAAGGTTTTTGAAAGAGCAAAAATTCGCCCATCCCTCTGTGTTGGCCGTGCTATGGAATCGTGTGACAACTCTTGTTTGTAATGCTTGTCTTATTTTTTTTAGGGTTTGAGGTCGAGAGATAAAAACCTTGTATTGACATAGGTTGTTAGATGCTCACGAGAGATTTAGCAAGAATACTATGTGAATGTGATTAGTGAAGAGAGAGAACCAAAAAATTATGCGTAACTCTAATTAAGAATCCCGACCATAGGAAAGTCACATATTCCTTAAGATAGAGCTCTAAATTCAGCTTTTGCACTGCTTTTTGCGATCATGAAAAACTACTTTTTTACTTTTTCAGGTGACCAAATTCCCCATAACAAATGATCAATAACCAGAAGTAGATCGTCTGTCCTCTGGTGAACCTGCCCAATCGACTGTGAAGACTTCAATTTCAGCATCTTCACATTTCAGAAAAAGTAACCATTTTCCTGGTGTATTTTTCAAATACTGAAGAATTCGATAAACATCGATCATATGTGTTGTCGTTATAGCGTGCATGAACTTACTAACTCAGTTTACTGAGAAAGTTATGTCAGTTCTGGTGTAGGCAAGATAAATGATTTATCTGACTATCGTTTTGTATTGTTCACTCTCAACTAGTTTCTCATCAGCTTTATGTTCCAACTTCTCATTTCCATTCATGGGAGTATCTATTGGTTTGCAATCCATCATTATGAATTCCTTAGAAGATCTAACACATACTTTCTCTGAGTCACATAGATAGCATATTTATTTCGTGCAATCTCGATTCCTAGTGTAAGTGACTTAGGTCCTTCATTTCAAATTTATGGACCAATATCAATTTCACACGGTCCATTTCAATCTTATCATTCCATGTTATCACAATATCATCAATATAAACGAAAATAATTTTAATTTATTCACCTTGACTTCTATATATGAAAGAGGAAATTATCATATTGAGTTTGCTTGTAGCTTTTTTGAATGATGACCTTGGTGAATCTGCCGAACTAAGCTCTTGGTGATTGTTAGGAATTCTTACCCACGAGAAGTAATGATAAATCATAAATGATTACTAAATAGAATAATGGTTTACTTTATTAGCATCATATGATTAGTGGGTTGAGCTCTGAATATCAGAATCAATAGCAACTATCATCCGTAACCTCCGTATTAAACTGAGTAACGTGCCTAGGCACCTGAATTCGGGCGGTGAGCTAAAACGTGATCGATTACTGATACACGCCAGGATAGTTGTATCTAAAGTCATATATGTGTAACACTAGTGAAGGTTGATCACGATGTGCGAGCATTCCGCACTTGTGGTAAGTGCACGACCCAGACAGGTTTGATTGTAGATGTGTCGTTTAAGTATCGTTATGACACACTAACCGAAGGTCGCTATGGTGGTCACAATGAGACTTGATCTAAATCCTGATGTGATCATGGACATTGGATCATGTTACCGCGCTCTTTGACTCATTCGTTAAAAGGCTACTATCATGCTAATCAGAATTTATGGCTTGGGAGTTTAAGAGCATAATTCGAGTGGGAAGTAGTTGACAAATACGAACTCCAACCTTCCTGAAAGAAGGTCAATGTTCACTCACCTAAGGGTTGATTCCAGAACAAATAGATTACCGGCACTTCCGAAGTATGTACGATCGGAATAATCTTTTGCTAGGGAAACAACAGTGCTTAGAGTATATATGTATCAAGAAAGGTATAACAGGTTAATTGACCTTTCTCGATGCAGGTTACACCTGGAGGATCTTGACCACGTACTGACTAGATCAGTGGACACTCATCACGATGAGTAAATATACTTCTAGTATTAAGGAGAGTTCAGTCTTGGCGTACCTAGGTGGAGTCTGACCAAGATTAGACAAATCGATGTGAAAAAGAGAAAAGACTTTTCATCTTTTCATTGGATTTGTTAAGCTTCTATTACTAGGTCCATAGTCTCCGATTCGGCTACGGTAAGACAAATAAAAAACCTCTAATAATAATGAGTTTCATTATTATAAATCTCACAAGCTGTAATGGTGTTTGACAGCATTTAATTTAGAAAGTGGGTATTTGCTGAATTAATAAAATATTTATAGTATAATTGTTTATTTATTGTTTGATCAAGTAAATAATCAATTAATCCATTATTTATTTATTTTTCGACCAAGTAAATAAATAATTATTGGATTTTAAGCAATTGGGCCTTGCAACACGTGAAAGTCGAATTTTTTGAATTGGCAACTTGGAAGTCACGCAAATCCACTTGGCCGTGTACCATAAAATTCGTTTTCTATTTATTGGTATTTACCAATATTTTCTCTTTAGTTGTTTAAATTAATGAGAGAAAATAATATTTAAAAGGAAATAAAATATTGTCTTTTATTCTCTCTCATGAATATTTAGAGAGAATATATTTAAAAGGAAATAAGATATTTCATTTATTCTCTCATTAATAAATATTCTCTATTTAAAAAGAATATAAAATCTCATACATGTTAAAATGATGGCTAAGAGAAAAAGTAGGATTCATGTGATGAGATCAAAGGTTTTGAGTTAAATCCATAGTGTGAACACATTAATGTGAACACAATAAAAAGAAATAATATATTCTGATAGTTACCATGAATATCTCTTTGTACTACTATAAATAGGGGTTCGTGAGAAGAGAAAAATAAGGTTTTTGAAAGAGCAAAAATTCGCCCATCCCTCTGTGTTGGCCGTGCTATGGAATCGTGTGACAACTCTTGTTTGTAATGCTTGTCTTATTTTTTTTAGGGTTTGAGGTCGAGAGATAAAAACCTTGTATTGACATAGGTTGTTAGATGCTCACGAGAGATTTAGCAAGAATACTATGTGAATGTGATTAGTGAAGAGAGAGAACCAAAAAATTATGCGTAACTCTAATTAAGAATCCCGACCATAGGAAAGTCACATATTCCTTAAGATAGAGCTCTAAATTCAGCTTTTGCACTGCTTTTTGCGATCATGAAAAACTACTTTTTTACTTTTTCAGGTGACCAAATTCCCCATAACAAATGATCAATAACCAGAAGTAGATCGTCTGTCCTCTGGTGAACCTGCCCAATCGACTGTGAAGACTTCAATTTCAGCATCTTCACATTTCAGAAAAAGTAACCATTTTCCTGGTGTATTTTTCAAATACTGAAGAATTCGATAAACATCGATCATATGTGTTGTCGTTATAGCGTGCATGAACTTACTAACTCAGTTTACTGAGAAAGTTATGTCAGTTCTGGTGTAGGCAAGATAAATGATTTATCTGACTATCGTTTTGTATTGTTCACTCTCAACTAGTTTCTCATCAGCTTTATGTTCCAACTTCTCATTTCCATTCATGGGAGTATCTATTGGTTTGCAATCCATCATTATGAATTCCTTAGAAGATCTAACACATACTTTCTCTGAGTCACATAGATAGCATATTTATTTCGTGCAATCTCGATTCCTAGTGTAAGTGACTTAGGTCCTTCATTTCAAATTTATGGACCAATTTCAATTTCACACGGTCCATTTCAATCTTATCATTCCATGTTATCACAATATCATCAATATAAACGAAAATAATTTTAATTTATTCACCTTGACTTCTATATATGAAAGAGGAAATTATCATATTGAGTTTGCTTGTAGCTTTTTTGAATGATGACCTTGGTGAATCTGCCGAACTAAGCTCTTGGTGATTGTTAGGAATTCTTACCCACGAGAAGTAATGATAAATCATAAATGATTACTAAATAGAATAATGGTTTACTTTATTAGCATCATATGATTAGTGGGTTGAGCTCTGAATATCAGAATCAATAGCAACTATCATCCGTAACCTCCGTATTAAACTGAGTAACGTGCCTAGGCACCTGAATTCGGGCGGTGAGCTAAAACGTGATCGATTACTGATACACGCCAGGATAGTTGTATCTAAAGTCATATATGTGTAACACTAGTGAAGGTTGATCACGATGTGCGAGCATTCCGCACTTGTGGTAAGTGCACGACCCAGACAGGTTTGATTGTAGATGTGTCGTTTAAGTATCGTTGTGACACACTAACCGAAGGTCGCTATGGTGGTCACAATGAGACTTGATCTAAATCCTGATGTGATCATGGACATTGGATCATGTTACCGCGCTCTTTGACTCATTCGTTAAAAGGCTACTATCATGCTAATCAGAATTTATGGCTTGGGAGTTTAAGAGCATAATTCGAGTGGGAAGTAGTTGACAAATACGAACTCCAACCTTCCTGAAAGAAGGTCAATGTTCACTCACCTAAGGGTTGATTCCAGAACAAATAGATTACCGGCACTTCCGAAGTATGTACGATCGGAATAATCTTTTGCTAGGGAAACAACAGTGCTTAGAGTATATATGTATCAAGAAAGGTATAACAGGTTAATTGACCTTTCTCGATGCAGGTTACACCTGGAGGATCTTGACCACGTACTGACTAGATCAGTGGACACTCATCACGATGAGTAAATATACTTCTAGTATTAAGGAGAGTTCAGTCTTGGCGTACCTAGGTGGAGTCTGACCAAGATTAGACAAATCGATGTGAAAAAGAGAAAAGACTTTTCATCTTTTCATTGGATTTGTTAAGCTTCTATAACTAGGTCCATAGTCTCCGATTCGGCTACGGTAAGACAAATAAAAAACCTCTAATAATAATGAGTTTCATTATTATAAATCTCACAAGCTGTAATGGTGTTTGACAGCATTTAATTTAGAAAGTGGGTATTTGCTGAATTAATAAAATATTTATAGTATAATTGTTTATTTATTGTTTGATCAAGTAAATAATCAATTAATCCATTATTTATTTATTTTTCGACCAAGTAAATAAATAATTATTGGATTTTAAGCAATTGGGCCTTGCAACACGTGAAAGTCAAATTTTTTGAATTGGCAACTTGGAAGTCACGCAAATCCACTTGGCCGTGTACCATAAAATTCGTTTTCTATTTATTGGTATTTACCAATATTTTCTCTTTAATTGTTTAAATTAATGAGAGAAAATAATATTTAAAAGGAAATAAAATATTGTCTTTTATTCTCTCTCATGAATATTTAGAGAGAATATATTTAAAAGGAAATAAGATATTTCATTTATTCTCTCATTAATAAATATTCTCTATTTAAAAAGAATATAAAATCTCATACATGTTAAAATGATGGCTAAGAGAAAAAGTAGGATTCATGTGATGAGATCAAAGGTTTTGAGTTAAATCCATAGTGTGAACACAATAAAAAGAAATAATATATTCTAATAGTTACCATGAATATCTCTTTGTACTACTATAAATAGGGGTTCGTGAGAAGAGAAAAATAAGGTTTTTGAAAGAGCAAAAAATTCGCCCATCCCTCTGTGTTGGACGTGCTCCCCCCCCCCCCCCCCCCCCCCCCCCCCCCCCCCGCTCTCTCTCTCTCTCTCTCTCTCTTTCCCATTGGAATTACTCAATTCCGTTCCTAGAAAAATAAGAGTGAGGTCTTGAAACAATATTGTTTCTAGATCGAGTAAGATTAGAGAGATTACGTCTCGCAAGACTACAGTGTCATCAAGACGAGTACGGGATCTGAAAGCTTGAAGAAGGAGCTCTGGGCGTTTTGAAGACGGATTGCAAAAGTTTGAAGTTCAATCCGTGAGCCCAACACATAAGTTCCCCTTTCGAGTGACTTCATACAGTTTACATCCAACTATATCATGAATAAGTTGAGTTATGGACTATCTCAGCTGTTGAATAAATTACAGACTTTTGAGTCTATCACTCGACATGGGAAGAACAAAGGGTCGAAAATTTATGCTACCAAAAGTTCTCCTCAGAAAACCAAGAAGAAGTAGACTTCTGGTGATGAGTCATCTAAGGCACGACCTAGTACTTCAAAGGGGAAAGCTCCGGCTAAGAGGGAAAGAAAAAACTTCAAGAGGAATGGAAAATGAAAAAAAAATAAGAAACAAGAAAAACACTGGTAAATGTCACCACTGCAACACTGAAGGTCATTGGCGAAAGCACTGTCCTTTGTACTTGGCCGAGCTTGAGAAACACAAGAAGAATGCTGGTGTGGTACCTTAAAATTCATGATTAAAGATCTCCTAAAAATGTTTTTGTGGATACTTATTCATGAACAACTTCTTCTCTTACTGCAGAGTAGATCTGATGGAACACACAAGTGTTGATGAGCTTGCTGAACAATGTCGGATTCAAGCCCGAGTTGTAGAGAAGCTGATGCACCGTCTGAAGATATAATTTCGTGCTAGTTTTATTTTTTGATTGATACTTTGAACATGTTGATGTGTCTTTATCATCCGAGGTTTTCTCAACTGTAGCCTTCTAGGCTATTTCAGATAGGATGAATCTCTCTTTTTTTTTCCTTATACATTACATTATGTTTTTATATTCTTTTATGGACACATTGTTGTGTCATATGAATATTTTCCCCTCTTTGATTCCTGAAATGCATTTGAAGTTTTTATGATAATGTTTA
Source organism: Urtica dioica subsp. dioica (assembly GCF_054948205.1). Lineage (NCBI taxonomy): Eukaryota > Viridiplantae > Streptophyta > Magnoliopsida > Rosales > Urticaceae > Urtica > Urtica dioica. Next base: position 11,883,406 of record NC_142756.1, read on the forward strand.
TGCATAAATGTCTCGTGATTAATAATGTGGATGTTATTGTTGTCAATGGTGCCCACAAGAAGAGTAGTAGTGTCTATTTGTGTACATTTGATGTAATATAGTCTCATGAAGACTCTTGCTTGTAATTGCTTATTCATTAATAAAAAGTTGAAACGTTCATTCAATCTTCCTTGTCTGAAGCTTTATGATAAAACCTTAGTCTTTTCGTCCATAAACAAACTAAACAACTTACGAAGAGACAAATGTAGATTTGCATGAACAAACTCTTCGTAGTTTGCTTAAAACGATATATTCGCAATCTAAGGGTCAAAGGACTATTGACCTCAGTATGATTGTTAGAAGAATCTATGATGTCTGGTTATGAGGCATTGAGAGTTGGAGACTCTATAGTTCTTCTAGGTATCTTCCGAAGGTACTGAATTGACCAGTGCACTTCTAGAGACAAGATAAGAACAAACCATTTAACCTCTTATGTCTCGAAGTCACTACGTATGAATTGCATCATGCTTACCTTAATCCTGAAATGAGACATGTCATTTCACAGCTTAGTATTCTCATTTGAGAAAGTCAGAGTTCGGACTCACTATGTGATTCCGAACAGGGCCTATTGGTGAAGTACTAAGTTGTGAGAATGTCATGAGTAACTTTGTGAAGTTCTCATAGATATGGAATTCATGTACAAGATTGTTGAAATGCAATGTATGTCACCTCATGCTTTGTTCCTTGGAGTGTGAATAAATGAACTGGCCAGTGTCCAAATTGAGTCCTGACTCTTTTGGATGAAACAATGTGACTTGTTAGCTCCTCGTCAATACATTGTTTCTAACTTATTCACAAGCGACAAAGGAGTTGAGGAAATAACAGCTAGAAGGGTAAAATGGTAATTTAGTAAATCCCGACTAGCTGATGACATTCATGAAGGGTAAACATAGATAATATTCAGTGGATCCGCTCATCATAATTAGGTTGAATTCTTGAGTAGAAAATAAATTCATTTGAACCGAGAGATTTTCAGTGTCAACTCTTTAGTGGAGTCAGTTGGCATTAAGCTAAACTTGGAAAAGGTTTGTGAACTTTTGAGTCCAAGTGTTTAGCTCAAGCTTTGTTCATTTGGGTCCATGAGGTCACTGTCACGAATCACATCGAGTAGGAATAGTTAAACTGGAAGCTAAGTCAAAACAAGAACGAAAATTGTCAAAAGGGTATTTTTGTCTTTTGAGACATAGGATGAAATGAATGTCAATAATTTTTTTGACATGGTCATTTGATGACAAGTAACACTCGGCCATAATAAGATTAAATGGGCCTTGTGGACTAATTTCATTTCATAAGAATTTTAATGAAAATTCTTAATGGGCTTTTTTCATGTTGTCATGAACAAATGGAAAAGCTTCTAGAAGCTCTTTCTAGTAGGCTATAGGCGCCCAACATACCCAAGGAAAGAGAGAATATTTTGTGCATGAATGTATTAAGATACTTGCCAAAAGAAAAAGAGGAAACAAATTTTCTCCAAGAGGAAAGCATATGGGCGCCCAAGTAGAGTCAAAGGGAAGCTAAGTAAAAGGGGAAACAAATCCATGGCTATGCATGGAACCTCTTGGCCGCCCAAATGAAAGGAGAAATAAAGGAATATTTGCTCATGAATATGTGATATTCTATAGAAGAGGAAACTACCTTATTGAAGGTGAGACCTCTCCTATAAATAGGAGCCTTATTCTTCTCATTTCATTCATCCAAAGTTTTAGAGATTGAGAGCTTCTCTCTCTAGACTTGGCCGCCCCTTCCTCTCTCTCTCTCTAGTTTATTTTTGATTTTTTGTTTTGGCACCTAGGTCCTCATTTGACCTAGTGTTTAGCTCTGCGACTTCAAGACTCGTTCTTAAGTCGTAGTGTTTAAAAGTGCCCACTCACTAATTCCTTTATTTCGAGTGATTTAGTGATAGAAACTTTCGTGGTTGCTCGAGGTGCCGAGGAAAGAAAGAGAGACGTGCTGCGAGGGGAGACGAGCGTTGCAAACTTTCCAAAAGCTTCTTCAAAGTTCAAGCTTCAAGAAAGGTTAGTAAACTTCTTAGTTCATAATAGTTTTTAATTACGTGTACTTGCTCTTTTGTCTAGGTTAGTAAAAAACCGTTTTTACTTGTAAAAGAAAATTTTTAAAATTCTGCCGCTTACCGAAGCGTTAATTATTTTCTTAAACCCTAGATCGATTCCAACAGTTATAGTGTGTGAAGGACTTAGTGTCCCATTCGTACACTATAAGTGAGCGTTGTGATGTTCTATTAGTTGTATCTCTGTTAGAAATTTAATTAGCATTTGATTGCTTTATTTCTTATAATTGAATATGTTTATATGTTTAAGAACTCTTTAAAGCTCTGAGAGCGTCTAAAGTAAGTTACCTTGTTTCAACAATGACTTGTGCGAATAAGAGATAATAAGGAAACACAACTAAAGTTAGTATTGATGATGATGAGTTATTGGGAACATCTTTGATCCTAGCCATTAATACTTCATTAATTGAGTGGGAGCTTCCTTAATTGGAACCTAGCTACTCTAGTTCACTAAATGAGTGAGAGCTTTCTTAATAGGAACCTAGCTACTCTAGTTCAATAATAAGTGGGAGCATCCTTAAAAGGACCCTAGCCACTATGTTTCAAATTATTAAGTGGGAGCATCCTTAATTGGATCTTAGTCACTGTTGTTCGTCAATTAAGTAGGAGGTTCTGAATCTAGCCACTTGTTGTTCAATGCATAGCAATATCCTTCACAAGATCAAGCTCATCATTAATGATGATATTTTTGCTATCATAAAATAATTTGAGCGGAAGGATAATTAAAAATTAGCTTACCACATGGTTCGATAAATCGATAAATAGAACTTAAGGAAAAATGATATTTTCCTTATGAAAATGGTTAATGAAATAGTGGGAGCATCCTTGCAAGGATCCTCGTCACCTCAATACCATCAACAATATCTTTCACTCAATGAAAGATTTGATCATGAAATCTCTTCGACTTAATGGATTAGAATAGATCTATAAATGGTTAATGAATGCGTTCAAGCTTAAATAAGCTTAATGGTACAAAAGGGGTTTGAGCCCTTGATTAGAGACATTGGCAACAATGATGCCTCTTCTGATACCACGAACCAATTCATTGTGTCTTCCAATTGGAAGTTGAACTGTCCTTGTGGATAAAGTTCTGAAAACATATGACATGGATCTAAGTAGTATAACTACTAAAACCTCCACAAAGGTTGATCCAAGAATGAAATAAACTAAGTACGATTGTACTTAAGAGTTGATAGAATGAAATCAATATTACGAGAATGATCGATACGTGTAACTCCTAAAACACATGTCAACTATTTGACATAAGGAAATTGACAGAGTTGACCGTTTCTATAACTTAAGTTTTAGAAACAACTAGCTATTTCCATATTATCTCAAATATACTTATTGGCATAAGGTATATAGCTCGACTGACGAGGCTGAAGACATTGTCATCATAATGGCTAACCATTAGTCCCTTGATGACAATGATCAATCTCCGAGAAATCTAACAAATGTTTAAAACACAATTATTTCTTGAAATAGTGAGATACTTAGGTATTATAGATATAGTAGAACCTCGAGTCCTGTGTCTATTGGATATGAACAAGACCAATAAGGATCGACTATGCTGTTGTCAATGGTGCCCACAAGAAGAGTAGTAGTCTTTACTTATGTACATTTGATGTAATAAAGTCTCACGAAGACTCTTGTTTGTAACTACTGAATCATTAATAAAAGTTGAAACGTTCTTTCATTTTTCCTTGTCTGTTTGAAGCTTTATGATAATCTATAGTCTTTAGTCCCGAATTATTGCCAGTCGGCGCCCGTACGTGATGGCGTCGAAGAAGAAGACGAGGATATCGAACCGGCCGTGCGTGGGCCGACGGTCGGGCTTCGATCTGAGCGTGCACGATGCCCCGGGGTGAAGGAAGTCGTTGTTTATAACGAGGAGTTTCAGTCGTTCTTGCAGCCAGAGCGCGAGATGGATCCGGATCTCGCGACGTTCGCGAACACGCTCGGTTTGATCGTCCGAGACAAGATCTCGCCTACGGTCCCAAGGTGGACGAATGCGAACGCGGGGCCGGCGAAGGAGGCCGAGATCCGAGCAGCGATTCGAGACAAGTACGACATTCGAGTCGATGGTGATGCAACCGGGAAGAAGAAGGCGATTGTCGATGCGGCAATCATTCGAGACGCGAAGACTCGTCTTCGCGATTGGAGGCATACCTTGCGGTCATGGTTCGACATCGACTGCAAGAGCAGCGTACAGGTGGCGCGGTCGCTGAAACCGAGGACCGTTAAACTCGACACCGAATGGGAGACGCTGATACAACGATATACGAGCGATGAGTTTAAGGTAATCAAATCATATACGTTAAATATGTGTTTACCCTTTTATTAAACGATTTGTTATTTACGTGTACGTTTACTTATATTACAGGACATACAAGCGAAGAACAAGGCGAATCGTGCGAAGAAGAAGACGAAGACTCGACAGGGGACGATTGGGTTCTCGACCCATCGCATGAAGAACGTAAGTTTTATGTTTATATGATACATCAAATCGTTAAAATTATCTAAATCTTGAAGTTTTGTTTACATGCAGAAGAGCGCCGAGACATCGCTTTCGAGAGCTTGTTTGCGAACTACAAGCGCCAACATCAGTCCGACAAGTCCGAATGGCTGACTCCTGAAGCCTCCGCACGTTATGTAAGTTTACGTTTATTTTTTTTATTTTTCGATTAATATATACTAACTAGTTAATTATATCAGGATCGACTGGTCGATAGGTTCAACACGTTGCGAGCGGAGGCTGAGCAACAAGGAGCGGACGTTGATATTTTCGTCCTAGAGCAGCAGGCGATCAGCGATATTATGGGTTCGCGGACTGATCACTTGACCGGCGTCGGACGTTTGGTGCCATAGGGAGCACGGATGGCGGCTGAAGTCGTCGAAGTCTACAGTTCGGAGGCTGGGACGTCGCAACCGGGATATATCTCACAGGAGGTGTTGACATCGACCCTCGCCGCGTTCGCCGAGACAATACGGAGTCAGGTGCCCGGCCTCAACCTTAGCTCGTTCATGTCCCAATTTCCACAGAGTTCGCAGCAGGCTCCGTCATCCCACAGCCAGCAGACTCCGACGGCCGGCGTCCACACTCCGACGCCCGGTGTCCACACTCCGACGAGCGGCCAGCAGAGGACTCCCGACGCTAGCCAGTAAACGACGCCCGGTGGACCAAGTCAGTCTACTCCGACGCCGCAGCCTGCAGAACTTCAGTGCCAGCAACAGAGCGTTTCACGTCGAGGAGGGGGAAAACGAGCGGCGGGACGACAAAACAAACGTCGCGACTAGTGTTTTATTAGATATTTTGTGTATAGTAGATTATTATTTACATATTTCTCGATAACCGAAAACGTACGTAATCGGATTTTATATATTTCTTGATTTGGATAATATAATTTAGTTTTTATTTGATTTTTCATTTTAGAATTTCATAAACAAAAAACCATAAAAAATAAATAATTAACGACGAAAAAAAATAAAAAAAATAATAATAATAATTAGCGACGACAAAGTCGTCGCTAAATATTATTACACAGAAGTAATTAGCGACGACTTTGTCGTCGCTAATTCACGCGGGAAATTTTCGCTCGTGAATTAGCGACGACAAAGTCGTCGCTAATTACATGTTTCAAAATGGAAAAAAACTTCTCGTCACGACATTTAGGGACGACATTATCGTCGCTAATATCGTCGCTAATTATTTAGCGACAAATAAATCGTCGCTAAATATATTTAGGCACGGACATTTAGTGACGATAAAAATCGTCGCTAACGTCGTCGCTAAATAGATTTAGCGACGATTATAGGGTTATTACCGACAAAAAAAATCGTCGGTAATTGTCTTATTTGTTGTAGTGTGCGAATACACTGCAACTTGCAATTGATCGTGAACCAAGTAAAAGGAGATTACACCGCCAAGGAACCTAATATGGTTGCGTACCTGGCTAAGACAAACTCCAAACTCGATACCTTCTGTTGGTTCGAGATTCACCAAATCCCAAGAGAACAAAATTCAGAGGCTGACGCACTTGCTCGCCTCGGATCTGGCATCGACGAAGACGGATTGGGGACCGTACCCATTGAATTCCTCCCACGGCCATCCGTCTCCCGAGACGAAATCGGGATCATAGAGGTGGCATCTCAGCCGACTTGGATGGACCCGATTGTCGAGTTTCTGCGAAGAGGGGAACTCCCCGAAGACCGCAAGGAAGCCGATAATCTGAGGGCCTTAGCATCCAAATACACGCTCCGTGGGGGCGTACTCTATAAGCGCGGTTACTCAACACCGCTGCTCCGATGCCTCGATAGCGTTGAGTCGACCAAGGTCCTCCGCGAAATTCATGAGGGCATCTGTGGGAACCACGCCGCTGGAACTTCCTTCGCGCTCAAAGCGCTTAAGCAAGGCTATTTCTGGCCTACCATGAAGCGAGATGCTTGCGAATGGGCAAGACGTTGCGACAGATGCCAGCGCTTCGCAGAAATTCCGCGACAGCCTCCGACCCCATTAAGCAGCATCATTGTCCCACGTCCCTTTGCTAAGTGAGGCGTGGACATCATTGGTAAGCTCCCAAGAGCGCCAAGGCAATACGAGTATGCCATTATCGCCATTGATTACTTCACTAAGTGGGTAGGGGCCGAGCCGCTTGCCAGATTAACTAAAGCGAATACGACAAACTTCATCTGGAAAAGCATCATATGCAGGCACGGTATCCCCGCCTCGATCGTGACCGATAATGGCACCCAATTCGACAACGCGCGAGTAAGAGATATCTGCGATCAGCTAAAGATTAGCAAGACCTTCTCCTCGCCGCGTCACCCTCAGGCCAACGGCCAGGTCGAAGCAGTCAACAAGATTATCAAGGGCAATCTTAAAAAGAAGCTCGAAGATAAAAAGCGCGCCTGGGCCGAGGAATTTCCATTCGTCCTATGGGCGTACAGGACAACCGCGCGAAACGCCACCGGCGAAACGCCATTCTCCCTCGCGTACGGGATCGAGGCTGTGGTCCCAATCGAAACCGTGATACCCACGTTCCGAGTCGATACGTTCGACGAAGCGAACAACGACAAGGCCATGCGCCTGGAGCTGGATTTGATCGACGAAAAGAGATCAGAAGCGTTCAAACGCCTCGCCGCACAGAAGCGCAAAGTCGAAAGATACTACAACTCCAAGATCAAAAGGCGAACCTTTGCCGTCAGAAGCCTTGTACTCAGACGAGTGTTCCAGAATACACAAGTCCAAGGCGCCGGCGTCCTAGGCCCGAACTGGGAAGGTCCCTATAGAGTCCGCAAAGTCATTCACGACGGAACATACTGCATTGAGCACACAGACGGAACTCCGATTCGCCACCCGTGGAATGCGGAACACTTGAGGCAGTACTACCAGTAGCTAGCATTCCCTACGTTTTTGTCGCTTTTATTTCCTATTTTCAATAAGGCCTAATAGCCAATGTTTTAGGATTTTAAATTTCTCGCAAATATTTCGCAAACGTAATAAAACTCGAGTTTTTCGTTTCAAATTTCGTTGTGTGCAAGTTTTCCGGTTACAAAAAATTAACTTATAACCCTAAAACTTGGGGGGGCTAGCAATGGTAAGGAAACCATCAAAAGAACACGCTCCACCAAAAAATTTATAAGACGCCTACATGGCGCACTTAAGACGCCTAAATGGCGCACTCAAGACGCCTACATGGCGTGCGTAAGATGCCTACATGGCGCAACCTAAGACGCCTACATGGCGCACTCAAGACGCCTACATGGCGCACGTAAGACGCCTACATGGCGCAACCTAAGACGCTTACATGGCGCACGTGATCGATGACTGATACACGCCTGGATAGCTGTATCTAAAGTCATATATATGGAACATGTTGTCAATGGTGCCCACAAGAAGAGTTGTAGTGTGTATTCATGTACATTTGATGTCATATAGTCTTACGAAGACTCTTGCTTGTAACTGCTTATTTATTAATAAAAGTTGAAACGCTCATTCAATCTTCCTTGCCTGAAGCTTTATGATAAAACCTTAGTCTTTTAGTCCATAAACAAACTTAACAACTTACGAAGAGACAAATGTAGATTTGCATGAACAAACTCTTCGTAGTTTGCTTAAAACGATATATTCGCAATCTAAGGGTCAAAGGACTATTGACCTCAGTACGATTGTTAGGAGAATCTATGCTGTCTGGTTATGGGGCATTGAGAGTTGGAGACTCTATAGTTCTTCTAGGTATCTTCCGAAGGTACTGAATTGACCAGTGCACTTCTAGAGACAAGATAAGAACAAACCATTTAACCTCTTATGTCTCAAAGTCACTACGTATGAATTGCATCGTGCTTACCTTAATCCTGAAATGAGACATGCCATTTCACATCTTACGTATTCTCATTTGAGAAAGTCAGAGTTCGGACTCACTATGTGATTCCGAACAAGGCCTATTTGTGAAGTACTAAGTTGTGAGAATGTCATGAGTAACTTTGTGAAGTTCTCATAGATATGGAATTCATGTACAAGATTGCTAAAATGCAATGTATATTCACCTCATGCTTTATTCCTTAGAGTGTGAATAAATGAATTGGCTAGTGTCCAAATTAAGTCTTGACTTTTTAGGATGAAACACTGTGACTTGTTAGCTCTTCGTCAATACATTGTTTCTAACTTATTCACAAGCGACAAAGGAGTTGAGGAAATAACAGCTAGAAGGGTAAAATGGTAATTTTGTAAATCTCGACTAGCTGATGATATTCATGAAGGGTAAACACGGATAATATTCTGTGGATCCGCTCATTAAAATTAGGTTGCATTCTTGAGTAGAAAACAAATTCATTTGAACCGAGAGATTTTCAGTGTCAACTCTTTAGTGGAGTCAGTTGACATTAAGCTAAACTTGGAAAAGGTTTGTGAACTTTTGAGTCCAAGTATTTTAGCTCAAGCTTTGTTCATTTGGATCCATGAGGTCACTGTCACGAATCACATCGAGTAGGAATAGTTAAACTGGAAGCTAAGTCAAAACAAGAACGAAAATTGCCAAAAGGGTATTTTTGTCTTTTGAGACATAGGATGAAATGAATGTCAATAATTTTTTTTGACAAAGTCATTTGATGACTCAATAACACTCGGCCATGACTTGATCATTGGGCCTTATGGATTAATTTCATTTCATAAGAATTTTATTGAAAATTCTTAATGGGCCTTTTTCATGTTGTCATGAACAAATAAAGAAGCTTCTAGAAGCCCCTTGTAGATTGAAATAGGCGCCCATAATACCCAAAGAAAGAGAGAATATTTTGTGCATAAATGTATCTTGATACTTGCCAAAACAAAAAGAGGAAACAAATTTCCCGCACATGCATAGGGAATTTCTGCCACATGGGTCAAGGGAGAAGCAAATAAAAGAGGAAACAAATCCAAGGACTTGCTTGGCAAGCCTTGGCCGTGTACCTCATGAAAGAAAAGAGGAAATTGGCTCATCAATATGTGATATTCTATACAAGAGGAAACTGCCTTATTGAAGGTGAGACATCTCCTATAAATAAGATCCTCATTCCTCTTATTTCATTCATTCCACATAAGTTAGAGATTGAGAGCCTCTCTCTCTAGACCTTGTGGCCGCCCCTCTCTTCTCTCTCTCTATTCAATTTCTTTTTTATTGTTTTGGCACCTAGGTCCTCATTTGACCTAGTGTTTAGCTCTGCGACTTCAAGACTCGTTCTTAATTCGTAGTGTTTAAAAGTGCCCACACACTCATTCCTTTTCTCTCGAGTGATTTAGTGATAGAAACTTTCGTGGTTGCTCGAGTTGCCGAGGAAGGAAGAGAGACGTGCTGCGAGGGGAGACGAACGTTGCAACCTTTTTCCAAAAGCTTCTCAACGTTCAAGCGTCTAAAAAGGTTAGTAAACTTCTATGCTCATATTAGTTTTTATTTACATGTGCTTGCTCTTTGTCTAGGTTAGTAAAAACTGTTTTACTTGAAAAAGAAAATTTTTAAAATTCCGCCGCTTAACGAAGCGTTAAATTTTTTCTTAAACCCTAGATCAATTCCAACAAATGGTATCAGAGCTATGGTCAAAGATATGCATGTACGTGTATTTAAAAATATGAGCTTGAAAATCGTTTTCGAAAGTTTACTAATTTTGTGACAAGTTAGAATTGTTATCTTAGATTTTTTTAAATTTATTGCTCATGCCTCTAAATTAAAAATCATGTAGATTTTCTAAGAGTTTGGGATATTATTAAAACATATTTGAATCAGTTCTAAAAGTTATTAATTTTTTATATTGAAAAACGTGTTTTAAAGGTTTGAGAAATTTTGAGTAAATTTTGTGACTAGTTTTCTTGTCTTACTAGTTTCTTTTATTTACTTGAATCGTTTTCTGCATGTTGTTATTTCTTTTATACCATGTTATTACCTTGATAATAAAACACAAATAAAAGCTTTAACAACCTTCATAAAACGTTCTGTTACACTCGATTCTTTTTCGCACCTAAAAAGGACCAAACTTTAATTATTTCTTTTTCTTCGAGCTGGAGTAAAACCCGCAGTAAAAGTGGCATAACTCTCTTCTCAGAAATAGAAATTTAATGATTCTTGAATCAAATTAAAGCTCTGTCTGTCCTCTGTCCAATGCCACCGGTTTCAGGTCAAAAGGACATCGGAGCCGCCAGTTAAGGTGATTTTACTCCGAGGTGCGCGGCTATTCCGAAAGTCCAGTTTTTTAGAATTCCGGATTTTCAGCCCCACTACCATGAGTTATAGAACTCTAATGAGAAAAATTTCTTGAGCAAAAATGTTTTTCATAAGATTATAAACATGATGTGTAAGATTTTAATGTTTTTATTTTTGAAAGTTTAATTGAAATTGAATTTTACAAAACTAGTTTGAATCTTGAAAAACCGTTTTCATTTTCAAACTTAAAAAAATATTTTGTCATCCAAATCAAATAAGTTTTCAAAATGTTTTCAAAACTATATCTATATCACATATGTTCAAAATCTATATGTTCTTGAAAATTTGAGTGGGAGGTCTCCTTGTAGACAAGCCGAAAAATAAAAAGATGTGTAATCTCAAACTTTCAAGTGTTCGAGTGAGTTGAAGTTCACACTTCCCTCATGCACTTTCCCGAAATAGAAAATAGGAAAAGATCCGAGTATGTCCCTTGTGCCTTTATGCACTAACACTGCTCTGAACATGAATATCTAGGATTCTTTTCTAGTTGTCCGCTCTATCGCTCTATAACTAGGAAAACCGTTTCCGAACTTATAAGAGTTGATGTACCAACTCCAAAAACTAAGTGGGAGGGTTATATTTGTTGTTTGTAACCCACGATCCGCAACACTAATGAAAGAAGCAATTAACGTGGGACTAAGAGCCGCTCTTGCGACCCTCTCTTAAATAGGAGTACTCTAAGGCATTTTTGCTTCGATCATTGCTCAATGAGCTACGTCCGAGAGTGAGACGATGATGACAAGGCCTCCCCTTGGGGGATTGTTTTTCAAAGTTGACCTTTTGGACTAAGTGGTTGGTTGCACACTTAGGCTCAATCCCTAGTAATCCTCCCTTGAGGCTCTGCGAAATGATGTGTATGATCAAACCAATTTAAAAGGTGGCTAGTCAAAATTGATGTATTGACATCTTGGCTAAGCATTAATGATGTGTCATTTACTTATAAATGGAGATTTTTTGCGGCCTTCTCTTAAGAGAGTAAATTATCGTTTGGTTTATAACACCTTTGGATTTTATCAAAGTCTTAAATAAAACTTAAATCCTAAACCAAAGACTAATCATAAACTTGTTTCAACCTTATATAAGCAACATGTCTCTCAACCATCTCTCAATCATCCTTTCGTCGAACAAACTCGAAAACAAAAACTACGTAGATTAGAAACATAACCTCGACATTATACCTACCTTTAACAAGCACAAATGGGTACTCACCACCCCGTGTCCTTCTCGAACGAATAATGATTCGACTCAAGAGGACAATGACGCCTTAGCGGCCTGGCTTCGATCTGATGAGATTTTGAGGTGCTATATCTTAGCATCTATGAACAATATGCTGAAAAAGCAACATCGTGACATCGAGACTGCCGCCGACATGCTCAGCAATCTCCATGAGATGTTTGTAGGGCAAAGGCGTCAAGCAAGGCAACAAGCAGTCCGACAGTTTATGAACTGTCACATGAAGGCTAGGACTCATGTTGAAGACTATGATACTGATCATTAGTTTTCTAAATAAAATGGAAATCCTAGGATCTGAGATTAATGGGAAGAATGTCATAGATATGATCTTAGAAACTCTCCCCGCATCTCTTGATACCTCCAAGATGAACTACTCCATAAACAAGCTAGAGTACACTGTTACCAAGTTTATAAAGGAGCTTCACACTGCTAAAGGTCTCACTAAGAGAAAAAGGAATCAAGCAGAGGCACATGCTACTGAGCACAAAGCCTCCGCCTCAGGAACTAAGAACAGACCTCACAAGGTCGATAAAAAGAACTGTCCTGCCTATCTCAGAGCAAAGGAACATAGTATTGTACTAGTTACCGAAGCATGCTTAGTAGCTGATAATGTATCAACATGGATTCTTGACTCAGTTGCTACTAACCATATTTGTTGTTCCTTGAATGGTTTCAAGAAAACCAAAAGCTTAGAGGAAGGCGAGTTCTGTTTCAAATGGGGTGATGGGAGCCTGGTGTCTGCGAAGGCTGTGGGATCCGTGACGCTGTCTTTTGAAGACCGCACTTTAAACTTGAATAATGTTTATTTTGTTCCTACCTTTGGGAAGAACTTAATATCCGTTGCTCGTCTTCTTAAGCAAGATTATTGTTTAAAGTTCATTAAGAATGGAATTCGTATTTCATTTCCTGATAATTCTTTTGTCACTGATGCATGTATGAAGAATGCTCTTTTCTACATCTATCCCACTCAACCTTCTCTTTTAGACACCGAAATAGATAATGATCTAATTAGGGAGCCAAAGAGGATCAAACTTTCTGAATCCTCCGATCTAACAAAATCAACACACCTATGGCACTTAAGACTTGGTCACATCAGTCTAGATAGGATTAAGAGACTTGTGAGGGACGGTCCACTCCAAGCCTCTACAATAGGTTCACTACCTACTTGTGATTCCTGCATAGAAGGAAAAATGACTAAGCGACCTTTCTCCGATAAGGGTCGAAGAGCCACTGAGCTGCTGGAACTAATACATTATGATGTATGTGGTCCGCTAAGCCAACAGGCACGTGGGGGATACGAATACTTCGTTACCTTCACCGATGATTACTCGCGATATGGTTTTGTCTATTTGCTCAAACACAAATCCGAGACCTTTAACGCATTTAAGGTCTTTAGGGCTTTAGTGGAAAAGCAAACTGGCAAAGTGATCAAAACACTTCGATCTGATCGAGGTGGTGAGTATATGTCTAGAGAGTTCGATGACTTTCTTAAAGAAGAAGGAATCGCTTCTCAGCTTACCGCACCTGGCACACCTCAACAAAACGGAGTGTCAGAGAGAAGAAACCGAACTCTTATGGAGATGGTTAGATCAATGATGAGTTACTCATCACTCCCTCATTCCTTTTGGAGATATGCCCTCGAAACAGCCGCTTTAATTCTGAACCAAGTTCCGTCCAAAACGGTTCCTGGTACTCCTTATGAATGATGGACTGGCCGTAAAGTAAATCTGGGCCACATCCGAATTTGGGGTTGCCATGCACATGTGCTAAGGCAAAAGACTAGCAAGTTGGCTAGTAGGTCAGAATTGTGCCTGTTTGTGGGATATCCAAAGGAAACCAAAGGTTTCATTTTCTATAGTCCCGAGGACGATAAGACTTTCGTTAGCACGAATGCTCGTTTCCTTGAGGAGGACTTTATGAAAGATGTGAAACCTAGAAGCAAAATTGTGCTTGAAGAAAAGTTGGGCGAGGAAGCTTCAACCTCATCTGTAAGAATTGTTCTTACCCCAACTGAAACACAACCTAACTCATCAAAATCTCGTCAAGTAGTACTTCGACGTAGTGGGAGGGCTACTCAAAAGCCTGACAGGTACATGTCCTATGGAGACTCTCTTGTAGCCGTCTCCGACAAGGATGACCCTGTTTCCTATAGCCAGGCAATGGCTTGTTCTGAATCAAACCTTTGGCTTGACGCCATGAAAGTTGAAATGCACTCGATGTATGTCAACAAAGTCTGGGAACTTGTAGACCTTCCTGAAGGGATTAAACCCGTAGGGAGTAAGTGGATATACAAGAAGAAAAGGGGTCCGGATGGGAACGTCGAGACGTTCAAAGCACGACTTGTGGCTAAGGGTTATACCCAACAAGAAGGGATTGACTATGAAGAAACCTTCTCGCCAGTCGCGATGCTTAAATCCATCCGCATACTCCTACCCATAGCTGCAGCTCTCGACTATGAGATCTGGCAAATGGATGTCAAGACAGCCTTCCTGAATGGCAATCTTGACGAGCGCATTTACATGGCTCAACCAGACGGTTTCGTGGAAAAAGGTCAGGAGACCAAGGTTTGTGAGTTGCTTAAATCCATTTATGGACTAAAGCAAGCATCTAGGTCATGGAATATTAGATTCGATGAAAGTGTGAAAAGCTTCGGCTTTGAACAGTCAATAGATGAGCCTTGTGTTTACAAGTTAATACACGAAGGCAAAGTTGTGTTTCTGGTATTACATGTCGATGATATATTACTCATCGGTAACGCTGTGGGTAAATTATCTGAGGTTAAGGTCTGGTTAGCAAAGCAATTCGATATGAAGGATCTAGGAGAGGCCGCGTACATTCTGGGGATCCAAATCTTTCGAGATCGGAAAAACCGGACCCTGTCGCTCTCTCAAGCATCTTATATTGATAAGGTGATGGATCGCTTCTCGATGCAAGACTCCAAGAAGGGCCAAACACCCTTTAGGCATGGAGTCTCACTCTCTAAGGACCAGTCTCCCAAGACTGCACAAGAGATTGAAGACATGAGGAAAATTCCTTACGCCTATGCCGTAGGAAGCCTCATGTATGCTATGCTCTGCACTAGACCTGATATATATTTCGCCGTTGGCGTAGTTAGCCGTTTCCAATCTAACCCTGAACCCAAGCACTGGATTTCTGTTAAGCATGTTCTTAAGTATCTTCGAAGAACTAGGAACTTGATGATTACATATTCAGGTACTGACCTGACTATGACGGGATATACCGACTCCGATTTTCAAGCAGACAAGGATTCCAAGAAATCCACTTCGGGATCTGTGTTCATCCTTAATGGTGGAGCTGTTGTGTGGATGAGTATTAAGCAATCTTGCATTGCTGACTCCACAATGGAAGCAAAATATGTGGCTGCTTGTGAAGCATCCAAAGAGGCTGTATGGCTTAGAAAATTCCTTAAGTATTTGGAAATTGTTCCAAACGTCGACGAGCCCATGACCCTTTATTGTGATAACAGTGAGGCAGTCGCTAACCCAAAGGAACCTCGAAGCCATAAGCGCTCTAAGCATATTGAGAGGAAATACCATTTGATTCGAGAGATCATGCAGCGCGGAGACGTGGAAGTGAAGAAGATCTCAATGGAGGACAACCTAGCAGATCCATTCACAAAGACCCTAGCGAACAAGGTCTTCGACCAACATCGAGAGAGATTAGGCATGAAGGACTACACACATCTTCTATGAGTCAAGTGGGAGTTTGTTGTCAATGGTGCCCACAAGAAGAGTTGTAGTGTGTATTCATGTACATTTGATGTCATATAGTCTTACGAAGACTCTTGCTTGTAACTGCTTATTTATTAATAAAAGTTGAAACGTTCATTCAATCTTCCTTGTCTGAAGCTTTATGATAAAACCTTAGTCTTTTAGTCCATAAACAAACTTAACAACTTACGAAGAGACAAATGTAGATTTTCATGTACAAACTCTTCGTAGTTTGCTTAAAACGATATATTCGCAATCTAAGGGTCAAAGGACTATTGACCTCAGTACGATTGTTAGGTGAATCTATGTTGTCTAGTTATGGGGCATTGAGAGTTGGAGACTCTATAGTTCTTCTACGTATCTTCTGAAGGTACTGGATTGACCAGTGCACTTCTA
Source organism: Urtica dioica subsp. dioica (assembly GCF_054948205.1). Lineage (NCBI taxonomy): Eukaryota > Viridiplantae > Streptophyta > Magnoliopsida > Rosales > Urticaceae > Urtica > Urtica dioica. Next base: position 11,899,605 of record NC_142756.1, read on the forward strand.
GAGACAAGATAAGAAAAAACCATTTAACCTCTTATGTCTCGAAGTCACTACGTATGAATTGCATCGTGCTTACCTTAATCCTGAAATGAGACATGCCATTTCACACCTTACGTATTCTCATTTGAGAAAGTCAGAGTTCCGACTCACTATGTGATTCCGAACTAGGCCTATTGGTGAAGTACTAAGTTGTGAGAATGTCATGAGTAACTTTGTGAAGTTCTCATAGATATGGAATTCATGTACAAGATTGCTGAAATGCAATGTATATCACCTCATGCTTTGTTCCTTGGAGTGTGAATAAATGAACTGGCCAGTGTCCAAATTGAGTCTTGACTTTTTTGGATGAAACAATGTGACTTGTTATCTCTTCATCAATACATTGTTTCTAACTTATTCACAAGCGACAAAGGAGTTGAGGAAATAACAGCTAGAAGGGTAAAATGGTAATTTTATAAATCCCGACTAGCTGATGATATTCATGAAGGGTAAACACTAATAATATTTTGTGGATCCGCTCATTACAATTAGGTTGAATTCTTGAGTGGAAAATAAATGCATTTGAACCGAGAGATTTTCAGTGTCAACTCTTTAGTGGAGTCACTTGACATTAAGCTAAACTTGGAAAAGGTTTGTGAACTTTTGAGTCCAAGTATTTTAGCTCAAGCTTTGTTCATTTGGATCCATGAGGTCACTGTCATGAATCACATCGAGTAGAAATAGTTAAACTGGAAGCTAAGTCAAAACAAGAACGAAAATTGCCAAAAGGGTATTTTTTGTCTTTTGAGACATAGGATGAAATGAATGTCAATAAATTTTTTTGACAAGGTCATTTGATGACTCAATAACACTCGGCCATGACTTGATCATTGGGCCTTGTGGATTAATTTCATTTCATAAGAATTTTATTGAAAATTCTTAATGGGCCTTTTTCATGTTGTCATGAACAAATGAAGCAGCTTCTAGAAGCCCCTTCTAGATTGAAATAGGCGCCCATAATACCCAAAGAAAGAGAGAATATTTTGTGCATAAATGTATCATGATACTTGCCAAAAGAAAAAGAGGAAACAAATTTCCCACACATGCATAGGGAATTTCGGCCACATGGGTCAAGGGAGAAGCAAATAAAAGAGGAAACAAATCCAAGGACTTGCTTGGCAAGCCTTGGCCGTGTACCTCATGAAAGAAAAGAGGAAATTGGCTCATCAATATGTGATATTCTATAGAAGAGGAAACTACCTTATTGAAGGTGAGACCTCTCCTATAAATAGGAGCCTCGTTCCTCTCATTTCATTCATTCCACATAAGTTAGAGATTGAGAGCCTCTCTCTCTAGACCTTATGGCCGCCCCTTTCCTCTCTCTCTCTCTATTCAATTTCTTTTTTATTGTTTTGGCACCTAGGTCCTCATTTGACCTAGTGTTTAGCTCTGCGACTTCAAGACTCGTTCTTAAGTTGTAGTGTTTAAAAGTGCCCAAACACTAATTCCTTTTCTCTCGAGTGATTTAGTGATAGAAACTTTCGTGGTTGCTCGAGTTGCCGAGGAACGAAGAGAGACGTGCTGCGAGGGGAGATGAACGTTGCAACCTTTTTCCAAAAGCTTCTCAACGTTCAAGCGTCTAAAAAGGTTAGTAAACTTCTATGCTCATATTAGTTTTTATTTACATGTGCTTGCTCTTTGTCTAGGTTAGTAAAAACTATTTTTCTTGAAAAAGAAAATTTTTAAAATTCCGCCGCTTAACGAAGCGTTAAACTTTTTCTTAAACCCTAGATCAATTCCAACAGAACACTAGTGAAGGTTGATCACGACGTGCGAGCAATCTGCACTTGTGGTAAGTGCACGACACACTAACCGAAGGTCGTTATGATGGTCACAGTGAGACTCTATCTTAATCCTGATGTGATCATGGACATTGGATCATGTTACCACGCTCTTTGACTCATTCGCTCAAAGGCTACTATCATGCTAATCACAGCTTATGTCTTGGTAGTTTCGGAGCATGATTTGAGTGGGAAATGGTTGACAGATATGGAATCCAGCCTTCCTGAAAGAAGGTCAATATTCACTCACCTAAGGGTTAATTCCAGAACCGATAGATTGTCGGCACTTCGGAAGAATCTTTTGTTTGGGAAGCAACAGTGCTTACGGTATATATGTATCAAGGAAGGTATAATAGATTAATTGACCTTTCTCGATACGGGTTGAACCTTGAGGATCTTGATCACGTACTGACTAGATTAGTGGACACTCGTCACGATGAGTAAATATACTTCTAGTATAAATGATAGTTTAATCTTGGCGTACCTAGGTGGAGTCTGACCAAGATTAGACAAATCGATGTGAAAAAAAGAAAGGACTTTTTTTTACTTTTCATCGGATTTGTTAGGCTTCTATTACTAGGTCCATAATATTTAAAAGGAAATAAGATATTGTCTTTTATTCTCTCTCATGAATATTTAGAGAAAAAATATTTTAATTGGAAATAAGATATTTCATTTATTCTCTCATTAATAAATATTCTCTATCTAAATAAGATATAAAATCTCATAGATATTGAATTGATGGCTAAGAGAGAAAGTAGGATTCATGTGATGAGATCAAAGGTTTTGAATTAAATCCATAGTGTGAACACATTGATGTGAACACAATGAAAGAAAATAATATATTCTGGTAGTTACCATGAATATCTCTTTGCACTACTATAAATAGGGGTTCATGAGAAAAGAAAAATAAGGTTTTTGAAAGAGCAAAAAATTCCCCTATCCCTCTCTGTTGGCCGCGCTCCCTTTCTCTCTCTCTCTCTCTCTCTCTCTCTCTCTCTCTCTCTCTCTCTCTCTTCTCTATCTCTCTCTTTCCCCTTGGAATTACTCAATTCTGTTCTTAGAAAAATAAGAGTGAGATCTTGAAGCAACATTGTTTCTAGATTGAGTGAGATTATAGTGTGTGGTCTCACGCCGTTTTTTTTATTCGTCTGTGGATCACGTCTCTGAGGACTACGGTGTCATCAAGAGGAGTACGGGGATATGAAAGCTTGAAGAAAGAGCTCTAGGCATTTTGAAGACGGATTGTGAAAGCTTGAAGTTTTAGTCCGTGAGCCCAACCCGTAAGTTTCCTATGAACTTTTTATTTTTGTTCTTAACGGTTGCTTGACGTGTTTGAATGCTTTCATAAATTAATCAATAAGTAAATCTAGATCTTGTTAGATAACCATAAAATTAATCAGCTCTTGTTAGTGTAATTACTTAATTATTCATTCTGCAACTTTATATGGTTATTAAGGTGAACAAATCACCAACAATGATTATTTACGCCCATACAGTGACTTCTTATGTAAGCACACTTTTTTAAGCTTGCTCTCGTCTTCAAAATCCGGTGGCAACTTCACGTACACTTCTTCCTCAAGATCTCCATTTGGGAAAGCATTCTTTTACGTCTAGTTGACGTAACAGGCACTCCAAATTTTCTGCCAGTTAAAGAAGGACAGTGTTGGTCTTTGCCATAGTGGCAAACCTCTCATAATAGTAGTCAATCCCATAAGCTTGTGTGCAGCCTTTTGCGATGAGGCGAGCTTTATACCACTCAATCAAGAGGTCGAGGTTATGTTTGGTTGTTAATACCCATTTACAACCGACAATGGATATATCTTTTGGTCTTTGCACCACATTCCAAGTCTCGTTTTATCCTAGTGCTTGCATCTCCTTGTTAACTTCCTGAGACCACTCAATGTTGTCGAGGGCCTCTTGAATTGTCTATGGCTCTTCTATCATTGAAAGACTCGAGATAAACATTGCAAATTTTTTGGACAACTGAGTGTATCAAACAAAAGTTACATATCGGATATTTGGTGCAAAATCTAGTGCAATTTCTCAAAGCAATAGGAATATTTAGTTCATCTATCTCATTTATTTCAGTTTTGTTACCTTCTTCGGATCTTCATGGTCGGCTAGGGTATTCAGATATCTTTCAGTGTTGTGACTTGGATTTGGATCAATTGGCGAGGGCTGCGAAGAGAAAAGGGTATCTGTCTCTTGATTTGGTAAGATATGATTTTTGCTGATTATTTCTTGATTTTGGATTTGATAAGATAGGATTTTCAATTATTATTTCTTTATTTTGTGGGATTTGGTTTTGTTTTTTTTCGAGAAAATTGGATAATGGTCGATTCCCATAAATGTTCCCAATTTGGGGTGAAATGCCACTGATTATTCTCAAAATTTGCAGCAATAAGTTGACTAGATGTTAAGCTCCCCCCGAACTGAATTTTGAGAGTAAAAGGGAATTTCTTCGAAAAATGAAACATCTTTAGAGACTAAATATTTTCTTTTTCTAATAAATAACACATATATCCCTTTTTTATGGGGAATATCCTAAGAACACGCACATATGGCTCCGAAGATCGATTTTTCTTCTAAGGTGAATGATTATGAAAAACACGCAGTTCTAAATCAGAAAAGAGGCTGATATAGGAAGCAACGATGAAGGACATATTAGGAATATTGTCCACTGAAAATAATAAAATAAACATGAATTATTACTGAATATAATATGAAGTTTACTGTATAAGCATTATTGATTAGTGGATTGTTTTCTAGTTAGAATCAATAACAACTATCATCCACAGCCTCAATATTAAACTGAATTACATGTTGGGCATCTAAGTTCAAGCGATGAACTAAAACGTGGTCGGTGATTGATCTACGTCTGAATAGCTGGATCTAAAATCGCATATGTGGAACATAAGTGAAAATTTGATCACTTGGGGAGCATTCTATACATTTGGTATGTGCATGACCTGGACAGACTTTGGTTGTTGATGTATCGTTTAAGCGCCGTTATGACACACTAATCGGGGTCGCTATGATGGTTATAGTGAGACTTAATCTAAATCCCGAATTAATTAGTAACGGACTTCTAAGTTATATTACAAGGTTCTTTGACTCATTCGTTTATGGTTACTTGAAAATGGCTAAATACTTATGTCTTGGGAATTCAGATAGATCTTAACAGAAAGTGATTCACAGAAATCGGATCCTATTTAATATATCCTGAATTGCTTTCCGGTTAAATCATATACCGAAGAGATTCTCCTTTTTAACAAAGGTCAATAATAATAATAATAATAATAAATTATCTCGAGAAAGTCCAAACATGTATCCGGTCCAAACGTTGAGAACTAGCCAAAAATGAGTAAACTTAAAGGACTGCCATCTTGATGGGCATGTTAGAAATTTCACATGAAATGAAATTAAAACAAAAATATAAACATCATAGGTTACTTTCTTCATTACACATTTGTTTTGATTTGCAACCTTATAATTCTTCACAGGATATACATGCTCATTGGTGTTCCTTTTTACTAAGAAAATTACAAAAATAATTATTTTTAAGTGTAACATTTCTAAAATAGTGGATATTTTATACCTTTAAAAAATATCATTGTTTCAAATGCTATAAACAATTATTTTTCTTGTAAATAGAGTTAAATAGAACCCAAAATAATAAATAAATTTAAATAAAAAATAAAAATATTAAGAAAAAAATTGTTTATAATTAAAAAAATAAATATATATTGTAATTAGCTAATTTTCTACCTCTTTTTAAGAATTTAGTCGAAATTTCATTTTATTAGAAAAATAGTCTTTCAGAACGAAGTTAATTAAATTAACTGTTCAGTTAATTAAATAAATTGAACAGTCAATTTATAACTTCATACTGCTGAGCTATTTATCAAATCAAATGAAATTTGGATTATTTTTTTAAAAGAAAGGTTATTTTGTAATACAAACTTATTTAAGTTATTCCAAAATAAAAAAAAATAAAAACAAAAACGATCAATTACCGCTTTTTATTTGGATAACAGAGCCCTGAATTTGAACGCAAACGAAGTCCACGATTTGTTAGGTCCCATATTCTCTCCTTTTTAGTATTGTTGAAGGATTGACGTTTCTCATGATAATTTGATATATCGAATAAAAAAGAATACAAATTTTTGTGACAGATATTATTTTTGCCAAATTTTTCTAGATTCATTTGACTTTGTATCGTTTTTTCTTTCGCAAATTTCAAAAAAATTTAGGCAATCACTATGTCGTTATCACCGCATATTAGCTAAGATATTCGTGAAACATTCACAGTTCAGAGTTCAGACCTGTTAATTAATTCCTAGTATATATTGAAGACCATCAACGTTGGCATCGTTTGACATAGCTTTGTTTTAAAAAAAAAACGCTTTTAGATTCAAGTTTTGGAAAAAACTGTTTTTTTTTTTAAACTGACAGGTGTTTGTTAAGCTGTTTATAAAACAGTTGTTGCTGGTAACAAAATCTGATTTTGCGTTTAATAAAATAAATATATTATAGTAAAAAGACTAAAATAGACATAAAATAAATATTTAACAATGCTATGGATAATCACGTGAGGATATTAAAGTAATTTTATATCAAATACAAAAACGCTTTTTCTAAAAGCTAAGATTCGTAGCTTTTGTGACTCATGTACAATTTTTAAAATCGTTTTTGAAATTTTTTCTAAAAACTTTTTTACCAAACAGTAAGATTGCAGTTTGGTTTTTGCTAACAATAAAAACAGGCTTAAAAAAACTGTGCTAAACACGCCCATTGTTTCATATCAAAGCCTTTCTCTTTCACGCTCTTAAACAAGAGCCAGCCGTAGCAGCACTAAAATACAGTTTCACATTTCTCCCGCCACACAAAATGGTTTCCTTAGAATCTTTGGCCATTATATATATATATATATATATATATATATATATATATATATATATATATATATATATATATATAAATACGAGTCATCAGATATGACTGAGTAAATACAGGATAGTGTGGTTTTAAAATGCAAGTGGTGATGACTAATTATTATTGTACTTTTGTCTAGAAGTGTGGCTACAGCCATGATCAATGGCTAATTGATCAGATTTGATTATTGGCAGTACTATCCCCTTTTGATTTATTAGGAGAAAGTTGATAAAATATTATTTTGGGTTGAAAATCTTCTTATATATATATATATATATATATATATATATATATATATATATATATACACACATATATGTCTTTGTTATTTTTCACAAAAAATATATCTTTGGAGACAAGTTTTATCATGTTCAACAAAATTCGAACTACGTAAAATTTAAAGTCATTTCGTTGGTTTTTATATTTTTAATACGTATTTCAAATTGATCTATACCATCAAATGTCAGTTTAGAGCACTCTTTTTCTTTTATTTTTTATTCTTGGAAGTAGGAAGGATTAAGAGGAAATAGATGGATTCTTTGATGAAGAATGATGAAGAAGTGGATGAAGAAGATGAGGCCTACGCCGTTTTTGAGGGAGATTATGTTGATGTCGATACTAACATTACATCGAGTGACAACGATGAATGACTAACACCATGTAATATCCATAGTCGTCGAATACTAATTAAATAGTAAAAATACTAACTACAATTCATTTTGCAGGATGTCTACTTCAGGTCAGGACCCATCAGGAGGAGAGCGTGACCCCCCACAGATGCCGAGGAAGAAGCGGGGACCAACGACTGGCCTCGTTTCTGCGAGAGCTGGTGTTGGGACCCCTGGAGCGAACACAGTTCGCTACGATCAGACTGCGCAGGCGTTCTACGAAGACGTCAGGGAGCAAAATCCGTTGATCGGGACGTTCCAAAACCGATTAGGAAACCTGATCAAGAGTACCATTCCAGTCGACCTCCCAGACTGGAATCATGTGCCTGCGTAGAGTGTGGCGGCTCTTATGAACTCGATTCATAACGAGTATCGCTTCGTTTATGAACATCCCAACAGTGGCGAACTTGTGGCTGCAGATCCTATTCGCAACGAGATTGATATGGCTATCATTCGCGATGCGAAGAGGATGCGCCTGTTGTCAATGGTGCCCACAAGAAGAGTTGTAATCTTTATATTGTACATTTGATGTAATAAAGTCTCATGAAGACTCTTGCTTGTAATTGCTTATTCATTAATAAAAGGTTGAAACGTTCATTCATTCTTCCGTGTCTGTTTGAAGCTTTATGATAAAACATTAGTCTTTAGTCCATAAACAAACTAAACAACTTACGAAGAGACAAATGTAGATTTGCATGAACAAACTCTTCGTAGTTTGCTTAAAACGATATATTCGCAATCTAAGGGTCAAAGGACTATTGACCTCAGTACGATTGTTAGGAGAATCTATGATGTCTGGTTATGGGGCATTGAGAGTTGGAGACTTTATACTTCTTCTAGGTATCTTCCGAAGGTACTGAATTGACCAGTGCACTTCTAGAGACAAGATAAGAACAAACTATTTAACCTCTTATGTCTCGAAGTCACTACGTATGAATTGCATCGTGCTTACCTTAATCCTGAAATGAGACATGTCATTTCACACCTTAGTATTCTCATTTGAGAAAGTCAGAGTTCGGACTCACCATGTGATTCCGAACAAGGCCTATTGGTGAAGTACTAAGTTGTGAGAATGTCATGAGTAACTTTGTGAAGTTCTCATAGATATGGAATTCATGTACAAGATTGCTGAAATGCAATATATATCACCTCATGCTTTGTTCCTTGGAGTGTGAATAAATGAACTGGCCAGTGTCCAAATTGAGTCTTGACTCTTTTGGATGAAACAATGTGACTTGTTAGCTCCTCGTCAATACATTGTTTCTAACTTATTCACAAGCGACAAATTAGTTGAGGAAATAGCAGTTAGAAGGGTAAAATGGTAATTTTGTAAATCCCGACTAGCTGATGATATTCATGAAGGGTAAACACTGATAATATTCTGTGGATCCACTCATTACAATTAGGTTGAATTCTTGAGTAGAAAATAAATTCATTTGAACCGAGAGATGTTCAGTGTCAACTCTTTAATGGAGTCAGTTGACATTAAGCTAAACTTGGAAAAGGTTTGTGAACTTTTGAGTCCAAGTATTTTCGCTCAAGCTTTGTTCATTTGGATCCATGAGGTCACTGTCACGAATCACATCGATTATGAATAGTTAAACTGGAAGCTAAGTCAAAACAAGAACGAAAATTGTCAAAAGGGTATTTTTGTCTTTTGAGACATAGCATGAAATGAATGTCAATAAATTTTTTTGACAAGGTCATTTAATGACATGTTTCACTCGGCCAATATTAGTCTTATTGGGCCTTGTGGATTAATTTCATTTCATAAGAATTTTATTGAAAATTCTTAATGGGCATTTTTCATGTTGTCATGAACAAGTGGAAAAACTTCTAGAAGGCCTTTCTAGATTGAGATAGGCGCCCAACATACCCAAGAGTAAGAGAGAATATTTTGTGCATAAATGTATGAAGATACTTGCCAAAAGAAAAAGAGGAAACAAATTTTCCCTAAGAGGAAATGAGGTAGGCGCCCAAGAGAGAGACAAGGCAAGGCAAGGAACAAAAAAAGAAACAAATCCAAGCCTTCTAGAAGGCTTGCCTTGGCCGAGTATGTCATAGAGGAAAAGAGAAAATTGGCTCATGAATATGTGATATTCTATAGAAGAGGAAACTACCTTATTGAATGTAAGACCTCTCCTATAAATAGGAGCCTCATTCTTCTCATTTCATTCATTCCACATAAGTTAGAGATTGAGAGCCTCTCTCTCTAGACCTTGTGGCCGCCCCTCTCATCTCTCTCTCTAAGTCAATTTCGTTTTATTGTTTTGGTACCTAGGTCCTCATTTGACCTAGAGTTTAGCTCTGCGACTTCAAGACTCGTAGTGTTTAAAAGTGCCCACACACTAATTCCTTTTATTTCGAGTGATTTAGTGATAGAAACTTTCGTGGTTGCTCGAGTTGCCGAGGAAAGGAAGAGAGACGTGCTGCGAGGGAGACGAACGTTTTCAACCTTCCGAAGGCTCATCAACGTTCAAGCTTCTAAAGAGGTTAGTAAATTTATTATGCTCATATTAGTTTTATTTACATGTGCTTGCACTTTGTCTAGGTTAGTAAAAACTGTTTTTACTTGTAAAAGAAAATTTTTAAAATTCCGTCGCTTAACGAAGTGTTAAACTTTTTCTTAAACCCTAGATCAACTCCAACAGCGCCGTGGCCAGAAGTCGAGGTTGTCGCAGCTCTTCTTCAAGACATTTTGCGGGAGTAAGGATCTCGCTAAAAACGAAACTCCCGAAGGCTATAACCAGGAAGCCTGGTTGAAAGCAATAGAGACGTTCGACTCGCCGGAGCATAAGGTATGAGTTGAACTTCCGATTGTTATTTGAATTTCTTAAAATTGAACTTAACGAATTTATGTCTCGCAGGCAAAGTCTGTCCGCATTCTGGAAAATTCGAAGATGAAGAAGACGAAGCGAGACAAGGGTCGCTTAGTTTTTTTTGTCATCGCTCGAGGAACGTAAGTCGCTTAATATTAATATGCAATATATATGTGATTCATATTTTAATTTTGATAAATTACAACGAAGGGAAGATGGGAGTATAGGCTCGGCTTTAGCGATATGGTCACCATGACGCTAAGGGATCGTGGGCGACGGACTTCGCGAAGTCGCAATTCGTAAGTTAATTGTTTTATTTACTATATTTAATTACTTAAATTATTCTTATCTGATAAGTTTTTTGTGGTTTTTTTTAAGGATCAAATCACTGCTCAAACGATAGATATTTTGCGGCAAGCGGCGGAGCAAAACACCCTGATCTCCCAAGAAAATGCAGAGATGTACGCGATGCGCGAAGTTTTGGGAATACACAGAAACTGGGAAGTCGGTTTAGGGCCTTCGATCCCAAGGTCATTGCTGGGTTGCCCAAACGCATAGAGGCTCGTCAAGTTCGTCATATCAGACCGATCCATTGGTTGGAAAGATGCGAGCTCAGATGGATGCCCAACAAGCCGAGCTGCAGAAGATGCGGCAACAGATCGCCTTCCTCAGCCAGATGCACAACCAGCCTCCCACGACTCCCCAACCTCCGCCTGCACCGCAACCAGGTGGGACTGATCAGAAGACGCCAGGTTCCACGCCGGGTTCTACACCTGGTTCTATGGATTTCTTGCGAGACCGTCCTTACGGAAGTGGCGGAGCGAGCGGCAGCGCGTCAGGAAGCGATGGACGAGGAAGCGGAAGCGGTTCCCGAAGTTCTTGCAACTTATTCGGTAGAGGGAATTCTACTATCGATAAGTTTTATAGGAAAAAAATTAGGAATTCATTTTTCGCTTTTTTAGAATGAATTTGTATTTTTAATTAAGAATTCTATTTTCATAATATTATTTCTAATTAATTTAGAATTTTGTTAATTAATTTTTATTTAATTCTAAATGAATTTTGATTTAATTTTCTATAATTTTTTTTAATTAAAAAAACATATTCGGTGCGACATTGTCGCACCGAATATAATGGCGGGAATGATATTAGGTGCGACGATGTCGCACCCGATCGTCGCACCCGATATGAATAACCCGCCAATTTTTATAAATTTGGTAGGAAAATAGTTTGGATATTAGGTGCGACATTGTCGCACCTGAAAGTGTCGCACATAATGCCTTTAGCGACGGGCTTTTAGGTGCGACTTTGTCGCACCTAATAAACTATTAGGTGCGACATATGAGGTATTTGGTGCGACAATCGTCGTATCGGATGACGTTTTTTGTCCTAGTGATAAGACCTTAATCTTTGCAAAGCCTGTAGCTAAAAAGTAAGTTGTTTTCCTTCAAAAGTATATGTATATATTTTTTTTCGAAGTGAAATACACCTGTTTACAGTTTTGAGCATGTTTTACTTAAAATATCAATTTCATATTTTACTTAGTCTCTCTCATGTAATACCGCTAAAATAGGCAAGATAGAATGTACAAGTTTTGTATATATCAATATTATTTTATGCTACGGTTAGACAATAATCTTAATAATTTAATGGTAGATATCCACCAACACCAACTTTATTAATAACTTTTGCCTTTTTGTCCACCTTATCAATACTACATATATAGAATTATGACGTAAATCTTCGTACACAACGTCTCTCGTGGTCTTAGGAATTCTTTCTAATAAACATATTATTGAATACGTAACTTGCTTAACAAAACATTTTGAAACTGAAGCTGCGTGAAAGTAGTAGGGTCATTTCAATCTTTTTGGGGTGGGCTTTAAAAGGATTACTTAGTGAGAAGTATATTATCAAATTTCAATGAAGAAAAATAACTATACTGTGAGAGATTTATTATTTTCGTAAATGAGGTCGGACGCAATATCGGATGATTGAAGGATTCGAAATCGACGGAGAGTTCGGAGGCAATATCGAAGGATTGAAGGATTCGGAGTTGGATGCGAAAATTTTGGTGTGTATTTGATGATGGGTAAGATAGGAATATAATATTGTTTGGTAGTGGATTGAGTTAGTTACCAAATTTAAGTAATAATTGAGTTAGAATTTTAAAGGAGATGACTAATTTTGGCTAGATACCTAACCGCTAACCGGTACAAGAAAATATTGTTATCGCAGTGAGTTTCTTTTTCCATATATACATATATATATATATATATATATATATATATATATATATATATATATATTGAGAAGTTATGTTACCAAATTTCAATGAAGAAAAATAACTATACTGTGAGAGATTTATTATTTTCGTAAAGAAAATATTTTTATCGCGCGAGTTTTTCTATTTATATATATATATATATATATATATATATATATATATATATATATATATATATATATACACATATTTATAAGCCAGTGTGGCTGTGTGAGTAAATTAATTGGTATGATCGTAAGCTTCTAAAACTTGTGTTATTATTATTATTATTACACGAATATTTTTTGCAGATGTAGTCTCTGAATTTTATAAAAAAAAAATTTCTTCTTTTTTGGCATCAGTAATTCCTAAACATTAAAATTTGGTACGCACAATCATTATTTCGAATTTCCATCAATTTATTTCGCTAAAATTTCAAGTCTGACTACCTCAATTTTATCTGTTCCGATAAAACGATTATTTCAAATGTAATAAAATCACCAGAAAACGACAATATTCAGCGTTTTACAAGTAACTTAAGCAGTGGCACACTAAAACTTTCAAGCTGATCATTTTATCTCTTATAATTGTGTTTACGGAAGTAGATTCTTTTAACAAAAATGATGAAAATTAGATTTTAAATATCAGGGACAATAAAATGTATACTAACAAGAAAATACTAGTCAATCCGTCAAAAGTTCAAGAATAATAAGAACCCTGCAAAAATATATGTACATGTTTATTTATAATAAACACAATACAAACAAATCATATTAATTTTGAGACTTTCATTAATTTAGGCGCTATGATAAACTGCTGCAACAACTTTCAATTCTCTCTCTTTTACTATTAAAGAAAACTCACTGTTTTTTTCATTTTTAATTAATTTATTTTTTATCATGCAGTACACTTATTTGTTTTATTCGCGCCACTTGTTAGTCACGAGAGTACCTACAAAAGTCTACAGACACATGCGGTCAAAAAACTTCAGACAGAGACAGATCTTCACCGTTCACGTGAGTGAGAGAGAGAGAGATTCACCTAAGTTACCACGTAGAAAAGTCTCAAACAGAAGAAAGAGACATATATTCATTTCACGTACACTTCTCAGAACGAGGAATTCCAATACAAAATATTACGTTAATTTCCCAAAACGGATATCGACATTCCGATACCCGATGAGATAAACTTAAAACAAAAACTGAACCACATGAGCGAAAACAAGAGACTTAATGTAAAACCGAAACCCTAAATAACCAAACCTTGGAGCTATGCGTACGCAATTGCTTTAATACGTAACACTACTCCTTATTATTTTCTTAAAATAAAAGAAGAAACATTATAAAGACAAAACAAGACAGCAAAGCCAGTATACGTATGAACTGTACCAAAGATTATCAAGCAGGGCACTGGAAGTCCGACGGGAGGTGCTTTCCACAGTCGACGAGGACTTGTAGAGCGATGGGAATGACGATGTTGATGTTGAGAAGCTTGGCTTTGATGGTGGTGCAGAGGCACAGCGCGGCGTCGAGGTCAGCGACGCCCTGGAGCACCGGGCAACAAGCCTCCTTGGCTCCGCCGCCGCCGATCACGGCGTGCACGAGCCCTCCCAGCACGTCCACGCACGCCGCCAGCTTCAGCGTGTCCAACGGGCACCCTCCTCCTCCTGATGGTGGTGGCGGCGCTGGCGGAGGGCACGGCTCCTCCGCTGGCGGGCTAGGCGGCATGGGAACAGCTGGCGTCGGAGTTGAAGGAGGCGGCATGGGAACAACCGGTGCTGGGGTGGTAGGCGGCGGCTTGGGATAGACCGGAGGGGGCTTGGGAGTGACCGGAGGGGGTTTGACGGTGGGGGGCGTGGGATAGACCGGAGGGGGCTTGGGAGTGACCGGAGGGGGTTTGACGGTGGGGGGCGTGGGATAGACCGGAGGGGGCTTGGGAGTGACTGGAGGGGGTTTGACGGTGGGGGGCTTGGGATAGACCGGAGGGGGTTTTACGGTGGGGGGTTTTGGGGGTTTGCCGGTGGGGGGCTTGGGATAAACCGGAGGGGGTTTGACGGTGGGGGGCTTGGGGACGTGTGTCGGCGGCTTAGGATAGACCGGAGGAGGTTTGACGGTGGGAGGTTTGGGGGGTTTGGGATGAGGGTAGTGGGGTGTGGGGGGAGTTTTGTGTTTAGGGGGATGTTTCGGGGGGTATTTGGGAGGGTGTTCAGGGGTTGGGCAGTCCACTTTCTTGCCGAGACTGACTGCGAAGAGCGTGGTCAAGTTTAGGAGTAAGAGGAGCGCTAAGCTGGTTTTGGCTAGCTTCCCCATTCTGTATGGTCTCCTGTTTTTGAGTCTGTGTGTGTTGGGTGAGAGATATTGAGATTGTGTTACGGGGTGGTCTATTTATAGATGGGCTATTGTAGTACTACTGGTGGGTGAGTGACGTACATTTTTTTTTAGAGAAATCAATATGCTTATTATGAATATACTTGGAATATATATATATATATATTAATATTTGAGATTATTTATCAAATTCGTCAATATAATTAGGGTTCTTTTTTTTTTTCTTCTCAAGTGGGGGGTGATAAGTGAGATTCATTCACACTTATCTATGACTCTTAGATAAGAATCGAAGCTTGTTCTTAATGTTTTTGATATTATTTTGTAGTTTTCATTGCATTTTCAGGTTTGAGAGAGTATGAGAAGGTAGTGGTGCGAAAACGGGCTGAATCGGAGCTAAATCGAGCAAGTTATGGTCATTTGAAGTCAAGTCAACAAAAGTCAACGGAGGTCAACAAGAAGTCAGCTTCTCAAGGCTGGCGCGCCGCGCCTATTTAATGGCGCGCCGCGCCCCTGGTGACCAAATTTTCACCCGAGAGCTCGAGCGGCCAACGCGCAAGAGAGGCGCGGCGCGCCTTCAGAAATTCAAGAGTGGCGCGGCGCGCCTGTTATGTGGCGCGCCGCGCCAGGTGCTTTTTCAGAATTCTTGGAGCTCGTCTTTTAAATCATTTCTGGCCCTTGGATCTCATCCAAGGGTCCATATTTGCTCCGAAAACCTCTTCTAAACCCTCATATACACTTATTCAAAGAAGAAAAGGAGGAGGCTTTAGCATAGGACACTTTTAGTTTTTGTTTTGAAACCTTGAGAGAGAAAGTGAGAGAGAGAAAGCTAGGGTTGACACTCATTTTTGTTCTTGAGCTTGGAAGTGAAGAAGAAGAGGGAGAAGTGACAACCTCCATCATCCTCATCATCTCCATTTGTTCATCCTTAACTCTATCTCTTTTATTTATTGTTATTTACTTATTTACTCCACTTAATGTTTTGTTGAACATATTTTAAGCTTTCAAGCATTCTATTGAGTTTTGTTGATTATTTTTATCTATTGAGCATTGAGTATTGTGATTACTTTATTGTTTTATCTTAGTGGAATATTGAAGTAGTGCTTGAGTTAATGAAAGCTTTGTTTGGTTGTTGAGATTAGCATTCAATGTCTTGTTTCTTTATTGTTTTGTTTCTTTTACTTATTTCAATTTTACTTTGTTTATTCTTAATTATGAGTAGCTAAATAGATTTGGGGTGCGATGTAGTTGAGTAGTTGAGTTGGTTGGTCAAACCTTTAGATTAGATTTTGTGCTTCATGGTTAGGTTGAGAGTGAAATATTATGGGTATGGGTTGTGTGTTAACGCTAATTAGAGTAGCTAACTAATTAGTGAACCTTAGACGAGTTTAGAAACCGAGAGGTAATAAACGAGTGAGCTCTACCCGTCCCATCATTAACCTTCCTAGAGCTATAGAAAGACTAGGGGGTAGATGTAGTTGATTGAAATCCCGGGCTAAATGCGGTTTTGTGTTTTAGTAGGACCCAAACCGAGAGGTGTAAGTTCGACACGTAACTAGATTCCTAAAGACTCGAGAGAGATTAGTGAATGTTTTAAGAGGGATTGAGACTAAATTTTACAACTCTAAACCCGAGCTTAGAATCGTACCAAGACCAACCGACTCGATGAAATAACGAAATCGCGCCCCTTCCTTTTAACTTGTGTTTAAATAGTGTTTTCACTTTTGTTTACATTTCATCTTGTTCTCAAAACAATCAAAAACCCCCCATTTTTCATTTTCCATAACTCGAAAAAGAAAGCTAGTGAGTTTGCTTCGGAAATAGTCTAGAGTCCTTGTGGGATCGATATCCGTGCTTTTGCACTTTATTACTTGACGACACGTTCGCTTGCGTCGTGTAGAATTTTTCTTTAGTTAAGAAAATTCCCATCAAGTTTTTGGCGCCGTTGCCGGGGAACTCGGTTCTATTTTCGATTGAATTATCTAGTTTAATTTTTGAGTTTGTTTGTTATTATTGTGCTTATTGTGGGCCTCTTATGTTTTAAAGGTGCATGCGACGACGTAACCCTCCGCTCATTCCTATCAATCACGAGATCGAACGGACTTGCCGACGGAACCGAGCGGAGGCAAGGCGAGCCGCCATGGAAGGAGGCAATGAAGCACAACATCAAGCTCGTCGAAACGCGGAACATGGAGAAGAACGAAGGACCATACTCGACTATGGTCAACCTACTTTCGACGAGCACCAATCGGCAATACGAATTCCGGAGATGGAAGGGAACCCAAACTTCGAGATTAAAACCTCGATCATCCACATGGTGCAAAACAACCAATTTGCCGGTTCCCCCTCCGAAGATCCGCAAGACCACATCAACAACTTCTTGCGGATTTGCAACACGTTCAATCTCCCTCACTTATCCAAGGAGGCCGTGTGTCTACGACTCTTCCCGTTCTCCATCCGAGACCGCGCACATGGGTGGTTATCCTCTCTTGCTCCGGGTTCGATCACCACATGGGATGACTTATGCTCGAAGTTCATCTCACGATTCTTCACTTTTGAGAAGATGACCCGGAGGAGAAACGAAATCCATAACTTTGGACAATACGACGGAGAGTCCCTTTACGAAGCGTGGGCTCGCTTCAAGGACATGATTCGGAAGTGTCCGGGCCACGGTATTGCGGAGTGGGTGCAACTCCAAATCTTCTATAGCGGGCTTATGGCCTCGACGCAAGACCGAGTCAACACCGCATCGGGGGGCTCACTTCTCGACAACACCACCACCGATGCATTTGCACTACTCGAGAAGATGGCCCAAGTGAACGATCAATGCCCGGTCGAGAGAAGAATTGCCGCGAGAGAGCCGATAACTCCGGAGATGGAGCTCCTCAAATCGTTGACAATTGAGGTAGCCAAACTCGCGAAGACCGTCCATGGAAAAGAAGCGGTGAAGGCGGTGGGAACATCTCACCACAAGTGTGGTTTGTGTGCGGGTCCGCATCCGACGGACGAATGTGGCGAGATAGAGGAGTCCAAGTTTGTGGGAAACCACAACAATCGTCCCACGTACCAAAACTCGGGGAATTATTACACGGGAGCGAGGAACAATCATCCAAACTTCTCATGGAGAAATCCTCAAGACCAAGTGGCGATGCAACCGGCTCCACCTCAACACCAACAACCATACCTCCCACCACATCATCAACAACATCAACACCCACCGCCTCAACAACAACATCAACAACACCATGGAAGCTCACAATACCGGAATAATCCTCCTCCTCAAGACAAGAGACCAAATCTTGAAGATTTAATTGCCCAAATGGCAATTGAAAACACCAAGTTCATGACGAACACCACGGCCGCACTCGAACGCCAAGAAGCGGTCCTCAAAAGCAACTCGGCCCAAATAAGAACTCTTGAAGTTCAAATGGGTCACTTCGCTAAAGCCATGAGCGAGAGACCGCAAGGGTCCCTTCCAAGCAATACCGATGTCAACCCCCGATCACAATGTAACGCCATCACTTTGAGAAGTGGTAATGTGGTTGACAACTCGACCGAGAGCCAAGAGAAAAAGAAAGGAAAGGGGCATGTAGACGAGTCTTCACCGACGGATCAAGCTTCACCGACGCGACTTCCGATTGCTCCACCAACCACCAAGGTTCCCGTTCAAGTCCCGTTCCCTCAACGCCTCAAGAAAAACAACATCGACAAGCAATTTGGTAAGTTTCTTGACATCTTCAAGAAACTAGAGATCAATATACCATTTGCCGATGCGATAGAGCAAATGCCGAAATACGCGAAATTCCTAAAGGAGATCATTTCCCACAAGAGACGGATAAGCGAAGAGTGCGATACTATAGCTCTCACCGAGGAGTGTAGCGCGATTATCCAACGGAGGCTACCCACGAAGTTGAAAGATCCGGGGAGCTTCACCGTTCCTTGTGATATTGGAGGGTCGAATCTTGGGAGGGCGTTATGTGACTTGGGAGCTAGCATCAACTTGATGCCGTACTCAATCTTCCTCAAGCTTGGAATCGGAGAAATCAAACCGACTCGCATCACGCTTCAAATGGCGGACCGGTCAATCAAGTATCCTCGTGGAGTGATTGAAGATGTACTCGTCAAGGTTGATAAGTTCATCCTCCCCGCGGATTTTGTTGTGCTCGACATGGAGGAAGATCGGAACATTCCGATCATTTTGGGGAGACCTTTCTTAGCGACCGCCGGTGCGCTCATCGATGTGCAAAAAGGAGAATTGAAGTTGCGGGTCAATGGCGAAGAAGCTCATTTCAACGTCTTCGACTCGGTGAAGTATTCGAGAGCTAGCGATGACGTGTTCCGAGTCGATATGTGCAACGCCATCATCAACGATTATGCTCACCAATCCACCGACTCACTCGAGGTATGTCTTCTAAACTCAATGGAGTTTGCTAATGAGTTGTTGAGATGTGAAGCTTTAGGTGAAGCAAATTACATGGATAGCTTTGAGCCAAACCGAAAGAAGTATTTTGAAAGTTTGGGAGAGAGACCACCACGAGTCCTTCCATCCATCGAGAAGCCACCCGAGCTAGAGCTCAAGGAGTTGCCATCGCACCTCCGATATTCCTACCTAGGAGACGAGTCCACACTCCCGGTGATCATTTCCGCTCACTTGAGCAAAATGGAGGAAGCGAAAATCTTGGAGGTGTTGCGGAGACACAAGACCGCTTTAGGATGGACTTTGTCCGACATCAAAGGCATTAGTTCATCCTATTGCACGCACCGAATCCTCATGGAAGACGACCACCGCCCCTCGATCGAGCATCAAAGACGACTCAACCCGGCGATGAAGGAAGTGGTGAGAAAGGAGATTTTGAAGTGGCTCGACGCCGGAGTCATTTACGCCATCTCCGATAGCCCTTGGGTGAGCCCGGTTCAATGTGTGCCGAAGAAAGGAGGCATAACGGTGGTGAAGAACGCCAACAACGAGCTCATTCCGACTCGAACGGTGACCGGTCACCGCATTTGCATGGACTACCGAAAGCTCAACAACGCAACTCGGAAAGACCATTTTCCGTTGCCATTCATTGATCAAATGCTCGACCGTCTCGCCGGCCACAACTACTATTGCTTCCTCGACGGCTATTCCGGGTATAATCAAATCGCCATCGCCCCCGAAGATCAAGAGAAGACCACTTTCACGTGTCCCTACGGCACGTTTGCTTTCCGGAGAATGCCATTTGGGCTATGCAACGCACCGGCGACTTTCCAACGATGCATGATGGCGATCTTCTCCGACATGGTGGAGCGTACCATCGAGGTATTCATGGACGATTTCTCGGTGTTTGGTTCCGACTTTGACCAATGCCTTGAACATTTGTCCATGGTGCTTTCGAGGTGTGTTGAGACCAACCTTGTGCTAAATTGGGAGAAGTGTCACTTTATGGTGAAAGAAGGCATTGTGTTGGGTCATCGAATCTCGGCGAAAGGATTGGAGGTTGACCGAGCAAAGATAGAGACGATTTCTAAGTTACCTCCTCCAATATCGGTGAAGGGAGTCCGAAGCTTTCTCGGCCATGCGGGTTTCTATAGGCGCTTCGTCAAAGATTTTTCAAAGATCACTAAGCCTCTTTGTGGCTTGCTCGAGAAGGACGCGAAGTTTGTTTTCACTTTGGAGTGTTTGGAAGCTTTCAACACTCTAAAGAAGATGTTAAGCACGGCCCCGATCATCACCGCCCCGAATTGGGACTTGCCTTTTGAGTTGATGTGTGACGCGAGTGACTTCGCGGTTGGAGCGGTTCTCGGTCAAAGGAAGGACAAGGTCTTCCACACCATCTACTACGCAAGCCGAACTCTCAACGAAGCTCAACTCAACTACACCACCACCGAAAAGGAGCTCTTAGCCGTGGTGTTTGCCTTCGACAAGTTCCGGCCGTACGTCATCGGAAACAAGGTGGTAGTCTACACCGATCACGCCGCGATACGATATTTAATGACGAAGAAAGATGCCAAGCCTCGGCTTATTCGGTGGGTTCTCTTGCTTCAAGAATTTGACGTGGAGATCAAGGACAAGAAAGGAACGGAGAATTTGGTAGCCGACCATCTCTCGCGTCTCGAGACCTTTGAGCACGTCCATGATCGTGCCAAGCCCATTGACGACTTATTCCCCGACGAGAAACTCATGGCGGTTCAAGGAGTCGCACTACCATGGTATGCCGACTATGTCAACTATTTAGTCGGCGAGGTGATTCCGGAAGACCTCAAGTCGTACCAAAAGAAGAAGTTTCTCTCGGATGTTCGAAGGTACTATTGGGAAGAGCCGATTCTCTATCGGCAATGTGCGGATCAAATCATTCGTCGGTGCGTTCCGGAAGATGAGATGGACTCGGTGATGAGGCATTGCCACAAGTTGGAATGTGGAGGGCACTTCGGCCCGACACGCACCGCGGCTAAGATTCTCCAAAGCGGTTTTTATTGGCCGTCGATCTTCAAGGATTGCCGAGAGTTCATCATGGCGTGCGATCGATGTCAACGGACGGGAAACATCTCCAACCGAAACGAGATGCCATTGACAAACATTCAAGAGATCGAACCGTTTGATGTGTGGGGAATCGATTTCATGGGACCATTCCCATCGTCTTACAACAACAAGTACATCCTCCTCGCGGTGGATTATGTGACGAAGTGGGTTGAAGCTAAGGCGACTCCGATGAGTGACGGGAAAGCGGTCCTAAACTTCCTCAAGAAGAACATCTTCTCTCGATTCGGTACCCCTCGAGCCATCATAAGCGACGGTGGGTCTCACTTTTGCAACCGCCAATTTGAAGCGCTTCTCACCAAGTATAGCGTTACCCATCGGAAAGCGTTGGCTTATCATCCTCAAGCCAATGGCCAAGCGGAAGTGTCGAATCGAGAAATCAAGCAAATTCTCGAAAAGACGGTGGGTAGTTCGTTGAAAGATTGGTCTAACAAGCTCGACGACGCTCTTTGGGCTTACCGAACCGCATTCAAAACGCCCTTAGGTATGTCTCCGTATCGACTTGTTTATGGAAAAGCTTGTCACTTACCGGTTGAGCTTGAGCACAAGGCCTTGTGGGCGATGAAAAAGCTAAACTTTGACTACCAAGCGGCGGGGCAACAACGACTCCTTCATCTCAACGCCCTCGACGAGCTAAGAACCGACGCGTATGAGAACGCAAAGATCTACAAAGAAAAGACCAAGGCGTGGCATGACAAACATATCGTGCGCAAGGAGTTCGTAGTGGGTCAACGAGTTCTTCTCTTCAACTCTAGGTTGAAACTCTTTCCCGGGAAGCTGAAATCTCGATGGTCCGGACCGTTCGAAGTCACTCAAGTGTTCCCGTACGGCTCGGTGGAACTCAAGGCCGCAAATGGATCGGTATTCAAAGTGAATGGACAACGTGTGAAGCCTTACTACGGTGGAGTATTCGAGAGTGAGCGGGTAGTCACTCTCCTCGATCCCGAACGATGAACATCAAAACGGTACCCCGTCGAGCTCTAGACGTTAAATTAAGCGCTTATGGGAGGCAACCCACAAATTTCTTTCATTGAATTTTCATTTGATTTTCTTCAATTTTATTTTCTTTAAATATTCTGTGTGAAGTTTTCTTTCTTAGTTTTTATTTTGTTCTTTTTTGTATTTCAAAAAAAAAAAAAAAAAAAAAACGAGCTACAGGGCGCGGCGCGCTAGACAAGTGGCGCGCCGCGCGATTGTGTAAAAAAAAGTTCCCGAGAGCCAGCGCGTTGAGGCGCGCTGGCAGGCGCGACGCGCCTTCACGTTTTTGAACTTTGGCGCGGCGCGCCTTATAAGTGGCGCGGCGCGCCTAGGCGTGTTTTAAACCCGAGATTGGCTCAAAACACCCATTTTCAAACTTCCACAAACTCTCTCCATTCCTCTCCGAACCCTAACATTTTTAGCTCGAAATTTCAACTTCAAAACACCAAATTGTCTCATAAATCTTGCATTAAACATCATTATTCCCGCTCCTTCTTGTGTGTTCATCGTCGATTTCAACTCTTTTGTGCATTTTCACTCCGAATTCCCTTTTTCACGGTGAGTTGATTTTCGAAATTTCTTAATGATTTTGGACGAATTGATGATGGATATGATGTTTAGGATGTGTTTAGGTTGTTTGTAGATGAGTTTGGGTGCTCGAAAATTGCATTTTGTGTGGGTTTCATGCTCGAAAAGTTTGCACGCCAAGTGTTCGTAAAAATGGCCGAGAGAGAAATTTTGTGATTTTTGTGTGTTTTAGACCGATTTTGAACTTGTTGTTGACTTCATATAAGGTGGTAGTGTGGTGCGTAAGTGTTGATTTGACAATTTTGAACATAGGGTCGATTTTTAATTTTTTCCATATTGTGACCCGTTTTCCCGGACGCCGCGTCCCGGCGTCGGGAGTCTAATGCCGTGTCGAGTTGTGATTTTCAGGAATGGCACCAAAGCGAGCGAGGGCGGCGTCAGCCCGTGGAACTCCGTTGTCGAGGCTCATCGTAGGAGCCGACGCTAAATGGGCAAAAATCGTAGAAAAGAACTTCATCCCGGAGAGGAAATTCATACCGAGCCCCGACAACGGCAACCTCATGGCTCAAATCGAAGAGCGCGGGTGGACAAAATTAGCGACCATCGAGACCCGCGCTATCATGGACCTCGTTCGTGAATTTTACGCGAACCTTGGGGCCACCGAAGAAACGAGCCCTTCGGTAACGGTTCGGGGGGTTTTCGTGAGCATAACGTCGAGGGCAATCAACGAGCATCTCGGCCTCCCTAATATACCCGACGACGACTACCACAACTTAGCCCTCAACCCTCCATTCAACGATATTTTGACCACGTTGTGCGGCCCCGGAGCGTCGTGGAAGCGCAATCAAGCGGGAGAACCGCTCGAGCTCAAGACAACACACATGAGCAAGTACGCAAAAACTTGGGCTCATTTCATAAGCTCGAACATCATGCCGAGCACGCACGCCCACGGCCTCCCGATCTCCAAAGTGGTGCTCTTGTATTGCATCGTCACCGGGCGTAGTGTCAACGTCGGGAAAATAATTCGAGCAAAGATGTTCGATGCGGCAAAGTGTTCTACAACCGGCGGTCTCGGTTTTGGCGGGCTTATCACGGAGATGTGTGAGACGGCCAATGTGAAGACGTATGACGACGAAGAGAGGGCGCCGAAAGGGAAGAAGATCGACTCCGCCTTCATCAACGGTCTTCCTCAAATGGCCGGGCTAGCGGAGGCGAATGGAAGAGGCTTCCTCAACATGGCTCCCGACCTCGAGGAACCCGCCCGCTACCGACACGCGGCTCCGGAAGCGCCTATGCCCGAGCCCGACATCAATGAGCCA
Source organism: Urtica dioica subsp. dioica (assembly GCF_054948205.1). Taxonomy (NCBI): domain Eukaryota; kingdom Viridiplantae; phylum Streptophyta; class Magnoliopsida; order Rosales; family Urticaceae; genus Urtica; species Urtica dioica. The sequence goes on from NC_142756.1 coordinate 11,923,779, forward strand.
CAATACGCTCAAGTGCTCGCAATGATGGGGAACCTCGGTGTCGCTTCTCAAGAGCGGTACCAAGTCGAGGACCGAAGGTGGGATGACTTCATGCGTCAAGAAGCCGAGCGGCGCCAACAGGACGATCAAAGATGGGAGTACACCTCTCAATTCATGCGCGAGGAGACGGAACGACGCCGTGTAGAAGACCAAAGGTGGGAGCAATCGGAGGCTCGACTTGGGCAACTCGAGCGGAGCATCGATCAACTCGGTGCGGCGCACAACTCGCTCGCCACCTTTGTCGAGAATCAACACTCGTGGTTCTCGACCACGGCGGAGTTCGGCTACAACGCCTACACCCAATGGACTTCCGGAGGCGCCTCGGCAAGCTACCCCGACGCAAGTGGATCCGGTGCATCGTCAAGCCTCCCCGACGGCTTCTTCGACCCATTCCCGCCATGTTACCGATACCAAAGCTACTACGACGCACCACCGCCACCGCCGGACAATGATGGCGACACCGCCATGTGATCTCTTAGCTCCGCCCCCCTCCAATGCGCGCCATCGAGGACAATGTCGAGTTCAAGTTTGGGGGGGTGTTTCCACAAATTGCGGGGGCTTGTCGGTACTCTATTTTCTCTCTTTTCTCATTTTTCATGGATAATTTAAGTTTTATTGCTTTATTTTCGTTTTCGTAGCATATTTTGTTTTGGATAATTTAAGTTTGTTTGTTGTGTTATGTGTGTCTTTGGTTTAATCTAGTTTCTTTTTTTCTTTTTAGGTTTTCCATAATTTGTGTGACTTGATCTTAAGTAGCTTAATTTCATAATTTATTTTCTTTCCTTTTTTTTTTGTCGTGTTTGGATGTGTGAAATGCCTTGGTTTTGCTTGTGGAATATGAATGTTGATGACCCGTAGAATCTTGAGACTTAGGAGTAATAGCAATGTATCTTTCTTGCGCTACAAGTCTTGTGCTTGGCCAAAACTCTATGGTGGCTTTGCTTAGCTTTTAGTGACCCGATGAATCTTCATCTCACGTTGCACGTTTCGAGTCCATAGAGAGTATTTAGGAGTTTTGAAAATCTAACCTTAGCAAGAATGCATCTCGGAACACTAGAACCGTTTGATCCTTCCTCGAGGCTCAATGGTAATAGGAGAGAAGCGTTAGGATGAAAAAGGCATAGGAATAGCCAATCGAGCCAAAAGCCAACCCGTTCTACTTCCACTTAGAACCATTTTCACAAAAAGCCGAACGTAAATCAACTCTTGATACATAGTCACAAAGAAGCCTAGCCAATGAATTGAAATTCCCACAAAGAACCCCGTGAGCTAGCGACTCTTGAGTGACTCTTTGAGCTTGTGTGTTATATCTTGTAGAATATGTGCTCTTCTTGCTTGTCGAAATTTGTGCCGCGCCGGCTTTTGTTTATATCCATGTAAATTATTATTTCCCTTTATTTCTTCAAAAAAAAAAAAAAAAAAAAAATCAAACAAAAAAAAAAAGAAAAGAAAAAAAAAGAAAAAAAAAAAAAAAAAAAGAGCACAATCTTGCTTGGTAAAGAGATGTACATATTCATATATCCTTTTACATTTTATTTTATGTTGTTTGTATTTGGCGTGGTGCAACATTTCTTGTTAGACAAGCAATCACATAATCTAGACTAGAGTTTGAAAAGTCTAAGTTTGGGGGTATTGGTGAAGCTTAGTGTTAACGAAGAAAAGAATGTAAAAGAAAGTTGTGAATGTTGCTCTTTTGGTGAGTATGAGTCGCTAGGGTAGCGTGTTTAGTCACTTAAAAACTCCATATCCTACCCTTGACCCAAGCCTAACGTTACAAGCCTTAAAAGACCTTTGGACTAGCGCTTACTCTCCTAAACCGAGTGGAGAGTGTTTGGTGAAAGCCTTATGGTGTTCCTAATTCATCATTGAATATCCATTTTGAGTTTGCATGCTAGGAAAAGGTAGAAAGAACTCCGAAGATACTTGACTTGGACTCGATGAAAACTTTTACACGGGAAGCCTCAAGCTAGGTAAAGCCACACGAGAATTGGTTGAACACTTGTATTAATTGAGCTTTACTTGTGATTGTTCTTACTCTTGAGTTGATTTTGTCTAGGAGAGATGTTCATGCGAAACCAAGGCCATAGCACTTTCAACACTCATTTTTTTTAGTTTAGCGTAGCATAACTTCTTTCATTCTTCGGTATAGCTTTGTGACTTTGTTAAGTTTTGTGTGGTTGTGTTGTATATATTTTTGCTTTGTTACTTGAGGACAAGTAACGGTTCAAGTTTGGGGGTTTGATAAGTGAGATTCATTCACACTTATCTATGACTCTTAGATAAGAATCGAAGCTTGTTCTTAATGTTTTTGATATTATTTTGTAGTTTTCATTGCATTTTCAGGTTTGAGAGAGTATGAGAAGGTAGTGGTGCGAAAACGGGCTGAATCGGAGCTAAATCGAGCAAGTTATGGTCATTTGAAGTCAAGTCAACAAAAGTCAACGGAGGTCAACAAGAAGTCAGCTTCTCAAGGCTGGCGCGCCGCGCCTATTTAATGGCGCGCCGCGCCCCTGGTGACCAAATTTTCACCCGAGAGCTCGAGCGGCCAACGCGCAAGAGAGGCGCGGCGCGCCTTCAGAAATTCAAGAGTGGCGCGGCGCGCCTGTTATGTGGCGCGCCGCGCCAGGTGCTTTTTCAGAATTCTTGGAGCTCGTCTTTTAAATCATTTCTGGCCCTTGGATCTCATCCAAGGGTCCATATTTGCTCCGAAAACCTCTTCTAAACCCTCATATACACTTATTCAAAGAAGAAAAGGAGGAGGCTTTAGCATAGGACACTTTTAGTTTTTGTTTTGAAACCTTGAGAGAGAAAGTGAGAGAGAGAAAGCTAGGGTTGACACTCATTTTTGTTCTTGAGCTTGGAAGTGAAGAAGAAGAGGGAGAAGTGACAACCTCCATCATCCTCATCATCTCCATTTGTTCATCCTTAACTCTATCTCTTTTATTTATTGTTATTTACTTATTTACTCCACTTAATGTTTTGTTGAACATATTTTAAGCTTTCAAGCATTCTATTGAGTTTTGTTGATTATTTTTATCTATTGAGCATTGAGTATTGTGATTACTTTATTGTTTTATCTTAGTGGAATATTGAAGTAGTGCTTGAGTTAATGAAAGCTTTGTTTGGTTGTTGAGATTAGCATTCAATGTCTTGTTTCTTTATTGTTTTGTTTCTTTTACTTATTTCAATTTTACTTTGTTTATTCTTAATTATGAGTAGCTAAATAGATTTGGGGTGCGATGTAGTTGAGTAGTTGAGTTGGTTGGTCAAACCTTTAGATTAGATTTTGTGCTTCATGGTTAGGTTGAGAGTGAAATATTATGGGTATGGGTTGTGTGTTAACGCTAATTAGAGTAGCTAACTAATTAGTGAACCTTAGACGAGTTTAGAAACCGAGAGGTAATAAACGAGTGAGCTCTACCCGTCCCATCATTAACCTTCCTAGAGCTATAGAAAGACTAGGGGGTAGATGTAGTTGATTGAAATCCCGGGCTAAATGCGGTTTTGTGTTTTAGTAGGACCCAAACCGAGAGGTGTAAGTTCGACACGTAACTAGATTCCTAAAGACTCGAGAGAGATTAGTGAATGTTTTAAGAGGGATTGAGACTAAATTTTACAACTCTAAACCCGAGCTTAGAATCGTACCAAGACCAACCGACTCGATGAAATAACGAAATCGCGCCCCTTCCTTTTAACTTGTGTTTAAATAGTGTTTTCACTTTTGTTTACATTTCATCTTGTTCTCAAAACAATCAAAAACCCCCCATTTTTCATTTTCCATAACTCGAAAAAGAAAGCTAGTGAGTTTGCTTCGGAAATAGTCTAGAGTCCTTGTGGGATCGATATCCGTGCTTTTGCACTTTATTACTTGACGACACGTTCGCTTGCGTCGTGTAGAATTTTTCTTTAGTTAAGAAAATTCCCATCAGGGGGTAATATTTACGATTTTGGATACCCATTTTCAGATTTAGCTCTGGATCACTTCTTGTATTGAATACAAATAGTTCACTACTATCTTAGAGTTTGGCGTTTTTTAGATAACTGATTATTGGAAAGTAATTAGTTTCTATTGTAAACAGTTAAGATGTTATCTAGAATATTAATAAATATTATTTTATAATTTCATACTTAATTATCCTTATTATTTAATTAAAATCCAACAATCATAGTTAAAGACAACTAATAAAATTAATAGATTTTTATGGCTCAATACTTAATATAAAACTTTGTTTATCATGTTTGTTTTGACGGTAATTTGAACTGATCTCTTCATTGGGAGTGCAAGAGCTGACTCGACAATTTTTTTTAAGGCATTGGACATAAATTTGTTTGAAGGGTCTCTAATTTTTAATAATAATATTTATTAATTATCATGTAAATTAATAATACAAAAAATTAGAAAAATAGCCAAGTTAAACGTTTGATATTGCTAAATAGTCAACGTTAGATAAATATTAGGTAAATAACTATAAATGATGACATGGCTTGGCAGTGACTATTTACTTAATATTTACGTTTGTAAATATATAAAATTAGCTATTTACCTAATATTTACAAAACCTTGGTTATTTAGCAATTTCCAATGTTTCAATTGGCTATTTTGCTAAATTACCCTTAATAATAAATACAAAATAAACTATTGAATGTACTTAACATTATAAATACAATATACTAATACTCATTTACTGAATAAATTAAAACTAATAAAGTAAAATTTTAGTATCCAAACTATATACTATATATCAAATTTAGATATATAAAAATATATTTATTAAAAAAAATAGGCGTTTTTGGGGAGGTGTCTTGCGCAAGATCCCACTTGCCTTCCTCCTTGAGCCGACACTGAGATGTGCATTCAGCGTGTTCAGATCTTGCCTTATATGAAACTTTGACTTGGTTTTAAATTAATTGAATCATATTTTTTTTTTCTTTTCCTTATTTATCTCTTCTTCTTCTTATGTAGCTAATAATTTTGTATATTAATGTTCTTTACCTTAGAATTATTATTTTTTAGGCTCCATTAGATAAATAACCACAATTACAGTTTAATATTACTAAATAACCAACGTTTCGTAAATTTTAGGTAAATAACCATTTTTATATATTTATTAGGCCACATCATATTTATGACTATTTACGTAAAATTAAAAAAACGTTGGCCATATAACAATTCAAAACGTTTTAGTTGATTATTTACTTTATTTTTTTATTTTTTTAAATATAATTAGAGTTTTAATTTGGGATCTCTAATCCATGGTAATTTTTTCGTCCCAGTTTCAATCAGGATACTTACATTAACATAAATACAAAATTTACGGTCTAACTAAACCATTTACATAGGTTTCAAGGGATCCCTAGAAATATGGTCAATTAAATTTTTTAAATGTTTCCCAATTGCTGGAGAATAGTGAAACTTTGAGCTAAAACTTTTTCATATTTCGATTTAAATATGCTAAAAACACACTCAAGATTCACTTTAAATAATATAATGACTACTTTGCTCAATTACTATTTGTTTAACGTGACTATTTTACTAATTTTTTTTTCTTAATACATTACAATGAACCATTTCTTACACCAGAGAAAATTGCATCTGATAATGTCACAAAAATCGCGTCTAAATTTTTTATTAGACGCACAAAATCACCATGTCTGTTACCCATATAATTTGAACAATTCGAGCAAGAGCTCGGATTCACCGAGAACAGAATAAATCAAATACCGAGCTCGAGTCAAACAGACTCGAGGGCTCATTAAGTCTAAGAAACGATCCGTTCATAAATTAAGAACGAACTCTATCGAGCAGAACTATAGAGAGCACTCGAGGAATAATCACTCACTCCGCACGTTCTGGAAACGGTTACCTGATAATTGCTAGAGACGTGGGATTGATCACCCCATGTATTCGACCCCGGGGTCTATAAATACAAGAAGACTTCACTTTATCAACAATAACATTTGGCCGTAGTCTTTAAACTAGGACTTCTTTTTTTTTTCGTAATTTTTTTTTACTTATAAAACAGTTGTTAAACTATATTACTCCGATATTTACATATAGTATATACAAATCTAATGAGTAAAAACTACAGTGTTACAAGGTAGTTTTTTTATGTTTAATTAACATACTATATGACTATGTATACATATTGAAGTGATACTGTAAGGTTACATTGGTTTTCAGAAGTGTGATAGTATCTGGTAAATAAAGACTACAATTATAAACAGTGGTTTATATTTATGAAATTATTTATTAATAATATAGACTACATCTTATTCTTGTAGAAAATTTACGTAACCACAATTTTTTTTAATAAAAATATATTTTAAACAAAACACATTTATAAAGATTAATATCCAAAATGCAAGAATAACAATATTATATGTATGGTTTGCAAAACTTAAGAGTTGTTTTTAAAATATAAAACTAAATTAAGAGTACTAAATAAATCAATGTGACTAACGACTTTGCTAAGTTAGGACTAGCCTCTCTCCTTCTCTCTTCTTTTAGCCTTCCTCGTCCAACTAGTGACGATGAGGTTATACACAATAGTGCCCATGAAGCTGTATACATGAGTAAATGAAGAAAACAAAAGTATTACTCATATTGTGTAACATCAAAATATATAAAGTATATATGTGTAGTTTCGTTTCAAATTCTTTTACCGACATTGCCCAAGCTCGAAGACAAAACCCAACATGCGCCTAACAGAGAGAGAGAGAGAGAGAGAGAGAGAGAGAGAGAGAGAGAGAGAGAGAGAGAGAGTAGTATCACAACAACACCAAAGTATAACTTAACCACATCATAAAAAGAAAAAGCTTAAACCAGTCCACATTGAGGTAATATTTTACCAAGACTGAGACAGAGAAAAGGCCAACCGTAAAAAAAGAACGAGGCTAACTAATCACAGCTCCGAAGATAGAGAAAGAGATATACATATGGTTAGTCACACACACACACACACACACACACACACACACATATATATATATATATATATATATATATATATATATATATATATATATAACTTTGAAGAAGCAAACCTGTAAGAGACTAGTACAAGAAATTCAATGGCCAAACAAGAGTTTGGAGAAAGTTAGAGTTTGCAATGTTTCTTGTAATCGAACCTTTGACATAGAGCAAAACCATAGCAAAAAATGGCATTGATCCAACAACAAAGAAAAATAATTAAGACACCGAAAGTGATAATAATGCATCATTCGACCTTTGGTGCCGTGATAAATTGGATTTCGTCATCACTTTTCTATTTTTGCTTTAAAAGCTGGACCTTATTTACATGTTTCTTCTTAAGATTCAAAATCTCGGTGGATAAACTGTACAACATTGTAAAAACATTATAGATTAAATTCTAAACAAACACCTTTAGAAGAGCCAATATTTACAGCTACGGATAATAATCATTTGTGCCGCAAGTGATTTTAATTTATGTGAATGGAAATCTCTTGCATCTTATGGAGTAAACGAAATCTACAAAATCCTAAATTCCTACCCAACAAGAAGCTTCTGCAAAATAAAACTCTTGACCTCACCAGCAATTGCATCATCATATGAGCAGCGAGCCAGAAAATACAGACACACTTCTTTTTCACTAGAAAACTAGATCTCACAGATAACAGATATCAGCCACAATACATATGCATATGTATTTTGGGACTCGTCGAGGGTCCCGCTGATCAGCTCCTCGGCCGAGTATTGCTCGCTCCACTCCACGAGGCCATTCTCTCGAGAGAAGCGATGTCCTTGGCGTCCCCGAATAGGGTAGCCACGACCGCGATCGCCAGGTTCTTCTTGTGGAGGCCGTTCTTATGAAGCAGCATCAGGGCTTCACACTTGCGCTGCAAAAACAATGAATATAAGAAGTTGATAACACTGAGTAAGTGAGAAGTGGTCGGGAAGATGATGGGAAGACCTCGTAAGTGAGGACATCAACGAGGTCGTGGATGTGATCGATGCAGACGGTCTTGCCGAACAGCTTGGAGAAGGTGGGGTCGCTGTGGTGGGACTCGAGGGCGACACTGATGTATGGTCCAAACCAGGATCACACGAAATTTATAACATACCCAGGATTATACTGCTATACATTAATGCGTTTCGGACTAAAATAAGCGGGAGTAACATACCAAAGATTGGTTAATAGGATGCTTGCAGACTTACTCAGAGTCATGATGGAAGCATACATCGATGACCTACTAGTAAAAAAGTTAAATAAGCGAACATGCAGAAGACTTAAAAATTATTTTGAATTACTTCGTCAATTTTTTTATGAAACTTAACCATTTAAAATGTACTTTTGGTGTCTCTGCAGAAATTTTTTAAAGTCTCATCGTCCATGCGAAATGGATAGAAGTGAATCCCGAAAAAATCACATCAGTGCTAGACATGAGGCCTCCTTAGAGCATAAAGGAAGTGCAGAGACTGACAGGGTGTATTGCAGCGCTTAGTCGGTTCATATCCCGATCAATGAATTAGAGCATTCATTTCTTCGACGCCTTTCGAGGGTCAAAATATTTTGAATGGATAGATAGTGCAACAGAGAGTTGGAAGCATTAAACGAGCACCTCAGTTGGCCCCCGAACTTAAGAAATGTACAAGATGGAGAATCAATAGAAATCTACTTAGTAGTCTTGCAGCATGTAGTGAGCTCGGCGCTCATTATAGGTAAGGGCAATCACCAACTGCCGGTTTACTATACATCAAGATGCCTACATGATGCCGAAGGAAGATATCCAGAGCTAGAAAAACTAGATTTCGCCCTCGTGGCGGCATCTCGGAAGCTAAAACATTACTTTCTGGCATATCTGATCACCGTTCTCACCAATTTCTTGCTCCGACAAGTATTGCAGAAAGCAGATGTCTAAGGAAGGACAATGAATGGTCAATCGAATTAACTCAGTAAGACATTCAGTTTAAGCCCCAACCTTCCATAAAAGAGCAAGCAATCGTGGGATTCATTGATGAGTTTACATACCAACCCATAGATTATCCAACCTGGGAAATGCATATAAATGGAGCAGCAAACGAAAAAAGGAGCACAAGTCGGAATTTTTATCTCAGAATTAGATAATCATAAGGTAAATTTACTTAAATTTTTCTTTCAGTGCTTCAAATAACGAGGCTAAATATGAGGTCATGATACACGGTTAAGAAATTGAAAAACAGTTATAAATCAAGAAACTAAAAAGCTATATGGACTCTCAATCGATTATTAATCAAATGAAAAATGAATTCCAGGAAAAAGGCGAAACGATCGCTATATGCCGAGAAGGCTTGGAGCTTCACAAAGGAATTCAAGTACCGCGAGATCACTCAAATCCCGAGAGCTATTGATGAGCGCGTATTTTACGTGCGAATACACCCTCATTTGACTTGAATTGAGATAGTCCTTAAGTGTTTTTAACGGTTGTTGTGAGTTTTTGCAACGTATTTCAAGAAAATGGTGTTAATTGAAGTCTCGGAGTATTTGATGACAAATAGAAGCGTTTATGACGAAAAACGAGCTAAAATGAAGCATAGAAGAGTTAGAAGAAGAATTCCGGAGCACCTTGCACCGCGACCGTCTATCCTCGCGCCGCGACGTTCTTTCGGCTTTGGCGGAACTCCTCAAGCAGCATTCCTCACGCTGCGACTCTTATTCCTCGCGCCGCGACGTCCTCCAGACAACATCCTCGCGCCGCGACCTTTGTTTCGCGCGGCGCGAGAGGCTTCGACTTTGGCGTGAATTATTTCCGTTTTTGAAGATTTTGGGCCAAATCAATTCAATCAAAAGCCCATTTGAGCTTTGAAAATCACCTTAGTTCCTATATAAACCACTCTCGTAACCTAGAAACATACTTTTGCTTTTATTTTTAGTTTTCTTATTGCTTTTAGGTTGTTTTAGAGAGGATTGCTTAGAGAGAGAGAGAGAGCGTTCTTCGTTAGAATCGACAACTCCGGCGACTCACTTGAACTCACAACCATTGTTTCTCCTTCTTCCTTTACTTTTATTTTATTATTCTCTTTTAAATATTGTTGAACTTCGTTTAAATTTCAATATGAATTTGTTTCTGCTTTCCATGCTCATCTTATTGCTCTTGATTATTTTGCTTTGTGTTTTGATTATCATGGGTTCCTTTAGCGGCTAGATTTCTTTAGGGTTACGATGTAGCTAGGGTTGATAATGGGAAGGGGGTTGTGTTAGGTTAGATTATGCTTGTTTACTCCATCTATTAAATTGCTTATCATGAATCATGTTTAATGCTTTCTAGTGCTTGATCACCATTAGAATTGTTATCTAGGATTGTTTATTACTCGAGAGAGAATCGATAATCATGCGTCTATTCATGGCTTCATAGTTGATCCTAGGTTAGGAAATCTAGGCAATTTATGTAATCGTTTGAACTCTTGTTTCATTGCGTGTAATTGTTTTAATAGGACTAGATGCCGAGAGGATAATAATCCGTCAATTACATAGGTTTGCTAGAACACTCGAGAGAGGCTAGTGAATAATTTCGACAGAGTGAGATTAACATTTATAGGAGTAGATTTGTTGTTCAAACCCAAAACCCCCCGACCTAGTTAGCTCCGGTGAAGTCATGACCCCTACCTTCTCATCTTGCAAAACTTGTATCTATTTCTCTGCTTTAGTTTTATTATTATTCTTGCTACAAACATCTTCTTAATATTATTTGGAGTTAATTAGCATCAAGTATTAGAAAATCGTTGTTTCACTAGTCTCTGTGGGTACGATACTCGAATTTACATTCTATATTACTTGAGCGACACACGTATGCTTGCGTGCGCGAGTTATTTTGCAACAGCTATGAATGAAGAGGCCGATCCCTAGCAAAGCTAGCTACTCAAGGATCTGTCTCAAACTCAGTCCCAATCATCTAGGTGTACCACTCAAGCATATAGGAAGGCTGCTAAGTTTTTCAAATAGAAGGATAAAAGTCATGGAAAACTCCACCATCCAAAATTTAATGGAAGGAACCTTAAATTCTGGGTTGCGCGATTACGTAATGGAAGGAAATTCTCTTTATAAAACAGGTTTCACAAGACCACTTCTCAGATGCCTAGATGAGTATGAGACAAAGTTTGTGGTTCGGAAAATTCACGAAAGGATTTGTGGAAGCCACATCGGAGCATAAGCACTGGCCAAAAATGCCCTTCATCAAGGCCTTTATTGGCCGACCTGAAGAAGGATGCTCAAAACATGGCCCGCAAATACGCCAAGTGCCAAAAATTCTCAAACATTCTGAGGCTCCCTCCATCGAACCTCATAACACTAACATCCCCTATATCATTCGCAAAATGGGGGATAGATCTCATCGTGCATTGCCAGCAGAAAAGGGAGGATGTCGGTATGCAATAGTAGCAGTCGATTATTTTTCAAAATGGGTCGAAGTAGAACTTTTTAAACAAAATAACTCCTTATAACATTGAAAAATTATGTGTGGTAAAATATCTTCACAGAGTTCGGAATACCGAATAAAATAGTATTCGACCACAAAAATTATTTTGACTGTGATTCATTTCGAGTTTTATGTGAAAAATATGGTATTAACAAAGCGTTTTCTACAACAGTCCGACCATAATCCAACGAATTAGTGGAAGCACTCAACAAGATCATCAAACATGGTCTAAAAATGAAGTTGGATGAACATAAAAGTGAGTGGGTAGAGATGCTCACGAAATAATTCTACCATTTGGTAGATGTAAAATCTTCAGACGTGTTCTACGGTCCATGGGTTTCTTTACATTTATGCGTTAAGATTTTGTAGTCAATACACGCCGTTTCCGAAGACTTCTTTGATGACATAAGGTTCTTCCCAATAGGCACCGAGGGCTCCATCTCGGGTTACTTTTGTATAGAGGAAGACTTTTCGGAGGACTTTGTCGCCGACATGGAATGTTCTTGATCGGACCTTCCTGTTAAAGTGCCGAACAACTCTTTGTTAGTTATCTAGATTTCTTAGTCATGCTTTTTCTCATTTTTCTTCAAGAAAATCAAGATCGAATATTTTGTTTTATCTTAGAAAAATCTTGAAGGTCTTGTTCAGCATACAGGGGCAGAGGACATGAAAATAACAAAGTATAATCAGATATGTAACTAATGAAGTAACAAAAATAAATAAGCTCCGAACCACACCAATTTGTGAAAATTCAGTGGGAATAGGGAACTTGTAAAAATGATAGGCTCCCTCAACCCAGAAGAAGTAATCATTCCATTTATTTTGACTGCAGGCACTCCATTATCTTCTCGGCATCTCAGTGAGTGGCGGTTTATTACCAGTAACACTGATCGGGACTTGTCTTCAAACTATACGGAGATGCATCATTGAACTTGTCCCACAACGTGGTTATCCCAACAAAATCTTATAAACATTAGGGACGAGCTGAGTCGGTGCGCATCCGAGCCGGTTAAGAAACTGGGCGATCGATCAGCGGGTGCATGGGTAACTCTCTAATCACCTTCAAGATTGCCTTATTAAAGGCTACTCTATCGAAATGAGGGGAGGAGATTGGGGGGGGGGGCGGCGTATACCCTAAAGGTACCGATTTTTTACCCGAAAAGTCTAGTGCATACCCGACCATTGGCCTTCTTTCCTTTCAAAGTATTCTTCTTCTGAGCTCTCTATGGGAACATCCACTCCAAAAGTCCGATCATAGGTCCCAAGGGGCTCTGAGTGGGCAGCCGCTGCTTGGGCATGATCCGCTTCAATAGATCGGGTGGCAAAAGAAGATTATCGCTCTGGGCTCGAAGCCGGATCCTCATTCCTCTCCACAATCTCTGAAGCGTCAGTGTCAGCAGAGACATTTTCCGTACACAATAGCGAGGAAAGATAAAAACATCCTATCCTTAAGTTTTTATTCTCAGACTCGGAGAGCCCAAGAGGCCGGTGATAGACTCTTGACAGGGCAGTCGCAAAAATAGGTTGGTCCTAACCAATCTTCGGAACATGATACCAATCTGTGTCCAAAAGAAAAAGGAAACGTCATTTCCTGAAGAAAGAATGACGACCTCGGGATCAAGTTTTGTCTTACAAACGACTCGATGATAATATTTCAAGTTTGGATGCAAAAACCCTGTATTTCCTAGTACATTCAGACTGAAAACTAAAAACCCTAAGAACTGGGAAACATTAAAGGTCCGAGCATCGAGAAATTACCAATATTCAAACTCTCCACCTAATAAAACAAAAAGAGACATGCACTGAACACATGAGCAATTAGGGTGACCGAAAGACTTACCCAAACAAGATTGTAGCCAAAGAAACTTCAAAAATACAAAAATTGCCAAACAACGCGTCCAAGAAGTCAAAGAATCGGGAAAATGATGAAAATTTGAAAGAAAGAGAAATTAATTGAGAATCCTCAAAAAGGCTATATATAGTCTAGATCAACATGCGAGATTAAACACGTCCAAGAAGCTTTACGATCGAATGGTGAAGGCAAAAGGTCGCCTCGGTTCAAAAGAAAATATAACCAAGACGATGTCGTCTCAATAACTTAACCCAAAAAAGAGCAAGCCCAAATTTTTCAGAACATCACGAGAAAAAAATTAGTAAGAATATTCGAGGTAGAATTGAATTGAAGATCATACCATATAGTTCTTTACCATTTTTTTTATAATATACTAAGAAACTGGAAGGCTTCTATTACTCATATAATTTGCACAGTCTGAGCAATAGCTCGGAGGCACCGAGAGCAGAAGGAATCTAGCACTGAGCCTGAGTCAAATAAACCCAAGAGCACATTAAGTCTAAGGAACACCTCATTCATAAGTTAAGAACGAACCGTATTGAGCTGAACTTCGGAGATAAGAGAAGTTGGTAAGTCAAAGACTAGTCAAATCAAATATAAACATGTGTAAACAAATTCAAACTTAAGTAAACCGGACACCTTGACGGTTATTCCGAGCACTCGAGGGAATAATCACCCACTACACATGTTCTGGGAACGGTTACCTTATAACGGACAGGGACGTGGCATTGATCACCCCACATACTCAACCTTGAGGTCTATAAATACAAGAAGACACACTGAAACAAGACAATTCACTTTTTGACGCACAGAAACACACGCCTGAAGTCTTACCTATCATTCGTCACCCTCATTTACTTGCTCTCTTTTACTAGATTTGTGTATATTTAGAGATAATCTTACCTAGACATTTGGAGTTCTCGAGACTGCGTGCTCGGAACCAGGTGCTCGTCGTGAGATAATTGTTGTACTAATTTTGTCTGTCAACAACGTCTATATCTAGACTTGCACAACAAACAATAGAATGTGGGACATAATTCCCCTTAGTGGACATAAAAAAATCACCCGTGATTTAGCGGAACAAGATACATATGCGACTTCTCTGGTGTGAATGTCATATTTTCTAGTTCGACACTTGCACCCCTTGCCTCTAGTTTAGTCAAATTAGTTTTCTAATGTTGATCACAGTTTTTTTGTCACACGACCTCGCCTCTAGCCTTGCCAATCCAAATTTCGAGCGAGACCTCATTTCTCCCTCTCACAATGCTCTCCTTGCCTCACCAAACTAATTCTCCAAGAAAATCTCCCTCGCATGATTCTCGCATCACCTAGCTAATTAATCGAACAAGACACCCTCAGTGCCTCACCAAACTCTGACTTCCAATCTCTTGTCCCCTTTATCAAAGCTAGATCTTGATTCATCACCTCACGTATAGCTTAGCCTCCTTGTGAAATATCCCCTTGTCGAGAAAGGCTATCACTCGAAACATCCCTTTGTCAATGTGGACAATCGGCCCCTTGTCAAGCCTTCACCAATATTGGCTTCCGTTGACAGGTACATTTGTCCCATATACCGAGCCATCCTATTACCCAGTATACAAAGACACTCGCCGTCCCCTCACTGACTTTCCCGTATGAGTCTATAGCCTTTTTCCATGTCTTTGTTTTCCCATATGTTTGCCTTCACCTTCAATGCTCAAGAGTCTTCACTGAACTAATGCTCGGAAACTAGCTAATTCATGCCCCCGCCTATCACCAAATGGCTATCTTGCCATGTGCTCTCAAGATCAACGGTTCTCAGCAAGACGATATTCTTGTCCTTTTTTCTCTTGGTCCACATACACACAAAAAAGCCTATAAATACCCCTCATTTAACATAAGAACTTAGGCAAACTATAACAAAATGAAAGTTCTCTCTCTCTCTCTCTCTCTCTCTCTCACTCTCTCTCTTAAATCAAGGGACAAAACTTAGGCCTCCAACTTGAGCTAATGATCACCGGAGCGTGCATTGGAGAAAATATCTCCCCCTTTTAGCTATTTTCTTGATTACCAAGGTGATAGATACCCAAAAACCAACACTTTGATGAAGAGAAGATCAAGACCTACGATCGACTCCTCATTTGAATTGATTTATATAAGATTATTTTGATCTCGTGGTATATCAAATTCACCTTTTTAATCATAGTTAAGGTCCTCAAGACGAGTACAATACTAAAATGACAACAATATTATCTAAAGTACACATGACCCCTTACATTATCATGTGTGCTAATGAGCCTTAATCTAAAAAAAAAAATCTTGAAATTGATCATTTTTTAGCAAAAACTTAAATATCGTCTATTTGTGAAACCTCAAATATTATTATGATCATGTTCATACATTTGCTCATATTAGCAGATTTACAAAGAATTGTTTATGGACTATTTCTCCATTACATGACCATAAAGACGGGAACACTGATATACATGATGTGAGATATAGGTGGGACCCACCTGCATGTGGAGCTCACCATGTATTTCACATCATTAATCTAAAGGCAGTGGAAACTTTGTGTTTAGGAGTTCCAAATGCCTCTCTCTCTCTCTCATTGCGATTATTATCGTTTTTTAGTATTACACGTATTTAGTTTTTCAAATAAACTTTTTGGAAAAAATAAAAATAAAATGTATAGTGATGTAAATGATATAACAGGATGTTAAATTTTAAAAAATAAATCACAATGTCCAAATTTTGTATATGTAATTTTTACTCATAGATAAATAATTTCTTTAGTTAATTTGTTAAACTTTTGTTCTACATTATAATCTTGTTATGTTATTCTAAAAATTAAAATTAAATTTTGGGCATGATGATTATTTATCTTTTGAATGAATCATCTCATTTTAGAGCAGTTATATCCTCTTTTCACTACTAACGTAACTAAATAATGTATTTGAATAAAATATAGTAACTGGAAACTCCCTATAAAATATTATTTTGAAACTAGCCTAAACTAATATTCTCGAGCTCTTTGATTACATCTTTATTTTAAATTTTTCAATAAATTTGTAATTTTAATCCAACAAATCCCGCAAAATCCATATAGTCGTTATAGGTATACATTTTATTTTTATTTTTATGGCTTAATGACAAACGCAAAATCCATAAAAAAAAAATTAAATAAATAAATTATCATTTAAGGCTTAGTGAATAAAATGTTATACGAAATATCTGAAATATAGCTTTTATAACGTATAATAGATTATGTATACAAATTCCTATGAAGTACTAGCTTGCCATTGCTTATTCATTATCATTACCTCTAAGAAATATACTAGGTAGCTATTGTTATGATAATGCTATAATTGTTGCACTAGCCAGCTATTGTTTTATAGCAAAAGAGCTGGCTATTGCGCTGATGCTGTTAAAAATAAGCGTACACAATTTTCTTTGAAGAACTAGCTAGCTAGCATTTGATCGTGTCATCTTGTTTGGAAAAACGCGACATCGTTTTCTCAATTGTATATATTAAATATTGATACATGATGACATTAAGATTACGAGACAAACTTATTATAATAAAATAATGTCGGTTGCATTAGATTCTTTACCTTACCTCAGGTGAATTGTATAGTTAAACCGAACCAATAATTATAAGCTGCACAAGACATATGCTGATTTGATAACATTGCATGTGCTAGCTAGTGCGTTTTATTTACAATGTTATCCTAGAAAATGAACATGCAAAAGCATGTTCTAACGGATCACATGAACGTACGGGTGGTAACATTATCCAATTATTTACTTAACCGAATATGCAAGGATATTACTGTTCCACGAAACCAATATAGATGAAGATAGTAAAACAAAGTTGTATATTTAAGTCTCATTGTATATATTCCCTGTAAAACAATGGCGTGAGTGATACGTATATGTACTGAAGAATGATGCAGTTTTGTCTCCTTCAGGGTATTCAATATATACATCACCCCCAGTTTAATTATTCATTGACTGAATGAACACGACAAGGGACAACTACGATTTTTTTTTCCCCTCTATATCTCTTTCAGTTGACTTGATCGACTACAAACTAACGAGTGAATTTCTTCAAAACTACAGCTTGGTTGGGTTCATGGAATAACGTACACCACAAATTATAGTCGTTCAATTTTTTGTGTTCCCATTTTAAATCTGCATAGTACTTATCGTACTAGTTAAATAATTATAACCGTGTCGAATTAAGAGCTCTGGGGATTAAATACTGAATACAAATTTGTAAACGAGTCTATATAGATATAAACCGCTCTTCTACAGGTCCTTCTGTCTGATATTTTCGACGTCTGTTTTGCCAATCTCAGAATAGATATTGTCTTGTTTTTTACTGGCATGGATCTCACTATAATTCTCTGTGTATTGATTCATTTTAATCTTATGAAGGATTTTGAATTTTTTGTTTGAGTTATATTGCAATTTATAATTTTATGTTTTTTCTTTTATTAATATATTAATAAAATAAATTAACTAGAAAAAGTCGTAGGTAGATGCCCTAATAAACCCGTATGAACCATAACGTATAGTAGTGGTCGCGACCAATCAATTCTGTAAAACAACAGCTATATCTAGCCACAAACACACACACACACACACACACATATATATATATATATATATATATATATATATATATATATATATAAAGTAAATGTGTTAATTTGTCTTTATCGTAAAATCTTAAAACATTAATTTTTTGTTTTAATGTTAGTTACTTTCTTAACTAATAATTAGCTTACCGGAAAACTTGTTATAAGTAAAAAAATTACTTTACAAAAGACGAAGTCTGCAAACATTTCAAATAAGTTATATTTTATAAAAATTAGATTTCCTGGGATAATTTACTAATTTTGTTGATTTCATTTCGTATTGTAGCCGTAATATCAATATTCAGGTTTTTTTTTTGTTTGACGGATAAGTTGTGAGAGTATCAGGATATTGCTAAGCTTCATTTTGCTTGTTCAATCAACGTTTTTCTACAGCGTAATTATCTTTTTAACTTGAGAGAGAGAGAGAGAGAGAGAGAGAGAGAGAGAGAGAGAGAACTTTTTTAACATGTACCGGCTGTTAAGCCCGTGAGAAGAAGAATATGATTGAACACTCCACATGTCTTTTATCATGTACTAAAATTTGGTATGATTTTTATAAAAGTAAAGAAAAAGGTATGCTTTTTAATATATTGAAAACCCTAAAAAGACTTTTATAAAAAGAATAGGGAAAAAAACAACTTACAAACGGACAACTTTATCTCAGATTTTAATTTTTCATCACTATATATTGTAGAAAGATATATATGATTTTATATCGATGAAAATTGACTTATCAGCCAATTTCTTCCCTACATTGTCGGTCACGCAAATCTTTGTTTTTTATATCTATTTTAGATTAGTAATTACGAATAATTACTACTCCTTGTTTGCAGTTTATTTTTGGTTCATGAAACCATATGGGAACGTATTCTGCATTGAAAGTTCCTTTCTAATTCATCAATAACGCATATATATAAATTCTGATGAACCTACAAAAAGATTGTATAAATTCCGATTTGCTCAGTTACTGTGGCATATTCTGCTTTGAAAAATGCACTTAAGTTCTTTTTGCAATGAAAAGTTGTTCACAATCGAGAAATCATTCTGATGAGTTGTTTAACGTTTAATTTTTTTTTTTCTTTATCTGAGTTGTCGATGGTGTTAGAAAAAAAAAAAAAACAAAGAGCTTAAAATTAATAGATAGAAAAAGTTTAAATTCAAAATATTTACATCATTAGATAAAATATATTGTATATGACGGCCTTGAGGTACTATATTTAAAAAGGGTCAAGCGGCTAAATGGCCAAATAGAACTTAAGGATTTGCAAAATAGCCAAAGTTTATCAAGTATAAGCAAAATAGCCAAGCTGCGATTATTAATCCAGGCAGGATTAAATTTAATCCACATAAAATATCGGGATTAAATTTAATCCAGGCAGGATTAATTTAGTCCAGGGATGAGAGTAATGGCTATTTTGGTTAACCTAATGAAACTATGGCTATTTTGCAAAAGCCATAGTTTGAATTGGCTAGTTCATGCCATTTTTCCATTTAAAAATGCGTCTACTTTTTTTTAATTAAAATATATCTACTTTATTAATAAAAATGTGTCTACATTAATAATTTAAAACTTATAATGAATGTAGATGTTTAAAGAGTTTTTATTTTTGAGAAACAAAGTTTTTAATTAGTTAATGTTTGTTGTATTAAATTTTTATTCCGAATTGATAATTTAAAGTCACTGTTTAAAAAAGTGACATCAATTATAATTTTATATTCTATGTTTTATGAAGATTTAATGTAACTTTATTATAGAGTGACGTCCAAAGACCATTTTTTTGTAAAATTAGGCCAAATCATCGGAATTTATCAAATTTCCTATGAATTCCAATGAATTTATCAAAAGTTAGAGGTTAAATTAGCTAAAATGATATTTTTGTCCGAATTTGAGTCAAAAGTCCAATTTTGGATATTTTTCAACTAAAAGGTCTAATATTGATATTTTCCCAATTTTGAGATCTACAAATGAAATTTCTCTTATGAATTTCAAACAACAAGGGATAACAAAGTTTATAAAGACCATGGGTTAGTACTCTCATTGACAATTGCTTTTGAGATGGAACCCCACGATACTTTCACATGGTATCAGAGCCCACTAAGCCCAAACGAGTAACAGGTCCAATCGTTGAGATTAGGCTCAAAATGATGAGCGAATTGCCATCATCTTGAAGGGGGTTGTTAGGTATTCCACATAGAAATAAAGAATGGGAACCAACAAAGTTTATAAAGATCATGAGTTACTCCTCTCATTGTCAATTGATTTTGAGATGGAATCCGATGATACTTTCACAAGGGAAAACGGTAGAAAATTACGAAAATTGAGGATAAAAGACAGGAATAATAAAAACGACAAGAGAGAGAAAAACGGCAGAATATAAAAATGAAAAAAACGAATCAAACACCATAATGTCCAAAAAAATGTCAAGAAACGACGTGATAAAAGAAAAAAAAAATCTTCCAATAGCCGTCAATTCCAGTTTATGTTTTCGAACCTACGCGTTTATTAATAATTTTCAACATGATCAATTCAACTGATGAGCTTCTTTATTTTTTTAAGAGAAACATGATTGTTGAACATTAGAGGGAAAGGGTTGGGTGTAATTTG
The DNA here is from genome assembly GCF_054948205.1 of Urtica dioica subsp. dioica. Classification (NCBI taxonomy): domain Eukaryota; kingdom Viridiplantae; phylum Streptophyta; class Magnoliopsida; order Rosales; family Urticaceae; genus Urtica; species Urtica dioica. The sequence goes on from NC_142756.1 coordinate 11,944,306, forward strand.
TGATTTGCTTATATGGTTATTTGATTAAAAAAAAATTAGCCAAATAAGTCACCGAAAGTCTAAGAATTGCTAGATAGTCAAGTTTTTGTAAATAGCCATCTCAACTTATTTACGGCAATCAAAAAGACAAAAATACCCAAAAACATTCCCGCCTATTTTGGTTTTTTTAGTGCCGTAAATAAATTAAGGTGGCTATTTACAGATAATTAACAAAAGATTGGATATTATACAAAACACTATAAGTCAAATGGCTATACAGTTAAGAAATCCTTATTTGATTGTGGTAATAAAATTTTATCGAGAATTATGTAAGTGCTAGAGGAAGCTTTGATGGAGTCGGATGATTTCAGTTTATAAAAATAATAGATATCTGACAAAAGACAACTCAAAGAGATCTTAAGAGTGTGACAACTAAGCACACTCCTTGCTTATTATATCATTTTCTACACAAACTCAGAACAACAATAATAAGTGTATATTGAAGTGGGATAGTCTTACATTAATTGTGTATGTGAATGGACTTGTGTTTATATATCGGTTGCATCTCTTCGCTTGACACCAGTTAGTTTAAAGATGAAACTTAACATGGTATCAAAGCTTTGTTCATTCACACAACTTGAATTTGACACGGCCCACGCGAAGCATTAGAGAGATTGTTACTCGGCTTGATTACGCTACGCGTGAGGGGGAGTATTGAAATGGGATAGTATCATATTGGTTGTGTGTGTGAATTGACATGTGTTTATATATTAGTTGCATTTATGCACTTGACACTAATTGATTTTAAGATAGAATTTAACAGTGTAAAGCACTGATGAGTTAAGTTACTAATTCTTATATTTAATTTAGATTGCCAAAAAAATTAATATGTATTGATAAATAATTGCTCAAAAAAATTTCTTTCGACAATTATCTGATGTAATTATTAGTTATTCTAGCAATTGTTGAACGTTCGCAAACAAATATATGTGCGAAAAATTATCCATAATACGAAGTGTTTGCGACAATACAAGCAAATTCGTTTACTCAATAGAGAATGATGAAGGAAAGAAAGGTACAAGAGCTTTATCTTGGTTCGTTTTAATTGACCTCGTCCAATCTTAGAAGTAAATCCACTGTCAATGAGCAATGTTCTTTGAGAACCGATTACAACTTTCACAAAATCACCCCAATCCTCTCGAATTCTCTACTCAAAATATATCTAGGCTATACGAGTTTCTATGGATGTTATATATAACTCTCAAAAGCCCTTTAATCAATAGACTCATGGATTGGTGACTTCATGCCAAGTCGCTAATCTGATGATCCAAGAATCAAATTTTAGGAAATGCAAAAATCTACAAAATGCTTTTCCCGTTTTACGCTCTAATATAATTACAATGTCTAGTACAAAGGTAATATAAGATCAATTACACACGAAGAAATTTAAATGAGTTCATTAGGAAAATAGTAAACTTAAACAATGTCTATTAGATCAATTATACACGATGAAATTTAAATGGATTCATTAGAAAAATAGTCAACTTAAACATTTGACATTGCTAAATAGTCAACGTTCGGTAAATCTTAGGTAAATAGTCACTTTCAAACGTAAATATTAGATAAATATACACTTTCATATAACAAACATTGGGTATTTAGCAATGTCAAGCGTTTAAATTGACAATTTTTCTGATTTAAATCACCATCAATATTTATTGCCAAAAAAATAAGTGGAGCCGCTTTTTCTTTTGATCAATTAATCTCATTCTTTTTTTTTTATTAAACGTGGGCGGAACCAAGGGAAATTTTATTCATAACCCTCGTTTATGGGGGAGAAATACAGTGGGTACATCAGAATAAAAAATAAAAAAATAAAAACAAAGAAAGAAAAAAAAGATTGTAAGAATCATATATTACATGACTTTTTTTTATGAAATCCCGTGCAATCTTTTAGAAGTAGAGAAGAAATAGCAAGAGATGTTTAAACGATCAATGAAGTTGCGCTGACTTTCAGGATGATCAAATTTGTCGAGTGCGTTAACCACCATATTTTCTTCAGAAAATACATGAACAAGCTCAATCCCTTGTACAGCGTAAGAAATTCCAGTAGGCATTGATGATCCCAAGAGGAGAAGTTTTCCCATTCAAATAATCAATTATAGTTTTAGATCAGTCACTCTCAATTACTTTGATGTCTTCCCACAAATCTCTTGAAATGCAAAATATCAAACTCTACAACTTGGCAGCAAGACTAGAGTCGACTACAACACCACCAGCAAAACTCTTATAAATACACTCACCTTTAGAGTTTCTCACTATACAACCAATAGCTCCATTTCCATTCTTAAGGAGAAATTTCATAAAGTAACCCTAAAAAGTGGTGAAATATCAAAGTTAAACCAATTATTTGTAAAATATCTAATATTAGACTTTTAATCCAAAATCAGACAAAAATGTCATTCAATCAAATTAATATATTTTACTCTCACTCTATCTCCTCTCAATCCCTCGATCCGTCTCACTCACGCTCGATTCCGACGAGATGCAACAAAATTCGACGAGATACGAGGGAATCTGACGTGCTATGACAGACTACGATGAGTTTTCACTTGAATGTGATCTTCACCGGTCAAATGTCCAAAAAGTATGAATTTTATCATAATTTATCGTATTCCATAATATATTATCGTATATCATCGTATACCATCGTATATTACCGTATATCATCGTAAATTATCTTAATTACTAAAAAATTCCCAAAAAATATAAATTTTATCGTACATTATCGTATTTTATGGCACATTATCGTATTTTAACGTAAATTATCGTGTTTATAACGCAAACCTCATTTTCTTTAGTGTTTCAATTTTATTGTACATTATAGTATTTTGTCGTATATTATCATATTTTATCGTATATTATCGTACATTATAAGGCAAATCTCATTTTCTGTAGTGTGTGTGTGTGTGTTTTTTTTTATTTACCATGGATCACCAAATCGAAACTCACTATTATCCAGCAAAATCCGCAAATGGAGAGAAGATCAGAGGGATCTTTGAGAGATAAAGAGAGAGCATGAACAAAGGAAATGAGGAAAATTAAAGAGAGGATGAGAGAAAGAGGATGAAATATCCTGAAATGGTATTTTTGTCCGATTTTATGTCAAAAATCTAATTTCAAATGTTTTTAAAATAATCATTCTAATTTTTGATATTTGGTTAACATTGAGACCCACATAATCAAATTTCTCTTCTTGAATTAAATGAACCATCAATGTTCATCAAGAACCGAGCCCATGTCCACTTCCATAACTCATATTGGAAAAGGAATTACTCGCCTTAATGAGAGCGACAGCTATTGTAGTCATACTAGTTTTAATGATCAAAATGTTAATATCACAATCCTCATCTTCCAAATTTTCTACAAGATATAGCAAGCATGTTGTAATTTACTTTATACGATACTTTTTTTTTGCACTACTCGAGAACCATTTTTTGAAGAGGTGAGCGATTGTGTGCTCCTTCATATGCTCAAAATGGACTGGCCTCGCTGAAGAAGAAGATATATGGAAAAGTCTCTCCTTTCTTATTGGAAACAACAACGGCACTTACACACTAGGAATTCCAAGTTTAACAATACTATCATCTGTACAGATAACACGGTACCATAATTTCCAAACAAAGAAACAAATCCTGGTTGGATTTTTATACGATGGAAATCAACCAAGTATTGCGACACTTCATACAGAAACTTTGACATTGCAGCCAACAAATTAGTAGCGGCAGACAACAAAGCCATCTATAATTAATTATAATATTTTTGAACTAGAGACTACTTAGAATTATAAATAAGCGCGCGCACACATACACACATAGATATATTGTTAGAAATATTACGTAAATAATATTTATTTTATGGAAATAAACGACAACTTTGATATTAGAATAAATAAAGTACAACACAAAAATATTATGAACGAGAAGAAGTAAAGGAAAAACAAGATGGAAAACCAAAGGTTGAGGACCGTTCGACGGTCTGCTTAAAGTAATATTGTCATTCCACGGACCGGTGTCGAAAATCGACGAGCAATTTACCTGACAGGATACAACGGCGGAAGACAAGAAGAACGGTACACCAAACGAACTTCTCCGGCGAACTAAACACTGCAACAGAACTAATCACCGACTACAAAATAAAACAAAGCAATTTCGGAGGAGAAAAGGAGAAGAGAGAATTTGTGTGTGTTGGTGTGTTTCGAATGAGAGGTAGAGGCCTCTATTTATAGGCCAAGGTCTCAAAGGTTACAACCTCTAGCCTCACACAAACCGTCCGGCCATTATGGCAATTAAACACCATTAAGACTCACTAATGACACGGTTACTTGCTCAGCTCAAAACCACTCAGCATCAATGCATGTATTCATGCACGGTACAAAGTTAATTTCCAGCATAACAACACAAGTTATTTGTGGAATTAACAAATTTATGAAGTGAAAGTTTTAATAAAAAGATAGAATTGACCCAAGGCCCAAGGACGTTCACAAGAATGAAACTCAAAGGAATTGGCGGCGAGACCGAGACATTCCCGAAACCCGAGCCCGAGCCCTGCTCGGCTCGGCTCGGCGGCGCGCGTGCGTGTGTGTGTGAGCGCACGTGAGGGGTTAAGAGTTTATCCACCCGCACTTTCCTCTCTTGTACTTGCTTATCCACTAAAGAAAGATGATAGTATATATACACTATACAGCACACTTACCCATCTCATGTGAGACTCTTGAACTTCACTTCATTTACACATAATAAATGTGTTCTTTAATTTTTCATTCATTATAGTTCCGATTTTGGCAAACTTATAATCGATATTATACTCCATTCCGAAAGGAAGAATAATACGAAGGAATTATCAAATTCCGTTCAGTGGAACCCACTCAAATCTTTGCCTAAAGTTAGCAACTCATTAGATAATAAATACTCTTTATTATCCAGAAAACTCTCTAATATTCCAACAATCCCACACATGAATGAAATTGCATGACGACAACAAAAAGACTCGACACGACTCAATATGGTGATCGGTTCTACGGTCAATACCAGTCTAGGACAGGTAGACAAAGTCATTGAACCTTCCCTCGTTGAAGTATGTCATGTTTACAGACTACTCAGTAGACACGATGTCCTTAAACTATTAATCGTTTGTATATAAACGATGAACATATATCTCGTTGGTATCTTCCTGTCACAGGTTTTAGTTCTCATGGTTACGTTCATTTCGGCCCTGAACATACGCATGATTCTGTAAGAGTTTCTAAAGAATTAAACCCCTTTAATTCTCTTTCGAAGCGGCCTCACTTCTCTCTCACATAGGTGATTCTTACGCCAAAGATTAATCCCGCATTACTCGTTTGGAATCTCAAAGATCCGATTTCAAAGAATCATTAAAAGCACAATGGTTAGCCTGTTGGAATTGATCTAGGGTTTAAGAAAAAGTTTAACGCTTCGGGTAAGCGGCGGAATTTTAAAAAATTTCTTTTGACAAGTAAAACAATTTTACTAACCTAGACAAAGAGCAAGTACGTGTAAATAAAAACTATTATGAGCATTCAAAATTTACTAACATTTTTAGAAGCTTGAACGTTGATGAGCCTTCGGAAGGTTGAAAACGTTCGTCTCCCCTCGCAGCACGTCTCTGTTCTTTCCTCGGCAACTCGAGCAACCACGACAGTTTCTATCACAAGAATCACTCGAGAGAAAAGGAATTAGTGAGTGGGCACTTTTAAACACGACGAGTCAAGAACAAGTCTCAAAGTCGAAGAGCTAAAAACGCTAGGTCAAATGTGGACCTAGGTGCCAAAACAAAAACGAAAGAAAACTAGAGAGAGAGAGAGATATGAGAAGTCGGCCACCACAAGGTCTAGAGAGAGAAGCTCTCAATCTCTAACTTATGTGGAATGAATAAAATAAGAGGAATGAGGGCTCTATTTATAGGAGAGGTTTTACCTTCAATAAGGTAGTTTCCTCTTCTACAGAATATCACATATTCATGAGCAAATATTTCCCCTTTTCTATCCAAGTCACACGGCCAACATAAGCCTTCATGACACCTTGGAATTTTTTCCGCTTTTATTTTTCTTCTCCCTTGACTTGTCTTGGCCGAAATTGTACTTTCCTTCTAGAGGAAATTTGTTTCCTCTTTTTCTTTTGGCAAGTATCTTGATACATTTATGCACAAAATCATCTCTCCTATTTCTCTATAGGGTGGGCGGCCAAGTCTCTCTAGAAAGAGCTTCTAGAAGCTTCTTCATTTGTTCATGACAACATGAGAAAGACCCATTAAGAATTTTCAATAAAACTCTTATGAAATGAAGTTAATCCACAAGGCCGAAACAAACTAACTTGGCCGAGTGGATGCAAGTCATGACCATGTCAAAAAATTTATTGACATTCATTTCCTCCTATGCCAAAAGGACAAAAATACCCTTTTGACAATTTTCGTAAAACTTGTCTCATTCTTGTTTTGACTTAGCGTCTAGTTTAACTATTCCTACTCGATATGATTTGTGACAGTGACCTCATGGATCCAAATGAACAAAGCTTGAGCTAAATATTTGGACTCAAAATTTCACAAACCTTTTCCAAGTTTAGCTTAATGTCAACTGACTCCACTAAAGAGTTGACACTGAAAATCTCTCGGTTCAAATGAATTTATTTTCTACTCAAGAATTCAACCTAATTGTAATGAGTGGATCCACATAATATTATCAGTGTTTACCCTTCATGAATATCATCAGCCAGTCGGGATTTACAAAATTACCATTTTACCCTTCTAACTGTTATTTCCTCAACTCCTTTGTCGCTTGTGAATAAGTTAGAAACAATGAATTGACGAGGAGCTAACAAGTCACATTGTTTCATCCAAAAGAGTCAAGACTCAATTTGGACACTGGCCAGTTCATTTATTCACACTCCAAGGAACAAAGCATGAGGTGATATATATTGCATTTCAGCAATCTTGTACATGAATTCCATATCTATGAGAACTTCACAAAGTTACTCATGACATTCTCACAACTTAGTACTTCGCCAATAGGCCTTGTTCGGAATCACATGGTGAGTCCGAACTCTGACTTTCTCAAATGAGAATACTAAGGTGTGAAATGACATGTCTCATTTCAGGATTAAGGTAAGCACGATGCAATTCATACGTAGTGACTTCGAGACATAAGAGGTTAAATGGTTTGTTCTTATCTTGTCTCTAGAAGTGCACTGGTCACTTCAGTATCTTCGGAAGATACCTAGAAGAACTATAGAGTCTCCAACTCTTAATGCCCCATAACTAGACATCATAGATTCTCCTAACAATCGTAATGAGGTCAATAGTCCTTTGACCCTTAGATTGCGAATATATCGTTTTAAGCAAACTACGAAGAGTTTGTTCATGCAAATCTACATTTGTCTCTTCGTAAGTTGTTAAGTTTGTTTATGGACTAAAGACTAATGTTTTATCATAAAGCATCAAACAGACAAGGAAGAATGAATGAACGTTTCAACTTTTAATTAATGAATAAGCAATTACAAGCAAGAGTCTTCATGAGACTTTATTATATCAAATGTACAAAATAAAGACTACAACTCTTCTTATGGGCACTGTTGACAACATAGCCTCGTACGGGTGTCACTGTTTTTAACATAGGAATAGGACCGGAGTTTTCCCCACAGTGACCTCACTTCGTCCTATCAGTTAGGTTATCCCTTTGAACCAAGTTCTTGGAATCTCCAGTCATCATGGTTGGGTTTCCTTTGCTAAAACTTGTATATCATGGGCTTTAGTCCCATTCCTATTGACATCTTCTCTACTTGGTCCTTATTTAACCCCTTGATTAGCGGATCCGAAATTTTGTCTTTGGACCTTACATAGTCAACACTTATGACTCCAGACGAGAGAAGTTGTCTAATGGTATTATGTCGTCGACGAATATGTCTAGACTTACCATTATACATAATATTTTGTGCTCTACCAATTGCAGATTGGTTATCACAATATATACATATTGCAGGCATAAGTGTTGTCCAACTTGGAATATCCTCTACGAAGTTTCTTAGCCACTCAACCTCTTTACCACACTTATCCAACGCAACAAACTCAGATTCCATCGTGGATCTAGTTATCACAGTTTGTTTTGAGGATTTCCAAGAGATAGCCGCACCACCTAAAGTGAATACATATCCACTTGTGGCTTTAGAGTCTTGTATATGAGGTATCCAACCCGCGTCAGTGAAACCTTCAATGACTTCAGGATGTCTAGTATAGTGTAGACCATAATCACGAGTAAATGGTAAATACCTCAGTACTTTCACGATTGCTTTCCAGTGTTCAGAACTTGGATTACTCGTGTATCTCGCAAGTCTACTTACAGAGTATGCTAAGTCAAGTCTAGTACAATTCATCAAGTACATTAGACTTCCTATTATTCTAGCATACTCGTTTTGAGACTCGATATCTCCTTTATTCTTAGACAAATGGTGACTAGTGTCGATTGGAGTTCTAGAGACTCCACTATCATTATTTGTAAATTTGTCTAGAATTTTATCAACATAGTGTGATTGACTCAAAACAAGTCCATTACATGTTCTTTTAATCTTGATCCCCAAGATAACATCGGCTAATCCCAAATATTTCATGTCAAACCTCGAATTCAATATATTTTTTTGTGGATTTAATCATGCTTTCATTACTTCCAACAATAAGCATATCATCTACATATAAACACAAAATCACATAACCGCGTTCGGTCGTTTTAATGTCGACACACTTGTCACACTCATTATTGATCTTGAAGCCATTTGACATCATGACGTTGTCAAATTTTTCATGACATTGCTTTGGGGCTTGTTTGAGTCCATACAATGACTTAATCAGTTTACATACTTTCCTTTCTTGCCCATGTGCAACACAACCCTCGGGTTGGTCCATGTAGATCTCTTATTTGAGATCACCATTTAGGAAAGCAGTTTTCACATCCATTTGATGGATTTCATGGTTGCGCAAAGTGGCAATGGCTACAATCAATCTTACAGATGTTATTCTCGTCACGGGAGAATAAATATCAGAATAGTCAAGACCTTCTTTTTGTCTATAACCCTTAATTACAAGTCTCACCTTGTATTTATCGATTGAGCCATCCACTTTCATCTTCCTCGTGAAGATCCACTTAGAACCAAGAGTTTTACTTCCAGGAGCAAGGTCAACTAGTTCTCACGTGTGATTATGCATTATCGAGACAATTTCACTTCTTATGGCATCCTTCCATAAGTGACCCTCGACTGAATTTACAGCCTCTTTATAACTTAGAGGTTCAGTCTCTAACATATAGGTAAGAAAGTCAGATCCAAATGACTTCTCCACCCTAGCTCGTTTACTTCTTCGAGGTTGTTCAGATTCTATCTCATCCTCGGATTCCTCATCAAGCTCTTGAGATATTTCCTCAATATTCTCAAATTTTTTATTTGACGAATCGGTTCATCTTCCTTAATCTTATACGGAAATATATGTTCAAAGAACGATGCATTTTTAGACTCAATGATAGAAACTTTGTGTATATCAGGATTCTAAGACTCATGCACAATAAAGCGATAAGCATTGCTATGATGTGCATAACCAATAAATACACAATCAACGGTCTTCAGACCGATCTTCATCCTTTTAGGTGCGGGAGCCAAAACCTTGGCTAAGCACCCCTACATTCGTAAGTATTTATAGGAAGGCTTCGTTCCTTTAAATAATTCGGACGAGGATTTATCCTCTTTCTTTCGAGGTATCTTATTCAAAAGATAATTTGCGGCCAAGATGGCTTCCCCCCACATTTCTTCTTGTAACCCCGAGCTTATCAACATCGCATTCACCATCTCCTTGAGAGTGCGATTCTTTCGTTCAGCTACGCCGTTTGATTGAGGAAAATACGGTGGAGTGACTTCATGAATAATATCATGTTATGCACAAAATGCGCCAAATGGTTCCACATATTCACCCCCACGATCACTTCGCACTATTTTAATCTTTTTACCAAGTTGATTCTTAACTTCCACTTTGTACATGGTAAATTTCTCAATTGCCTCATCTTTGCTCTTAAGCAAATACACATAACAATACTTTGTACTATCGTCAATGAAGGTCACAAAGTATTTGTTACCACGTATTGTAGGCATGTATTTCAAATCGCATAGATCAGTATGGATAAATTCAAGTGACTCACTTTTTCTTTCAACACTATGAAAGGATGTTCTCGTTAATTTGGCTTCAACATATATTTCACATTTGTGTTTAGCGTCAATATTAAATTTTGGTATACAATCCAAATTATTGCGCAAAGTGTCATAATTCACATGATCAAGTCTACCATGCCACAAATTAGATGACTCAAGCATATAAGAAGAAGAGGATGCATTCTCATTATTATTCTTGCCAGTAATGGCGATTACATTCATCTTCCACATATTATCTTTGATATAGCCCTTACCCACATACATTCCATTTTTACTAAGAACAATCCTTTGAGACTCAAAAACCATCTTAGACCCATGGTTACAAAGAAGAGTTTCAGACATAAGATTCTTCCTAATGTCGGGCACGTAGAGAACATTGGTTAGCTTCATTTCTTTTCCCAAGCTCATTTTGAGGATGATGTGGCCCGTCCCCATGACTTCGGAGGTGACCAAGTTTCCCATGAACAGCTTCTCCCCAGTCGAGCGCATGTCGAGCGAGCAAAACGTGTTCTTGTCAGAGCAAACATGGCGGGTTGCACCAGTGTCTAGCCACCACTCCTTGGGGTTTGAGTCCACTAAGTTTAATTCGGAGACCCCGGTGAAGAGAAATTGGTCATCTCCCTCGGTCTCGATGACATTGGCCTCACTCTTCTTCTTCTTTTACGGCTTTCAGCAATCCGTGGCACGGTGACCTTCTTTGTCGCAGTTGAAACATTTTCCAACAAACTTTTGTTGGTTCTTCTTCTTGAAGGCAGCTCCTTTTGCCCCAAGCTTGTTGGCGGACCTCTTGCCTTTCGAGCCTTCACCATGCTCAACAATGTTGGCTCTCTCGGACGTGGTTTTGAACCGCTTGTCGGAGCCACGGTTGTCTTCCTCTATGCGAAGGAGAACCACCAAATCTTCAAGACTCATTTCCTTCCGCTTATACTTAAGGTAGTTCTTGAATTCCTTCCAACCCGAAGGTAGCTTCTCGATGACGGAGGCAACTTGGAAAGTGTCACGCCCCGAGAACCGAGACGTGAACCAAGCGAAGATAAGCGATATTAAACATACTTTATTAAACACTAAACGAGTAACTAAACATCCCACAGTGCATACTCAGTCATTCGCTTTACAGATCCAAAGATAAACAAAACAGAATGCAGAAAATATAACAAACTTTGATAAACCAAAAGCTTATATACAGACCTGCTAGATAACGAAACTAAAAACTTCAAAAACTTGACGACGTAAAACTCCGAGGTCGTCCTAACCCTTCTTCTCGTTCCCTGATTATAAAAAAAATTGAAGAAATAGGGATGAGCCTGAGGCCCAGTAGGTGCTATAATAATGGTTTGATTTTAAAAAGATTTTCGAAAATAATACTTAGCTTTATAATATTACTATTCTTGTCACGTGTAAATCACCATACACGTACAAGTATACCTTGCAGAAATGTAAATTGCAGAAATGTAAATGACAGAAATTTAAATGTGTCCCTAGATACTTCTAAAACGTGTAATATCTCCTGAGCCGCCTGCCAACTCAACCCGTGGCAGTCCTCTGATCAGAGCAAGGTGCACTCTCCGCACCGTATACATGTGTGTGAAACCGGCTTGTCCAGGATATACGAAACATTTCATTTCGTAAATACGGGATATATGTATAATATCGAAAATATTATCAACTTCATTATCGGATATCCCGAGTTGAAGTTCCGCCACATTTTCTAAAAACGGTTCTGGGTGTTGTGGCACGTTCACAAACATTTTCATTTCGAAAATAATATATACTTGAGGCCAAACCATAAAATCAGGAGAGAAGGGTTATAATAACCTACCTCGAGAGTAAGCGTCTATATCGCTCTTCCACGAGACGTCCGCTCGTCCTGTGAACTTGAACGTTCACTAATATCGAGAATCCAGACGTTCACTTACTCCGTGAACCTCTAAACAACTTTCAGTCTTGAGTCCTATCACGGTAAATCAAACCGATCCTGAATCAGAATCCTATGAATAATTCACGATACTCAAACTCAAACGTACGATTTAATAATCGTATAACCCAAAGACATTTCTAACTATAAAGTCCAAAATTCGCATTTCTTGAACGAGTCTAATTTCATTTCCATAATGAAATCTGAAAATAATTCTAGCGAAACAAGTATCATTCTTTTCTTTTCCAAATTCAGAACCGTCAATAACTTATCTCAAGTATATCGAATCATTAATCACCAAAAACCAGAATCTCAAATCAACATCACACGGTCAAACAAACTCACGTCCAAACAAACTCACGGCCAAAAACTCATGGCCAAGCAAGAAAACCAAAACCAAATGTTCAAAATCAAAAATCCATAACAATTCGTCCAATTATCCAAACACAATCCATCTTAAACTCAGTTTTGTAACACAAATTCAGTCCAAAATCATCAAATCACATCCAGAATATCGAAACCCCCAATTCAGATTTATACAAATCCTAAACTTCTAGTTTTTCGTCCAAAATCCAAAATTTCATCAAGAAACATGCTCAAACTCTCCAATCCGAGTAACAATCATCACTAATCCATCATAAACAAGAGCAATGACAAGTTGATTTCACAAAAAAACTCGTTGAAAATGAAAACCCCCAATTCAATGAGCAGATCCTAAACTTTTCCAAAATCAATTCGGGAAAGAACGATTCCCTACCTTTCCTCGAGAAATTCGACTTCCTTGATGCTATTCCCTTCTTTTCCCGGTGTTTCTCTTCCGGTCGGCGGCGGTGTGAGCTCGCGGCGTTCTTCTCTCTCGGTCACGGCGGGAGCACGCGGTGATGGCTCGGTGGCTTGACGGCGCACGAAGACTAAAGAAGAAGAGAGGAAGGTGAAGAAGATGACGGTGGTGGTGAGGATTGTGGCGGTGATGATGATGTCCTTGATGTCGGTTTTGTTGTTTTTTTTTTCTCTGTTTCTCTTTGCAGGTAACGCACGAGAGAAGGAAAGGCAAGAAGAAGAAAAGAATAGAAGAAGAAGAAGAAAGAAAAGAAAAGAAGAGTGTAGAGAATTCTTCGAATTTTGCAATTAAATCCTTCCTAATTCCACCGCTATCAAATTGACCCCGACTCAAGCTTTTTATTTCAATTAACTCCAGAAAACATGACAACCACGTCCTTGTCACAAAATTTTGTGACTTCAACTGTAACCAATCGAACCTTTAATTAAAAGCTTCAAAACCAAGAAAATTTTCATTCGTTCTCAAATAACTCAAATATACTCAAGGTTTCTCGGAAATAATTCTCGTCCTTAAGAATTTATTTTCTTAAATTAAATTCCGGAATATCTCATCGGAAAATAATTTATCATTCACGACAAACTCGATAATTCCTTTATTTTATTCCGAGATTTCTCATTACCTTAATATATTTCAAATCCAAAAATACTGGAAATACTACTTAGAAAATTAATTTACATAATTTTCCCGTCCTTGGATTAACTTAATTTACAAGATTAACCTTAAAACTTCGAGTCGCTACAGTTCTCCCCTCCTTAGAGAAATTTCGTCCCGAAATTTAAGATCTAACTGCCCACATGGAATAAGTACGGATACTTTTCCATCATATCGCTTTCCAGTTCCCAAGTCGCTTCTTCGCTTCCATGATGAGTCCACAAAACCTTCACCAACAGAATTTCACGGTTACGAAGACTCTTCATCTTTCTATCGACAACCTGGGTTGGAACTTCATCGTAAGTGACATTCTCTTGAATCGGTACATCTTCGAGTTGAACGATAGCTGTAGGATCGGGTTCGCTCTTCCGAAGCATTGACACGTGAAAAACATCGTGCACAAACGCTAACTCTGGGGGTAGAGCAAGTCGATAAGCCACAAGACCTACTCGTGCAGTAATCTGGAAAGGTCCTACGTATCGAGGAGACAATTTCCCTTTCCTTCCAAAACGGGAAATACCTTTACGTGGAGATACCTTTAAGAGCACATAGTCTCCTACTTCAAATTCGAGTGGTCTTCGTCTTTTATCAGCATAGCTCTTTTGTCGACTTTGAGCTGTCTTCAGTCGCTGCTGAATGATCGCGATCTTCTCATTAGTTTCTTCAATAATCGTAGCTCCTGTCTGAACACGTTCTTCTGGTTCAATCCAACACACAGGAGATCTACATGGTCTTCCATACAGAGCTTCAAATGGGGCCATGCCTATGCTGGACTGAAAACTGTTGTTGTATGCAAACTCAGCAAACGAGAGATTGTCTTTCCATTTGTTACCAAAATCCAAAGCACGCGCTCTCAACATGTCTTCCAGGATTTGAATAACTCTCTCAGATTGCCCATCCGTCTGAGGATGAAAAGCAGTACTGAAGTTCAGTATCGTTCCCATGGCTTCCTGGAAACTTCTCCAGTAATGAGCAGTGAATCGTGTATCACGATCTGAAGTAATGCTCAGAGGAACACCGTGATATTTCACCACGTTTTCTAGATACACTTTAGCTAGTTTCCTCTTGGAGTACGTTACCTTGATGGGAATGAAATGTGCAGACTTTGTAAGTCGATCCACGATTACCCAAATCGTATCAAAGCCTTCCCGCGACTTTGGTAGATTTGTTAGAAAATCCATGGTTATCTCTTCCCATTTCCATTCTGGTATGGGCAACGGTTGCAACATTCCTCCTGGCTTCTGTCGCTCAGCTTTCACCTTAAGACAATTTTGACAACTCCTGACATAGTCGAGGACGTCTCTTTTCATATTGCGCCACCAGAACTGTTTCTTCAGATTCTGGTACATCCTATTGGCTCCAGGATGAATGGCGTAACGAGACTTATGAGTTTCTTCCATAATCGCTTTCTTGATCTCGTCTACTTGTGGAACAGCTAAACGATTCTTGAAATACAAGCTTCCATCCCCTCGAACATTCCAATGCTCTAGCGTCTCACCATTCTGAAATCTTGTCAGAACACCTAGAAGATGTTTATCTTGCTGCTGATTCTCTTTAACTTGCTGGACCAGGTACGGTGGATCTACCAGATTATAAATCACCGCTGAATCACGACTCTCGAAGAGCTTAAGATCGTAATCCCCAATTACCATTTCTCTTTTCCAATCCAGCAATGCTAGCGCTGCTAGAACACCTGCACCTTTCCTACTCAGTGCATCAGCTACAACGTTAGCCTTGCCCGGATGATACTCGAGAGTGAAATCGTAATCCTCCATGTACTCAATCCATCGACGTTGTCTCAAGTTCAGATCTCGCTGAGTGAAGAGATATTTCAAACTTTTATGATCAGAAAAGATTTGAAATCTTACACCGTAAAGGTAGCATCTCCATATCTTCAACGCAAAGATGATGGCTGCTAACTCCAGATCATGAGTTGGGTAGTTCTTCTCATGAAGCTTCAATTGACGAGAACCATAAGCAACTACGCGTCCATTTTGCATCAAAACGCACCCCAGACCTTCTTTAGAAGCATCTGAGTAGACTTCATACGGCTCGCCCATCTTCGGGATAGTGAGAATTGGTGCACTGGTTAAGCAGACCTTCAACCTTTGGAAAGCATTCTCACACTGGTGATCCCACTCAAACCGAACATTCTTCTTTGTGAGGCGGGTCATTGGTGCGGCTATCCGTGAGAAATCTTTCACAAACTTTCTGTAGTATCCAGCCAAACCCAGAAAACTTCGAATCTCTCCAACGTTCTTTGGTGGCTCCCATCTTAGGACTGCTTCTATCTTAGAAGGGTCTACAGATATTCCATCTTCAGTTATTACATGCCCAAGAAACTTAATTTCCGTTAACCAAAAATCACACTTCTCCTTCTTAGCATATAACTGATGCTCCTGAAGAGTCTGCAAAACGACTCTAAGATGTTGCTCATGCTCTTGCGCGTCCTTCGAGTAAATCAGAATATCATCAATGAAGACAATGACGAACTGATCCAAGAATGGTCGAAAAACTCGATTCATCATATCCATAAAAGCTGCAGGAGCGTTCGTTAATCCAAAAGGCATTACCAGGAACTCAAAATGACCATAACGAGTCCTGAAAGCCGTCTTAGGAATATCCTCTTCACGAACCTTCAGCTGATGGTACCCAGATCTCAGATCTATCTTGGAAAAGAATCGAGATCCTCCCAGTTGATCAAACAACTCATCAATCCTGGTAATGGGTACTTATTCTTTATCGTTACTGCATTCAGCTTTCTGTAGTCAATACATAATCTCAGACTCCCATCGTGTTTCTTAGCGAACAACACAGGTGCTCCCCATGGTGACGTACTATTTCGAATGTACCCTTTACTCGCCAACTCATCAAGTTGTTATCGTAATTCTTGTAGCTCTGCAGGTGCCATTCTGTATGGAGGAATAGAGATTGGAGTTGTACCAGGAATAAGTTCAATGCAGAACTCTAATTCTCGATCAGGAGGTAAGCTAGACAATTCCTCTGGAAAAACATCTGGAAATTCATCCACAACAGGAATAGCTAACTCTTCCTGAGCATCCTTTACACCTTCTTCTAACGAGGCAATGAGTGCATAGCACGATAAATTCTTCCGTCCTCCAACAGATGCCTTCAGAATATGATTCCCTGTTTCCTGACCTTCACCATCTCGATATAGGACAGTCTTCCTAGACCCCGTGTGTAGCGTTACTCTTCGCTTATGGCAATCTAGTTGGACTCTATACTTTGACAGCCAATCCATGCCAAGTATGACGTCATACAGAGTCATAGGCAACACGATTAAATTCACATCTAGTTGCTCACCATTCCCACTGGTTACCTGACTGTGACAACTAAGGGTCGCTCTGGCCTCACCGATGGGTGTATGCAGAAACAAAGGTCTCTCTAACGAATTCGTTTCTAATCTCAAGATATTAAGGAAATCTTCCGAAATAAACGAATGCGTGGCACCAGTGTCAAACAACACCTTAGCCCAAGATGTTGAGATGAGAATCATACCGTCCATGGCAGTGTGACTACTTCCAGCCTTTGAAGTTTCTCCGATCACCACATTAGCTTGCCCCTCGGCTCGTCCTTTTCCTCCTCCATAAGAACCTCTCTGGCCTCCAGGTCTAGCTTGATTCTGCATCGGGGATTGCACACTTCCCGAAGACTGTGGTCGTGGTTGAGGAAAGTATTGAGGCACAGTTCCCTGAGACTGTGGGAAGCTTGGTGGTCGATACTGTGACTGAGGCACAAACGGCCGATAGCTTGGCTGACCATAACTTGTCGGCCCATAACTCGGTGGAACGTAAGTTTGCGGAGGTTGTTGTCCTTGATTCCTCGGACAATTTCGCTTGAGATGACCAGGTTCTCCGCATATGTAACACGTGTAGCCATACGGAACAGAGCTGCTGCCACCAGACAACCTGTTACCAGACGTTCGGGTACCACTTCCTCCAGCTTGGCTTGCGCTTGCAACACTACTGGACTGCCCCCGTCCAGCTCCTGAACGACGAACATTTCTGGTTGGTCCTCCAGAAGATTCACCTTTCTCAGCCCGCTCTTTTTGGTACGCTAGGCTGTCTTGTTCGACACGTAAAGCTGCTGACACAAGTCTAGCATACTCGCGGATCTCCAAAGCAACTATCTGCCTTCGAACGGAAGCCTTCAGACCATCTTTAAACCTTATGCACCTCATGTGCTCGGTTTCCACAATCGAAGGAGAAAAGCGAGCTAAATCACTGAACTTCGCTTCATACTGAAACACCGTCATGCTTCCTTGAGTAAGTCCAATGAATTCTCTAACCTTTTCATCTCGGAAGCTCTGTGGGAAAAACTGCCTGTAAAACAGCTCTTCAAACTCTTCCCACGTCATGGCGTCAACGTCATGTGTCCTCCTCAGTTGCCTCCACCAAACGCCAGCACGATCTTCGAGTTTAGTAGCCTTAAACTCTACGCGATACTCTTGTGGAGTTCTGATCGTATCCAGCTGCATTATAAGGTTCTGAAACCAATGATCTGCCACTTGTGGATCAGCATCACCTTTAAATGCAGAGATATGGAGTCGCTGAAACTCTCTCAGACATTGACTCCTTGAAGGAACAGCTGGCACTTCGTTCCGTGCACGTGCGGCCATCTCCTGAAAGGCGCGATACATCGCAGCAGCCACATCTTCAGGAGGTTCAGGGGGTCGCACGGGTCCTCGTAATGGTGGAATGTTATGTGGTCTCGCACCTGGCGGCCTACCACGTCGTGCCATTCTGAAAGTAAATCAATGGACCATGAGTGTAAAGCAAATCGAGTATGCATTCCCTAGAGATTCTATAACCTAGACGCTCTGATACCAAACCTGTCACGCCCCGAGAACCGAGACGTGAACCAAGCGAAGATAAGCGATATTAAACATACTTTATTAAACACTAAACGAGTAACTAAACATCCCACAGTGCATACTCAGTCATTCGCTTTACAGATCCAAAGATAAACAAAACAGAATGCAGAAAATATAACAAACTTTGATAAACCAAAAGCTTATATACAGACCTGCTAGATAACAAAACTAAAAACTTCAAAAACTTGACGACGTAAAACTCCGAGGTCGTCCTAACCCTTCTTCTCGTTCCCTGATTATAAAAAAAAATTGAAGAAATAGGGATGAGCCTGAGGCCTAGTAGGTGCTATAATAATGGTTTGATTTTAAAAAGATTTTCGAAAATAATACTTAGCTTTATAATATTACTATTCTTGTCACGTGTAAATCACCATACACGTACAAGTATACCTTGCAGAAATGTAAATTGCAGAAATGTAAATGACAGAAATTTAAATGTGTCCCTAGATACTTCTAAAACGTGTACTATCTCCTGAGCCGCCTGCCAACTCAACCCGTGGCAGTCCTCTGATCAGAGCAAGGTGCACTCTCCGCACCGTATACATGTGTGTGAAACCGGCTTGTCCAGGATATACGAAACATTTCATTTCGTAAATACGGGATATATGTATAATATCGAAAATATTATCAACTTCATTATCGGATATCCCGAGTTGAAGTTCCGCCACATTTTCTAAAAACGGTTCTGGGTTTTGTGGCACGTTCACAAACATTTTCATTTCGAAAATAATATATACTTGAGGCCAAACCATAAAATCAGGAGAGAAGGGTTATAATAACCTACCTCGAGAGTAAGCGTCTATATCGCTCTTCCACGAGACGTCCGCTCGTCCTGTGAACTTGAACGTTCACTAATATCGAGAATCCAGACGTTCACTTACTCCGTGAACCTCTAAACAACTTTCAGTCTTGAGTCCTATCACGGTAAATCAAACCGATCCTGAATCAGAATCCTATGAATAATTCACGATACTCAAACTCAAACGTACGATTTAATAATCGTATAACCCAAAGACATTTCTAACTATAAAGTCCAAAATTCGCATTTCTTGAACGAGTCTAATTTCATTTCCATAATGAAATCTGAAAATAATTCTAGCGAAACAAGTATCATTCTTTTCTTTTCCAAATTCAGAACCGTCAATAACTTATCTCAAGTATATCGAATCATTAATCACCAAAAACCAGAATCTCAAATCAACATCACACGGTCAAACAAACTCACGTCCAAACAAACTCACGGCCAAAAACTCATGGCCAAGCAAGAAAACCAAAACCAAATGTTCAAAATAAAAAATCCATAACAATTCGTCCAATTATCCAAACACAATCCATCTTAAACTCAGTTTTGTAACACAAATTCAGTCCAAAATCATCAAATCACATCCAGAATATCGAAACCCCCAATTCAGATTTATACAAATCCTAAACTTCTAATTTTTCGTCCAAAATCCAAAATTTCATCAAGAAACATGCTCAAACTCTCCAATCCGAGTAACAATCATCACTAATCCATCATAAACAAGAGCAATGACAAGTTGATTTCACAAAAAAACTCGTTGAAAATGAAAACCCCCAATTCAATGAGCAGATCCTAAACTTTTCCAAAATCAATTCGGGAAAGAACGATTCCCTACCTTTCCTCGAGAAATTCGACTTCCTTGATGCTATTCCCTTCTTTTCCCGGTGTTTCTCTTCCGGTCGGCGGCGGTGTGAGCTCGCGGCGTTCTTCTCTCTCGGTCACGGCGGGCGCACGCGGTGATGGCTCGGTGGCTTGACGGCGCACGAAGACTAAAGAAGAAGAGAGGAAGGTGAAGAAGATGACGGTGGTGGTGAGGATTGTGGCGGTGACGATGATGTCCTTGATGTCGGTTTTGTTGTTTTTTTTTCTCTGTTTCTCTTTGCAGGTAACGCACGAGAGAAGGAAAGGCAAGAAGAAGAAAAGAATAGAAGAAGAAGAAGAAAGAAAAGAAAAGAAGAGTGTAGAGAATTCTTCGAATTTATCAATTAAATCCTTCCTAATTCCACCGCTATCAAATTGACCCCGACTCAAGCTTTTTATTTCAATTAACTCCAGAAAACATGACAACCACGTACTTGTCACAAAATTTTGTGACTTCAACCGTAACCAATCGAACCTTTAATTAAAAGCTTCAAAACCAAGAAAATTTTCATTCGTTCTCAAATAACTCAAATATACTCAAGGTTTCTCGGAAATAATTCTCGTCCTTAAGAATTTATTTTCTTAAATTAAATTCCGGAATATCTCATCGGAAAATAATTTATCATTCACGACAAACTCGATAATTCCTTTATTTTATTCCGAGATTTCTCATTACCTTAATATATTTCAAATCCAAAAATACTGGAAATACTACTTAGAAAATTAATTTACATAATTTTCCCGTCCTTGGATTAACTTAATTTACAAGATTAACCTTAAAACTTCGAGTCGCTACAGAAAGACTCGCTAATGGTCATTCCCTCGGCTTGAATCTCGTGAAAGATAAGTTGCAATTCTTGCACTTGACTCCCTACTGTCTTATTGTCCACCATTTTGAACTCGAGGAAGCGGCCCACAATGTATTTTTTCAAGCCCGCGTCCTCGGTCTTGTATTTCCGATCGAGTTATTCCTAAAGCTCTTTAGAAGATGGCTTGGAACTATACACGTTGTATAGGGAGTATATAATTCATCACATAATTCCGACACAAGTAGTCGGAATCCTTCCAAGCGAGAAATGCCATTTTCACTTTGGGATCGGTCTCCTCCTCTTGGAAAATCAGAGGATCGTCAAAAACCACACAAGACCAATGGTGGTCAAATAGGATAGCATCTTTTGTTTCCATCTTTTGAAGTTCAAGCCATCGAACTTCCCCGGCTTCTCGGCCGGCATCATTACGGGAGGCCCTCGGACCGCGCCCGCATTTTGAACATGACCCGCAGGTCCGTTCACGGCCATAGCCACGATGTTCGGGTTCATAGCGTTGGTTGTCAACACTTCAATGTTGGAAGGCAACGGGATGATCGGATTCCCCGACGCATCCACTCCGTTCAAATTGTTGTTGTTGTTGTTGTTGTTGTTGTTGTTTTCCATTACTACAAAAGAAAACACCCAAGTCAATAAAACCGTTGATAAAGATCAACACAAATAATAATAAAAAATTAAACCTTCTTCCACGAGCAAGCTGTCTAAGAACACAATATTACTTTAAGATTGTTAGAAATATTACGTAAATGATATTTATTTTCTGGAAATAAATGACAACTTTGATATTAGAATAAATAAAGTACAACACAAAAATACTATGAATGAGAAGAAGTAAAGGAAAAACAAGATGGAAAAACCAAAGGCCGAGGATCGTTCGACGGTCTCCTTAAAATAATATTGCCCTCCCACGGGTGTCGGAATCGACGAGCAATTTACCTCCCAGGATACAACGACGGAAGACAAGTAGAACGGTACACCAAACGAACTTCTCCGGCGAACTAAACATTACAACAGAACTAATCACCAACTACAAAATAAAATAAAGCAATTTTGGAGGCGAGAAGGAGAAGAGAGAATTTGTGTGTGTTGGTGTGTTTCGAATGAGAGGTAGAGGCCTCTATGTATAGGCCAAAGTCTCAGAGGTCACAACCTCTAGTCTCACACAAACCGTCCGGCCATTATGGCAATTAAACACCATTAACACTCACTAATGACATGGTTACAAACATTAACACCCACTAATGACAGGGATACAAACGTTTGCTCGGCTCAAAACCGCTCAGCATCAATGCATCCATTCATGCACGGTACAAAGTTAATTACCACCATAACAACACAAGTTATTTGTGGAATTAACAAATTTATGAACTGAAAGTTTTAATAAAAAGATAGAATTGGCCCAAGGCCCAAGCCTGAGATCGAGACATTCCCGAAAGCCCGAGCCCGGCCCGGCCCGGCTCGGCTCGTCTCGGCGGCGGCGCGTGTGCGTATGCGCGCGCGCGAGGGGTTAAGAGTTAACCCACCCATACTCTCCTCTCTTGTACTTGTTTATCCACTTAAGAAAGATGATACACAACACACTTACCCAACTCATGCGGGACTCTTGAACTTCACTTCATTTACACATAACAAATGTGTTCTTTAAGCATAATTTGATCATCATTTCTCATTCATTATAGCTCCGATTTTGGTAAACTTATAATTGATATTATACCCTATTGCGCAAGGAAGAATAATACAAAGGAATTATCAAATTCCGTTGAGTGGAACTCACTCAAATCTTTGCATAAAGTCAGCAACTCATTAGATAATAAATACTCTTTATTATCCACAAAACTCTCTAATATTACAACATATATATTACAAATAATTGGCTGCTTAAGCCACGAAAAGTGTAGCAATTTAAAATTGGCCAACCTTTCGTTAATATGCTGTAAATAGCCATATTGCTACGTGGCAGCTTATTAATTAAATTAGGTTTACACTTTTGCCCTTATTTAATTCGCATAAACCGAATAGGGAAGTTTTCAAATTTGAAATTTCCTGCAGATTTTGAAAATTAATAGCCCATTTATTGTTATGTTTTTGGAAGTTTTTAGCGTTGACTTTAGGTAATTAGTATCTATTTTCGTGGTTAAACTCTGTAAATATATTCTTCATTTATTGATATTATTTTGTCTTCCATATATTCATAATTTCCAGAATTTTCGTGCTCAAAATATTTCCAGAATTTTTTTTCCAGTTCAAATATACTGTAAATATGCTTCTTATTTACAATGAATATACTGTTAATATGTTGTGTATTTACAATGAATATACTATAAATATGTTTCTTATTTACACGGATACACTGTAAATATGTTTTCTATGAACAACAACCAGGAAAAAAAAATATGTTCTTCGCGGTGTCGTAGATCGGGACCTTGGACGCAGATCGCGGAGAGGAGGACGATTTATGGCTGTGTCATCAACTCTCCGGTGCTCTACGCGTCATTTCCCGGTGTCTCCTCTCGGTCCGGCATCCTCGGCGGCTCGTGGCTGTCCTCTTTTTCTCGACTGGAACACGCGCCAGTGGTGCTCGGTCTCGGCCATTGATGGCGCGCAATGAATGAAAAAGAAGATAGGAGAAGGAGATGAAGGATACGATGACGATGAGAGAGAGAGGAGGGCGGGTGCTCGGGCTCGGCATTGATGGCGGCCAAATCTCTCTCTTTTTTTTTTTCCTGAAGAGCAGTAAAACAAGACCGATACAAATCGTATTTTTGATTTATTTACTAACCCGTGTTCGTTCTTCTTCGTCGTCGCTGTATTTCTTCTCTGGGTTTCGATTTCGATTGTAAATAAAGGTGTTGAATTTTTTTTTCCGGTTCAAATTTGAGCAGTTTCTTCTCTGCGATTTTTTGGCATCTCTTTTTTTTTTTAAAACAATTTTTTTGAGCGGTTGCGTGTTAATGTGAACGCAGCTGATGGTTTTAATTACTCCTCGATTTTCGCGTGCATTAATATCCAAATATTACAGCTGATCACGTATTAATGACCCGGAAGATAGTGGGCGGGAAAATGGAGGGTAGTCTCGGCCAATTTT
Organism: Urtica dioica subsp. dioica; assembly: GCF_054948205.1. Classification (NCBI taxonomy): domain Eukaryota; kingdom Viridiplantae; phylum Streptophyta; class Magnoliopsida; order Rosales; family Urticaceae; genus Urtica; species Urtica dioica. The sequence goes on from NC_142756.1 coordinate 11,968,420, forward strand.
TGTTGTAAATAAATCCTCCTGGCTATTTACCACTTATTTACAGAACGTTGGCTAAAAATAAATTGGCTATTTTCAGGAGGCTACTTAGCTTAATTACCCTATATATTATATTTATATAATATAATAAGTCACAATGCAAAATTACTATTCATAGACTATTCATCTTATTCTTAGCCAATAAAATCATGTCACCTCACCTCTCTCTCTCTCTCTCTCTCTCTCTCTCTCTCTCTCTCTCTCTCTCTCTCTCTCTCTGTTCATTACAACGCATGGACTGTAAATGCAACCAAGAGGCAATGGATAACATGTGTCCATTATTAATTGGCACATTTTCAGGTTTCGACTTCTTAAAACTAATTAGTGCTAATTAATTTCGCCTAGTCCTTTAATCATCTTAATATAACGAGGGAAACGAAAAGATGAAGATGGAATGTGAAAAACACTTATGACAAAACCGCTATTAGGCCTATCATTATGTGCATTGATTTCTTCAACATCGTTAATTGTTTAGTGTTTCTCAACGCGAAAGAAAGCTCACACATTATGACAATAAAAGTACTCTGGTATGCTATATGATTGATGGTCAAAATCCCACTACATTTTTTATTTAATATTTGCATACAAGAGGGTGGTTGTTTATAGTCCTGTGCTCATTGCTTAAGGTTGAAGCATCTTGAAGCAGTCTTACAGCTATTACAATGGAAATGATGGGGCTGATAAAGACCCCCAAGTAGTCAACTATTGTGTATCTTTTATTCCATATCTCATTGTCTTGCAGAACTATTTTAGTTGGCTATGGCTGACTTTAATTAATTAATTAATTTAATTTATCCCTCTGTTGAAGGCTTCTGGGCCATATGTCTTCTGTCCACATGACACGTTTCCCATTACACCTGAAAGCCGGGTAGTAAAAATCTTGTTAATCTATTGTTTCACCCAGTGTTCGTACATCGCCGGGAACATTTATTCCGGTACCAGATTAAGTTATTTCAAATTTCACGAACAAGTGTTCTGTTCGTTTAACCAGGTGCTTTTGAGAATTGTTCGGGGTCCAATATTGGATGAAGTACACGAGAAGATCAATCCATGGATATCTCAGGTTGTGTGATGATTTAGATACGCAAAGTATATCTTATTTTTTGTTGTAGATTTATTCCCCTCACCTGGGAAATATTACATCTACTTTTCCATGACTATATGCCATGTGGATTACTAGATTACGATAGTATACAAGGAAAAGGAACACGCTGAAGTCGAATTTACTGTAAGTAGGATCATTGTGCATAGATTAATGAGTAGCTACTTTCTCGCACACGCAAGTGCACGTGATTGCAATAGTAATAAATTGTAAGAACGAGTCGATCCCTCGAGGATTAGCTAAATAAGGAATCCGATAATCACAAGCTAATATAGAACTAAATATAGTTGATTGAATCGTTGTCACAAAAATTCACTAGCTAACACGTCACAAAATTAAACAACTATATGCACAAAAATTCGATTGGATAAAGGGAAGGACTATGGTTCACGGGTTCAAAAAACAACTTGGATTCGCTGAATTAAGAAAAGAAACAAGATATTGAGATTCACACTTTTCACTACTCATACTCACTTTAATAGAATTGAAAGATCTCTCTCAAGCATCTAACAACCTAAACTGATACCGGAATATCATCTCTCGATCTCAACTCCTAACAAGCACGGCTAGCATTAAAAAACAAGAGTATTCTCACGTGTCTAAAACAACCTAGCTATATCTAGCCTATGAATGAATTCTAGTAATCCACACAAAAAAAACAACAACCTAATCTTTCTCAAGCATTAGAGTTGAACATAAAACAAGCATGAGTTCATGACATTCATACAAGCATTAAGCATAGTTATGGATTAAGTAAAAATGATGAGAAAAACAACAACCTAACAATTATAATATCATGAATCCTACATCGTAATGAACCCGCTAAACAATAGCCCTACATGAGACTAGTTCATATTAATAACCATGACAATAAAAATACTTAAAGATGAACACAAGAACAACACATCAAGAAACATCATAAACATAAGGAGAACTTGAATTAAAAAAAAAATACGAGTTTAGAGAATAGGACACTTTGATTAGGATTGTAGCAATGGTAGACTCTGCAGCTCTCTCCTTCTCTTCAAATTGGAGCCACAAAGTATGAACAACTCTGGAAAATTTTTCGAAAAATCATGAAAAACTAAGAAAATGAAAAGATGTTCTTGATAGATTCTAAAAATCTCATTCCATGCATGCCTTCTTTTGAGTAAATCGGTCTTTTTAATGTTGAATGGGCTTGTTTTCGGAGCAATCTAAGCCTCCAAATCTCATCCAATGGCTGAGAATTGCTAAAAAAATTGAAGAAAACGAAGTCTGTCAGGACGACCGCGCGCCGCGCGCTTCACCCTGCGCGCGGTCCTTCTTTTCGTTTCCGCGCGGTTCGCGCGTAAGACGCTGTGGCTTTTGGTGCCGAATTTCCACTCCGCGCGGAGCGCGAAATGGACCTCGCGGCGCGCGGAGTTGGAAAAAATGTTTTCTTCGCTTCTTTTCTTCATTTTTGCTCCGTTTTGACTCCGATTAGCTTATTTTTCGATATTGAGACCCCAAACACTAGTAGAACTCATATAGACCTGAAAATCCATCAAAAACACTCTAGAGATAATTAAAATCTTTGAGGACTCGTTGGTTTTAAGCTCGGGAAATAGGAGTTTACGCGTGATTAACACACCTATCAAATCGCCCCAAACTTAAACTGTGACTTGTCCTCAAGTAACAAAAGAAATCGAAACACACACAAATCAAAAGAAAAAAAAATAAGAGAGAAAGATGAACTATGTGGATAGATAGAATTCTAATGCTCAAAAATTTTGCCTCAAACACTTGTCAATGCCTCAACTCAAATTTATATAGACATGAAAACCCACATTTTCAAGTTTTTAAACCGACTACTAAATGTGAAAGCAATCTTGTGAGCTCATGTCACCATAGACCTATTTTACAATGCTTACCATCTCGTGAACTTTCGGAATCCTAGTCTCATAGTCTTTCCAACCACCATCAAGAGAACACAAAATCGAAAATGAATAGAATTTAGTTTCAATTTGACACAACCATATGCCTCCTCTTCTCTCTACTAATGTGCACACCTCATTTCTAGCTTGTCAATTAGGTCTTAAAAGACTTGTAATGTTCAAGGTAAGGTCAAAGGTATGGAAAGGGAATTTTAGTGGCTCGAACATCAACTTTAGCGACTCAAATCTCACCCAAAAATACAACCCTCACATGAAGTTCACTCACTCACCCATCCCTACGTTCTTGGCATCAAATTTTGCCCAACGAGAACGTTTTACTTAGTGTTTTTATTTCCCGTGTTTTTCCCCCCAAACTTCGACTCAACAAAAAAAACAAACGACAAGTCTCTAAAACAAAACATAGAACACCACGCCAACATAAAAATAAACACTTTTTTTTTTCTCTCTCTCTCTTTTTTAAGGATTTTTTTCGATATATAACAATAAAATGCTGAAAAAAAATAATTAATCACCGGCGTGGTGTCTAATGGACTATAAAACACATAGAGACTAGTTGGAGAACATGTCATAAAATAGAAAGAATTCACTCATGTCACTCAAGAGTCGCTAAGGTCAATGGGGTTCTTTGTGAGATTTTCAAATCATCGGCTCGGCTTTTTCTGACTAAGTATCGAGAATGGATAGTGTTTGGCCTTTTGTGAGTGGGTTCTAAAGGATAAACAAACATGGGCTAGCTTTTTGGCTTGACGGGCTATACCTAATGCCTAAATCATCCTCGCTAGATCAATGTGCACTTAATTTCGCTTCGATTAGAAATCGAAGAGGGTTCTAGTGTGTTTGGTGTTTTCTTTCAAACGATTGGCTAGACTATTTCTCAAGGTTTCCTAAGCTTCGAGACATACAAAATTTAGGTCTAGTTTTGGCAACAACCTAGCTCACTAAACTTCTTTCACACAAGGTAGCACATGGGTCTATTTTCACTATCTATGATTCAAGATTTTAATATCATTGGCTATCACAAGTGGATCATTGGCAATTGAGCATAAATTCTACTACAAACCACACAAAGAAAAAAAAATGAAATTAAGCTATCCGATTTATGTACAAAAAACACATCCCGCAAGACAAGAAAAACTTTCCCCCCCAAACTTAAAACAGACATTGTCCTCAATGTAAATAGAACGGGAGAAAAGTACGTACCTCGCGGGGGTGGTCAAACTCCCCTACTCGTTCTCGTCATACTCATCGTCCTCGTCCTCCTCCTCGTCATCGTTGTCATCGTTGGCTTCGGGAGGAACGTATTTTCTTGGCTCCCATGGAGGATAGAAGGGATATGTCTCCATGAGGCATTGCGGGTAGGCCGGGTAGATGGGGACACCGGTACTCGCATCGGGAGGAGGGGCGTAATATTGGTGTTGGTGAGACGTCCATTGATTGTAGACACTCCGATGAAATTCGTCCCGCTCCCGCGCGCGCTCCTCAAAATTGTTGAGGAAGCTCCCAAGCACGTTAGTCCGGTTACCGAGGGTGAGCACGTTGTCGTATATGCGGCCCAATTGTTGCGCAAAGTTTTGCATCATGGCCATTAGATCTTGATTATGGTTCCCCACCGGTGGTCCTTCGGCTCGGCCCGGTGGCGGTGGCTGCTCAGCGTCGGGCTCGTCAAAGATATGGGCGTTGGGGCCCACTTGATAGCGCTCCGAGACGTCGGTAAAACCCCAGCCGCGTGGGTGTGCTTGCCCATGCTTCCATTGCGGAAGCTTCATAATCTTCTCCTCATTGATCGGGGCTCCAAGCGGTGCACGTTGCTCGGAGTTTGGAATTTTGAGCTTGGCGTCGAGGAAGAGTTGTGTAATTAGCCCGCCGTGACCAAGCATGACATCGGTGTCACGTCTCGCGTAGAATAAGAATCTTTCACATATGAGCCTCCCGATGTTGATCCCTTTTCCCGTAACGATGCACGCCAATAGAGCAAGTTTGGGAGGATCGAGGCACAAATGAAATATTGCCATGCCTTGGCGAAGCGGTTGACACTCGAGATCGGAAGGAAGCTTGGGACTAATTGCCCGTGCACGGTCTTCGTCTTGTACGTGGCACCAGGGTAAGCAAGTAAACGGATCCACTCTTCCCATTGCGGTTGGATCATGAGGTTGAAGTAGTCGTCATTCTCGGGCTCCGGGATGCCGAGATATGTGTTGAGAGTGGTCGGCGAGATGTTGATGCTCACATTCCGGACCCGAACTACATTGCCTTCCGTCACCGAGAGATTGGCGTAGAATTCTCGAACAAGTTTTGGTGAGGCCGGAGTAGTGATGTTGCACAAATTTCCCCACCCAAGAGACTCGATTTGAGCCACCATGTCTCCGCATTGACGAGTGGGCTCTAGGGTGCGCTCGGGAATCAACCCCTTTTTGGAGATAACGTCCCACACGTCTCCCGCACCCTCGAGCAATGTCGATGGTCGAGGTAATGCGACTCCCGTTCGACGGACTCTCTTGGGTTGGGTCCGCGATGATGACGCTCGGTGCATCTGCACAAATAAGCACGTAATAAGTGAACGTTGTCAGAGCTAATGCTTATATCATGAACTTATCTACCCCCTCAAACATAAATTCAAAAAATCACATCTCATATGTCTATTTTCTTGCAAGGATTATCAATTGGGTATTTCATCGAACACCTAGTGTGCATGCCAATTTAAACAAAGTACTTGAATTATGAACACCCAAATTGAATTTCCACAACCAAACATGCATCAACAACACCCTAAGACCGTCCATATATCAAGAATTCTCCAAAAAAAAAATTCGAAATTAGAAAAGTTACCTTTTAATTCTTGGAGATGAATAGAGGAATGAGGGTGAAATCAAGGAGAGAATCACCAAAATATTGCGTATGATGTGATATACACGTGATTAGGTCTCTCAAAATGCGTTTGATTTCGAGAAAAATTGAGATTTGGAGAGAAAATGGGTTAGGGAGGAGAAAATTTTCAGAGAAGAAATAAGGGGGAATGAGTTTTCAGGTTATTTAAAACAGTTTTTCGGATGGCATGTCTTGCCATAGACTAGTTAGTACGGAGACATACCGATGGGAGTTTTGAAAGATGTTCGGTATGCCCATAGAGCATCGTCGAGTTTGTGAGCCCAGTCCTTGCACGAGCTTCCCACCGTCTTCTCTAATATCTTCTTTATCTCGCGGTTAGAGACTTCGGCTTGACCATTGGATTGAGGGTGATACGCCAAGGCCTTCTGGTGAGTGACACTATATTTTGCAAGGAGCGCAGCGAATTGACGATTGCAAAAGTGGGAGCCTCCGTCACTTATGATTGCTCGCGGTGTGCCATGGCGTGTGAAGATGTTGTGCTTGAGGAAGCGGAGCACTTCTTTTTCGTCGCCTGTTGGAGTAGCCTTTGCTTCCACCCATTTGGACACGTAATCGACCGCGAGAATGATGTACTTGTTTCCATAGGAGGGTGGGAACGGACCCATGAAGTCTATCCCCCAAACATTGAACGGGTCTATCTCCATTATGTTCTTCAATGGCATCTCATTCCGGTTCGAGATGTTTCCCTTCCGTTGACATCGGTCACATGACATGACGAGATTACGGCAATCTCGGAAAAGGTTCGGCCAAAAGAAGCCGCTTTGAAGCACCTTAGCTACCGTGTGATTGTGCTCTAAATGTCCTCCACACTCTAGAGAATGACAATGCTTGAGTATGGAAAGCATCTCGTCGTCGGGCACGCATCGGCGGACTATTGAATCCGCGCACTGCCGATAAAGGATCGGCTCTTCCCAATAGTATCGTCGAACTACGGAGAGGAATTTCTTCTTCTGGTGGTGGTTGTAGTCCGGAGGCATCTTGTTGCTCACCAAGAAATTGATGATGTCGGCGTACCATGGTGTTGCCACCTTCTCCACTGCTAGCAATTTTTCGTCTCGGAAATTGTCGTCGATAGGCACCTTTTGGTCGTGGATGTGGGTGAGGTCTTCTAGGCGTGAGAGGTGGTCGCCTACGAGATTCTCCGTCCCTTTCTTGTCTTTGATCTCCATGTCGAATTCTTCGAGGATGAGAATCCATCGAATGAGCCGCGGCTTTGCATCTAATTTCTTCCCTATCAAGTGTAGGATCGCCGCATGATTGGTGTAGACGATGGTCTTGTTGCCAATGACATAAGGTCAGAATTTATCAAAGGCAAAGACCACCGCAAGGAGCTCCTTCTCGGTGGTGGTGTAGTTGATTTGGGCATTGTTGAGGGTTCGGCTTGCGTAATAGATTCTGTGGAAGGCTTTTCCTCTTCGCTGCCCACGCACCTACGGCAAAATTGCTTGCATCGGTCATCATCTCGAACGGCTCGCTCCAATCGGGTGCCACTATCACCGGGGCGGTGCTCAACTTGTTCTTGAGCGTGATGAATGCCTCCATGCACTCGTTGGTGAACATGAACTTTGCATCCTTCTAGAGGAGACCACAAAGAGGTTTTGTGATTTTCGAGAAGTCTTTGATGAACCTCCGGTAGAAGCCCGCATGCCCCAGGAAGCTCCGCACACCTTTGACCGAGATTGGTGGGGGTAGTTTCTCGATCGTGGATATCTTTGCTCGGTCTACCTCCAGCCCTTGTGCGGAGACCCGATGGCCTAGAACAATCCCTTCTTTCACCATGAAATGGCATTTCTCCCAACTGAGCACGAGGTTGGCTTCCACGCACCGATCTAACACCTTAGACAAATTCTCGAGGCAAACGTCGTAAGTAGCACCGAAAACAGAGAAGTCGTCCTTGAATACCTCTATAGTGCGCTCAACCATGTCGGAGAAAATGGCCATCATGCATCTTTGGAAGTTATCCGGTGTGTTGCATAGGCCGAAGAGCATTCGCCGGAAGGCAAATGTGCCATACGGACACATGAATGTTGTCTTCTCATGATCTACGGGGGCGATGGCGATTTGGTTGTATCCGGAGTAGCCGTCGAGGAAGCAATAGTATCCGGGTCTTCGGTTGGGCCTCCAGCGAATTGGTTTTGTTGAATCATGTTGATCATCCCGGTTTTGACTTCGAAGCCCCGGTTCTCAATGGCTGGACTAACAATAGCCGGACGATACCCATTTGTGGTAAGTAGGACGTAGTCGAGAAGAGGTCACTCCTCGGCCATTGTTGCTTTCTCGATCCTTTGTTGTTTTTCCTTCCGGTTTCGTTTGCACGTCTTTTCGATTTCGGGATCGATCGGTAGGAGGCTTGATTCACCGTCTTTTAACATACACCTTTGCAAGTAAACACCAAAATAGATGAGAAAACAAAAATAAAAGAAATTTCAAATAAAAGCTTATGAGTCGAATTGCAATTTAAAACTAATCCCCTGCAACGGCGACAAAAACTTGTTGCGAATTTTCTCGCACACGCAAGTGCACGTGGTCGCAATAGTAATAAATCGTAAGAACGAGTCGATCCCTTGAGGATTAGCTAAATAAGGAATCCGATAATCACAAGCTAATATAGAACTAAATATAGTTGATTGAATCGTTGTCACAAAAATTCACTAACACGTCACAAAATTAAACAACTAGATGCACAAAAATTCTATTGGATAAAGGGAAGGACTATGGTTCACGGGTTCACAAAATAACTTGGATTCGCTGAATTAAGAAAAGAAACAAGCTATTGAGATTCACACTTTTCACTACTCATACTCACTTTAATAGAATTGAAAGATCTCTCTCAAGAATCTAACAACCTAAACTGATACCGGAATATCATCTCTCGATCTCAACTCCTAACAAGCACGGCTAGCATTAAAAAACAAGAGTATTCTCACGAGTCTAAAACAACCTAGCTATATCTAGCCTAGGAATGAATTCTAGTAATCCACACAAAAACACAACAACCTAATCTTTCTCAAGCATTAGAGTTGAACATTAAACAAGTATGAGTTCATGACATTCATACAAGCATTAAGCATAGTTGTGGATTAAGTAAAAGTGATGAGAAAAACAACAACCTAGCAATTCTAATATCATGAATCCTACATCGTAATGAACCCGGTACGCCATAGCCCTACATGAGACTAGTTCATATTAATAACCATGACAATAAAAATACTTAAAGATGAACACAAGAATAACACATCAAGAAACATCATAAACATGGAGAACTTGAATTAAAAAAAAAGAGTTTAGAGAATAGGACACTTTGATTAGGATTGTAGCAATGGTAGACTCTGCAGCTCTCTCATTCTCTTCAAATTGGAGCCACAAAGTATGAACAACTCTGGAAAATTTTTGGAAAAATCATGAAAAACTAAGAAAATGAAAAGATGTTCTTGATAGATTCTAAAAATCCCATCCCATGCATGCCTTCTTCTGAGTAAATCGGTCTTTTTAATGTTGAATGGGCTTGTTTTCGGAGCAATCTAAGCCTCCAAATCCCATCCAATGGCTGAGAATTGCTAAAAAAATTGAAGAAAACGAAGTCTGTCAGGACGACCGCGCGTCGCGCGCTTCACCCTGCGCGCCGCACGGTCCTTCTTTTCGCTTCCGCGCGGTTTGTGCGTAAGACTCTGTGGCTTTTGGTGCAGAATTTCCACTCCGCGCGGCGCGCAAAATGGACCTCGCGGCGCGCGGAGTGGGAAAAAATGTTTTCTTCGCTTCTTTTCTTCGTTTTTGCTCCGTTTTGACTCCAATTAGCTTATTTTTCCATATTGAGACCCTAAACACTAGTAGAACTCATATAGACCTGAAAATCCATCAAAAACACTCTAGAGATCATAAAAGTCTTTGAGGACTCGTTGGTTTTAAGCTCGGGAAATAGGAGTTTACGCGTGATTAACGCACCTATCAGCTACGAACATAAGTTTTTTCTACAATACTAATTTATATAGAGAACTTGTGTCTACATTTTAGATTGGAGTTTTTTTTTTTATGCCATTTTATTGAATCATCAATATTTTGATTTACTTTTATAATTTTATTATAGATAAGACCAATCTTTTTGGTTCGTTAACCAATCTTAACGTACAATTGGCTATAAAGATTCATACTCTTATTCTTCTCCGCTTTTCTAATTATTATCTAAATTAATTGTAATTCATTTAATAATATAATATAAAAGCACATAGTCGTGCGACCATGGTGGGAGAGGAGGAGCCAGAAAAGCCATCACAGGCTCCCAAACCTTCAACGGACGACAGCAATAGCGATCTCAGCTCCTTCTTCGTCTGGACCTTCCTGGCTCACGCTCAAAAGGTTCCGCTTAGTCGATTTAATTTATCGAATTCAATGTGTGATTAGCGAAGAGAAATGAGATTTTCATTCTTTAGATTATTTTTCAGTGATTTATTTTTCCCGTTTTATCGCAATTGATGTTTGGTTTATGAGAAAATGCGTGAATTTGAGAATCTTTTTGGGTACCAAATTTTCCATGTGTTTTGTGTGTGCTTATGATTAATATTTTCTTTCTTGGCTAAAAAATGTGATCACACAATGGAAATGCATTATGCGAATTATTTTTATGTGCTGATTTATTTTTACATTTATTTTCAGGCTTCTTGTTATATTTTGTGTGATAAACATGTTGAACTACGTGGATCGAGGCGCGATCGCAACGATGTGAATGGCAGCCTCAGAACCTGCTCATCAAACGACACTTGCTCTTCGGGTACCGGAATTCAGTAAGAATTAATTCCTTTACCCGATTCTATGCCTTTGTTAGCATATTATAATCCATTGACACTGTCTCGATTTTTCCAAAAATTGCGGTGGAAGTTATCCTTTTTGTTAGATATTTTGTAAAAATGTTTGTTTTGTGGTTTTTAGGGGAGAGTTTAACCTAAACAATTTCGAAGATGGAATTCTTTCATCTGCTTTTATGGTCGGACTTCTCATCGCTTCTCCGATATTCGCCGGACTAGCAAAAAGGTAATGTATTTCTTAGTATCCATTTATTATAAGTTGGGCCGATAAACTATAGGGAAAACCCTTTCAAGAATATGGTTCATTTCAATTTTTTTTATGCAGTCTAAATCCTTTTAGGCTTATCGGATTTGGACTATATCGGTTTGGACTCTCGCTGTGATTGATTGCGGTGCCTCGTTTAATTTCTGGTCAATCGTGATTTGTCGCATGTAAGGAATTTGCCTCATTATTTGGAATTTTTTTCCTTCATTAGATTATTCTTTCACTAAATTCAAATGTAGACCGGGTATCATATCGTCTGTGTAGGCTGGTCGGAGTTGGAGAGGCTTTGTTCATAAGTCTTGCGGCTCCGTTCATCGATGATAATCCCCCAACTTCACAGGTTTTTATGTATTTATTTATTACTGTTTTTTACTTTTTCTTATCTTGATTTAAAATACACTTTGCACATCAGTAGTTTTAATTATTTATATAATTTTCTCCAGAAAACAATGTGGCTTTCTATTTTCTACATGTGTATTCCGATAGGCTATGCACTTGGCTATGTTTACAGTGGATTGGTTAAGTCTCTATATATACTCAAACTGCTTCCGAATCCGATAATATCTTTTTCCAAAAATAAATATGTATATTAATAATATCGACGCCTCTGTAAATATGTGATAAATTTGAGAGATTGGACTAGTAAAGTTGTGTCATGGTATATATGTGCTACACATAGTATTTGTTAACAACAATTACAATTGTTTACTTATGTGACATTACGATTTGTAGGTTACGCATTCAATTTATCTTGACGGATGGTTCAATCAAGTTAGAAGTTACATGCTTTGGGTATATCGTTGAAAAGCTCTTCTCATGCAAGGCTAAACAAATATACAAAATTCTGAAACGGGTAAATCAATAATATATGCCCGTGTGTTCTTATCTAAATAATTAATAAAAAAATAATTGTTCTCCATATATTGCTATACAGGGTTCACAAAGAGCTTCTTTGAAACCAATATTTAAAGCCGAAGAAGCTATCACAAAAGAATTTTTTATTCAATATACGAGAAAGTTCAATTCAACAGGAATGGAACGACAACTCACGTCTGCCAATCAAGTTACAAGCTCACCGAGCTTCATTCTATCAACCAAGAGCTGGAAAATAAAGAAACACACACTACCGATGATCACGACCAACGAGATACAACCCAAAAGAAAGTGAAAGATCACTCCCCAACAAGATCAAACTCTAACAAAAGGCAAAGAATTTGAGTAAAACATGTCTTCTTAAGTTACTTTTAAACTTTTTGGTTTGTTAACATTTCATTTCTTCTATTTGTCTATCAATATACCAAACTGTTGGCTTTTTATTTACTTATGTCAATTTTTTTTTTTTTTAAGTATGTCACTAACTATATATTTCCTTGAAATATTTGCTCTGATTATGAGAGTGTCTTAAATTTGTTACTCCCTACGTATTGTGTATTGTTGAAATATTTCATATCTTAATATTCATTTATAACCTCATGCTTTGAAAAAAAAACTCGGTAAATTAAATCATACATATATTAATTATTTATTGATTACTATATATATATATATATATATATATATATATATATATATATCATGGTAGAAAAGTAACCATCAACAAATTTTCATTTTACAAATTGGTCAATATTATGACTAATTTCCTCATTTATTCATTAACGAAAATAAAAAAATAAACTAGCTAACGAAAAAAATATTTATTCAGTAAGGATCACAAAATAATTATGGTTACTAGCTCGTGTTTTCAAAGTAAAATAATTAAAAAGAGATTGAATGAGAATTAAAACTAAACACGATCAATCAATACTAAAAAAAAAAAATTGATTCATATCCTAAGTTTTTATCAATTAGATACTTTTGAATACTCTCTCTCTCTCTCTCTCTCTCTCTCTCTCTCTCTCTCTCTCTCTCTCTCTCTCTCTCTCTCTCTCCAATACTCTTCTTAAAATTATCATATTAATAGATAAACGAATATTTGTATCCTATTCTATACGTTTATATTGATATATGGTTAATTTAAGTGAATAATGAATATTGCGAAGACCAAAAAAAAGACCGCAATAATTAATATTTTAGTTCATTGTAAATAATTATTAGTTTTGATAAATAAAAATAGATAACGCCACACGCTTCCACACATAATTATGAATGAATAGTCCTAAAAACAAAACAAATTTCAGCCATTAACAATTATGAACACAAGCAGCTATAAATTCTATAAATTAACAAGAAATATTATATTCATGGAATTAAACTTGATCTTCATATCCAAAGAAATATCACAATGGAGGATGAAGAATAAAATATGATTCAGAAAATAAAAAAACGCATACAACCAAGCAAATTCAAAATTCAACAAAAATGAATAATTAAAATTTAATTGCTTGATTTTATTGTAACCTCGAACTAGATTTTGATATAATTTGGGAATTACGCAAATAAATATGAACACATGTATGATATATATGAATTGAAAAGAGAGATAGTTATATAGCTTATTTAAACCTCATACACTGCAATTTTAGCTGAATTATTTAAAAATTAAGAAATAATCCAAACAAAACCGAAATATATATGTTATACTATTAAGACGTAGGCATGAGTTGAAATAATCCAACGATACAGTGTGTGCGCACAGAATTATACAATTGTCAAAAAAATCTTAGGCAGGTTTGTTCTCGAGTAACCGGAATTCGAAAAAAAAATCTTAACAAAATTGTAATGATAATTTAGTCTTTAAAAAATAAATTAGAATATAAAAGCCGATAGATACACGGGTGAGTTAATCAATACAACGCACATCACTTTTTCTGTGTGTTTAGCTAATGAGTGAACATTTGGATTTTTTTTATTTTCTCAAGGAATACCACAGGGGAAATCTCATGCGCAGTGAAAAAACCAAAAACAACCAACTTGTTTAGGTCGCTTAGCCACCCTATGAGCTAAGTGAAACAACCAAAAACAGCCAACTTGTTTAGGTCGCTTAGCCACAATATGAGCTAACTCATTATAAACCCATATAATCCAAGCTATTTACTACTCAAGACTAAAAAAATAGCATTTCTTCATCCTGAGCAAAAAAGCTCAACTCAAAGCATGTTCCACAAACCTTGCACGCTTCCACACAAGCTCAACTCAAAGCATGTTCCACAAACCCATATATAGTATGTGCTTGTGATACGTATATATGATATATTGTGTGATCATATGTATATATAATTGCTTCATAGTTACATATTAATATATAATTAGTGAAGAGTTGGTATACTAGGAATATGTATATAATATATGTTATTTATGTATAAATTATATAAAAATTATAGATTATATAATATATATGGTTTTTACGTGTGTATGTGTTTATATATATATATATATATATATATATATATATATATATATATATATATAAAGTAATATTTAATATATTAATATTAGAAGTAGGATCAGTGTTTGGGCTTTTAGGGTTTAATTAAACCATATATAAACATTTCATCTTTTTCTTTTCACGCTTCTTCTTTGCTCTCCCTCCTCCATTCCTCTCTTTGTTTGGAAATTCGTAGCTCTAATTAGGTATAATTCATTTTCTATCTGGTTCGGATTCCTTGAAAACGGTTTCTTAAAACGTTTGCCCTGTTTTCAAAAAGTATGTTTTTGCGTTGATTCTTTTTGGAAAAGTTAGGTTTAAATGTTTTCTATCTAAACCTTTAATCGAAAAATATTTTTATGAAATATATAATATTTTCTGATTATTTTAAAAACAGTGCGCAGACAGTCTTTTGCAAAAATTTTAAAGTTAGATTTTAGCACTTCTTTTATTTTTAATAAATAGTTAAAAAAAAAAAATTGTTTTGATCGTGGTGTCTTTACAAAAAGTGATCAAAATTATGTTTTATACGTACTGGAATTTTTACAGAAGTTTTCTCAGAGTTTTAGTTTTTCACCAAAACCCTAATAGCCAAGGGTATTTTGGTAATATCACTTTGAAAGTCATTTCTGAAAAATTTCCAGAACCAAAAGTTTGTCTTAAATCTTTTTCTAAGCTGATCCCGGTATTATTTTATCCCGATTAAGTTCCAAGTCGTTTTGAGCGTCCTTTTTCCTTAGACGATCTACGATCGTAACCTTCGATATCCACGTGAGAATAATCTGACTACAACACAGATTAGTTCAAAATTAAATATGATGATTTTTTAATTCATGTTATAGTTTGTTTAAAGCTTTATATGTTGGAGTATGTTTTTCTTTTTTGATTGTGTGATTGATTATAGTAGTTGGATTTATGTTTGGTCAACTATGCAGTGTTAAGTTAAAGTAGATTTGAGAATATACATGTTTTATATTTTTTTAGTCATGTATTGTATGAGCATATGTTTGAAAGTTTTTATGTACATGTCATATCAGTATGTAATGTTATTTTAAAAGTGAAAAGATAAAGATAAGCCAGGGAGTCGTATCGCCTCAAGAGGTATTAAGGAGAAGTTTCTCGGGCCGAGGCTCTAATGGGGAAATTTCTCGAGCCGATGCCCTAATAAGTTTAAAAGATAGAGCGAAGTGTGGGACTTTATAACCCTCACGTCTTCGTATCTAAAGTGTACACTAAAATTGGTAGGACTACCCTAGGGGCACCCCGAACTAAAAGTTGATAGAATCAAGAAAAGAAAGATCAAGTCATCAATTAGTTTTAAAATACTAAAAGTTGATAGTCACTAAAGTTCTATGGAAAAATGGTGAATTCAGTGGTATCTTTCATTCACATTTTTCTTTTTATTTTGTGAGCTTTATATTATTCACGCTGAGCGTAAGCTCATCTCTTCGGAAAAAAATATACGTTTGTGTTGTAATTAAACAACTTGCAAGGAACTGAGCGGGGCGGACTAGCGGCATCGATAACGAGAGGGTTGGGTCATGGATTCCATTCACGAATTAAGTCTTCCGCTACGAGTTATTAAGAAATAAAGTTTAAAGTTTTTTTTCATTATTGAGAAATAAGTCTTCCGCTACGAGTTTTTAAGAAATAATTTTTAAAGGTTTTTATTTTCATTTACGTCGAAGTTTCAAAGAGTTTTATATTTTGGTTGAGATTTAGATTATGGATTATGTTTTAGTTTTTTTGCTGCTATGTTTGGTTTTAATTTCGTATTTTCAATTTTGGTTAAGTACTTCTCATGAAGTGTTCAATATACAATCTTCATATTTTTCTGAAATGCTTTTGTTTCTTTTTCAGGTCTTTAAAATTTTAGTTTGTCTTGATTCGATGTGTTTTTTAAAAAAATAATAATAAAAATTCCTCCAAGTTTTCTAAAGAATTTTCTAAAGTTTAAAAAGTAAGATAAGTAAGACGGTCCGAAAAGTCGGGTCGTCACAGTTGGTATCAGAGCAACGAACCTACGACCCCATTCGCTATCGATCGTACGGCTTCCCCCTACTCAAGTAAGTTAGTACTTTTTTTTGTTTATATCTTAGTTGTAATTTTTTTCTTTAGATGGAAAACGTTAAAGCTGCTCGTGGACGAGGTAGATGAAGGCCACGAGGCCGAGGTAGAGGTAGAGGCAGTGTTGCCACTGATGTCCCAATGCAAGATGCTCATCATGCCGCTCCGTTTCCTGAACAATAGGGAGGAGCAGAGAATCCCAACGGTCCAGCCCCTGGACCTCAGCCAGCGGTCCAACCAGATTTTGCGGTGCTCGTTACTGCTTTGCTGCAACGTATCGAAGCTCAAGAAACAGAGATACAAGAGTTGAGGAACCACATCCCCCAAGTGAATGGAATTGTGGGAGAGGATCAACAAGCACCACCAGAACCTCCTCAAGGCGTACCCCTCTGAATGAAATTCAATAGGATCCAGAGGGCCAAGTTGTTGTGGTTGATGATCTTTTCGAAAGGTTCAGGAGGATGAGAGCTCCAATTTTGAAGGATCGGCGGATCCTTTAGTGGCTGATGAGTGGATGTCAGAGATGAAGAAGATCTTCAACTTCATGAATATCTCGGAAATTGAGAAGGTCATATGAGCATCTTTTGTTCTGAAGAAGGATACACGATACTGGTGGAAGACAGTAGCAGCGAGAAGAGACACACGCGCTATGTCTTAGGACGACTTCATCGAGGAGTTCAACAGTAAGTATTTCAACATGCGCGCGATGAACACTCAACAAAAGGAGTTTACGGAGTTAAAGCAAGGCACGATGACGGTGACTGAAGTTGTGAGCAAGTTCAACCAGCTGGCAAGTCTATGCCCTCACCTGGTTCAGACCGAGTCAGAAAGAGTTTGAAGGATGATGGGAATATTCAGACCGGAACTGGCTCTAGCTATTGATAGTGGAAGTCATCCACCATCCACTGTTGCAGACTGTCTCAAAAGTGAAATGCGTGCTGAATACCATTTGGTTCAAGTAAAGGAAGAGCGATACCAGTACATCAAGGCACGGAAGGAAGAGAAGACACAAAGTAGAGGAATTTGCAACAATAGGAAGTCCGATCAGCCTCCATTTAACAACCAAGTCGACAAGATGCAATATCTCGAGAATGAAAACGGGAAGAAGAGGAGCCATCCTGAAAATAGTGGTAATTCAAATTACAAATTCAAGATGGAAAATAAGTCATTTCCGAAGTCCAACATATGTGGGAGGATGCACCCAGGAGAATGTAAGATGGGCAGTACAATGTGTTACAAGTGTGGTCAGCCAGAACACTTTCTTAAAGATTGTCCAAAGCAGAATTTTGAACAGAACAATCAGAATGGGCGACTTAACTTCATTCAATCTGAAATTGAAGGGCCACAGCTTTTCTAGGGCCGACTAGAAGCACCACCAACAACACAGACACCACTATCACCTCAAGGTTGCATCTACGCATACATCAATACTGATGCCCTAGCCAGCACTTCGAATGTGGTAGCAGGTCAGCTTCCTTGAGTCCGTTATGACACTTTTCTATTGTTTGACTTTGGTGCTACACACTCTGTTCTTTATAGTTGGCTAAGAAATTAGGCGATAGTGAAGTGAAAACTAGAAAAGTTTTTAGGACGACCTTACCGTCCGGTAATGTTTTTATTATTATCATAGTACTCTTAAAAAAGTACCAACAATAATTATGGTCAGAGCTAAAGATCGATTTCATCTTCTTGGAGATGAAATAGTTCAATGCCATCATGGAAACAGAAAGAAGATATAGGAACTCAATATCATGAGTTATTTTTTTTTTTCAGAGAGACTTAGTATGTCCAAGTAAGAAACTTGCAGTTCTTCTCAATTTTTTTTAATTAATTTTCGGGACGAAAATTCAAATAAGTAGGGGAGATTGTGAAACCCAAGAATTTTTTTAAATATTGTTGAAATCTTCTTTTTATTATTTTAGTAGATTTAATATATATGTCTTTTATATATATATATATATATATATATAAGTATATATACATATATATAGTATGTGCTTGTGATACGTATATATGATATATTGTGCAATCATATGTATATATAATTGCTTCATAGTTACATATGAATATATAATTAGTGAAGAGTTGGTATATTGGGAATATGTATATAATATAGGTTATTTATGTATAAACTATATAAAAGTTATAGATTATATAATATATATGGTTTTTACTAATATTTAATATATTAATATTAGAAGTATGATTAGGGTTTGGGCTTTTAGGATTTGGGCTTTTACGCTTTAATTAAACCATAGATAAACATTCCATCATTTTCTTTTCACGCTTCTTCTCTGCTCTCCCTCCTCTATTCCGCTCTTTGTTTGGAAATTCGTAGCTCTAATTAGGTATGCTTTCATTTCTAGCTGGTTCGGCTTCCTTGAAAACGGTTTTTTAAAGCTGTATATGTTGGAGTATGTTTTTCTTTTTTTGATTGTGATTGATTATAGTAGTTAGATTTATGTTTGGTCGACTATGCAGTGTTAAGTTAAAGTAGATTTGAGAATGTACATGTTTTATATTTTTTTAGTCATGTATTGTATGAGCATATGTTTGAAAGTTTTTATGTACATGTCATATCAGTATGAAATGTTCTTTTAAAAGTGAAAAGATAAAGATAAGCCAGGGAGTCGTATCGCCTCAAGAGGTATTAAGGAGAAGTTTCTCGGGCCGAGGCTCTAATGGAGAAATTTCTCGGGCCGAGGCCCTAATAAGTTTAAAAGATAGAGCGAAGTGTGGGACTTTATAACCCCCACGTCTTCGTATCCAAAGTGTACACTAAAATTGGTACGACTACCGTACGGGCACCCCGAACTAAAAGTTGATATAATCAAGAAAAGAAAGATCAAGTCATCAATTAGTTTTAAAATACTAATAATCGGTTCATGCATTTCATTTCTCTTTTTATTTTGTGAGCTTTACATTATTCTCGCTAAGCGTAAGCTCATCTCTTCGAAAAAAATATACGTCTGTGTTGTAGGTAAACAACTTGCAAGGAACTGAGCGGGGCGGACTAGCGGCATCGATAACGAGAGGGTTGGGTCATGGATTCCATTCACGAATTAAGTCTTCCGCTACGAGTTATTAAGAAATAAAGTTTAAAGTTTTGTTTTCGTTATTAAGAAATAAGTCTTCCGCTACGAGTTTTTAAGAAATAGTTTTTAAAGGTTTTTATTTTCATTTACGTCGAAGTTTCAAAGAGTTTTATATTTTGGTTGAGATTTAGATTATGGATTATGTTTTAGTATTTTTGCTGCTATGTTTGGTTTTAATTTCGTATTTTCAATTTTGGTTAAGTACTTCTCATGAAGTGTTCAATATGCAATCTTCATATTTTTCTTAAATGCTTTTGTTTCTTTTTAAGGTCTTTAAACTTTTAGTTCGCCTTGATTCGATGTGTTTTAAAAAAAAATCCTCCAAGTTTTCTAAAGAATTTTCTAAAGTTTAAAAAGTAACATGAGTAAGACGGTCCGTAAAGTCGGGTCGTCACATTCGCACCTTCGACACTCAGTATGAGTTGTTGTAAATGTATGTCTCTTTTCCACAAACATCGACCTGGATCGAGCTCTAACTAATGTCTTGTGGCGCTTCGAACGGTTTAGTATGCAGTTCAAGAACTAGTGTTCCCATTCCAATCTTTGGGCATAGCATCAAAACTCCATCACCCTTTTTTTATCTGAATTAGCACCTATTCAATACTTGGTAATGAGTATCCTGTTGCGAACAACCCCTACTTTGTCCATCAAAATCTCCGTGAAAATCATCAACCACCTGTCATCCGTCTCCTTAATCGATACAATGTAGTTTCGTCTTCGTCGGATTAGCATAGAGGTGTGAAAAATCTTAGTATTACAATCCCCATCCATGAGCTAGCTATCCCTAGATTTTTTGCTTCAAAATGAGGTGTCGCCACTCCGCGACTTCGTCATAAGCAAGCATAATCTCCGCTTCTTAATGTACATCATCAGTGGGTTCTCTGATTGATGTAAATCAACATAGCTTCAAGGTACTATGGCTTTGTGTCATATATTCCAAACACCTCCATCTTTCATCGCAGTAGGGTGAAACTTAGCGATGACATCGGGAAATGGGCTTCCAAGATCCTTTCATAACTTTATGCATGAATCTTTTCGGCACCAGATAGCGAATAACCAAAATGGAATCAGTAATTTCTCAATCGTATATTCAATATCTAGCAGTATTATAGAATAATTAGAATCCGAGATTGGGTAATTGAAGACCCCCGCTTCCGAAAAGCTTAACAGCCATTTAGACTCGCTCATTGCACAGTCTAACTTGCCTTTATGCTTGCATCAAGTCAATTCATGCGGACGTCTCGCGTACTTTTAAGGACCAGACTTGCATTCTCATGGAGTGGAAAGTACGGTAACTTGTGAGCGGGTGTTAGCAACATATAGTGGGCGCACTTCCTCGTGTCTAGTGGTAACTCAATTTCTGGCTTTGTGAATTGTTTGAGGGTCAAGGATGGGTTCTCAGCGTCGAATGAATGCAAAACGCCCTCAAGATTGTAGTAAGGAGCTTTATGAGGCAGAAAGGATTATTGTGAGGACTAGTGAGTGTTTTCCGAGAACCTTCCTTCTAGTGCCAAAATGTAAATGCACATTGTGCATTAACACGTAAGAACTCAAATGGTTCGATTTAAGGCGAGACCATGTGATCACCTCTTGAGATGAAAGATGGTTGTCAATCAATTGTTAGGTATGTGATGTCTAGAATGACTCCCCGATCCTAATGAACCTGTGAGAAGAAAAAGAAGGTTAAATATTAGGGTGTAGATGGATTTTCCCTTACGCACTCTGCAATTTTTAACAGTAAACTGATTTCTTAGTTGAGGTGAGGGGTCTTAATTCTTTCTAGGGGGTAGAAAGATCAATTTGGCACAATTTCGAATGTTAAAAATGTTGGGAATTAGTCATGTTTTACTAATGCAGAAATTGGAATCCTACACGATTAGTAACTATGGAAACATGAACAACAGATCTAGTTTCTATTTTAATTAAACATTCGTTAAGCTACTATAAAAAAAAACTAATAAGAACAATTCTAAATAGAACGATCAATAAAAACTCACATGAAATCCCGCTATTTGAATTTCCACGTCGGTTGACAATCTTCAAGGTCTTTAAGATTCTCGTGTCCTTCGTGGATGGATCGACACCAAGTCTTCCGAGCCGTTCTCCGGATGAACAAGAACCAATGTGTGGGCTACCTCTATTGCCTCACAATTACTCTGACAATGTATCGGAATAATTTTAACTATTTTTGGAAGTGTAATGGACGAATCCTCTCAGAGCGGGAGAGAGAAATTTCGACCACACACGTGGAGAGCGGCTGCACGTTTTCTAACAGTGAAAAAGTGCTCTCATGATCGAATTTTCCTCTACCTAGGTCTCTTATTTATATCCTTCCAGCTTACTATGTTTAGGTTAGTCTTCATCGTGACCTCCGCTGCCTCTGCTTCGCTCATTGATTTTCGCGCGACCAACGATGGGGCGAGACTAGCTTCATCTCTCTCGCGCGCGTTCTTTCTCGCTCGCGAAAACCTTCTCTCTTCCTCGCTCTACCTTGGAAATGGAGATCCTACATGTCAAGCTCCACGAGTTTAGTTTATGGAAATGGAATCCAATACGACAATAGTTACTATCTCACAAATGGTATATATCTAGAGTGGGGTACGTTCGTTAAAACTGTCTTGTTTCCTGAAGGAGGGAATAGGCAATTATTTGCGCGATGTCAAGAAGAAATGCACAAAGATGTGGAGCGAGCGTTTGGAGTACTTCAATTCCGATTCGCCATTGTACGAGGACTGGCACATTTTTGGAAAAGAGATGTTCTTAAAGATATTATGTATGCATGCATCATATTGCACATTATTATTGTTGAAGATGAATGAGATACATATGAAGGCATGCTTAATCTGAATTATGACGAAAGTTCTACCAACACCCTAATAGTTGAGGTATCACATGGAACTATTTCGGATTTTCAAATCATGCTTCAAAGAATGTGGAAATTCACGATAAAGGCATGCATCGCAATCTCCATCCAGACTTGTTAGAGAATATATGGAATCGATTTGGAGAATATTTTCATTAGTAATTGAATATTAACTTTTTTAATGAAATCTTATGAGAATTATAACTTTTAAATGTTGTTTATTTTAATAAAAAAAAATACTATTAATGAATTCTCATGCTTTATCAACATTCGATTTTATAGATTAATTATATAATATATTTTGTTAATGTAACTATTTAATTATTTATCATATAAATATAAATAAAAATAAATACATAAAATATGGTGGACAACTTTTATAAAGTTTCTTACATTGTAGTGATTTTTTAGAAGTTGTCAACTTAATGATTTGGAACAGAGACATAATTAAATATTATTATTTTGCTGATGAGTTAAAATTTAGGCAACTATTAGCATTAAAGTTGCTCTTATCTGCCAAGTAAAGAGCTGACCAGTAGATTAGAAAAATATGACCGAAAAATTAATTAAATAATTTTCCTTTCAAATTTCTTTCATGTAGAATATACTTTAGGGAGTCGCAATTTATTTTATCTTTCCCAGCCCTCATCACCTTTAAAAAATATTCCAAAACCTCGTCGACCTTAAATATCCTTAATTTACTTTCTCGGTTTATTGTTAGTCTTTCGAGAAACTTCTTTTACAACACTTGACTTAAAAATTCCATTCATTGCAGATTGTTACTTCTCTTACTTTTGTCTCATCAAATATTTGAGATATTCCACTATAATCCCAAGACTGAACCTCTCGAAATTATCAAAATTATATTTACTCGATCCTTTATATAAAGTTTCCATTGATATAACCAGTACATATAGTCTACCCTGAAGGTTCAGCTCGTGACTCAAAAGGGTCAACTATAATGTTATACCCTCTCGAGTCACTTTTGAGTCCTGAGTTGCAACGATTCCCCAGCGAAAGATTCTTTTGTCGCCCACAGTGCAGAGGTACGCGCACTCTAATGGTTCTGGAATCGCTTATTAGGTGAGAGAACATTGACTCTCTTTATTTATAGCTGGATTCTACTTTTGATCTATATTGTGGCCATCAGTTGTGATTGCGATACGTCTAATCGTAACAGTCACTTAAATGATGTACGTAATCGTAATATGTCCAGGTCATGCACAAGCCAACTGTATTGAAGACATCTTCATAACTTAGTACTTCATCAGTAGTTCATGTCTATATCACATAGTGAATCTAGAACCCTGACTTTCTCATATGAGAATACATAAGCTATGAAATGACATGTCTCATTTCATAATTGAGGTAAGCACGATGCAATTCATACGTAGTGACTTCGAGACATAAAAGGTTAAATGATTTGTTCTTATTCTGTCTCTAAAAGTGCACTGGTCAATTCAGTACCTTTAAAAGATACCTAGAAGAACTATAGAGTCTCTAACTCTCAATGCCCCATAACCAGACATCATAGATTCTCCTAACAATCATACTGGGATCAATAGCCCTTTGACCCTTAGATTGCGAATAAACTGTTTTAAACAAACCATGAAGAGTTTGTTCATGCAAATCTATATATTACTCTTCATTTGTTGTTAGGTTGGTTTAAGGACTAAAGACTATAATTTATCTTAAAGCTTAAAACAGACAAGGAAGAATGAATGAGCGTTTCAACTTTTATTAATGATTCAGTAGTTACAAGCAAGAGTCTACGTGAGACTTTATTACATCAAATGTACATAAGTAAAGACTACTACTCTTCTTGTGGGTACAATTGCCAACAAACTCCCACTTGACTCAAAGAAGATGTGAGTAGTCCTTCATGCCTAATCCCTCCCGATGTTGGTCGAAGACCTTGTTCGCTAGGGCCTTGGTGAATGGATCTGCCAGGTTGTCCACCATTAAGATCTTCTTCACCTCCACGTCTCCGCGCTGCACGATATCTCCAATCAAATGGTGTTTCCTCTCAATATTTTTAGAGCGCTTATGGCTTCGAGGTTCCTTTGAGTTAGTGACAGCCCCACTATTAGAGGTTCATGGGCTCGTCGACGTTTGGAATCACTTCCAAATACTTAAGGAATTTTCTAAGCCGTACAGCCTCCTTCGATGCTTCACAAGCAACCACATATTCTGCTTCCATTGTGGAGTCAGCAATGCAAGATTGCTTAATACTCTTTCACACAACAGCTCCACCATTAAGGATGAACACATATTCCGAAGTGGATTTCCTGGAATCCTTATCCGCTTGAAAATCAGAGTCGGTATATCTCGTCATAGTCAGGTCAGTACCTGAGTATGTAACCATCAAGTTCCTAGTTCTCCTAAGATACTTAAGAACATGCTTAACAGCAATCCAGTGCTCGGGTCTAGGGTTGGATTGAAAATGGCTAACTACCCCAACTGCGAAGCAGATATCTGGCCTAGTGAAAAGCATAGCATACATGAGACTTCCTACGGCTGAGGCATAAAGAATTTTTCTCATGTCCTCAATCTCTTGTGCAGTCTTGGGAGACTGGTCCTTAAAGAGTGAGACTTCATGCCTAAAGGGTGTTTGGCCCTTCTTGGAGTCTTGCATCGAGAAGCGATCCATCACCTTATCAATATAAGATGCTTAAGAGAACGACAAAGTACGGTTCTTCCGATCTCGAAAGATTTGGATCCCCAGAATGTACGTGGCTTCTCATAGATCCTTCATATCGAATTTCTTTGCTAGCCAGATCTTAACCTCAGATAACTTACCCACATCATTACCTATGAGTAATATATCATCGATCAACATACAGTACAAGAAAATGATGAAGACCACTCGGCCAAATTCATCGCCCAAGACCACCCGGCCATCTCCACCACCCAGCCAAGTACTTTTGACCAAACATGTGGCTCCAATAAATACCTCATTCATTCACAACACAGTGTAAGTTTTTCTCAACTTGTCAAAACTCTGCAAAAGTCACACTACAACTCTTTCTTTCTCCCTCTCTCTCTCTCTCTCTCTCTCTCTAGAAAACATAACATAGAAACACGTTCACCAAGAACAAAATACAACACGACTAATGTTGAGCGTCGGAGCACGCGCCGAGGGAAAACCCTCCGCGTCTCTCAAGATTCACATTTTCTTGTGCTTAAGTGAAGATGCAAGGATTCGAAGACCCGATGAAGAGCACGAAGAACGTGGGAGATCCAAAGATCCGGAGACTAGAAGATCTGAAGACTCAGACTAAAAACATGGAGAACGTGGAAGATTCAAAAGATTGAAACTAAAAGAAGCGAAGACTCAAGAACTTGACAAAGAACGTAAAGAACATGAATAACGCAGAAGATCCCAAGACCCGAAAACTCAAGGACCCGGAGACCCGAAGATCCGAATAACACGAACATGATGAGAAGAGAAGAACTTCACCAAACCCAACCGACGTGCGATCATAGGGTCCGGCCCTAGATCAAACCATTGACGATTCTTAGTGCTAATCCAAAAATGCGATTAACATATGCCACTTCCAAAAAGCTCTCTATGGACACACACAAGTTCCCCGCGCTTTGTTTGGGAAACTTCATCGTGCATTAATTGCTCTTGCGTACTGGTCACTCCCTAATTTTACAAGGTCCAGTCGGGTGTCACCGCTACTTTTAGCATATGTTAACGACATATTAGTCACCAAGAATGACAATGATGGGGTTAACAAGGCTATTTTCAGTATTGGGAGCTCGTTTCTTCTCAAGGATCTTCGTTCTTTGTCATGTTTTCTTATCGTTTAAGCCATCCCTACTTCTAAGGGCATTCTCTTATCTAGGAAATAATGCATTATGGGATTATTCAGAAACTATGACCTCCTCAATACTTTTGGACCAAAATCGAATACGTCAAAATTAATCCAAAAGTATGACTTCCTTATATTTGTTGCTACAAAACTACTCTGGATGAAATATCTGTTTTCACTATTATACTTCTTCTGTATAGTTCATTGACATGGTCATCAATAATCTATTTGATTAACTGACATTGTCGACATTACGATATTTTTTGGGAAACGTGGAAAATTTGGAAAAAAAAGTCCAAGAAAACCAAACGAAAACCAACAACTACACATTCATAATCAATCTCGTTTTGAGCATTTCTCCATTTACCAGCGATGATTTAAGTTTATTGGTCATGGCTTTCACTTTAGGATTGAGTTTGGGTTTTGGTATTTCTTTGTCATTTTTGTTGGAGAAGAACATAAAATGATGAAGATGGCGTAGAAGAAGAAGAAGAAGAAGAAGAAGAAGAAGAAGAAGAAGAAGAAGAAGAAGAAGAAGAAGAAGAGGAAGAAGAAGAAGAAGAAGAAAAATGATCAATTACTCTAGTTACTTGTTTTGGTTTGAGTAATGGGATCCGAATTGTGTTTTGAGTCGGTTTGATTGTGGGACACGTAAATATTAAAAAAGGAATGTGGTTTGCAACCGTTCCGCTCCTAAAGGAAAGTTCTATGTGTTGTTGCCTATTTATTTCGCTTTTTTTCTCGAGACGCTTCAGAATTCAAAACCCTAGTGCATCAGTGTCTCTCATTCGACAGTTTCTTCAAGGTTGTATACTATATTCTTCACTCGACAGTGTTGAGAAAGTTGATTACTTCTTGGTCGATGGCTTCAAGACGTCATTCACACTCTTCTAGTGATCATTCGTCATCATATTCTTGTCAGACACCTCACATTCCCACCATTACCATCATCTCAGAGGGTGTTGAGGTTAGTTCTTTACCTTTTTCGATCATTAGAAGAATGTCTCAAAGAACTAGGATGGCTCCAGCCTCGAGAAGAGATTTTCTAGAAGATGTGGAAAAGAGATAGCAGAAGTAGGTGAAGGATCCTCCACTAAGAAGAAGTTGGTTGATCAAGATCCTTCTCCCAGGGGTGCTGTCAGCTCTTCACTTTATTCTAGACCCTTTTCCAAAAAGTCAAAGGTGTCTTTCTTCCGTCGCCCCACAAACCGTAGAAAGACCCAAATAGTGCTAATGGAATTTAGAAAGCAAAAACCCAAGCCTTGTAGCAATCTCTTCGCCCATTCTCTCGTCTACATCCCGGCCAAAACAGATTTCGGCTTTGTCAAAATTCACCACTTGCACCGAAGCTGCCAGATACTCATCAAGAGTTGAGTTAATCACTATCCCCTCATTGATAGTAGCTTTGAAGGAAACAAAACTATCATCGGCAAAGAGAAGGTGAGAAACTCGCGGCCCTTCTATACCGAACCGAATGCCCCGGAGACTGCCTACCTCTTCCCTCTTCTGTAGCATGCCCGAGAGACCTTCCGCCACAAAGAGGAGGAGAAATGGAGAGAGTGGATCTCCCTGCCTTAATCCTCTTTGAAGAGTAGCCGACCAAACTAAGTAGCCGTTGATGTTGAACGTAAACTTCACCGGCGTAACACACTTCATCACTTTCGCTATCCATTGTTGCGCATAACCCAAACGGGCCATCATAGCTTCTAAGAAATTCCACTCTACTCGATCGTACGCCTTAGAAAGGTCAAGTTTCAAGGATCTGAAATCTCCATTTCCAAACCTCCCACGCCTCATCGTGTGAATGCTCTCATAGCCTGTTATGACATTATCATGAATATTTCGATCTTCCACCAAAATACTATGTTCCTCCAAAATAGCAACACTCATTGTACCTTTGAGTCGTTCCGTAAGGAAGCGAGACACGACTTTATATGCCAATTACAAAGACTTATGGGCCTAAAGCCCTTCACCAACATCAGCTCCTTCACTTTCGGAATTATAGAGATAATTGTCTCATTGAGAAGACTCGGTCCCTTCTCGGAATTCAAGATTTCAAGGCACACGGACGAGAGCTTTTCTCCAACGATCTGCTAATAACGCTGATAGAAGATGGCTAGAATTCCATCTTTAGCGGGGGCGTTTAACGAGGGCCATTTTAAAAAATTTGCGTCTAACCTCCTCGCTCGAAAAAGGGCGCAACAGCTCTTCATTCATCTCCGCTGTGATTTTGGGCTCAGATCTATTCGTAACCATAGAAATCAGATCCGAAGAAGGAGTGGACTTCTGGTGATGAGTCATCTAAGGCACATCCTAGTAATTCGAAGGGGAAAAGTCCTGCCAAGAAGGAAAGGAGAAACTTCAAGAAAAGTGGAAAATGAAAAGTGAAGAAGCGTGAAAGCATTGGTAAATGCCATGACTGCAACATTGATGGCCGTCATCGGAATAGGCATTGTCCTTTATACTTGGCTGAACTTGAGAAAAACAAGAAGAATGCTGGTATGGACCTTAAAATTCATGATTATAAATATAATAATAGTTTTTTTTTAGGATAATTAATCATGAGCATACTTATTTCATGTTGCAGAGCAGGTCTGATGGAGCATGCAAGTGTTGACAAGCTTGCTGAACAATGTCGGATTCAAGCCCGAATTGTAGAGAATCTCATGCTCCATTTGAAGAACTAATTTCCCTTTATATTTACTACTTTCATTTGTTGGATTTATTTTTTAACATGTCGATGAGTCTTTATGATCCGAGGTTTTCTGGATTGTAGCCTTTTATGGCTATTTCAGATAGGATAATTTTTTCTTTCTTTATGTTTTATTACATTATTTATGAACACATGGTTGTGACATTAAATATTTATGTCCTTGTTATTGATTTCTTTTGAATGCTTTTATGATATTTGAATATGCATGAATGCTTTTGCTCTAGAATTGAATGATATAGAAAATATGAAGGATTTGAATTTCCATTCATATACTATATGTTAGCACAATTATATTTTCTAACTTATAAATCTATGTTAGAAATTTAGTTAGCATTTATTGCTGTCTTTATTTCTTATATTGAATATGTGTTTTATTGTTTAAGAACCATTTAGAGCTATGATAGCGTCTAAATAATTATTACCTTCTATCGACAATGATTTTGTGCGAATAAGAGGTAATAAGGAGACACAACATAAATTTAGTGTCGATGATATATTGATAAGTGGGAGCATCCTTAATTGGAATATAGCCACTAATATTCACATTGATTGAGTGAGAGCTTCCTTAATTGGAACCTAGGCACTGTTAATCAAATGATTGAGTGGGAGCATCTTTAATTGGAAGCTAGCCACTGTTAGTCACATTATTGAGTGGGAGCATCCTTGATCGAATTCTAGCCACTGTTGTTCAATAATTAAGTGGGGGCAACCTTTAAAGGAATCTAGCCACTATTGATAAATATATAAATAGCAGTGTCTTTCACAAGATCGAAGTCATAATTGATGATTGCATCCTTATTTGGAATAAATCTGTTGTTATTCAATAATATGAGTGGAAGGATAATTAATAATTGTCTTACCACATAAGTCAGTGATTTGAATGGAAGGATAATTGATAATTACCTTGCCACTAATATCAATAAGTGAGTGTGAGCATCATTGCATGGTTCTTTGTCACTATCATCAACAATATCTTTCTTTAAATGGAAAGACATGATCGTGGAGTATCACTGAAGATCAAACTAACTTACTTAAAGTCATAAACCCATATTTAGTAGATCTACCAGTTAAGCCATTGGCTTAATGGAAAAGATAGATCTATAAATAGATTAGTGAATGAGTTCTAGCTATTAATGAGCTGTTTGATAAATAAGAGATTGATCCCTTGAGAAGAGACATTGGCAACGATCTTACTCTTCTTTATGATACCACGAACCAGTTCATCGGGATCTTCTGAGTGGAAGATGAACTGTCCTTTATGGATGAAGTTCTGAAATACTTATGACATGGATCATAGTAGTTTAACTGCTAAAACTTTTTGAAATATGAGAAGTTAATCCAAGTGATGGACAAACCATGAATGATTGTACATGAAGTTTTGTTAAAAGAAATCGAAATTTTGAGAATGGTCGATGATTCTGACTCCAAAACACGTGTCATTACTTTTGAATAATGGACCAAATTATGACACCAGTAAATTGATTGAACTGAGTGTTTCTATAACTTGATGTATATAAACGACAAGCTCATTCAATATAATCTCAGATATACTTTTTGATATAAGGTATATAGCTCGATTTTCGAGGCTACATACATTGTCATTAAAAGGCCTGATAATTAGACTTTTGACAATGGTAAATTTTTTAGAAATAGTAAAGTGTTGTAACACTAAGATCTTCTGGAAATAGTGAGATACTTAGTTATTAAAATATAGTAGATCCTTAAAATCACGTGTATATAGAATATGAACACGACTGATACGGACCAACTAAAAAATAACTAAGTAATGAAAATAACTAAGTGATTATTTGCTCAAGTATATAATCCGCGGGCGGAAGCGTACATGTCGCCCAAGTAATATTTTGTACACGAAGTACGAGTATCGATCCCATGAAGACTAGCAATTTATAAGGATTTACTCTAACTTGTAGCGAATTGATTCCAAGAAAAGGCGAAGGGATATTAAAACGATTAACAAAACTAAAGAAACCAAAGCAAGGAATTAAACACGATTTTTTTAGATAAAAGAAAGTAGGGGTCACGATTTCACCGGAACTAATTAGGTTGGAGGTCAACAAAAACTACTTCAATGTATGCTAATCTCACTCTATCAAAATTATTCACTAGCCTCTCTCGAGTGTTCTAGCAAACCTATATAGTTGACGGATTGTTATCCTCTCGACCTCTAATCCTATTAAAACAATCACTTGCAATACGGGAAGAGTTCAAGGGATTACATAAATTGCCTAGATTCTCTACTAACCTAGGATCAACTATGAAGATATGAACAAAAGCACGATTATTTACTCTCTCTCTCTCTCTCTCTCTCTCTCTCTCTCTCGAGTAGCAAAACAACCCTAGATAACAATTCTAATGGTGATCAAGCACTAGAAAGTATTAAGAACAATTCATATCAAGCAATCCATATTAATGAAGCAAACAATAATTATCTAACCCTAACGAAACCCCCCCCCCCCAACACTATTATCAACACTGGCTATTTCGTAACCCCATAAGAAACCTAGCCTCTAATGGAATTCTTAATCAACATTAAACAAAACATAATAAGTGAAAGCAATAAAACAAAGATTGAAAGCAAAAGATAATTCATATTAAATAAAATTGATGTTCAACAATAATATAAAGCAATAAAATAAATAAAAGAAGAAAAGAAAGAAGAACGAATGAAGTGAGATTAAGCGACTCGTCGGAGGCGTCGATTCCAATGGACAACATTTTTTCTCTCTTCTAAAAGCTCTAAAAAATAACCAAACACTCTAAGGAAAATAAAGGAAAAGAAAAAGTGAATGAATAATGTGTTTTGAGGTTACAAGAGTAGTACATATAGGTTTAGTATTAATTTTCGGAACATTATGAGCCTAAAAAACACTTAAAATCGGGTAATTAACAAAAACAGCGTTTTTGGGCCGCAGAAAAACTGGACAGTTGCGCAGTAATTTTGAATCGACCGTAACTTCGTGCTCCGATGTCCGATTTTCGTAAGTAAATATGCGTTGGAAAGCTAAGAGAAAGCTCTATTAAATTCAGGAACTGTAACATCAAAATTCATTACATAAAAAATCTAAAAAGTTTTCCGAAGACCGTGTCGTGTTTCTTGTTTCGCTTTAACTTGTCCAAAAACTCTTCAAATCATCCTAAGTTGCTCGATTGCCCTAAAAACTCGTGAAAACCAATAATAACAAAGATAAACATAAAATATATCAAAAACACCTAAGGATTCGCTTCGATTCAAGTCCGTGAATAAGCGATTCGTACGTATAAAACGCACTCATCAGTAAACTAATTTACTGAGAACAATTTGACTTGACCTTATGAGGTAAGTCAAAGATCACTTGCAAAGAAGCATGAACTAGAAGAATATTAAATGATATACGTCAATCAACTACATTGATAGATATATAGATTAAGGTGAGAATTAAGATAACCATTGTATGAAACTAGTAAACATGGACTTTTTCTCTCCGTACACTAGAGTTCGTACAAACCCCGGTGTGTTGACTTTCATCGGCAATTAGCTTTCCGACTGATCTTTCTTGTGGGATAATCACAGATTAGTCCTTGGAAGGGCCTCATTTTCCTTTCTGTTTCGTCTGGAGTTTCTCTAACGCGGACCTGCTGAACCTGGCTCTATCCATCTCTGCCTCAGAGCTTACTAGGAACGATGGCTCCCCCGACCGTCGGGCCCAATCTTTCGGTGACTGCTTCCTCGTGGCGAAAGTCCTCTTCAAGAAATCTCTAAGCAGAGCTACGTTGTCCGCTGTTCTGGCCAACGCTTGGCGTAGCGGGGGGAAGTGGATGCTAAAGGAGCCCAAACCAGGGTTGTTCATGCTCTGGTTTGCCCATGCAAAGGATAGGAGAGCGTTCTTTAACCGCAGACACTGGATGGTGAAAGGAGCTGAACTGTTGGTGGAAGAATGGCCGGACCATCTGGGCCTCGATGAGATTGATTTCTCCTCGAGCCCCTTCTGGATCCGATTCGACGATCTCCCTCCCGTGGTAGCCAACGACAAGGGTATTAGGAGGATTTTGAAACACTTCGGCCAGTTCCTTAAATGCAACCTGAACTCGAGGAGCCGATACGATAAATCCATCAGATTCCAAGCTAAAATTGCAATTACCATGCCTCTCTTTCCAGGTTTCTTCCTCGACAGAGAGGGCCTCCCCCGACATGGATCTAGGAGAAATGCGATAACATCCTCCTTCTCTGCTTCAGATGTGGCTGCCTGGGTCATAAGTCACTGATTGTCACCGGAGCGCCGATACGGTGGTCACGAAGGCATGCGGTGGAGAGGTACCTGTCTATGGGCCATCGATGAATGCAAGGTCAAAGGCTAAGAACTATTTCACGGCGAGGGAAGATGTTTCTTACCCGGTGGGACCTTCCCTCAGGCGGGGTTTGATGGAAACCTTTGTTCTGGCCGCGTGGCGCCCATGCATCGGGAAACGCGTCAGGACGGAGGAGCGGATCCTGAGATGGCTTCTGGGTCGAAGTCCAAAAAAGAGACAACATGCAAGTCTTTCCTGGATCTTGGGGAAACAACCTCTTTTGGGTATAGATCTCGCTGATAGGCACCTGAAGAAGAGGAGAGAAGAAAGTCAGCACCCCTCTTTTGGGATAACCTCAGACGTTTCTCTGCCCCCAGAGACCACTCTCTTGAATAATACGCACAACTCTCAATAGGGTTTAAATTTAGGGTTTGCTAAGGTTAAAGGTTTGGACCCTCCTTATGGGTTGGGCCGAAATGTTTTGCTGGGCCCAATTAAAGAGGTCTGTAACTCTTAGGCCCCTATATCCAAAGGGAAGGATAAGGCCCCTTCCACCAGTCTAGGCCCCACTGGCTCCGGGCCAAATAGTAATGCCCCACCCTCCACTCTTCGGCCAGACCTGTGGGATATAGCTCGTCTAGGGGATTCCTTTCGCTCGGCTTTTAGGACAAGTATACACGGACAAAGGTTGCTCAAGCTTAACCCGTCATGACGGAGCCCTTCTTCCCGTAGATGTCGGGGCTCGGCGATCACGACCACAAAGAAACGCAAACTTCCCTCTGGCTTATCGGCGACCCTCCATTCCCCCAGTAACACAGAGGTCTCTCCGGATGTGAGGGTTTCTATCACGCTTCCACCCAAAGTGTTTTCTCCCCCCGGAGATATGGCGTTCGGCTCTTTTGATTCTTTATCGGCGACCCTTGCGGAGCAAGGCCATCGGGAACCATGATAGGCCTTATTTGGAAGTCCATGGTATTGGCAACCCCTGACGAGGGAGGCCATCTGGTTCCACGTGTCAAAGCACAATCCGAGTTTGTCTTTATCTCCGAATCACGTTTATCGAAGACGGCGGCCGAGCGTTTGAGAGTGTTTCTGGGGTTTGAAGGGTGCTTTACGGTTGAACCAGTAGGGCGGAGTGGAGGGCTGGTCTTGTTATGGAATCTAGAATTGATTGTGAGTGTAGGATCGTACTCTCGGTTCCATATCAATGCTAGAATATGCATAAATAAAGACGTTTTTTTTTTAGATTTGTTGGGTTCTATGGGAACCCGGACGCGGCGTTGAGGAAATTCTCATGAGAGCTCCTTCGGTGGGTTTGCGAGCTCTCGCCGGGCCCCCTCCTTTGTGGCGGCGACTTCAACGAGCTGTTGTTTGTGCACGAGAAGCGTGGAGGGAGTACAAGGGCTCCGGGGCAGATAGAAGCATTCAGGAAAGCTATTGATGACAACAACCTCGTGGACCTCGATTACAGGGGTGATCCCTATACATGGAGAATGAAGTTTGGAGACGACTTCATCTGGGAGCGTTTGGATCGGTGCGTGGCAAACTCCGATTGGGTCTCGGATTTCTCCAGTGGTAGCGTCGAGCATCTCGACTTATGGGCGTCGGACCACAAACCCCTCCTTCTCTGGCTCGAGGGGTGTGTTTCGGGGGCTGCGGGCCAAAAATGGAGATACTCTCGACGTTTCCTTTTTTAGGTTGTTGGTGCGAGGAAAAGGAATATGGCGAGATCATCGAAAGGGCATGGAGGAGCAATGTCCCTCGGTCCTTGGCGGAGTGCTCTAAGACCCTCACCAATTGGGGCCGCAGTAAATTCCGGCAAATGCGGACGCTCATCGAAAAGCAACGGGTAGTGCTTGAGGAGCTCAACTCTTCGAGCAGGCCCATCCAGGAGGCTGTGGTGCATATTGAAGAGAGACGGCTCAATGTGCTCCTGGAAAAAGAAGCAACTTACTTGAAACAGAGGAGCCTAATCGCTTGGCTGAAAGACGGGGACCGCAATACCAAGTTCCTTCACCGAAAAGCCTCAATCTGCAAAAAGAAAACCCGGATTGCGGGTCTTTTTGATGAGCACGGTGTCTCGACCGAGTCCGCAGAGGAGGTACAAGCCATCATTTCAAGGTATTTCTCTAATATCTTCTCTTCTTCGCAGCCGAGTGGTGTGGATTTGGCGAAGATCTCGAGGGGAATTGCCCCGGTCATTTTGGCCGACATGAATGATCTTCTTCTGGCCTGGTTCACGAAGGAAGAGATCAAGAGTTCTTTCTTCGAGATTGACACGTCCAAAGCCCCGGGAAAAATGACTTTCCGGGGCTGTTCTATCGCAAATTTTGGGATGTCGTGGGCGACGATGTTACAAGGTTGTTCCTCCATATTTTGAACGAGGATCATGAGCTCGGGGAGTTGAATGAGACCGCAATCATCCTAATCCCGAAATGCAAGGAGCCTTCTCGGATGCAGGATTTTTGGCCTATTATTTTGTGTAATGTCATATACAAAGCGGTAGCTAAATGCATCGCGGCCCGCCTCAAGCCCACTATGAAAGCGGTAATTTCCAACAATCAAAGCGCTTTCGTTGGGGAAAGGCAGACTTTTTACAATGTGATGGTCGGGTTTGAAGGGCTCCATACGATGCGGAAAGGCCGATTCGGAAATGGGGTCTACGGAGCCCTTAAGCTGGACATGTCTAAGGCCTATGACCGAGTTGAGTGGGACTTCATCGAATCTATTATGCTAGCTATCGGATATGAAAGACGGCGGGTCCATCTAGTGATGAGGTGTGTGCGGCCGGTTCGCTTCTCCTTTGTGGTGAACGGGGAATACAAGGATGACATCATTCTACAATGGGAGCTTCGCCAAGGGGACCCGTTTTCTACTTTTCTCTTCTTGTTTTGCTTCGAAGGCCTCTCGGCCCTCCTCCGTCGGGCGGAGGGCTTGAGATTGATCAACGGTATCCGTTTTGGCATGCTGGGGTTTAGAATCTCCCACCTCTTTTTCGCCGACGATAGCCTAATCTTTTTCAAGGCCACGGGGCAAGAAGGGAGGGAGGTCAAGAGGTGCCTCGAGACTTATACGAGAGCTTCGGGCCAAGTAATTAATTTTGAGAAGTCGGAGGTGAGATTTGGGAAAAATGTGAAGCCAAAGTCCAAGAGTAGATGTTGTCCGGGCTCTTGGAGTTGCTGAAACGGAAGCCCATGAACGATACCTCGGCCTCTCCATGATGATGGGTCGAAGCAAAGCAGCTATCTTCCGGTTCCTTAAGGAGCGAGTGTGGAAGAAGGTGAAGGGTTGGAAAGGCTTATTCTTCTCGTTGGCCGGTAAAGAGATCATCCTCAAGGCTATCATTCAAGTGATCCCTAACTACGTGATGCATTGTTTCAAACTCCCCAAGACTCTCATTACGGACCTTCACTGGATGGCGGCGGCTTTTTGGTGGGGGAGCGACGATGAGAAACGCAAGATGCATTGGGGGATATGGGAGAAGCTGTGTGAGCACAAGGAGAGAGGCGGACTCGGATTTAGAAACCTAGAACGGTTTAACCAAGCCCTCTTGGCCAAGTCCGTATGGAGATTGTTGCGGTTACCCGACTCGTTGGGAGCTAGAGTCCTCAAGGCTTCCTACTTCCCAAACTCGAGCATCCTCGAGGCCTCGAGCTCCTCTCACACCTCAAGCATATGGAATGGGCTGCTTTGGGGACGCAAAGTTATTGAGTTGGGATCGCGCTAGCAGATCGGGAGAGGCGACTCGGTCGAGGTGCAATCCGACAAGTCGATCCCCCATCTCGATAACTTCAGCCTCCGAGTTGGTAATGGGGTCTTGCCGGGGATCTCGATGGCGAGCCTAAGGTTGCCTTGGGGGCCTGAAATGTGGAGCTTCTTCGGGGCTGGTGCGAGGAAGATGATGTGCGGGAAATTCTTAGGCTCCCTGACGGAGTGGGCTCAAACAAGGATATGCTCTGTTAGCACTTCTCGGAAGACGGTGAATACTCGGTGAAGAGCGGCTACCGAGCTCTGAGCAATCTTCTTCCCCTCTGTGAGGCATCCAACTCAGGTGCGACGAGTAAATGGTGGAAGAGCCTCTAGAAATTGAGGATTCCCCCAAAAATTTGGTACTTCTTGTGGCGAGTGCTCGGGGCTGGATCCCCGCCGGCGGGAACCTGGTGTGACAGGGCATGCCCATCGATCCGGGCTTTCGGAGATGTGGGGCACCATGTGAAGACACCTTCCACGCGCTGTGGGGTTGTCGGAAGATTTCCTCTCTTTGGAAAGCTACGGGCTGGTGGGCGGATATAAAGACCAACTTCTTCGGCGACATCATCGACTTCCTTTCCCGCATGAAAGCGGATCTCTCAGTGGCTAACTTTGAAGCTTTTGTAGTTCTGTCTTGGAGCTCGTGGAACCACCGGAATGACGAGTTGCACACCGGGTGGGAGAGGAATCTGCTGGACCTCATCAATTGGTCTACCGGATATCTCGAGGAGTTTCGGAGCGCATCACTTAGTAGCATGCCGAGCCTCCCGCAGACCTCTGCTATGCCCCGCTGCCCGCCCCCCCCCCCCCCCCTCCCCCGAAGGACATGTAGCAATCTCGGTCGATTTCGCTGTCTCGGTGGCGTCCCATAGGTGCGGTGTGGGCGGGGTCTTTCGTTTTGCGTCGAGGGGAGGGGGGTAGGGGGTGCTGATAGCATTCGCTTATCCTATTGAGCGTGGTTTATCGCCCCTCATCGCTGAGCTTTAGGCGTTTCTTCGTGGCATGGAGCTAGTTCGGGATCGAGGCCTCAATCGTGTCGTGCTCTAGTCCGACTGCTCGAAGGCTATTTCCCTCATCAACCATGACAGCAAGCAGTGTACGGAGGCGGGTACGGTGGTTTCGGCTATCAAGACCTTTGCCTCAGACTTTTCAAATTGCCAATTTATTTTTTTTCCTAGACACTACGTAATTTTGTCGTCCACGGGCTTGCAAAAAAGAGCTATCCATCTTTTGTCTAACTGTGTTTGGGAGGAGGTTGTTCCTCTTGAACTCTCCAAGGCTGTTTTGGCTGATATGCCTCAATGTTAATCTCCTTGGTGTACCAGGTTTCTAAAAAAAAGATAAAGATTAAGGTGAGAATCCATAAGATAGGAGTCTCAGTCCTGGTCAAACATCTAAGTCGTCTATTGTATGATGGCTAAGAATTAAGTGGTCTAAGGAAACTGCCTTATCTTCTCTGGTCAAAGTGGAAGATTGTTAGGAATATTGCCCACTGAAGATAATAAATAAACATGAATTATTACTTAATTGGATAAGAAGTTTACTTTTATTAGCATCATATGATTAGTGAATTTTTTCTTAATCACAATCAATAACAACTATCATCCATAGCCTTCGCATTAAACTGAATCACATGCTGGGCATCTGAATTCGGGCGGTGAGCTAAAACATGGTCGATAATTGATACATGTCTGGATAGCTGTATCTGAAATCATATATGTGGAACACAATGTGAAGGTTAATCACTTTGTGGGAGCATTCTGCACTTGTGGTAAGTGTACGGCCTAGACAGACCTTGGTTGTTGATGTGTCGTTTAAGTACCGTTACGACAGACGAACTAGGGTCGCTATGATGGTCACAGTGAGACTTGATCTAAATCCTGAAGTGATCATGGACTTCTAGGTCATATCGTCGGGTTCTTTGACTCATTCGTTAAACGCTACTGAGACACTGGGATACTTATGTCTTGGGAATCCGAAATGTGAACTGAGAAGAAAGTGGTTGAGAGATATGGACTACAGTCTTCCTGAAAGAAGGTCAATGTTCAGTCACCTAAGGGTTGATTTCAGAATTGATAGATTGCTAGCACTTTCATAGTAAGTAGCGTGCAAAAGAATCTTTCGCTGGGGAAACAGCAGTGCTTAGGGTGTATATGTATCGAGAAAGGTATAACAGAATAATTTACCTTACTCGATACGGGTTGAACCTGGAGGATCTTGATCACGAACTGATCAGATCAGTGGACACTCGTCACGATGAGTGAATATAATTCTAATAATAAGGAGAGTGCAGTCTTGGATTACTTTGTGGAGTACTGAACAAGATTGAACGAATCGATTGAAAAGAGAAATGACTATTTCGTCAATTTGATTGGATTTGTAGGAGCTTCAATTACTAAGTCCATAATCTCCGATTTGGCTCTGACTAAGGCAGACAAGAACTCTCTAGTAATAATAAAGATAAAGATTATTTATTATTATTGCAATCTCGCAGCTGTAAATTGTTTAGCAGCATTCATTCGAAAATTTGTCTATTTTCCTAATTAAATATTTATTGTAGAATTAATTATTTATTGTTAGATCCAGTAAATAATTATTTGAATTTTAAGTTGGACCTTGTGCACACTGTAAAATTCGTAATTCCAAGGCTACTAGTAGCTACGTTGGGCACCTACTATGGGTATTAATTACCAAATGTTCTCTCTTTAATTAGTTGCTAGATTTGTGGAAACGAAATCATGTAACTAATTAAATAAGAGAGAGAATAATAATGGTTGAGATATTCTCTCTCTGTTATATAAGAAAATAAGATATTGTCATTTATTCTCTCTTATAATTAATTTCCTAATATCTAGGAGAATAATAATAATGGTAGAGATATTCACTCTATTAAATAAGGAAATAAAATATTGTCCTCATAATTCTCAAATATCTAGATTTCTTAAATATCGGAGAAAAATAAGAAAATATAATATCTTAGATTCTAATATGATGGATGAGAGAAAAAGTAGGATTTGTATTCAAGATTCAACGGTTCTTGGATCATGCTTAACTACAAAATAGGAAAGAATAAAAGAGAATAAAATATCTCTAGGAAGTGGCCACTATAAATAGGGGTCAAAGAGAACACAATACAAACACAACAGAAGAAAAAAAAAATTCGCCCAACATCATAGAGGTGGGCGAATTTTCTACTCTCTCCCTCTCCCTCAGAATTTTGTGATTTCATTCTTAGAAAAAGAAGAGTAGATCTGAAACTCCATAATCAGATCTTGTGAGATTAATAGAGTGTGCCCACACTGTATTCTTGTTCGTCAGGAGATTACGTTTCGGAAGACTACGGTGTCATCCAAGAGATTCAGAGATATTCCACATATATCATGCATGTGGAATTATTTTTTCATTGCCACGTGAGATTTATTTGCCTACGTGGAAATTACAAATAAAAAGATAAAGATGGAAAGAGTAGAGTATGATGGGTATGGTACGGTTATTACCCATTACAAATTATATGAGTATGAGTAGAGTATGATTTTTAAGTACCCTAATAATACCCTACCGATTACAATCGTCAAATCAATAAAACCTAAATTCCACCCTTCGAGCAACCGTCTGTGCTCGGATGACTTTCAGTCTTCAGCCGTTCGTGAACCTTCAATCACGAGAACACAAGACCCAACTCTCACAGACACTCAATCTTTGTGGAATAGTGTTTGAGAGAAAACACCGCGATCAACAAAACACAAAGCCTCCCAGTCCGCCGGTCTTGCACGTCTAAGAGCTCTAAGTGTTTTATCAAAAGCGTCAAAGCTGCTAAGGGGGAGCGCATGACTTTTATAGCAGCTGTACAGGCCTGGAAGTGAAACTAGGGTTTCCTTACCCAGCCTCATACGAATATCTCATAATAAAGTCACCAGCGAGGCAATATCTCACAATGAAGTCACCAGTGAGGCAATCTGTCAATACTGGAAACTTGCCTGAAATAAAGTCTGTACACAGGAGGAATGATGTCTCACCAGAAGTAGAAGCATAACAACCGACATCTTTCCACACATCTTGCACTAAAAATAAAGCCAACATATAACGTAACAACATAGATCGTCCCAATCACCGGCGTCTCCACCAGGCATCAAACGTAGTTTTTAAACATTGCTAATTCCAGATTTTCCAACTTCAGACTGATAACCTTGCCCTCCAATCTTGTTAACATTTTTCCGTGTCACCATCGGAGGGGGGGAGATTCCGACGACTTGAATCCAGAGACGTAACGAGTCAAACAAGACTCCCTTCGAAATTCCATTGAGTGGCCATGGTTTTATGAGAACCATGCCTTGAGTGAACAGCCATGGTTCACGAGTCAGGACAAATTCCCTCTCTCTTTCTGAGTTCAGGATTGCATGAAATCGCGTCCCCGTCTCCGCCACCTCCAAAACCTTAAGCTTCTATTTGGACTCGATTCCCCAAAGTCCCTCCAATAGAGCCATGAGTCCCTGTTTCTTCAGCGTCTTCTTCGTTCGAGCGTTGCCCACAATGGCCTTCTTCGAAAAGCCTTCCGTCGACTCGGAATCCAGATCCCAGTCATCTCCGCCGTCGTTGACTGCCAGCAGGTCCATCCTAAACACCAGATCTTCCATCAAACCGTCGCTATCCATGTTCGGTTTCCCCACAAAGTGGTCACTCTACAGAAAGAGTATAGTATTTACTTGCGGAGAATTTTTTCCGATAGTCGAATTTCATATTTAAAAACCTTCTATGCATGTATAATAGATTTGTTGTAGTCTTAGAAGTACTTTTGCTGAAATATAAAGATTTGTCTAGTTTT
This sequence comes from Urtica dioica subsp. dioica, assembly GCF_054948205.1. Taxonomy (NCBI): domain Eukaryota; kingdom Viridiplantae; phylum Streptophyta; class Magnoliopsida; order Rosales; family Urticaceae; genus Urtica; species Urtica dioica. The sequence goes on from NC_142756.1 coordinate 12,010,203, forward strand.
CTATCTATACTAATTCGTCTGCTACAAACAAAATGATAAATATAATGGGATAAGATGTATCTGTAAATTATATATTCTCTTTTGAAAATGGGTGAGGTAGCTAAATAGCTAATTCAAGTTATGAATTTGCAAAATAGTCAATGTTTGTTTTAATTTAGTGAGATAGCCAAAATATGCAGTAATTTGGTTTCAAACATTTTTTTATCCTAAGATTAATTTTTTTGAAATTAATAAATTGTTTATAATAATCGTTAAAAAATTTAATCTTGGCTGTCAAAAAAATTTTGAAACGTTAATTTGGATATTTTGCTGAAAAGTTGAAACTTTGGCTATTTGCTAATCAATAAGTTTCAAATGACTACTTTGTACAATTTTTCCTTGAAATATAAAAGCAATTTCAACTTTTTTTTTTAAATTCAATAAGTTTCAAATGACTATTTTTCACAATTTTTCCTTGAAAAATAAGGCAATTTCAACGTTTTTTATTTCAAGGTATTGGGGAGATTTTATAATTGATATTTCATTAATATAATATTACCGGTGAGAGATTTGTTAATGTTATATAAGAAAAAATATAATTATATCTTACTAATATAAATATATTTGGATAATATATTAAATTTATTAAAATTACGAGTGCTAAAAATAATATTCGGATAATATATCAAATTTACGAGTGCTAAAAGTTTATAAATATATTTGATTATATTTACCTGGCATAAACTGGTTATAAACAATTTGTATCAATTATAAAACCTCGAAGTTTTAGGTGCTGTAAACTGCTGCTATTTTAATCTCTTTTTATCAGCAGACTGTGTATAATATATTGGCTACACTGCACACATATTCGGTCAAGAAAATTTCAGACAGAACAAATACTCACGTTCACTTCACGTGTCATGAGAGAGAGAGAGAGAGAGAGAGAGAGACTAAGTTTCCACGTAAAAGGGAGGAAAAAAACATTCAATTCACGTAAAGAACGAGAACTCCATTACAAATAATACATAAATTTACCCAAAAAAAAAACACTTAATTAAAATCGAAATTCTAACACTGATGCCCAAAACCCTTAAGAAGTATATGAGCACGTACTTGCATTAATACGTAGCACAACTACTTCCTTTATTATCCGGGAATGAAGAACAAACACAAGAAACACATACAATAAAGGACACACGACGATGTTGTGCACAACTAATTATGACCAAATATATAACTGGACGTACGTAAATTATCAAGCAGGGCACTGGAATTCCGGCGGAGGGTGCTTTCCACAATCGATGAGGACCTGGACAGCGATGGGAATGAGAACGTTGACGTTGAGGACCTTGGCTTTGATGGCGGTGCAGAGGCACAGCCCAGCGTCGAGGTCAGACACTCCTTGAAACACCGGACAGCAAGCCTTCTTGGCCTCACCACCGATCCCAATGTGAACCAGCCCGCCCAGCACATCTACACACGACGCGATCTTCAGTGCCTCCACTGGACACTTCCCTTCTGAAGGTGGAGGTGGTTGCGGTGTAGGGCAAGGCATCCCTTTCGGTGGGATTGGGGTGGAAGGTGGCGGCATCGGAACCACCGGTGCAGGGGTCGATGGAGGAGGCATAGGTACAATCGGTGGGGGAGTAGACGGAGGTGGCTTGGGAACAGTTGGTGTCGGAGTCGACGGTGAAGGCTTTGGCACTACTGGTGTGGGAGTAGATGGAGGCGGCATGGGAACACCAGGTGATGGGGTAGACGGTGGCGGTTTTGGAACCGTTGCTGGAGGAGTAGACGGTGGAGGCATAGGTACAACTGGTGCAGGAATAGATGGCGGCGGCTTGGGAACAATCGGTGGTGGAGTGAGAGGCGGTGTCTTAGGATTAACCGGTGGTGGATTGGAAGGCGGTGGTTTGGGAACCACTGGCGCAGGAGTAGAAGGAGGCGGCATCGGAACAATTGGAGCTGGGGTGGAAGGCGGCGGCAAAGGCTTAACCGGCGTTGGGGTAGACGGCGGTGGCTTTGGCACCACTGGTGCTGGGGTAGATGGAGGCGGCATTGGAACAGCCGGTAGAGGTGTAGATGGTGGCGGCTTAGGAATATCCGGTGGTGGGGTGGATGGCGGAGGCATAGGAATAGCGGGTGTGGGAGTAGATGGTGGCGGCATGGGAACAACTGGTGCTGGTGAAGAAGGAGGTGGCTTAGGAACCACTGGCGCAGGAGTGGAAGGCGGTGGGGGAGTAGACGGAGGTGGCTTGGGAACAGTTGGTGTCGGAGTCGACGGTGGAGGCTTTGGCACTACTGGTGTGGGAGTAGATGGAGGCGGCATGGGAACACCAGGTGGTGGGGTAGACGGTGGCGGTTTTGGAACCGTTGGTGGAGGGGTAGACGGTGGAGGCATAGGTACAACTGGTGCAGGAATAGACGGCGGCGGCTTGAGAACAATCGGTGGTGGAGTGAGAGGCGGTGTCTTAGGATTAACCGGTGGTGGATTGGAAGGCGGTGGTTTGGGAACCACTGGCGCAGGAGTAGAAGGAGGCAGCATCGGAACAATTGGAGCTGGGGTGGAAGGCGGCGGCAAAGGCTTAACCGGCGTTGGGGTAGACGGCGGTGGCTTTGGCACCACTGGTGCTGGGGTAGATGGAGGCGGCATTGGAACAGCCGGTGGAGGAGTAGATGGTGGCGGCTTAGGAATATCCGGTGGTGGGGTGGATGGCGGAGGCATAGGAATGGCCGGTGTGGGAGTAGATGGTGGCGGCATGGGAACAACTGGTGCTGGTGAAGAAGGAGGTGGCTTAGGAACCACTGGCGCAGGAGTGGAAGGCGGTGGGGGAGTAGACGGAGGTGGCTTGGGAACAGTTGGTGTTGGAGTCGACGGTGGAGGCTTTGGCACTACTGGTGTGGGAGTAGATGGAGGCGGCATGGGAACACCAGGTGGTGGGGTAGACGGTGGCGGTTTTGGAACCGTTGGTGGAGGGGTAGACGGTGGAGGCATAGGTACAACTGGTGCAGGAATAGACGGCGGCGGCTTGGGAACAATCGGTGGTGGAGTGAGAGGCGGTGTCTTAGGATTAACCGGTGGTGGATTGGAAGGCGGTGGTTTGGGAACCACTGGCGCAGGAGTAGAAGGAGGCGGCATCGGAACAATTGGAGCTGGGGTGGAAGGCGGCGGCAAAGGCTTAACCGGCGTTGGGGTAGACGGCGGTGGCTTTGGCACCACTGGTGCTGGGGTAGATGGAGGCGGCATTGGAACAGCCGGTGGAGGAGTAGATGGTGGCGGCTTAGGAATATTCGGTGGTGGGGTGGATGGCGGAGGCATAGGAATGGCCGGTGTGGGAGTAGATGGTGGCGGCATGGGAACAACTGGTGCTGGTGAAGAAGGAGGTGGCTTAGGAACTACTGGCGCAGGAGTGGAAGGCGGTGGAATAGGTACAATCGGTGGAGGAGTAGACGGAGGTGGCTTGGGAACAGTTGGTGTCGGAGTCGATGGTGGAGGCTTTGGCACTACTGGTGTGGGAGTAGATGGAGGCGGCATGGGAACACCAGGTGGTGGGGTAGACGGTGGCGGTTTTGGAACCGTTGGTGGAGGGGTAGACGGTGGAGGCATAGGTACAACTGGTGCAGGAATAGATGGCGGCGGCTTGGGAACAATCGGTGGTGGAGTGAGAGGCGGTGTCTTAGGATTAACCGGTGGTGGATTGGAAGGCGGTGGTTTGGGAACCACTGGCGCAGGAGTAGAAGGAGGCGGCATCGGAACGATTGGAGCTGGGGTGGAAGGCGGCGGCAAAGGCTTAACCGGCGTTGGGGTAGACGGCGGTGGCTTTGGCACCACTGGTGCTGGGGTAGATGGAGGCGGCATTGGAACAACCGGTGGAGGAGTAGATGGTGGCGGCTTAGGAATATCCGGTGGTGGGGTGGATGGCGGAGGCATAGGAATTGCCGGTGTGGGAGTAGATGGTGGCGGCATGGGAACAACTGGTGCTGGTGAAGAAGGAGGTGGCTTAGGAACCACTGGCGCAGGAGTGGAAGGCGGTGGAATAGGTACAATCGGTGGAGGAGTAGACGGAGGTGGCTTGGGAACAGTTGGTGTCGGAGTCGATGGTGGAGGCTTTGGCACTACTGGTGTGGGAGTAGATGGAGGCGGCATGGGAACACCAGGTGGTGGGGTAGACGGTGGCGGTTTTGGAACCGTTGGTGGAGGGGTAGACGGTGGAGGCATAGGTACAACTGGTGCAGGAATAGATGGCGGCGGCTTGGGAACAATCGGTGGTGGAGTGAGAGGCGGTGTCTTAGGATTAACCGGTGGTGGATTGGAAGGCGGTGGTTTGGGAACCACTGGCGCAGGAGTAGAAGGAGGCGGCATCGGAACGATTGGAGCTGGGGTGGAAGGTGGTGGTAACGGCTTAACCGGCGTTGGGGTAGACGGTGGTGGCTTTGGCACCACTGGTGCTGGGGTAGATGGAGGCGGCATTGGAACAACCGGTGGAGGAGTAGATGGTGGCGGCTTAGGAATATCCGGTGGTGGGGTGGATGGCGGAGGCATAGGAATTGCCGGTGTGGGAGTAGATGGTGGCGGCATGGGAACAACTGGTGCTGGTGAAGAAGGAGGTGGCTTAGGAACCACTGGCGCAGGAGTGGAAGGCGGTGGAATTGGCTTAATAGGAGTTGGAGTTAACGGCGGTGGCTTAGGAATACTTGGCGTTGGTGTGGATGGAGGAGGTTTTGGCATCACTGGTGAAGGCGGCGGCATAGGAATAACCGGAACAGGGGTGGATGGCGGTGGTTTAGGAACAACTGGCGCAGGAGTTGATGGTGGCGGTTTGGGCACAACTGGTGTTGGAGTAGATGGTGGGGGTTTGGGAACAACCGGAGCAGGGGTGGTAGGAGGCGGCTTCGGAACCACAGGGGAAGGAGTTGATGGCGGCGGTGATGGTACTACCAGCGCAGGGGTGGAAGGTGGCGGCATTGGAACAATTGGTACAGGAGTTGATGGCGGTGGCTTGGGAACAATTGGAGTTGGCGTGGAGGGCGGTGGCTTGGGAACAATCGGTGCTGGAGTTGAAGGTGGAGGAACAGCTGGCGTTGGAGTGGATGGCGGCGGTTTAGGAGTAACTGGTGCAGGTGTTATAGGTGGTGGCTTTGGGACCACGGGGGCAGGAGTAGAGGGTGGTGGTTTGGGAATAATTGGTGATGGAGTAGAAGGTGGTGGTTTCGGCACTATCGGTGATGGGGTGGATGGTGGCGGCTTAGGAATAACAGGTTCTGGAGTGGATGGTGGTGGTTTTGGAACAACAGGTGGTGACATTGAAGGTGGAGTCTTTGGCAACGTTGGCGCTGGAGTTAAAGGTGGTGGTTTTGGAACAATTGGGGTTGGCGTTGAAGGTGGCGGTTTCGGTACGATTGGAGTGGGTGTTGATGGTGGCGGCTTGGGAATGATCGGTGTTGGGGTAGATGGGGGTGGTAAAGGAACCATTGGCGCGGGGGTTAAGGGTGGCGGCTTGGGAAGAACAGGCGCTGGGGTGGATGGGGGTGGCTTGGGAAGAACTGGCTCTGGAGTGGATGGTGGCGGTTTAGGAATGACCGGCGTTGGAGTGGATGGTGGCGGTATAGGAATTATTGGAGTAGGTGTGGAAGGTGGAGGTTTTGGTACTACTGGTGTCGGAGTAGACGGTGGCGGCTTAGGAACAACCGGCACAGGAGTAGATGGTGGCGGGTTCGGAACAACCGGTGGTGTAGTAGGTGGCGGCTTTGGCATCACCGGAGTGGGAGTTGAAGGTGGTGGATTCGGAACGACTGGCGTAGGAGTGGAAGGCGGCGGCTTAGGCACTACTGGTGTAGGAGTAGAAGGTGGCGGCTTGGGAACAACCGGCGTTGGTGTGGAAGGTGGTGGCATTGGCACTATAGGTGTTGGGGTTGACGGCGGTGGTTTAGGAACAGCTGGTGCAGGAGTGGATGGTGGCGGTTTGGGAATAATCGGTGCTGGGGTGGAAGGTGGTGGCATTGGAACCATTGGTGCGGGGGTTGAGGGTGGTGGCTTTGGAACAACTGGTGTTGGTGTAGAAGGTGGTGGTTTCGGCACCACTGGGGCCGGAATAGAAGGCGGCGGGTTGGGAATCATCGGAGTTGGGGTAGAAGGTGGCGGTTTAGGTTCTTCTGGCGCCGGAGTAGAAGGTGGTGGCGTCGGTACCACTGGCACGGGAGTTGACGGTGGCGGCTCTGGAACAACTGGTGCCGGAGTAGAAGGTGGAGGCTTTGGAACGATCGGCGTTGGGGTGGACGGAGGCGGCTTAGGAATAACCGGTGATGGAGTGGAAGGTGGAGGCTTTGGTACCACTGGCGCGGGAGTTGACGGCGGCGGCTTTGGAATAATTGGGGCTGGAGTGGAAGGTGGAGGCTTAGGAGCGACCGGTGTTGGGGTGGATGGAGGGGGCCTAGGAATAACCGGCGAGGGAGTGGAGGGTGGCGGTTTCGGCACCACTGGTGGAGAGGTCGAGGGCGGAGGGTTAGGAACACTCGGTGGTGGTTTATACGGCGGCGGAGTGACGACTATGGGAGGAGGTTTAACGGAGGGAGGTTTGGGGTGAGGGTGGGGTTTTGGAGGATGGGGTTTAGGGTGAGGGTGAGGTTTGGGGTGGCCATGGTGGGGAGGTTTGTGTTTTGGTGGGTGTTTCGGTGGGTGTTTTGGGGGGTGCTTCGGATGGTGCTTTGGAGGGTGTTCAGGGGTTGGGCAGTTTGATTTGCTAGCAATAGTTTCTGAGAGCACCGTTGTCAGGTTTAGTAGTAAGAGGAGAGCCAAGCTGGTTTTCGTTAGCTTCCCCATTGGGCTCTGCTGCTTACTAGTGACAATGTGTCGTGGCTGAGATTTACATACTCTATCATGAGGTGTCTATTTATAGATGTTGTAGCACTTGGGTTGTGCGTACGTGTGTATGAGAGAGAGAGAGAGAGCAATATTCTTATTATTTTCATTAACCGTTTACTGGAGTGCGATATACTAGTTATACCGTTGATGCAGATATTGACGTTTTATAAAATATTCTCTTATAAAATAGTCATTATAATTAATCTTCTTTTTTCTTGTGATGCAAAAAGCTATAGATCGAGTTTGGACCAAATTATAATAATTAGCTAATAAGCAATTCTTTCATTATATTACAGTTAATTACTCATTAGAACTGTAGCTTTTGTCAAATGGTTTAGATTTTATTTAAAATAAAATATTAGTCGATACTACACACTAGCGATACAATTTAGATAAATCTCTGTAATCTCATGCAATACAGCACCTAAAACTCAACAAACCACTGTTTCTGAATAAATTATTATATATCTGCGTATTTAATATGAAACTTTTACCCAAAACTTGGCTCTCTCTCTCTCTCTCTCTCTCTCTCTCTCTCTCTCTCTCTCTCTCTCTCAATTTTCTAATTTGTCTATGCATTACTTGGTTTATTTTTTTTTAGTGTTGTTAACTCATTTATATAAAGACTATTGGAACTGTAATTCAGATGCTTAACCAGATAACGCTATAACAATAATAATTATTTTCATATTTTTTAGTTTCTTGCATATATTCAGAATTTAAATAAGATACTGACAATATAAATTTATAGTGTAAATATATTATATTCCTACACTTCCTTATACTTCATTAGTGTTTAGTTCTTATTTACCAAAAATCCTTTAAAGTAGTTGTTAGGTAGCTGATACCATGAGAATGTTATAAACATATGATTGACGTACTATCTAGCTATTATCTTGTTTTATAATATGAACTAGCTCTTATCATGAAAATGTTGTTATTTACACTAATCGCTTTGAAGCACGAGCTGCTAGCTAGTGCTCGATCGTATTACTTGTGAATCAAAAGACGATATATATATGGTCACATTAATTTCATAACATTAAGTACTAGCAGGTAGCATTAGTGACTTGATACTAGAATAGACTATTTCAATAACTGCATATTATTCATATAATGTAACTCATGCCTAATTTTTCATAGAAAGGATATATATATTATTAATTTAGACTATTTTTCTAATTTTAGATATAGATAATTTTAAATTTAAATAAACTATATCTCTTACCTATTTTGATACTATTACATGTGCTAGCTAGTGCCTGTTAGTTTATATACCGTAAAAGCATTATATAATGCATCACATATAGTACATGTGGTAAAATTATCCAGTTATGAAATTCCAAACATATAGATTTACCAGATAAGCAGTATACAAAAGCACGAATTATTCACTTTTATCGTATGTTCATGTAGGGCTAATTTAATTAAAACAAAGTAATAAACCATAGGTATGACTATTTTTTTAAAAATAATTATAATTAAATAACAATAAATAATTTTAAAGGAAAATAACATATATCGGGGCATGGACCTTAGAGCACTCGGCACTCCGACCCTACTCCGTCCCTGTATATGTGTAATGGTACTGTAAATAAATAATGCAGTTTTGTCTCGTTCCAGAGTATATAAAAAAGTTTACCGACCCCGCCTATTAATCATTAGCTGAATGGACACTACAGTCTCTCTCTCTCTCTCTCATACACGCACTTATTACATTTTTTCAAAACCGGGCGACCATTGGTAAAACACAACTTGGGATCACGAAATAACGTGCACCATGAATTTAATTGATTGTCGTTCTTCTTTTTCTTATTCTCTTTTTTGGAATCGCATTTGATTGTCCCTTTTCGTTGACATGTGTATGTATATATATACATACATATATATTCTATGCTCAAGCTATGACACTAACTTAATCGCGTTTAAAATTTCATTTTAGTCTATCTTTCAACATTTTTATTAAATCGTCAAATCGATGATATGGTAATTAGGGATGGTAATTTTACTCACGTATCTCACGTATCCGCAACACCTTTATGAGTAAGATATTAGTATTATCCAAAAAAAAAAAAAAAAAACTATATTGATATGGGTATGATATGATTTTTAAGTAAATTATCAAAGATACTCATACTTTACCCATTTAAAAATCATTACTAAATTTATAATTATATGTACCTGATTCCCTATAATTACAATTTCTTACAAAAAAAATATTTACTATATATAATATATAATATGAAAACTTAATATATTCGAATTAGTTTTTAAGGTTTGTTCATTTACAAAGAATTCCTTCGGTATGCATTTTTTTTTTCTTTTTGATAAAGGGGAAGATTTATTGAATTAAAACCAGCCAGTGTCATCAAAAACTGCAAAGAGTACAGCACGGGGAACATCATTGTTCCAGGTTACAGGGTCTTGAAAATTTAAAGAAATTAATTTGGCTAGAAGATGAGCCGTTACTAGTCTTGAGGGCAATCGGCGATGGCGCAAGAGGAAACAAGGAAATGGAGTGGCGTATGTCATCAAGTAGGATTCCTAGCTTAGTTGTCGGGAGGGTCAAGGCAGTTATGTGCTAGATATTGAAGAGGCAGTCCGAGAAAATAGCAACGCGGTTAATGTTGCTGGCGTGGGCAAGCTAGATTCCTTCGAGGATTGTGTGAGCTACCGCTTCGTTGGTTGAGTTAGGTATATTTGATTTATTCCAATTTGTTGTTTTTTTGTTTTAGGTTTTTAAGATCGATTTAGTAATCATCATAGCTCTTAAGTTTGTATTATTTAAATTGTTTGTTATTGGGTACAATATTGGGGTCGCAGTGACCAGGTCCGGGTGATTGTTTACCAAAAATATGGGTCTCCGCAATAAATTATTTACTAGTGTCATTTTTTTAGTTAAATTGTTTTTAGCGTCAATGAAACTTGCACTACTACAAATTTTATTTTCTGGTGCGGAAGGATATTCGGTGCGACATGTCGGACCTAAATGAGCATTGGGTGTGACATATCGCACGAATACCTTTCTAGAAAACTAAAAATTTCGCTCATTTTAAGTGGTATTGGGTGCTATATGTCGCACTTAATACTATCCGGTGCGACCCCTAAAAATTTTAAAAATTTTAGGCGGGCTTAAAATCTCTTCTCTTATTTTCACTGTCCTGAATTGAATGTCTTTTTTTAGTATTCGGTGCGACATGTTGCATTTAATGCTCATTTATGTGCGACATGCCGCACCCAATATACTCAACAGGTGCGACATGTCGCACCTGATGGTATTAGATTAAAATTATAAACTACCGATCTTTCTTCTTCTTCACATAGTCTCTCTCTCTCTCTCTCTCTCTCTCTGCTCGCCGTCCCTCCTCCGCGCCGGAGCTCGCCGTTCACACATCATCAAACACGATCTCCTCCTTCGACCACCTCCACCGAGCTCCTCCTTCGACACCTTCGCTCGCCGAGCACCTCCGTCGAGCACCTCCTCTGCCCAAGACCGCGATTTCTTTTGCTCTCCGCCCTCCAACAGAGCACCTCAACCATCCAAGACCGCGAGGCCGTGTTCGCCCCGTCACAGCGCCGGTCTCGCCCTCGTCGCCCCTAGCCCTCGCCGCCCTTCCTCCCTCGCTCTCGCCGGCCTCAGCCTTCACCGGTCTCGCCCTCGCCGGCCTCACTCTCGCCGCCCTCGCCTTCGCCGACCTCGCCCTCGCCGGCCTTAGCCTTCGCGGTCTCGCCCTCACCGGCCAACTCAGCCCTCACTGTAAATTTGTAAAAAAAAAATTAATTAAAATAACGTATTAGGTGCGACACGTCGCACCTAATACTCGTTTTTTGAAATTTTCTTAAGCCAAATATGTGCGACTTCGGGTGCAACATGTCGCATCTAAAAGTGTCGCACCTAATATGCGACACTTTTAGGTGCGACATGTCGCACCCGAAGCCTTTAGCGACGGACTTTTGGGTGCGACAATGTCTCACCTGAAGAACTTTCGGATGCGACATTCTGAGCATCGGGTGCGACTTTCATCGCACCCGATGCCTATATGTGTAGTAGTGTTGAGGAGGAAATTGGCAATGGAAATAAACAATTATATTAATTTTTATTAATGGGAAATTGACAACAATAATACAAATTGCTTGTCACTTACCAAAAATCAACCAAAACTCAAATATTGACATATCTATCAAATCGGTCACGAACTGAGTTGATAATGTGACACAATGGTCACGAATTGGTTGCAGTTCGTGACCGATTTGGTACTAAATGTGTCAAAATATTTGAGTTTTGGTTGATTTTTGATAAATGACGAGCAAATAGTATTATTGCTATCAATTTCTTTTTATTAATTAGTATCAAGCTACTAGTACGTAACGCTAATTCAGAATTAACCTTTAGGTAATTCTGTATATATATATATATATATATATATATATATATATATATATATATATATATATATATATATATTGACTGATTAAATGTTTATGGCCATTCTTGGATACTGTAGCTAATTTTCAAAATTAAAAAAATAAAAGCTTACAGAATGATTGATGTTTAGTTGATATTGTAAAATAATCATAAACCATTATAAACAATGCATGAAATGACATATAAACCATTACTTTCTATAAAACTACTAAACATACTTTATAAAAAATAGATTAAATAGTCAATATCGTCATTTATTTGAACTCCATATTTCAAAAATCTCAGCAATTTTTGCTTCTAAAAAGCTCTCTCCCCCGAACTCTAGCCGCCGTCGCTTTCTCTTTTCCAAACAATCAAGACTTAGACTTTTAATCTTCATTATTGTTACATATTGGGATACGAAGACTCCGGTGATTTTGACCAGTGGAAGACTCTTGACCTAAGAGTATATATATATATATATATATATATATATATATATATATATATATATTTCAATAATCTAGACTTATTATATCTGGTTTTTGTATCGCCCGATCTTTAATCGGTATGGTTTTGAATATTTCTTCAAATCTGAATCTCATACTTAAGATATGATTTTCTTTGGGCATGAATCTCATTCGGGCAAGGCACATATATAAAATTGCAATCTACAACATGTGAAGATAGGTGTTTTCTCTCGTGATTCGTGTAGTAATCGTATAATGACTGGTTACCTGCATACACGGGGTAACCCGAATGTTATTTTGTTGTATTTATTATTGTTTGTGGTCAACTTTTCATCTTTCTCATGTAAAAGTTTCTGAATTTCCTTTGCGCTATTCTTGCAATATAGGTCCTTAGCTTTTATCAATATATCCATTTGAGAAGCCTTTTATAAAAGAGCTGTGCAAAGGTCCGGTGGAGCACAATGGAGCTGTATGGATAGAAAGTTAGAATAATGAGAGAGAGGCAAAGGAGCTGCCGTCGCGAGGTCATAACAGGTGGGAGGTTATGATTTTTTTGTTTTGTTTATTATGCACGTCACACTGAGAAAGGAGAAAAAAAAAGCAACTTAAGGGTTTAAAATCGATTTTGACTTACATTTTAGAAGCGACATGATAATAGTTTATTAGTCTCTTCTAAAGTCAATATAATTTTTTTTTTAAAAGCAAATTTGAATCGCTTACATTTAAAATATATATATATATATATATATATATATAAAAAATATACGTAAAAAAAAAATTAGAAACGACTTGTCATGTCTAAATTGTGACAAAAATTAAAAGCAACTACAAAAAAATAGAAACGATAAATCAAAAGAATTTTTAAAATTCGTTTGATATTTTTATAAGTGACCTTCTAAAATATTCTTTTTTTTTTTTTTTGTAAGTATTTGCCAATCAAAAGAGAAAATATATTACGAATCATAAACGAAAATGAATCATCAGCATACATGATTTAATTTTAACCAACCGTAAACAAGGAAATTGCCATTTTGATTCTACAATTGAAAACAATCAACGGGACAACCCCATCATTGAATGTACTATGACCAAAACCCTGATAAATGTATCTAATATGCTGAAATATATGATGAAGATATTTACCGTGATTGATGTTGAAAATGGATTATGATGATGCTAAAAATTAATGATTAAGATAATTGACGCGAAAGAAGAATGAAAATGCCAAAACAAAATTTATATTTCAACGAAAATGAATAATAAAGACTCGCAACGATGATTTGTTAATTGAGCATAGCGAATTGCTGAAATTAAGGGGGAGAAGTTTAAAACACATCCCATGAACTAGCAAATACAGACCTCAAAATATTTCAGAATAAATCGATCAGAAAATTCTGAGAAGTAATTGGCGTTAAGAATCTGGATTTTTTTTTTTTTAAATACCATGGTAGTCAAATCGTTCTATTTTATTAAAATTGTTCATTATTCTATAATTTTGTACCTTAATTCATGTAATTATATATAAATATATATATATATATTTATTTTAATTTTGGATCTAATTTATGTTTGATAATTTTTAAAAATATAATCAAATGACCTATGTGACAATAATTAAAGTATGATTTAACTTTATTTATTAAAAAATTCGTAATTTTTCCTTACTTATTTTGAACATCAATTCTCGAATATAATTAATATACAAGCTTTACAGCGTACTTTGATAACTTTTCTTTTAACATGTAGCGACTGTTGAGTCCGTGAGCGGAAGAAAATGATTGAAAAAACTCGGCATGTGAAGATTCTTGCAGCTCTAGATATGATTTTTATCTTTAAAAAAACACTGGAAAAATAAAATAAAGCCCGTATAAAGGGACAAAATTAATCTCAAGATATTATATATCCTTGAAAATTGACATGTCAATTAGTTTCTTCGCTTTAAATTTCGACCACACAAATCTTTGTTTCTAATATTATCTGATTTTTGTCATAATTATATTCACACTTAGTTATTGCCGATCCTTGTTTTTCCTGACGTACGTTTCCGTTTTTGTTTCATAATGAAACCATATGTGGATGTGGTCATATCATATACTGCATCGGAAAATCTTTTATAATTTCAGGACTCACTCATAAAAATATTCGCTCTGATGTGTGAGTGAAATTAGTGTGCCTGTTTCTGGAAAAAAAACGTATTTTTGTTGATTTTGTATGTAAAGTTGTTCAACGTCGTATCGCTAAGCAAGTTGTCCAGAAATCGAAACTTCAAAATTTGTTACGGTTGTTTTTATTGTAATTCTGATTTCAAAACTTCTTCATAATCACGTCGTGAATTCAAACTTCTTACGATACAGATGCCCATTATTTTTATTATATACTCCTTGGTCAGCGAGTGCAAGTTTGACCATTTTTTAGCTTTAAGCTTGTGTCTCGTGTATATAAGATATTATCGGCTAATCACAAATGTAACTCTCTCTCTCTCTCTCTCTCTCTCTCTCTCTCTCTCTCTCTCTCTCTCTATCTATATATATATATATATATATATATATATATTGGGTTAATAACTAAATTAAATAGTTTATGAAGAAAAAAAAAATAGTCTACATTGAATTGATTAGAAGAATTTGTTGCAACTAGTTAATCTCTTATTTTCTTTTAAAATTCTAATTAAAGTTTCATTTTATCAAGAAAATAGCACACCAAGCCGAAATTAATTAAATTAATTAAGTGTTCAATTAATTTAATTAACTTAAACTTGATGAGCTATTTTCTTAATAAAATAAAATTTTGACTATTTTTTAATAGAAAGATATATTATTAAGCTACTTACTTAATTGCCGCTTAATAGTTAATCGATCAATGTGAACGGATAACTTTGAGATTCATTATGTTTGAGATAATAAACATTAATAGTTAATCGATTATATACCTACACACATAGCCCCTGTTTGGTTTAGTTTTCTAAATTTGTTTTCTGTTTTCTAATTCTAAATTCTAGAAAACACTTTTAGAAAACATGTTTAGTTATTAATTTAGAAAACAGATTTATAATCATGTTTCTTTTTCTTTGAAATTTCTTTTGAAAACAGAAAACAATGAAAATGCGTTTTCTATTTTATCTTTCTTATATTTTAAATTAAACTCTAAAACAATTGAATGTAAAACATAACCAAACAACATTTTAAAATATTCTGAAACGTAATTCTAAATCTATTTTTTAAATTTAAAATTAGAATCAGAAAACAAAATTTAAAAATAAAAAATGAGTTAATTTTTAAATATTAATGATTTTTGTTTTATAGTACGTAGTAACATGCAGCTGCAAAAACCAGATAGATATATAAAAAATTTGTTCTGTGAAAGCTACATATATGCAGCAATTTTACAGTACGGACATTATCACTGAAATATGCTTTAATAAAAATAAAAATAAAAAACTATTACTGACACATGTAAATTATAATTTCAAAAATCTGTACATAATATTTTATGTTCCCATTACGTTCGCATTTGTCTCGATACATGTTTAGGCCGAGAGTGTCCTTCCAAATAATGGTGAAACTCTTTATGAATATAGCTATCAAGATGCAAATATATATATATATATATATATATATATATATATATATATATATATATTCCAATCAGCTTCTTTTAGAAACAAAATAAGATCTTCTAAGAATATGCTTTTAATTTAATTTATTCAATCTAATTATCTACTATATTATATATGTCTGATCTGAAATTTATATCTATTAATTATTTAATCTGATTTAATTTAATTTAAATCATGTTTAAATTGGTGTTATATTTACATCAAATGAATATAGATTTTGACCGAGTTTACTGTAACATTATTTATTTGTTGTGAACATTGTACCAAATATAAAATTTTGGTGCTAATATTGAAGAACCTCGATTCCATCTATGCCGTTTTAGAGTTCTCAATTGAAGATAATATCGATGATAGTGTAATTTTTTATACTTAATATAATATAATTTTTAAACCAAGTTGTTTTACTCCAATGATAGTACGCCATATTTTACACTAAAGTTTTCTAAGAATATGTTTTTTGATTAAGTTTTTTAATTTCATTAACTACTCATTATATGTCTAATTACATATATAATAATATTATTGTAATTTATTTATTAATTATGCGTAATATTTTCTTTAAATTGATAATAAGTTATTAAATAATCAACTATGCAATTATAATAAAGAAATTTGTTACAACTAACTATTTCATTGAACTCCTTTTTGTATTCTAGCCCAAGTTAATTTAATTTACTGCGGATTGTGTACTATTTTTTAATAAAATGAAATTTGAGCTTATAAAAAGATGGACAATGGACTACTGGCCTAGTTGCCCTTTATTAAAAAAATAATAATAATCTTCATTACATAGATAGTACAACATTTTATTAGGGAATAAATAACACTACATTAAAAAAGAAAAAAAACATGAATATATATTGATATCACATAATGCTCGTGAATTATTAGAATACTCACCCCACATATTTAAACTCAATAACTAAAAAAAATACAATAAAAGATAATAATCATAGGAAGAAAGCAAAGGGCACTAGCTATGAAAAAAGTTTATTTATTTTATATAGATATACCATTTAATTCGCCTAAAAAAATGATAAAGACTACAAGGGAATGTTATAAAATATTTGATTTAATATTAATTTTCCGGTATGTTTTAAACAAATAATTATTTGAATGGTGTCATCCTAATGAAAATTTATTTTTAATTTCCTTATTTGCTTTTCTTTGATACTTTTTTTTCTCCTTTTGATTAAGAATCGTTTTATAATTTTTTTAATTTCTTTCAATAAACATCTCTCACCAACCTTTAGGATATATAATAGATATTACCCCTTGTTCATTTATTCCTTTGTAGTTTCTCATATGATATTTTAAGGTAAAATTTAATGAAAATAACTTTATAGTCGCCTTTGAAGGAGAAAAAAAAAATCCTGACACGCCATGAAAGGCAATGGTGTGTAAACTAGTATATATAGATATGAGTGAACACGAAAATATTGTATGAGTTTGACAACTGTCCAGATAACATCGCTTTGGAAATTATGGTAAATCCCAAAAGAATCGCACGCTTATTTACAATCAGTGTCCCTACATAATTTTGTATTAAACCAAAAATACTATTTATTAAAGTGACTTCTGGAGATCTAAATTCATTCGTTCTCAACCCATTTTCATACTTGGGGACTCAATTCCACCAATTTCTCACTATAAAACAAGGAAGACATAAACCCTTAAATGTCATTGCATGTTCATTTATAACCGCGTAAGCGCAAGAGTATAATATGACAAAATAACGGGCTTATGTCGGCCAATTCCCGTATATTTCAAGATTAATATGAAATAACACTATTAAGTCTATAACAGTATGCTGTTGCCATGAAATTTAAAAAGTCGAAGATTTGTTTGCAGTACATAGGTAGCTCAATTTACTTGAGCAAAAAAAAAAAAAAAAAAAAAAAAAAACTCAATTTACGTCGAGTAATTAAGCACCGCTTGATTGGCTAATCACGGTCAACTAGTAGTTAATCTTAAAACAAAGTCTAAATGGGTATACAGATATTTTTACAAAAAATTAGCAAAATAGCCAAATCAAACCTTATTATTTGCTATTTAGCCAAGGTTTTGTAAATACTAAGTAAATAGCCATGCCGATGACGTGGCCCAATAATAGGTTTTTTTATTTCCAAAAATTGCCCATGTGCGTTTGAATTTTGCATTAAATATTTGAATTTTCGGTTTAAATTTTTTCGCGAAATTTTTTGAATTGTTTTCCTGATATAAGTGTGAACATGATTTAGTCCATTTATGATTCCCTTTATTTTAGGAACCAAATGGACGTGGAAGTTGTAATTTATTTGTTTCTTTTTATAGATTATTTCTGATATTTTCGACCAGAAATACATTGTATCGTTTATTATTTAAATATATGTAAATAAGTTAAGATTACGACAACTTATGCAGTAAATATGCGTAAATAAACACTTTCAAATAACCAAATATAATAGTACTTAATATTTGCACACATTTACTACAGATATTAACAACCATACATTATTGTAAAATCCAAGGATTGACATACTCGGTGTAAATATGTGTAAATAAAGATTTACACACGACAAAAATTTAAACTGCCCAATATTTACTCAGATTTACTGCAAAATATGTCAACACCTATTTTTTTCATTCTAACATCCAAACACCCAAAATTCTAAACGCATTCACAATGGTTTTTCTCATACATTAACACTGAAACATGATTACATTTTACTACAAATGAAGATACATTAACAGAGATTTTTTTTTAATGGCAGATTGAATATTGGTGGAGAGATAATCGGTAATTAATTTGTAGTTATTACTTCCTTGATTCTCGTTTACACGTTACCTCTTTTTTTTTTAATTATGTAAACCGTGTGCTTATGGGCGGGAAATGTCTGGGCTTTTTAGTAAATGTAGAAGTGTCTTAAATGATATCTGGCTATTTACTTAGTATTTATAAAACCTTGGCTATTTAGCAATGTTAAAGGTTTGATTTGGCTATTTTGCTAAATTACCCATATTTTTAAGGGTAATTTAGCAAAATAGCCAACTTAAACGTTGAGAATTGCTAAATAGCCAAGGTTTGGTAAATATTAGGTAAATAACCATTTTTATATATTTACAAATGTAAATATCAAGTAAATAGCCACTGTCATATTAAGCTACATCATCATTTATGACTATTTACATAATATTTACCAAACATTGGCTATTTAGCAATATCAAACGTTTAAGTTGACTATTTTTCTAATTTTTTGTATTTTTAATAGACCATCAGTTTTGGCAACAGAGACAGGTAAACTATAAAGGTTATAGTTAATGGGAATAGATATACTTCCATAAAAAGTACCTTCTATAATACCACTATTTACATTGAATCTAATGAAACCTAGCTAACTGTATACTACTAGCTAACTGTCAAATGGCTATTTGACAGCCATAGTTTTATATAGTACAATATTCCAAGGAAATCACATGTCATCCCTATAATTTATTGGTGTTATGAAGCAGAAAAAGAAGAAAAAAAAAGTGGAGTGATTGCTTATTGGCAAAGAAATCAAAATAATTGAACAGGATATTTTTCAACAATGCCACGCCTAGTACTATGCTTCAGCTGCATCACTTCATTGAACTGATTGAAGCCGTTGAAATTTGAGAATTATATACATACATACATATATATATATATATATATATATATATATATATATATATATACATACGGTGGAAAATATCTTAGCTTAGGGGCAAGACAGGATAGAATTGGACTATCTTATTTATGAGAAAAATATGGCATTAACCACTGCAAGAATATTGCAAGTTTTGAGATGATAGAAATTTTGTGGTTAGGCGTATGTTTTGAACTCGAAAAATCAGATAGAAGAAATAAAAATCAAATTTTCTTACGTACTCTTTAATTTGAGAAAATTACGAAAATTACCAAAAAGTTTCACATAGTTTGGTATTTAAGTAACTTGCTCTCCGTATTAGGATTTGCCAATTTTCACTCTTCAACTATATTTTTTTGGAGTGAGTTAAGCGCATACTTCTACACGGTGTGTTCAGTACATTAAAATTTTAGAAATTTAGATTAATTATTTTGAAAATAATTATGAATATATTAGTATTTTTACATTATAAATGATTAAAATTAACTAATTTATGAAATTTTGGTTATTTTGTTAAATACTAAGTTTGAAATATCTAGTTTATATATATATAAAAAAAAATATTTAAAAAAATCTTGAAGTAATTTGCCTTCAAATTCACATTTGTTGTAACAAAACTGAGGTTCCAAACGTAATCTAAATGTTAATTATTCCTTGCTAAATATCTTTAACTAGTATACTATACCGTTTTCAAAAAGTTGGTCCTTGAAAATGTTTTAACAAATTAATCTTTTCGCGGTTAATTCCAAAACTATAAACGACAAAAAGTTTCTTTTCAGTTTTTAAACTTTTATGAATTAAAAACTTCTGACAGTTTTTAAATGACAAAAATTCAATCTTAATAGCTGAATTATTTACAAGGCAAACATTCCTGATTTTCCCCCCTTCAAATTATGTTGTTGGACATTTAATACTTTCCTGTTTTTAGCTCTCTTCTTGGCAAATAAGCTTAACGGACATGTCTCAACAAGCATAATAAAGGATTTCCAAAAAAAAAAAACAAAAAAAAAACAAGCATAATTAAATGCTTTAAAAGTTGAATCAATATCCACCGAACAAAAAAGACGAAGCTCTTTTACTCCCATGTTCCAACAGTCACAAATCCCAAGCAAGTGCGAGAGCCAATGATCGTTTGCATGACTCGCAATCTCTATACCCACATGACCAAATCCAAAACCTATCTAAAATTCTGACTTACTAGCATTTATCCAATTGAAAGCCAAATCAATTGCATATGACGAAAAGATTCAACTGGCCAAGGAAGCTTCTTTTTAGTCTCAAGTTTGCCTCCACAAAATATATTAAATTTTGCATATCTCGTAAAAAGCTATATATTTGTGCAGTTACGCACCGTTGCACATCCATGACATACTACAAAAATAAAAATTATTGTTTTGGTCTTCAAAAACATTACTGCCTCGTTTAATGATAATAATAATAAAAGAATAAATAATAGTAATAATAATATAACTGAATTCTTGCTCATAACGCGAATATTTTTCGCCTAACACACTTTCAACTATATGTACACGTTTTGTATTTTTAAAATTGTTTTGGTGAATAACTAATTAAATGTACTTTTATGAAGCTTGTCTTATTAATGATATGGTTTCCCAAATTATAGGATATAGGTGAGATTATGTCACCTTATATGAAATTACTTATGTGAAATTATTGAAGGTGTTACGGGTGTTATGAGATGGTTGTTCAATTATTATTAGTGATAAATAGTTGAACTACTGATTGTTTATGCACGATCAATTAAAATAATCAAATGAATGATTAAAATGAGAAAGTATTAAAGGACACAGAGTTTTTATAATCATGTTTTGTGATAAAGTGTCTACTCAGAAAGACTTTTAAGTCCGGTGAGTTTGAAGACTCCATCTCAAACGTCTAATTTTTTTGATTCTCCAATAGATTGAAATCTAAGTTCTCACTAGATCAGATATTCTTTCTCTTTTTTACGCAATCCTCTTCCGAAGATTGAATCATCAAACACAAACTCTGCACAAATAAAGTACATTAGTAACAAGCAATCTTGAACTAGCTCTCGAGGAAGATCTCCAAGACAGAGAGACTGACTCAAGGCTAAAGTCGGCGTGAATTGACAAAAAGTGAAAAATGACACACAACACTTGGAGAGTTTTATTAGGTATGCACAAAATCTTCACAACTATGTATTATCGGAAACTAAATATCTAATAATATACTTTCTTAAAGATCTTAAATAAAAATAGAATGTTTTCAGTTCTATCCGCGAGGAGGAACATGTGACTTAAGTAATCCGAGGCATTGAATACTTTGTTGCAGACTGTCTTGAACAGCTATTACCATTGATTTTGTCAAACTTGAAAACATGTATCAAAGGATTCAACATTATGGTTCATTATTGGTTATTGAGAAAACATCTCAACTAATATATAAGATTTGTTCGATGGGAAAATATTTCTAACTGAATTAGAAAATATCTCAACTAATGGATAAGATCATGTGATAAAGAGTATCTCAATGGAATTAGAGACAATTTATCAATGGGTCAATAAGTTAATATATTTGTAGTTTTTAAAAGGTATGTACTAATAAAGCCACCAAGTATTGCAAAACAATGGTCACCCAAGTTTAAAATAAAAGAGGCTACAGTGCCCCCCCTTTACTTTGTTTTCTTTTCTAAAACTGGTTTTAACCTCATAAATATAAATGTGAACTAACCACTACAAATAAGATTTTTAGATGTAATATTTTTCAACAACTCGCTTATAATACAAATAACGAGATTTAGAAAAGGGTGATATAGTTAAATAGCTAATTTAAAGTTATGAGCTTGCAAAATAGATAATTTTTATCTTAATTTAGTGAAATAGCCAAAACGTGTAACAATCTCATTTAAAAAAAATGACCTCAAGATTAATTTTTTTAAGTAATAAATTGCGTATAATAATGGTCAAAAAATTTAATCTTGGTTGTCAAAAAAATTTTGAAAACGTAAATTTGGCTGCTTTGCTGAAAATTTGGCTATTTTGCTAATCAATAAGTTTCAAATGACTATTTTGTACAATTTTTCTTTTAAAAAATATATGCACTTGTTTTTCATTTATTTTAATCATTTATAAGCAATTGGACACTTCTAAACATATAACAATTTTTTGTAGGCGATTAAGCGCTTTTAATTTTTATGAAATTTAAAGAAATTTACTAAATAATCATTATTTTGTAAATATGAAGTAAATATTTATGACAAAAAATTAGAAAAATAGCCAATTTAAACGTTTGATATTGCTAAATAGCCAAAGTTTGGTAAATATTAGATAAATAGCCATAAATGATGACGTGGCTTAATATGGCAGTGGTTATTTACTTAGTATTTACATTTGTAAATATATAAAATTGGCTATTTACTTAATATTTACCAAACCTTGACTATTTAGCAATTCTCAACGTTTAAGTTGGCTATTTTGCTAAATTACCCTATTTATAATCGCAACATGGTATGTTCTGGATAGGTTTTTTTTTTTTTTTTTGTGTTTAACGTTAATTTTTGTAAGTTTTATATGATTTTTACGTCAATTATTGACTAAAATTCAGAAGATGTGAATAATATTTCCCCATGAAAAAAAAATAATGTTTTAAAAAAATTGGAGTGGGCCTGAGATTATTTAGTTATTTGTGGCTAAAGTTTTTTTTAATGTAGAATTATAATAGAGGTATTATATTTGAATATTGTTCGTGAATTTATTTTAGTGTAAAGTCAAGATTTTGAGTTTATATATAAATGGGCGGAATTTCTATAATAGTATCATCACTACTCCATTGGCTTGTATTTCAAAACTTAGTAACAAACAAGTAAGATACTAGGGGGCCGTTTGATTTAGTATTCTAAATTCGTGTTTTGTTTTTAATTTTTGTTTTCTGATTTTAATTTTAAATTTAAAAAATAGATTTAGAATTACGTTTCATAATATTTTAAAATGTTGTTTGGTGTTTTACATTCAATTGTTTTAGAGTTTAATTTAAAATATAAGAGAGATAAAATAGAAAATACTTTTTCATTGTTTTTTGTTTTCTAAACAAATTTCAATGAAAAATAAACATGATTCTAAATTTGTTTTCTAAGTACTATAACCAAACATGTTTTTTAAAAGTGTTTTCTATAATTTAGAATTAAAAAACAGAAAACAAATTTGGAATCACAAACCAAACAGCCCCAGATTTTGATGATTTTTAGGTTTGGAGATAATCACACACATATGATTGGAAAAGCCACTAATAAGATGATAACGCAGTGTAATATTATTATGTCATGGTACGTCTCTCTCTAGTGATATTTTTTTTTTTATCATTCTATGACCACGGTAGCGGAAAGAAATTAAATATATATATATATATATATATATATATATATATATATATATATATATATATATATAGTTTCACTTTCACCTCACACACACACACAATAAGTCTAGTACCTTTGATGGGTACATGCATATCATATAATAACTTTAGGAACTAACATATATAGAGAACGATTTAGCTAGTTTGTTCTACAACGTATCAATTGGACTACAAAGTGGTAATTGATGTATAGTAATCAAATGGTAATGTCTCCATTCTTTTTTGCTTTTATGGTTCTAAAGTTCCACTCCACTTATCAAATTAGTGGCCGCGCGCTCTTTAAGTAAATAGAAAGCTGCATCCATCAAAACCTGCCATAGAAAACGACTGATATGAAATCGTCTTGACTCTTTAAATCATGCAATCGATCACAATAGGAACGAATATAATAATACCGTGTCCAAACACATGTATATAAATCATAAAAGTTAAAAGGAGCGACTGATATTTTTTTAGAAGATGTAGGACGACCCATACACACCCACCCAGTATTTTTATGTCCTGTCTCCCAAGTCCTACATACGATCTATGTTTAGAAAGTCAGAGTGTGTGGATATATGGCTTGCTACTTTTTCTTTTATTATTTGTGGATATATGGCTGCTACTTTACAACTATTTTGATATAGAAGTTGGTATTCGCTGAATCAGATGATAATAAGAAGGAAAAAAAAAAAAAATATGGTCTGAGGTCTGAGCTTAGGAAGCGATTTTCTTAGTTTTGCTTTCCTCACATGTAAAAAAATAAAGTAATTTTATATTGTTAAGTCCAATTTGGAAGATATGGCGGGTGGAAAGAAATGAATGTTATTATTATTATTGTTGGTGTTGTTGTTGTTGTTATTTGGATTTAGAAAAATTTGAGGGGAAAGAAAATAGAAAATGCATAACTTAAACTTCAGATCCCTTGAAAAAATATCTTGGTCGAAAAAAAAATCTCATTCTATTTGTATATGTGAGACTTGTTTTTCTGGCTCTCTTTTTTCCCCCCTTAAATTCTCTGTTACTCGCATATTTTTAAGAACTTCATATTTACTTTCAAATTTTCACGTAAATCCAAACATAGCCTAGTTTATCTGTGATCGCAGCTTTTGAGAAAAAAAAAATTATTCGGAACGGCTGTATTCTAGAAACATGTCATACAATAGCTGAAAAAGAACACAGAAACATGTCTTTATAATGCTAATGGTTAAGGGGGAAAAAAATCATACTTTCCGTAAATTTTTACTCGGTCGTATAGCTATTTAAGACATCACACAAGAGGTATATTCTGCAACTATTTAGTTTTATCTTACTACTCCGTTAAAATGACAATTCACGTTAATTTTTCGTGTACGTCAAAATATGGCCCATGCTAACATGGCAAATTTGTGTGGACCTGCACATACCTCTAATTTCTAAAGGGTCGCTTTGTTCTCTCAATTACCGAAACGCTGCCACGTAGTTTTAATATTCCCTTTCTCTTCTCTCTCTCTCTCAAGCGCGAGTTTTTGTTTTCTCTCTCTCTCTCTCTCTCTCTCTTATTGACAAAGAAAAGACAGGGTACACGTGTCTGTTTGTTAGTTAAGAGCATGAACAGAATAATTTTCACGTTAACGCGCTCATCCTACATTTACCATACCAACAAAACTTCACAATATTGTCTCTGCATGAATTTTGTCACCTTGTATTACCGAAGAAGCTTCCAGACAACCCTGACTTAAATTATTTTGTTTTGCGGAATCTAATCAAATGAAGATTTCAAAACAAAATATATATATATATATATATATATATATATATATATATATATATATATATATGCATGTATTGAAATTGAATGTACTATGAATTTGGCTTACTTGGGTCATCCGTAACCAAAATGGCTGTGCCTCCAAAGTCGCAGGTCCCTCCAGCCAGCTTGGCTCGCTGGAAATAGCTGTTGAACGAGTACGAAGCGTGGGCCAAAACAGTATTAGGCTGGAAACAAAGCCCATTGGGCTGAATCGGCCCACAATCCGCTCCAGTCCCACACGCGTAGTCCATTGCTTCTTGCAACATTGGGCCTGGGACCGTGGGCTTCGCGACGCACCAAACAGCGAACTTTGGCCTCTCGTGCTTCGGACTCGGACTCGGCGGCGGTGGTGGTGATGGGCCTGGTTGGAATTTGGGTGGGCTTTTCTTGGGCCCAGGCCCATGAGGACTAGGCGGTTGGTTCCACGGGGACACACACAACGGAGGAGGATCGTTTGGTGGAGAGGTTTGCGGTGAGAGGGAAATGGGTTTCAATGGCGGCAGAGCGAACTGAGGGCTTGCAAACCCTAATGGCGGACCGATATCGAGGTTACTCTGTTCTCCTGTGTATTCCTTTCCTGATTTCAATTCCTCTGCATATTTTAGAAAGGAAAAAAAAAAAGTTTAGTTGATTGGATTTTTTTTTCTTCTTCTATTGTATATTTGAAACAAATGTTCTTACTCTTCTTACCACACTGAGCTGATAGATTTGTTGCTGAAATGGACATGAAAAAGACGCACAATGCGGCGTAGCGTGTTGTAGTTCTTGACTCCATTGAGTGTGAAAAACAAAAAGAGCAGTGTTTAGTGTGATTGAAATTTGAAACAATATGTGCTGAGAGTTTGTAAGTTGTGGAGGAGTACATATAGGAAGGTGTGAGAAGAAGGTTCTTTTAACTTATTTTGGGATTGGTTATGGAGATTTAGGGAATAAAGGGGTAGAGGTGAAATTCGCTTCTGCTTGTAATGGAACATATTCTTGCTTGTTAGAAGAGAAAATTGTGTTTCTACTTTTATTTTTAGTGTTGCTTGATTTCTACTTAAAGAGACACTCCTCTACTTAGAACCTTGCTGATAACACTTTCCCAAGAACAGTGAAGGTTATAGTGCTAGAAGTGATGTGTTGATCAGTCACCGTTGATATGGTCTTAAATTTGAGGGACTAGTTTTCGAGATGTACTATTAAGTATATGTTTGTTTTTATACGTATAGATAAATACGTCTATATGTATGCTATACTAGAATCGCTTGCACCAGAATATAGAGTGCCTCGTACGAGTAAGCAAGTCAAACACACGAAGTCAGTTGGCAAATTTCAGTTCATTGTTGAGTTCCCAGGAAAATATTTCTGTTAGAGTTTCGGTTTATTCAATCTTTAGTGGCATGTTTCTGGTGGTTTGTACTTCTTTCTTTTTTTATTCCCTTGAAAGTAAGAGCATTATTTCTTCGTAGCTAAGGCTTTCCGGTTTGAATTTGATCAGTGGAACTTATGTCATTCCCGTAGTCTTATAAGATTGCCTAAATATTTTGAAAGTGGCGAGCTTTTAGGTTGGTTGGTGAAATGCTCTTTCTTATATCTTAAACCATTTGCGCTTTCTGCACGTTAATCCGTGTACGAGGCTTCCATTCCTAGAGAAAACCCTGCTAACATGCTACTTGACTCCGTTTTCTTAAATTTATTGTTTAAACGATTGTCGTATGTCCTGAGGATTTTGTGTTCTAACAAAGTCTTCCTTATACTATAAAACTAAAGACATACATCCGACCCAAATATTCAAATGCACGTTGTCGCTGCTGTTTTGAGGCGCAAAGTGAGCAGTTTTTATTTTCTTTTCTTTTTCATAATCTATTTGATTAAATTTAGTAACTGTGCATTGCCAACTACACTGTAAATGTGCAGATTTTGCAGGCTTATCATTTAGGATTCCGAGACATGACTCATAAATACATTCTACCTCTAACTGGATTACGATTTACTCCATTGATTTAAAATGGCAAATACGAAGAAGCTATAGTTCATATCATTAATGTTTTTCTCGCTACTGTAATCCTGAGTCTCAATTAGTATGAAATCCCCTCTCGGATTTTCGATTGGGGCTCCCTATTTATGGAAGACGATTAGCAAGTAATTAAATCCTAAAAAATCCTAATCCCCGCTGCCCTATAAATTAGCTTTCTTCGGGTCTCCTACTTAAAAAAAAAAAAAAAAAAAAAAACTGTAAGAACCCTGCCGATAAAGAAAAAAAGAAAAAAACTAAAACAGCCATGGATAATATTCCTCCGAGCAGCTCTTCCAAGTGCTTGATGGTCACCGAAAAAGGTGTCTTCGAGCACCACGTGGCCTGGTCTCCGCCGCCGGATAATTCATGGAAGCTGAATTTCGCGGGGTCTCAGCTCGCCCCGGGGCTCGGCGGCGCAGCCTTCATCATCCGCGACGGTGACGCGATCTTCATGAAAGGGTTCGCGACGCCGGTGCCAGGCGCGAAGAACGAGCTCTTCCCCGAGCTCGTGGCTCTATCGACCGGCCTCAGCGCCGCCGTGAGCCTCGGCGTCGACAGCCTCGAGCTCGAAGGCCGCTCCGGGCCTCTCTTCGCGCTGCTCCGCGAGGGGGTCCCGCCGCGGGCCCCGTCCAAGGTCCGGGCCCTCGTCGAGGAGTGTACGGATCTGTTGAGGGCGTTTCGTTACGTCGCGTTCAGCCACGTGAACGTCCACGGGAACGCCGCCGCGGACATGCTGGCTGCTCTGGTCACGAGGGAACCCGGGCCTTGTTATTGGTCCGATTCGCCTCCGAGTGTCATCGCGAATCTTCTGCTCGACGATGTGATCGGCCGCTGGATCCACGTCTCGAGCCCGTGATTAATTTTAATTTTTTTTGTTTTTTACCGTGAGCTAGAGAATTGTAAACGTTTTGAGATTAATGGTTGAATAACAATTTGTTTTCTTCCTTTGATCAGCCTTGCGTTCTGTCTGCTATAAAAAAGTTGATTCACCTGTTCAGTTTATGGGGATTTTTATTTCCCCTTCATATGATTTAGTGCATGACAAATTATGAGACTCTGAATTTCAGGCTAGTTGTCCAATTGTGTCTTATCGCTTATATCTCACGGAAATGTTCAAGCACAAGATATACTCCATTTTCTGGTCTTTTCTTTTCCTTTTCTTTTTATTCTTTCAACTGTTCTTTTATGATATTGAAAGCCAGCTCTGCTTTGTACTATTTGCGTAAACCTTGCTTGATACTAACCTGTGTAACCACGTTATTTGTAAGACTTCCAAACAATGTGATAGGGGTTTGGCCAATTTTCAGATGATACTGTGTCCTGTTCTATTCTGCAACTCCTATGATGCATTTTGAACATGAGATCATGTCATATAGTAGTAAAACAACGTACATAAATACGTCATTGTCCAATTCTTGAATAATATTTTCATTTAGAAAAATACATCAATTCATTTACATATACAAGGATGTTCTTTTGTATGTGTTGCAAATTTATTTTGAAAGTGTATCTTATGCTTAAATATTTCGAGCGGCAGTATTTTGATAAAAATACAAGGCAACTGGTATGAGGGAGTTCAAGGAGAGAGATGTTGAAAGCCGACCCTTAAGGACTCAAGAACAGCATTGACAAAGCGGTTATGAAAAAAGAAAAAGAAAAAAAGAAAAAGAAAAAAAGAACCCCGATGAGGCCGGTGATGAAGTGGTCACCTTGTACCTCCCTTAAGTGTCCTTTTTCTGTAATACGTACGTTTACTCTTTGTACAAGAGAAATGTACCTCGTCATTCTCCATTTGATTGTTCTCAAGTGTTTTGGTTTGAATGATCATTTAGTTCATATTAGCAGGTTTGACCTAGAAGTTGTATTAGGCCAGAGTGGACGACAAGACTGAATAAATTTCATTGGCTACAAAACAAGCAAGAACACAAGACCAATTATCTTGTGCAATGTATATATAAATTGTATTCTAATGTGTCAATAAAATGGCATGTATCAAAAGGTGAATATTTTTCATGTAGTAGCATTAATTTTATGGAAAGATCTCAATAAAGTAATGGTGATATCTTCATAAATCTATCACAATATAATCCCAACATTTAAGAAAACAATCCATAACATATAGTTATGTCGCCAAACATTTATGAAAATTGGAAAATTTTCATTAAATCTTAAAATACGTAGAAATACTAATTTAATCTCACAATATATATAATATATTTCATAAAATGTTGTCATGCAAAGTGTTTATGTATTCCTCTAATTGGAAGCCTCCTATAGATACTTAATTGGTCGAATGGAAATCACAAACATAAGTTTATGGTCTTTTTAAAGAAGATATTTTCATATTTCTCTGCTCTAAAACCATATCTGACATAAAGGTATTCAATAATTTCACAACAAAAATAGAAAAAAGAGTGACAATTTTTTAAATGAAATTTGGCGTTGAAATAGGGATTTGGCCGCAAGTAGGATTAGTTTTAATACTTTAGACCAAAATAAACTAAAGTATAATTTTGAACGCTTTTAGTAGTATGTCTAATGTGCAATGTCCATTTTATCTTTAATTTATTTTCATTACATTTTTTCCCTATTTCTCTCTCTTCTCTCATCTTCGATCCCACTGCTCGGCCTCCTCTTTTCTCTCTCTTTTTTTTTTTTTTTTTTTTTTTTTTCTTATAAATCCTTTTCTCTTTAAGATGTTTCATATGAAAATGAGTTTTTTTTTTCTTTTTTTTTAATTATAAGGTTGGATGAATTTTATTTATTTATTTTGTTTCTAACTCGTATCAATAGTATGTCTACAATTTTAGACATGTATGAAATTGTAGACATACATTTCTACAATTATCAATATTCATATTAGACATTTATACTCATATATGTCTACAATTATTGCCATATGCGTACATATCTACAATCACAAAAATTGTACACATATGTTTATAATTATCGAAATTATAAACATACATTTTACAATTATGAGAAGAAATTTATACTAAAGCTAAGAGACCAAATCTTCAAAGCTTTCTACCAAACTAACACGTCATCATATCGATAAGAACAAACACATTTAGACGCATACACACATTTAAGAATAAGCTCTTCTTGCATAGGCCCTAGACACGAATTACTTTAGATGACTCAAACACAACTATTTAAAAAAATTCAATCTCAATCTGACGGAATAAGGAAACAAACCACAGGTGACTTTTTCCTAAAACAACAAAAATAAAAATAAAAAGTCGGCCAATATAAGAAAAAAAATAACACCAATCACAACAAAATACTTCCTCAATCCAAATTTTTTCATGAAAGCTTTCATTGAAACCAGCATCATAAAAACGAAGTCCAAATCAACTGTTTTAAAAACTAATTATTGTTCGCAAACAAACACACACAATTTATTGATAAAAAAACAATTACACCAATAAAATTGGAAACAAAAACAAATACATTTCTAAGAGGAACAAGCCAAACTTATATACCAAGTCTCTAACAAAGTCTCCAAATTTCTTGCTCACCAGTAATTTTTAAATTGATCTATAAGCTAAAGTACAACTTCCTTTCCACATATCTTCCTTTTGACACACAAGATTCAAACCTTTTTTTGTAGGCATTCCACGAAGCTCTGGCTCCTCTGCTCGAATGCAACCGCCATTGTTGCGATATTTTTATAACTAGCACGCAAGTGGACGTATCGAACAAGTAATAGTATTACGTAAGTAACGGATATCGATCTCACAGAGACTAGTTACTATAACGACGTTAAACAACCTAAAGCAAATTGATTTCACAGATTTGTTGATGGATGCGATTATAAAACTAGCAAATGAATTAACGTAAAAATAAAAGAGAAACAAACACGAGATAACAAGCAAAGAAAACTACGGGGTTACGATTTCACCAGGTAACATAGCATCGGGGTTTCGGGAACGAACAATTACAACTATTCCTATGTAAGCTAATCTCATTCTCTCAATAGTATTCCCTAGCCTCTCTCGAGTGATCTAGCGAACCTATGCAATTGTCGGATTATTTATCCTCTCTGCCTCTAATCCTATTAAAACAACCACATGCACTAAACACGAGAATTCTAACGATTACACAATCGTCTAAGCCGTCAAGCAACCTAAAACAATGTGATGAGTGAAAAAGGGCACGAATTTTTACTCTCTCTCGAGTAGCTAAAAACTCCAATTAAACAATTCTAAAGGTGATCAAGCTAAAGAATGCATTAAGAACACTTCCACACAAGCAAACATATTCATGAAACAGTTAATAACTAATCAAACCCTAATGAAACCCCTAAGCTATATCTAACCCCGACTACATCGTAACCCCGCTAAAGACTTAGCCTCTAACGGCATTCATGACCATGATCAAAACAAGGAGAGTGATTAAAAGCAATAAAACTAGCATAGAATGACGAAGAGAGCTCATGATTATAATGAGAAAGGAATTCAAGAACACAATAGTAAATTAAGAGCAGAAAATAAATAGAAGGAAGAATAAAAACTATTAATGGAGTTCCGACTGATCGGATTTTGTCAATTTCGTTGATAAGCTTTCTCTCCGTTGCAAGAGCTCTCCAAAACAATAATAAAATAAAGTGTAACCTAAAAAATAGAGGTTGAGTTGTGTTTTATAGTGCTTTAGGTCGGAGTACAATTTTGGACTGATCTGGGCCTTAAAAAACGATCCAACGGCTAGGATTAAGTCAAAATTCGACTTTATTTTCGTCAGGATTCGTCGTCTCGCGGCGCGCCATCCATCCTCGCGGCGCGAAGCTTCCGTCTTCGTATCGTCGCGGCGCGAGATCACCGCGAGGCGCACCGCGAGAAGCTCCTGGAACTTTTTGTGCTCGTGAAAATTCGGGGGTCGCGGCGCGAGGTCTTATGGTCGCGGCGCGAGAATTCGTGATCGCTGAGGTCGCGCCGCGAGGTCTTGCGCATCAGCCTCCAAACCTTCATTTTCTTCATTTTGACTCCAAATTCGTTGCTTTTACTTCCGTTCCATCGATATGTGACCCGACAGCTACTTTTTATCTATGTTGACTTGAAATTCACTATAACCACACTAAAACCATCAAAAACACTTGAGAACGCGCTAAATCCAAGTCAAATGAGAGCGGATTCGTACGTAAAATACGCACTCATCAAATCGTGCATGGCGACGGGGACGGGCTCGTTATCGGCAGGGAGTCAGGATCTTCGCCATCGTCTTCGTCTAACTCTGCTCACCCAATCTTGGAGCAAGAACTGAGAGAACGAGAACATAAAAAATAGAAGGGAATGGATAGCAGTGGCCGAATCAATATAACCCACAATTCGCTTGTCTAGATTTCTAGCAGATAATTAGCTGAGAAATAATATATAATGAAAAAGCGAGTACCTTGGCATAGTTCTTTTGGCAGCTTCATTGATAACCTTTTGCACATTCTTCACTTCTCTTTCTATGCCTGCAACAAAAAACTCATTTCAAAACAACACCTATACCGTTCGAAACATAAAAAAATCGACCAAAATTGAACCAAAAGAACGAACTATGAACTTCGGTCTGAATTGCCTCGGATTAAGAACAAAGAAACTTCGGTCTGAATTGCCTCGGATTAAGAACAAAGAATGTCGCAACATCGAACGCCAAATCCGAGGCAATTCAACTGGCTAAAGACTAATATATCATACAATTGTGCTTAGAATCATAAAAAAATAATAGAGAACCCTAACATAGAAGAACGGAGAGAGAGAGAGGGAGAGAGAGAGAGAGAGAGAGAGAGAGAGAGAGAGAGAGAGAGAGAGAGAGAGAGAGAGATATCTATATATATATAAAACCCTTACTTTGGATTTTACGCGAAAATAGTTAAATAGATCTAATTACCTACGAATAACTAAATGAATTTTTTTTTGTTACGTCCTTCTGCAACACTTGATGTAGCTTTCTACTACCTGAGGAAAAAAGCAAGAGTGGTGAAGCATAAATACACAACTGTGGACACTCACTTTTGTCAGTTAGTCGAAAAATGTGCAAACAGCGAGATCAACTTGAAGACAATGATGATTACGACTGGACTGTGCGATATTCGTTGATTGAGTTGATCCTGGCTAAGAGACTCCAGAATAGAACATATAGGTTGTGGGTGGAAGCCGGGGCTATATATATTCCCGTCCATGTGCAAGACAGTCATTAGGTCCTTGTTGTGATTTCCATCGCTGGGAGGTCTGTCACATCTTACGATTCCTTAAGGTCCGTGAGATATGCTGTGATCAACCATATGACAGAGCTGATTCCAATCATACTATGTAAACGGGTTTGGGATGGTCTCTAAGAGCTGTGTTTATGAGTTACTTGAATTTAACTACTACTTTTGCGACCATTATGGTAGTGGGGATTGTGACATGTTCACCATCAAAGCTGCATAATTTCTTGTGCATTACTCGCCATTGACATTGTTGAAACAAGACGACATGAGAATGTATAGGCAGAAGCTGTGTATCGAACTCTACAAGCACGGGGCCATTAAAAATGCAAGTCCAAATATTCATTCCGACTCGGAGAATTATATTTAGTGTTTTTATTTTGGGACTAGTATTTGTAACTATGTAACTATATTGGGATAAATATGTGTTACTATGTACTATTTTGGGACAAATATGTGTTACGGTGTAACTAATTTAGTACGTGTAAATTATCAATAATTTTAGTTACTTACGTGTAACATATTCACTAGAATTAGTTACTAACGTGTTACTAATTCACTATAATTAGTTACTAACATGTAACTAATTCACTATAATTAGTTACGTACGTGTAACTGATTCTAGTGAATTAGTCACTAGCTAGTAACTAATTCTCTGGAATTATAACATGTCACTACTAAAATAGAAGGGCCTAATAGATCTTCCAGGCCCAAGAAGCCAAAAAAAACTCCAATCCCAAAAAAAATTCTTTAATATAGATTTATGAGTATAGACAACACACAAAACTGTCTCACGATTCACAATGGAAAGAAAGCTTCCAACGATCAAAGCGTCTCCGACAAAAAAAGCGACTCCAGAGATAATTATACAGAGGTCCGAAGCCTCTTCATGCGGCATTACAAGGAAAAGGCTCAAACAGCTCGAGGTTAAACTCACCGAAGTTGAATTCAACGAGTATTTGGAGAATAATACGGGTAGGGGGAATGGAGGTCCCATTTTGGTTGTTGCCTCCGTGCTAGAAGAATTGTTTGACGAGAACTGGGAGACTTATTTGAAAGCTAAGGGAGCTATTGTTGAAGTCCCGAAGACTGGAGAGAGAGTTTTTGTGCCAAACTTGGAAGCTGATGTCTAAAGCTTTCTCTCTAGCCCATATAACGATTCCAAAGCTTTATCTCTGGTCCTCCAAGCTTTTTTATAATCCATTTGCACTCCATAATCGAGTTCATATGAGATAGATATGGATTTTGAAGTTTGGATGAAAAAAAAATGTTTGAAAAAAAGTAGGAGAAAGAAAATGTCGAATTCAAAACCAAAAGAGAGATAAAGTCATGAATCTAGAATAAAAAAAACCCCTAAATTGATTTAAGGACACTTTTGGAATTTTAATTCATTACTCCAACTGCCACCTCATATATTTGACTATGTTTCCATAACTTTCTAAATGTTGGCTAAATCTCAAACGTTAAGATTAAGATGACTTAGTTAGTTACAAATTTCATTAATAAATTTTATTTATGATAATTTTTTTAATAAAAAATGAACTGTTTAAAATATCTAATAAATACTCTTAATTAAAATTATAATTTAATTATTAAATATCAAAAATAAATTCTAAGGAAAAATATACGGCATGTGTCTTGTCATAGTTTTTTTAGTCATTAAATTATTAAGTTAGAAATTAACTTAGGTTTACTTGTATACATTTGATCACTCATGTCACCAAGTCAACAAATATTTTATATGCCACATTGCCACGCAACACCAACGCCGTTAGAAAGTTTTGGTCCAACGGTAACCTTTTGTATCTTTTTTTTTTCCTAATCCCGTACAACTAGAAGATAATTTATCCCTAAGTTTAAACTTGTGTCAGAAAATTGTCATGGTTCCGATCTTTTCCAAATTATCGATGTAATAATTTTTTTTTAAAGGAATGTTAATAATAATTAAAAAGCTGTGTACTAATTTAATGATCATCATGACAAGTGATGCGATGTCCAGTGTTGACATAAGTATCCAAATCAACCGAGGGAAAAGCAAAAGGCCAAATCGGGTATTTCATGTCCCTACCTTGAAACAGCACAACGAGTCAAACTACTTAAATATTTCGGAACAAAGACAGAATAAATACGCATCAAACAACCAAACGAATTCCAACGGCTACTTTTTTCGTATGTTGTTCCAAGCTTTAAGTCTTCTCAGACATTCACTTTGCTGCCAAAACTAAAATCAAGGAAAGACCGAAAATTCCTTTCATGTTTTTTCCACAGAGCAAGACATTGAAGCGAAATCGAGGATGAGATTCGAAAGAGTTAAAGTTGTGGAGTATCTGGTACCATCGATGGCAAAGGAACTCCTCGGAAAGTTCCCGGACAATTCTGCCTTCGATTTTGATTACTCTCAGAGCTCGATCTGGTCTCCTCTAGTCACTCGGGCTTACAGTCCGGCCAACGATTCGGAGTTCGATCTGGATTTCCTCGAGCCAAAGAAACTCAATTTTCCCGGGAATGAAAGGTTCAGCCTCAAGAAAATCAGTTCCAACTTGAAGAAGAAGAAGATCAGAACCACATCTTGTTTCGCCTTAAACTTAAGTGCAATGAAGCTTAAGAACACGAAGACAAAGAAGAAGAAGAAGATGATTTCAGATCTCTCTCCGGGCTCTAGTTCCTTCAGAGGCACTTGTAATCCTGTGACTAAGACGGTGTGTTATGCTTCTTTTGTTTGATTTTTATTAATTGGGAATTGCGTTTTTTAAATACAATTTTAAATTACATTTCTGTGCAGGTTCTGAACAAGGTATTCAAAGCTGCTTCTAAGCATTTCAAGAAAAAGAAGAGAGATTCCACAGCACATGTTAGGCTTTCCAACTCCATTGCAAATGAAAAAATTTGGTAGTTTGCTCTTTATTCAGTCTAGTAGAGTTGTCTTTTATTTATTTATCTATTTATTATTATTATTATTATTTGGGATGTATGTCGAATTGAAACTCATACCAATTTCCATACATCCAATATGTAATATGGGATTTCTGTAATCCTGGCTTTTCAATTACTTTGAAGAAGAGAAAATTAAAAATAATAACAGATCTGAAATTGTTCCCCCAGTGCTGGTACTCTATGGCTAATCAGACCCACCAAGGTAGTGCATTCATTCTTTAAACATAATTCCAAGCAAGTGAAGTGAAAGTAATGTTTGAGGTCTAATATGAATATGATGCATAATTCTCATCATTTTGAAAGTCTTTACTTGATTGAATTGGAAAAATCAAATTACGTGGAATTGTTTAGTACCCTATGTTGTTACCAACATTCGACAGTGAGTCTGTTGGTTTAGGATATGAGCCAACCATGAATCATAGCCTCGAAAGTACTCGGCCCTGATGATCTTGGCCACAACTCCAAGCTGTGTATCTTTCCCCGGACCAAGTGCAATAAGTTTCGAGATATTTGAAAAATGAGCGACAGAATGGATGCAAACATTTTCGAAAGGACCACATCAGTGAAAAGGTAAAGTTAGCCCCTTGAACACAAGTCATCGCCGCCTAGTGAATCCAAGTTGCCAAAAATCCAATTTTCAGTAAGACCTCTTCAGGTCCCAACTGATACAAAATCGTAAGCTTTTTTTGTAACAACCCGATTTTTTTTTTTTTTTTTTTTTTTTAAGTCGTTATCCAATCATAAAAACTTGAAACTTATTTTCATACTTGTTAGTCATATTTTTTTTTTGAAAAACTAGAACTGAAACAAATATTTATTCTCAACTAAAAACTTTAACTCTAAAGTATTATAATATAAATAAGGGTCTTTTAGCTATATAGTCATTTGACTTATAGCGTTTTGTATAATAGCCAACATTTTGTTAATTTTCTGTAAATAACCATCTCAACTCATTCATGATACTCAAAAAGACAAAAAAAAACCCAAAATAGGAGGGATTTTTTTGGGTATTTTTGTCTTTTTGAGTGTCGTAAATAAGTTGAGATGACTATTTACAAAAAAATTTACAAAAGGTTGGCTATTTAGCAATTCTTAGACTTTCGGTGGTTTATTTGACTAATTTTTTGTATAAATAATTACAAAAATATTTCTTCATAACTAGAATAGTTATTTGTCTTTAAGAGGTTCTAAATATAAAGAAACATATTTAACACATTTATAATAATAACTTGGCAGCGGAAAATATTTTATTTAGCGTAGCGGTATCCATCCCCCACCCTTTACTCTTGTCGTCAGCACGATCTCAACTCAAAGACATTTACCTTGGACATGTCATACAATGCAAACGAAGAAAAACACATACAAACATGTGAACTAAAGCTCAGTGAAGCTCATGTAAAACTCACAAAAAAATTTTCTACATAATAATAAATAAACATTATAAAGTTTTATTAAGTCTTATTATCAATGTGATATATATCTTGTTACTTGATTCATGATTTGCGGGGACCTCTAGTCATCGTATCGTATCGTGCGCACTAAGGCTTATGGAAACAATGCGGCCAAACATTGATTCCGCCCTCTCTGAACATGTACGACTCACCTTATCGAGACATAAACGCCTACGAGGTGGGTCGCAAGAACCTACTCTGGCGTAGGCCGATACGTCACCTACTTAAAGTTTTCACTTGCATACTTATTAAATTATTTACATGGTAGAATTCATGAAATAAAAATAGGTCTAAAACTTGCTTGATAATTCTTAGAGGAAAGTGACAAAATTTAAACGTACTTTTCTACATCATAAATCATAATTCAAAAATATCATAAGATAACTTAAGAAGACATAGACATACATAAATAAACATACATAAAATCATAAATCATACAAAGTCATATAAATAAATAAAATTAATACATAATATTATTTTGAACTAATTCGCATTGTAGTGAGATGAACTCACCTCTCGGTTTCAAGATACTTAGCACTCGAGCTAGGAATCGGACTCTTTCTCGAACCTATAGGAAATCAACTTATGAGCTTCTATAATCTATCCTTATAAATCCAAACTTAAGGGATAAAAAAAACTATAAGAATATTAAAGCTCTAAGAAAGATCAAAGGCTCGGGAAAACATGATGCATATCGAAAATTACTTTCAGAATGACCTATAGTCACACTTTCAGAATGACCTATAGTCACACTTTTGTTAATTACAGATAGCTCGAGACTCGGAATTCAGTGATTGTTTTTGCAAAATAACAATAACATATGTACCTTTACAATGACATATTAAATTTAATTTTACAATATGTAAAACGTTCCCAGAATTATTTTGAAGTTCATTAAACAATCTGTCCGGATGAGAAAATAGTTTCGGCACACAACCTTGAAAGTACTCGTTAGAACTCTTTAAAACTTCTTTTCTGAATTTCTTTTTGGAACATTTAAAAGACATATAGATATATTACAAAAAATATTTTTAAATTAAAACTATTACAACAACCTATTTAAAGATATCTCAATAGCATGACATCACTTCTCGGGTCCTAAGGAAATCTCCCGAGCAGTGTACATTAGAGGATTTTTATGAACAAAATAAAGCACATAAATACCTATAAAACATAATATAAAAGAAGACATATGTAGCTTCGTTTTGGTATATTCCATTAACAATTTGAGTATTTAGAAGTGATAAAAACTAATTACCAAAGTAACATAAAACAAAATGCAGATTTGAAGAAAAAAAACATTTCATGCATGCATTGTAAGGTGTCAGTTTTTAGAGTTGGATAGGAACATGGAAATAAAACTAGAACAAGAACATACTAAGGAACTATAATCATAAAGAATTAAAAGGGGAAATTGCTAACCTCTTGGACTTGAAGAAAGGGCAAGAACTATACTTCATTTTGATCTCTAGAAGGAATTCTAATGAACTCTATATTTTTTTAATTGTTTCTCTTCACTCTAACTCACTTTTTTTTTTTTTTTGAGGGGACTCTAACTCACTTTCTTCTCTCTAGACTTTAGAAATTTTGTGATGAAGCTAAATGGCTTGGAGAAACCGTGCATGTCTACCTCTCTCACTCTTCTATTTTTATAATTTTATTTCCTTATTGAAACACACCCAAAACCTTACACATCCATACACTAAAATTATATTCTATTCTAAAACTATATGGTAGTGCATGTGATAAGTTTGCTTTTATCAAGCCATTGGAGATGGCAAAACTATGACACACCCAAAGAGCTATCATAC
Source organism: Urtica dioica subsp. dioica (assembly GCF_054948205.1). Classification (NCBI taxonomy): domain Eukaryota; kingdom Viridiplantae; phylum Streptophyta; class Magnoliopsida; order Rosales; family Urticaceae; genus Urtica; species Urtica dioica. The sequence goes on from NC_142756.1 coordinate 12,049,742, forward strand.
ACAAAGCAACTTTCAAGACAAAAATATTTGTCTTACTAGGACAAACTTACATGGATAGACCAAGAGGAAACAAGTCAAAGTTTGGCTTTTCATGCCACAAAGTTATTTGAAAAGTGTCCCATTGCTAGAAGTTGTAAATGTGTGACAATATAAAAATGTGTCACATTCTTGATTAAAATCAATAATAAATAATCGAAAAGCAATTAAATGGAATTGATTCATGAAACATGAAATTAAATATCTCATGACATGAGGTGTTACTAAAAATTAAATCTTGATTTTTTTGATCTTGAGTCAATTTTCTTAAAATAGAAGGTTTTTGAATTGAAACGAGACTTTCCTAGAATAAAAATAAATTCCGAGAGTTTCTAACAAGAATTTTGAGTATGATGGACTTCAAAAATTTTCATTGATATATGAAAATTTCAAATACAACATGTAATTAATTAAAGCCGGAATCATAATAAGGGACTTTTTATCATTACACAACCTTTCCTGGAGGAATAGAGTCTGGACTAACTAGAATATTGTCTCTTGATATATTCTTGGATACATTTTCTTTAACCAAAGTCTTTATGCATCATCTTGAAGGCTTCGTGGACCGTGCTAATCACATATGTCGCCTCAAGAAGGGTTGTATAGCCTGAAACAAGTCACATGAAAGGGCCTTGTTTGATGGGCTAGCTATCGCCTGATTTCATCAATTGGGCTTTCGAAGTTTGAAGTCGATCTAGTTATTTACATATATTTTGCTTTATGTGTACCATTCCTTTTTTGAAGAATTTTTTGCGACCAGTCGATCTCTTAGCTTCTCTTAAGATTCTAACAAAAAATTTATTTTATTAAGAAAATAATTCATCAAGCCGACGTAAATTAAATTAACTAAAATAAAACTGTCTATTTTTTGAAGAGAATGGTGGACTATTAGACTGCTTGTTCAAGTGTCCATTCTTTTTTATATGTTTGTAATTTTTATTTTTATTTTACGGTTTCTGTGGGAGTGAATATCTCTCCCTTCCACCAGGCGAATTGGACCGACTGGGCCCAAGACAAGTTCGGCCCAGAGGGAACAAGTAATCAGTAGTTCGGCCCAAAGCCCAGTTCGGCCTAATAAACCTAGGCGCAGGCGAGATCGGCCCATGACAATATTTCAAAGAATCTCAACTCGACCCGGGCCCATAGATGTTCCTAGATGGTCCCGCCAAGTAGTTTGAACGACGAATCACCTAAGAAACGGTCAAATCGCCTAATGGTGGGGATGTACGCGAGATTAAAGGATGGAAGACCAGTTTTGCTCATACACGTGTATCGATCTGAAGAAGCAGGGGAATCAGCGAGCTGGCTATAAAAGCTCGCTCCATTTTCATTTTTTAGGCCCGAATTTTTCTAGAGAGATTACGCCATATTCTTCTTTACTCATTTAGAGTTTTTATTGCTTATTCTAAACAATTTCCTGTTCCTGTAAAGTTTGCGTTCTTTAATCAATAAAAGGAATTTCCTTTCGTTCTTTCTATATTCTAATTCGTATTATCTATTAATTTCTTTCGGATTTCGATTCAATCTTCATAATCGGATTCTGAGACCCTTGACTTATATAAATAAATATACGAGAAAATTCGAATAAATCTAGTATAGATTGTTGGGACGAGAAATCGGCTCAACAATTTGGCGCCGTCTGTGGGAAACTTATCTGAAACCTAACGCCGAAGAACACAGATCGGATCTGAAAGAATGTTTTCTAACAGCGAGCACGAAATCCCGGTTTCTGGAGCCGATCCGGAGACACGGGCTCTTCTGCTGAAACTCGTTGAAACCACTGCCGAATTCCAGAGATCAACCCGATCCCAGCTCGATAGCTTGACAGCTGCGCAATCTTCACTTCAAGAGCAGCTCGACGCTGAGCGAGCTATTCTGCTGAGTTCGACCGGTCCACCTACCGTAAACGGACGAAGGTTCGCCCCACCCGGGAGGCGGCTAAGCTTCTCCGGGGTCCACATGTCACCCGACACGGCCGGCCCTAGCAATACGGCCGAAATTGGGCAGTTTGATGGACAGTTCGAGGCTAGCGTTTGGCGAGCTCGACCGACTCAGGTCGACCTATCGCCCCCGCCTCCGGGAGGCCCTCATCCTGGATATGTTCCTCAAGTCATCATCCTCCCCCGCGAGGAAGGAGTTCCTGAGGAACCGAACTATTTTGAGCCGATAGTTCGCCCAAATGAAAGAAACCCTCAGAGAGGAGAAATCCGAACTGAGGGAGAACAGTTCGCCGTAGAAATCCTGAGGGATGATCACCCCGCGTTCAATGCCTTCCGTCAGATGGTGGATGAGAAGTTCCGGGCTGTAGACTCCCGAATGCACTATGCCACGAGCTCGGCTCCCGAGATCGATCGGCTGGTGGCAGATACTGGTCGAACCCCTTTTGCTCCATGTATCACCCAAGTCAGAGTTGGGGACACCGGAAAGATCAGGCTCCCCAAGTACTCTGGTACTTCCAACCCGAAAACATATGTAACGGCCTTTCGCATCGCGATGGGGCGAGCATGTCTGCGAGATAACGAGCGAGACACAAGGTTTTGCTAGTTATTCGCCGAAAACCTGTCAGGAAGCGCCTTAGATTGGTTTTCGCATCTCGAAGAAGGGTCGATAAGTTCTTTTCAACAGCTGTCGGCCGCGTTCATCAAACACTACTCAATGCTAGTAGAAGATGAGGCGACCATGGCGAACCTATGGAATACCCAACAAGCCCGAGACAAAACTCTGAAAAGCTTCATGACAAGGTTTAAGACTGTCATGCCAAAAATGTTGTCAATGGTGCCCACAAGAAGAGTTGTAGTCTTTATTTTGTACATTTGATGTAATAAAGTCTCATGAAGACTTTTGCTTGTAATTGCCTATCTATTCATTAATAAAGTTGAAACGTTCATTCATTTTTTCTTTGTTTGAAGCTTTATGATAAAACCTTAGTCTTTTAGTCCATAAACAAACTTAACAACTTATGAAGAGACAAATGTAGATTTGCATGAACAAACTCTTCGTAGTTTGCTTAAAACGATATATTCGCAATCTTAGGGTCAAAGAACTATTGACCTCAGTATGATTGTTAGAAGAATCTATGATGTCTGGTTATGAGGCATTGAGAGTTGGGGACTCTATAGTTCTTCTAGGTATCTTCCGAAGGTACTGAATTGACCAGTGCACTTCTAGAGACAAGATAAGAACAAACCATTTAACCTCTTATGTCTCGAAGTCACTATGTATGAATTGCATCATGCTTACGTTAATCCTGAAATGAGACATGCCATTTCACACCTTAGTATTCTCATTTGAGAAAGTCAAAGTTCGGACTCACTATGTGATTCCGAACAAGGCCTATTGGTGAAGTACTAAGTTGTGAGTCTGTCATGATAACTTTGTGAAGTTCTCATAGATATGGAATTCATGTACAAGATTGCTGAAATGCAATGTATGTCACCTCATGCTTTGTTCCTTGGAGTGTGAATAAATGAACTGGCCAGTGTCCAAATTGAGTTCTGACTCTTTTGGATGAAACAATGTGACTTGTTAGCTCCTCGTCAATACATTGTTTCTAACTTATCCACAAGCGACAAAGGAGTTGAGGAAATAACAGCTAGAAGGGTAAAATGGTAATTTAGTAAATCCCGACTAGCTGATGACATTCATGAAGGGTAAACATGGATAATATTCAGTGGATCCGCTCATCATAATTAGGTCGAATTCTTGAGTAGAAAACAAATTCATTTGAACCGAGAGATTTTCAGTGTCAGCTCTTTAGTGGAGTCAGTTGGCATTAAGCTAAACTCGGAAAAAGGTTTGTGAACTTTTGAGTCCAAGTGTTTAGCTCAAGCTTTGTTCATTTGGGTCCATGAGGTCACTGTCACGAATCACATCGATAGGAATAGTTAAACTGGAAGCTAAGTCAAAACAAGAACGAAAATAGTCAAAAGGGTATTTTTGTCTTTTGAGACAAAGGATGAAATGAATGTCACAAAATTTTTTGACAAGTTCATTTGATGACTTAATGTCACTCGGCCATGACTTGATCATTGAGCCTTGTGAATTAATTTCATTTCATAAGAATTTTATTGAAAATTCTAAATGGGCCTTTTCTTATGTTGTCATGAACAAGTGAAGAAAATTCTAGAAGCCTTTTCTAGAAGATTATGGGCGCCTACCCTATAGAGAAATAGGAGAGTTTATTCTGTGCATAAATGTATTTAGATACTTGCCAAAAGAAAAAGAGGAAACAAATTTCCCACACATGCATGGGGAATTTCGGCCAAGTGAGAAAAGGGCAAGCCAAGAACAAAAAAGGAAACAAATCCAAGCCTCTAGGAGGCAGCCTTGGGCGCCCAAGATGGAATGGGAAATAAAGGATTTTTGCTCATGAATATGTGATATTCTATAGAAGAGGAAACTACCTTATTGAAGGTAAAACCTCTCCTATAAATAGGAGCCCCATTCCTCATATTTCATTGAATCCAAGTTTAAGAGATTTGAGAGACTCTCTCTCTAGAACTTTGGCCGAAAATCCTCTCTCTCTCTCTCTAGTTTATTTTCGATTTTTTCTTGTCTTGGCACCTAGGTCCTCACTCGACCTAGTGTTTAGCTCTGCGACTTCGAGACTCGTTCTTAAGTCGTAGCGTTTAAAAGTGCCCACTCACTGATTCCTTCTTTTCTAGTGATTTAGTGATAGAAACTTTCGTGGTTGCTCGAGGTGCCGAGGAAAGAAAGAGAGACGTGCTGCGAGGGGAGACGAGCGTTGCGAACTTTTCAAAAGCTTCTTCAAAGTTCAAGCTTCAAGAAAGGTTAGTAAACTCTTAGCTCATATTGATTTTTAATTACATGTACTTGCTTCTTTGTCTAGGTTAGTAAAAACTGTTTTTGCTTGAAAAGAAATTTTTTAAAATTCCGCCGCTTCCCGAAGCGTTTAATCTTTTTCTTAAATCCTAGATCAATTCCAACAAATGGTATCAGAGCTATGGTCAAAGATTAGCATGTACATGTTTTTTAAAATTATGAGCTTGAAAATCGTTTTCGAAAGTTTACTAATTTTGTGACAAGTTAGAATTGTAATCTTAGATTTTTTTTAATTTATTGCTCTTGTCTTTAAATTAAAAAGCATGTTGATTTTCTATGAGTTTGGGATGTTTTTAAAACACATTAGAATCAGTTCTAAAAGTTTTTAATTTTTTATATTGAAAAACGTGTTTTAAAGGTTTGAGAAATTTCGAGTAAAATTTTGTGACTAGTTTTGATATCTTGCTAGTTTCTTATTTTTACTTGAATCGTTTTATGCATGTTGTTATTTATTTTATTCTATGTTATTACCCTGCTAATAAAACACGAATAAAACCTTTAAACGACATCTTAAAACGTTCCGTTACACTCGATTCTTTTTCGCACCTAAAAAGGACCAAGCTTTAATTTATTTCTTTTTCTTCGAGCTGGAGTAAACCCGCATTAAAAGTGGCATAACTCTCTTCTCAGAAATTAAAATTTAATGATTCTTGAATCAAATTAAAGCTCTGTCTGTCCTCTGTCCAATGCCACCGGTTTCGGCTCAAAAGGACATCGGAGCCGCCAGATATGGCGATTTTACTCCGAGGTGCGCGGCTGTCTGAAACTCCAGTTTTTTTAGAAATCCGGATTTTCAAACCCCACTACCATGAGTTATAGAACTCTAATGAGAAAATTTTCTTGAGCAAAAATGTTTTTCATATGATTATAAACATGATGTGTAAGATTAAAATGTTTTGATTTTTGAAAGTTTAATTGAAATTGAATTTTTGCAAAACTAGTTTGATTTTTGAAAAACCGTTTTCACTTTCAAACTTGAAAATATTTTGTCATCCAAATCAAATAAATTGTCAAAATGTTTTCAAAACTATATCTATATCACATATGTTCACAATCTATATGCTCTTGAAAATTTGAGTGGGAGGTCTCCTTGTATACAAGCCGAAAAATAAAAAGATGTGTAATCTCAAACTTTCAAGTGTTCGAGTGAGTTGAAGTTCACACTTCCCTCACGCACTTTCCCGAAATAGAAAATAGGAAAAGATCGAGTATGTACCTTGTGCCTTTATGCACTAATACTGCTCTGAACATGTCGTCTAGGATTCTCTTCTAGTTGTCCGCTCTGTCACTCTCTAACTAGGAAATCTGTTTCCGAAATTATAAGAGTCGATGAACCAACTCCAAAAACTAAGTGGGAGGGTTATATTCGTTGTTTGTAACCCACGATCCCCAACACTAATGAAAGATGCAATAACGTGGGACTAAGAGCCGCTCTTGCGACCCTCACTTAAATGTGAGTACTCCAAGGCGTTATTGCCTCGATCATTGCTCAATGAGCTACGTCCGAGAGTGATGCAATGATGACAAGGCCTCCCCTTGGGGGATTGTTTTTCAAAGCTGATCTTTTGGACTAAGTGGTTGGTTACACACTTAGGCTCAATCCCTAGTAATCCTCCCTTGAGGCTCTGCGAAAGGATATGAGTGATCAAACCAATTTACAAGGTGGCTAGTCAAAGCTGATGTATTGACATCTTGGCTTAGCATTAATGATGTGTCATTTACTTATAAAAGGAGATTTTTTGCGGCCTTCTCTTGCGGGAGTAAATTATCGTTTGGTTTATAACACCTTTGGATTTTATAAAAGTCTTAATAAAACTTAAATCCTAAACCAAAGACTAATCATAAATTTGTTTCAACTTATATAGGCAATATGTCTCTCAACCATCTCTCAATCTTTCTTTCCTCGATCAAACTCGAAAACGAAAACTATGTAGATTCGAAACGTAACCTCGACATAATACCTACCGTTAACAAGCACAAATGGGTGCTCACCACCCCGTATCCTCCTCTGACGAATGATGATTCAAGTCAAGAGGACAATGACGCCTTAGCGGCCTGGCTTCGATCCGATGAGATTGTGAGGTGCTATATCTTGGCATCTATGAACAATATGCTGAAAGAGCAACATCGTGACTTCGAGACTGCCGCTGACATGTTCTACAATCTCCTTGAGATGTTTGGAGGGCAAAGGCGTCAAACAAGGCTACAAGCAGTCCGACAGTTTATGAACTGTCATATGCAGGCTAGGACTCCTGTTGGAGACTTCATGATACTGATCATTAGTTTTCTGAATAAAATGGAAATCCTAGGATCTGAGATTGATGGGAAGAAAATCATAGATATGATCTTAGAAACTCTCCCCGCATCTCTTGATACCTCCAAGATGAACTACTCCATAAACAAGCTAGAGTACACTGTTACCAAGCTTATGAAGGAACTTCACACTGCTGTAGGTCTCACTAAGAGAAAGAGGAATCAAGGAGAGGCACATGCTACTAAGCAAAAAGCCTCCGCCTCTGGAACTAAGAAGAGACCTCACAAAGCCGATAAAAAGAACTGTCCTGCCTATCTCAAAGCAAAGGAACATAGTATTGTACTAGTTACCGAAGCATGCTTAGTAGCTGATAATGTATCAATGTGGATTCTTGACTCCGCTGCTACTAACCATATTTGTTGTTCCTTGAATGGTTTCAAGAAAACCAAAAGCTTAGAGGAAGACGAGTTCTGTTTCAAATGGGGTGATGGGAGCCTGGTGTCCGCGAAGGCTGTGGGATCCGTGACGCTGTCTTTTGAAGACCGCACTTTAAACTTGAATAATGTTTATTTTGTTCCTACCTTTAGGAAGAACTTAATATCCGTTGCTCGTCTTCTTGAGCAAGATTATTGTTTAAAGTTCATTAAGAATGGAATTCGTATTTCGTTTCCTGATAATTCTTTTGTCACTGATGCATGTATGAAGAATGCTCTTTTCTACATCTATCCCACTCAACCTTCTCTTTTAGACACCGAAATAGATAACGATCTAATTAGGGAGCCAAAGAGGATCAAACTTTCTGAATCCTCCGATCTAACAAAATCAACACACCTATGGCACTTAAGACTTGGTCATATCAGTCTAGATAGGATTAAGAGACTTGTGAGGGACGGTCCACTCCAAGCCTCTGCAATAGGTTCACTACCTACTTGTGAATCCTGCATAGAAGGAAAAATGACTAAGCGACCTTTCTCCGGTAAGGGTCGAAGAGCCACTGAGTTGCTGGAACTAATACATTCTGATGTATGTGGTCCGCTCAGCCAACAGACACGTGGAGGATACGAATACTTCGTTACCTTCACTGATGATTACTCAAGATATGGGTCTATTTGCTTAAACACAAATCCGAGACCTTTAACGTATTTAAGGTCTTTAGGGCTTTAGTGGAAAAGCAAACTGGCAAAGTGATCAAAACCCTTCGATCTGATCGAGGTGGTGAGTATATGTCTGGAGAGTTCGATGACTTTCTTAAAGAAGAAGGTATCGCTTCTCAGCTTACCGCACCTGGCACACCTCAACAGAACGGAGTGTCAGAGAGAAGAAACCGAACTCTTATGGAGATGGTTAGATCAATGATGAGTAACTCATCACTCCCGCTTTCCTTTTGGGGATATGCCCTTGAAACAGCCGACTATATTCTGAACCAAGTTCCGTCCAAAACGGTTCCTGGTACTCCTTATGAACGATGGACTGGCCGTAAAGTGAATCTTGGCCGCATCCGAATTTGGGGTTGCCCTGCACACGTGCTGAGGCAAAAGACTAGCAAGTTGGCTAGTAGGTCAGAATTGTGCCTGTTTGTGGTATATCCAAAGGAAACCAAAGGTTTTACTTTCTATAGTCCCGAGGACGATAAGACTTTCGTTAGCACGAATGCTCGTTTCCTCGAGGAGGACTTTATGAAAGATGCAAAACCTAGAAGCAAAATTGTGCTTGAAGAAAAGTTGGGTGAGGAAGCTTCTACCTCATCTGTAAGAACTGTTCTTACCCCAACTGAAACACAACCTAACTCATCAGAATCTCGTCAAGTAGTACTTAGACGTAGTGGGAGGGCTACTCAAAAGCCTGACAGGTACATGTCTTATGGAGACTCTCTTGTAGCCGTCTCCGACATGGATGATCCTGTTTCCTATAGCCAAGCGATGGCTTGTTCTGAATCAAACCTTTGGCTTGACGCCATGAAAGTTGAAATGCACTCGATGTATGTCAACAAAGTGTGGAAACTTGTAGACCTTCCTGAAGGGATTAAACCCGTAGGGTGTAAGTGGATATACAAGAAGAAAAGGGGTCCTGATGGGAACGTTGAGACGTTCAAAGCACGACTTGTGGCGAAGGGTTATACCCAACAAGAAGGGATTGACTATGAAGAAACCTTCTCGCCAGTCGCGATGCTTAAATCCATCCGCATACTCCTATCCATAGCTGCAGCTCTCGACTATGAGATCTGGCAAATGGATGTCAAGACAGCCTTTCTGAATGGCAATCTTGACGAGCGCATTTACATGGCTCAACCAGACGGTTTCGTGGATAAAGGTCAAGAGACCAAGGTTTGTGAGTTGCTTAAATCCATTTATGGACTAAAGCAAGCATCTAGGTCATGGAATATTAGATTCGATGAAACTGTAAAGAGCTTTGGCTTTGAACAGTCAATAGATGAGCCTTGTGTTTACAAGTTAATACACGAAGGCAAAGTTGTGTTTCTGGTACTATATGTCGATGATATACTACTCATTGGTAATGACGTGGGTAAGTTATATGAGGTTAAGGTCTGGCTAGCAAAGCAATTCGATATGAAGGATCTAGGAGAAGCCGCGCACATTCTGGGGATCCAAATCTTTCGAGATAGGAAAAACCGGACCCTGTCGCTCTCTCAAGCATCTTATATTGATAAGGTGATGGATCGCTTCTAGATGCAAGACTGCAAGAGGGGTCAAACACCCTTTAGGCATGGAGTTTCACTCTCTAAGGACCAGTCTCCCAAGACTGCACAAGAGATTGAAGACATGAGGAAGATTCCTTACGCCTCTGCCGTAGGAAGCCTCATGTATGCTATGCTTTGCACTAGACCTGATATATGTTTCGCCGTTGGCGTAGTTAGCCGTTTCCAATCCAACCCTGGACCCGAGCACTGGATTGCTGTTAAGCATGTTCTTAAGTATCTTCGAAGAACTAGGAACTTGATGCTTACATACTCAGGTACTGACCTGACTATGACGGGATATACCGACTCCGATTTTCAAGCGGATAAGGATTCCGGGAAATCCACTTCGGGATCTGTGTTCATCCTTAATGGTGGAGCTGTTGTGTGGAGAAGTATTAAGCAATCTTGCATTGCTGACTCCACAATGGAAGCAGAATATATGGCTGCTTGTGAAGCATCCAAAGAGGCTGTATGGCTTAGAAAATTCCTTAAGTATTTGGAAATTGTTCCAAACGTCGACGAGCCCATGACCCTTTATTGTGATAATAGTGGGGCTGTCGCTAACTCAAAGGAACCTAGAAGCCATAAGCGCTCTAAGCATATTGAGAGGAAATACTATTTGATTCGAGAGATCGTGCAGCGCGGAGACGTGGAAGTGAAGAAGATCTCAACGGTGGACAACCTCGCAGATCCATTCACCAAGGCCCTAGCGAACAAGGTCTTCGACCAACATCGTGAGGGATTAGGCATGAAGGACTACACACACCTTCTTTGAGTCAAGTGGGAGTTTGTTGTCAATGGTGCCCACAAGAAGAGTTGTAGTCTTTATTTTGTACATTTGATGTAATAAAGTCTCATGAAGACTCTTGCTTGTAATTGCCTATCTATTCATTAATAAAGTTGAAACGTTCATTCATTCTTTCTTTGTTTGAAGCTTTATGATAAAACCTTAGTCTTTTAGTCCATAAACAAACTTAACAACTTACGAAGAGACAAATGTAGATTTGCATGAACAAACTCTTCGTAGTTTGCTTAAAACGATATATTCGCAATCTTAGGGTCAAAGAACTATTGACCTCAGTATGATTGTTAGAAGAATCTATGATGTCTGGTTATGAGGCATTGAGAGTTGGGGACTCTATAGTTCTTCTAGGTATCTTCCGAAGGTACTGAATTGACCAGTGCACTTCTAGAGACAAGATAAGAACAAACCATTTAACCTCTTATGTCTCGAAGTCACTATGTATGAATTGCATCATGCTTACGTTAATCCTGAAATGAGACATGCCATTTCACACCTTAGTATTCTCATTTGAGAAAGTCAAAGTTCGGACTCACTATGTGATTCCGAACAAGGCCTATTGGTGAAGTACTAAGTTGTGAGTCTGTCATGAGTAACTTTGTGAAGTTCTCATAGATATGGAATTCACGTACAAGATTGCTGAAATGCAATGTATGTCACCTCATGCTTTGTTCCTTGGAGTGTGAATAAATGAACTGGCCAGTGTCCAAATTGAGTTCTGACTCTTTTGGATGAAACAATGTGACTTGTTAGCTCCTCGTCAATACATTGTTTCTAACTTATCCACAAGCGACAAAGGAGTTGAGGAAATAACAGCTAGAAGGGTAAAATGGTAATTTAGTAAATCCCGACTAGCTGATGACATTCATGAAGGGTAAACATGGATAATATTCAGTGGATCCGCTCATCATAATTAGGTCGAATTCTTGAGTAGAAAACAAATTCATTTGAACCGAGAGATTTTCAGTGTCAACTCTTTAGTGTAGTCAGTTGGCATTAAGCTAAACTTGGAAAAAGGTTTGTGAACTTTTGAGTCCAAGTGTTTAGCTCAAGCTTTGTTCATTTGGGTCCATGAGGTCACTGTCACGAATCACATCGATAGGAATGTTGGAATCGATCTAGGGTTTGAGAAAATAATTAATGCTTCGGTAAGCGGCGGAATTTTAAAAATTTTCTTTTACAAGTAAAACAGTTTTTACTAACCTAGACAAGTGCAAGTACATGTAATTAAAAACCAATATGAGCTAGAAGTTTAGTAACCTTTCTTGAAGCTTGAACTTTGAAGAAGCTTGTGGAAAGTTTGCAACGCTCGTCTCCCCTCGCAGCACGTCTCTCTTTCTTTCCTCGGCACCTCGAGCAACCACGAAAGTTTCTATCACTAAATCACTCGAAAAGAAGGAATCAGTGAGTGGGCACTTTTAAACACTACGACTTAAGAACGAGTCTCGAAGTCGCAGAGCTAAACACTAGGTCGAGTGAGGACCTAGGTGCCAAGACAAGAAAAATAAAAAATAAACTTAGAGAGAGAGAGAAGAGGGGCGGCAACCACAAGTTCTAGAGAGAGAAGCTCTCAATCTCTAACTTATGTGGAATGAATGGAATGAAGGGAATGAGGCCTCTATTTATAGGGGAGGTTTTACCTTCAATAAGGTAGTTTCCTCTTTCATTGAATATCACATATTCATGAGCAAATATTGCTCTCCTTCCCTTAGAGTCACTCGGCCAAATAGGCTTCTAGAAGCCCTTGGATTTGTTTCCTTTTTTGTTCCATTCCTTGCTTGTTTCTTGTGTTGGGCGCCTACCTCTTATTTCCCTTAGAGGAAATTTGTTTCCTCTTTTTCTTTTGGCAAGTATCTTCATACATTTATGCACAAAATATTCTCTCTTGTCTCTTGGGTATTTGGGCGCCTATAGTGATGCTAGAAAGGCCTTCTAGAAGCTTTTCCACTTGTTCATGACAACATGAAAAAGGCCCATTAAGAATTTTCAATAAAATTCTTATGAAATGAAATTAATTCACAAGGCCCAATAAACAAGTTATGGCCGAGTGACATTAAGTCATCAAATGAACTTGTCAAAAAATTTATTGACATTCATTTCATCCTTTGTCTCAAAAGACAAAAATACCCTTTCGACAATTTTCGTTCTTGTTTTGACTTAGCTTCCAGTTTAACTATTCATATCGATGTGATTCGTGACAGTGACCTCATGGACCCAAATGAACAAAGCTTGAGCTAAACACTTGGACTCAAAAGTTCACAAACCTTTTCCAAGTTTAGCTTAATGCCAACTGACTCCACTAAAGAGTTGACACTGAAAATCTCTCGGTTCAAATGAATTTATTTTCTACTCAAGAATTCGACCTAATTATGATGAGCGGATCCACTGAATATTATCTATGTTTACCCTTCATGAATGTCATCAGCTAGTCGGGATTTACTAAATTACCATTTTACCCTTCTAGCTGTTATTTCCTCAACTCCTTTGTCGCTTGTGAATAAGTTAGAAACAATGTATTGACGAGGAGCTAACAAGTCACATTGTTTCATCCAAAAGAGTCAGGACTCAATTTGGACACTGGCCAGTTCATTTATTCACACTCCAAGGAACAAAGCATGAGGTGACATACATTGCATTTCAGCAATCTTGTACATGAATTCCATATCTATGAGAACTTCACAAAGTTACTCATGACAGACTCACAACTTAGTACTTCACCAATAGGCCTTTTTCGGAATCACATAGTGAGTCCGAACTTTGACTTTCTCAAATGAGAATACTAAGGTGTGAAATGGCATGTCTCATTTCAGGATTAAGGTAAGCATGATGCAATTCATACATAGTGACTTCGAGACATAAGAGGTTAAATGGTTTGTTCTTATATTGTCTCTAGAAGTGCACTGGTCAATTCAGTACCTTCGGAAGATACCTAGAAAACTATAGAGTCCCCAACTCTCAATGCCTCATAACCAGACATCATAGATTCTTCTAACAATCATACTGAGGTCAATAGTCCTTTGACCCTAAGATTGCGAATATATCGTTTTAAGCAAACTACGAAGAGTTTGTTCATGCAAAAATACATTTGTCTCTTCGTAAGTTGTTAAGTTTGTTTATGGACTAAAAGACTAAGGTTTTATCATAAAGCTTCAAACAAAGAAGATTGAATGAACGTTTCAACTTTTTATTAATGAATAAGCAATTACAAGCAAGAGTCTTCGTAAGACTATATGACATCAAATGTACATAAATAGATACTACTACTCTTCTTCTGGGCACCATTGACAACAAGGAATAGTTAAACTGGAAGCTAAGTCAAAACAAGAACGAAAATAGTCAAAATGGTATTTTTGTCTTTTGAGACAAAGGATGAAATGAATGTCAATAAATTTTTTGACAAGTTCATTTGATGACTTAATGTCACTCGGCCATGACTTGATCATTGAGCCTTGTGAATTAATTTCATTTCATAAGAATTTTATTGAAAATTCTAAATGGGCCTTTTCTTATGTTGTCATGAACAAGTGAAGAAAATTCTAGAAGCCTTTTCTAGAAGATTATGGGCGCCTACCCTATAGAGAAATAGGAGAGTTTATTCTGTGCATAAATGTATTTAGATACTTGCCAAAAGAAAAAGAGGAAACAAATTTCCCACACATGCATGGGGAATTTCGGCCAAGTGAGAAAAGGGCAAGCCAAGGAACAAAAAAGGAAACAAATCCAAGCCTCTAGGAGGCAGCCTTGGGCGCCCAAGATGGAATGGGAAATAAAGGATTTTTGCTCATGAATATGTGATATTCTATAGAAGAGGAAACTACCTTATTGAAGGTAAAACCTCTCCTATAAATAGGAGCCCCATTCCTCATATTTCATTGAATCCAAGTTTAAGAGATTTGAGAGACTCTCTCTCTAGAACTTTGGCCGAAAATCCTCTCTCTCTCTAGTTTATTTTCGATTTTTTCTTGTCTTGGCACCTAGGTCCTCACTCGACCTAGTGTTTAGCTCTGCGACTACGAGACTCGTTCTTAAGTCGTAGCGTTTAAAAGTGCTCACTCACTGATTCCTTCTTTTCGAGTGATTTAGTGATAGAAACTTTCGTGCTTGCTCGAGGTGCCGAGGAAAGAAAGAGAGACGTGCTGCGAGGGGAGACGAGCATTGCGAACTTTCCAAAAGCTTCTTCAAAGTTCAAGCTTCAAGAAAGGTTAGTAAACTCTTAGCTCATATTGATTTTTAATTACATGTACTTGCTTCTTTGTCTAGGTTAGTAAAAACTGTTTTTGCTTGAAAAGAAATTTTTTAAAATTCCGCCGCTTCCCGAAGCGTTTAATCTTTTTCTTAAACCCTAGATTAATTCCAACAAAAAATCCCTTCCGTGGAGGGAGAATCGGCTCTGAACGCTCTAAAAAATGGACTGTGGCACGAGTCCAGATTTCGAGAGGAAATGACCGTAAACAGACCACCCATCATCGAGGATGCAATTTATCGCGCCTCGAACTACGCAAAAGCCGAGGAAGAAAGGGCCCTCCTGTCAAAGAAACATAATCCAAGGAAGGCCCTTTCCATGACGCCTGTTCTGGCCATGGCCAGGACACTTGGAATGAGACCTTACCGAAACAATGAATGGAGGAAGCCTTCAAATATCCCGGAACACGCCTTTAACGTAAACGACGAGGGAGTTCCCGAAGGAAGCACCCCTAAATGGCCGCGTGACAAGAAAAAATACTGCGACTTCCACAAGAATTACGGACACGACACTCTGGATTGCGTCGTAGCCAGAAAGGTACTTATTGAGAAGTATAAAAATGGAGAGCTGAAGAATGTCGACCTGGGACCACCACCCCAGAAGAAGGAATTTAACAATAACAGAACCCAAGGAAATCCCTCCCCGAAAAGGGGAAGAGCAAAGGAGGACGATAACGACGTCTCCCAAGCAAAACCCCGGATCGACTATATCATGGGAGGTTCAAAGTTTTGCAGGGATAGCATAAACTCGATTAAGGCACACCAACGTCAACTTAAAGGTACACCGAGGTCATCTGGGTGTCAAAAGGAAGAAGATACCACGATCTCATTCAATGAAGACGATACCAAAAGGCTATACGGGCCCCATGACGACGCTTTGATCATCGAACTCGAAGTGGGTAACTGCGTAGTAGCCAGAATCTTGGTTGACGGAGGAAGCTCCGTAGATGTTATATTCAAAACCACTTTGGATAGAATGAACATCGAGGAGGCTGAAATCGAGCACAAACCCAACCAGCTATCTGGGTTCAATGGGGGAAGTAACACCCTCTCTAGGAATCATTGAACTCCCTGTACGGGCTGGAGACATAAACCGGATGGTCGAATTTACCGTTCTCGACTGCCCGTCCCCGTTCAACGCTATCCTAGGGAGACCTTGGATACATGGGATGAGGGCGGTACCGTCAACCTACCACCTGTGCGTACGATTTCCGACTCCCAACGGGATACTAGAAATCAGAGGGAGCCAGGAGGCATCCCGAATTTGTTATATGAATAATCATAAAAAAAAATCATCGAAAAGCACCAGCCAAAAGAAAACATTTCAGAGGATCCATCTAGCGAAGAAACCAACGAAGGCCAATAGCAATTAATGGCCATCAGAAACGAAATCATCCATTTGCCTCCGATGGAAAGTTTAGAGGAAAAAGATGAGCCTGATACGGAGTCAATAGCACAGATTCAGATAGACGGAACTGACCCCAAGAGATGTGTAGGCATCGGGGCCAAGTTGAAAGGGAGCGTACGCCGAGAACTGATAACGTTCCTGAAGAAGAACAAAAAGACGTTTGCGTGGACGACAGAGGACATGCCAGGCATAGACCTCGAAATCGCCGCACACCAACTCAACGTCGATCCCAGTTACAAGCCCGTAAAACAGAAGCGTAGGAAACTCGGTCCGGAGAGGGCTAAAGTGGTCAACGGAGACGTAGATCGCCTCTTAAAATCCGGCTTAATACGCGAAGTGAAATACCCCGATTGGCTCGCCAATACCGTCGTCGTTAAGAAAAAGAACTGTAAATGGCGCGTGTGCGTCGACTATACCGATCTTAATAAAGCTTGTCCTAAAGATAGCTTTCCCCTACCACACATAGAGCGCTTGGTGGAAGCCACCGCCGGTCATAAAATCCTGTCATTCATGGATGCATTCTCAGGATACAATCAAATCCTGATGCATCCCAATGATCAGGAAAAAACCGCTTTCACAACCGACAAGGGTATCTATTGCTATAAGGTGATGCCCTTCGGGCTAAAAAACGCAGGAGCCACATATCAACGCCTAGTGAACAAGATGTTCGCCGACAAGATAGGAACAACGATGGAAGTTTACATCGACGACATGTTAGTAAAATCACTACGAGAAACAGACCACGTCTCACATTTAGAGGAGTGTTTCAAGGTCCTAAACAGTTACCAAATGAAGCTAAACTCGTCTAAATGTACCTTCGGGGTATCTTTTGGAAAATTCCTCGGGTACATGGTAACTCAGAGGGGAATTGAAGCCAACCCAGACCAAATAGAAGCGCTCCGAAATTTACCTTCCCCCAGAAACAAAAGAGAAATCCAGAGACTAACAGGACGCGTGGCAGCCCTTAGCCTATTCATCTCTCCATCGACCGATAAATGTCTGCCTTTTTATAAACTCCTGAGAGGAAACAAGAAGTTCGAATGGACAGAAAAATGCGAAGAAGCGTTCAAACAGCTAAAACAATACCTAGCCGAACCTCCAATCTTAGCCAAACCAAAAGTAGGGGAACCACTCTACTTGTATGTCGCCGTATCGCACACCGCGGTTAGCGGAGTACTCGTCCGAGATGAACGAGGAGACCAAAAACCCGTGTTTTACATAAGTAGATCACTCGTTGACGCAGAAACAAGATATCCGACAATGGAAAAATTAGCTCTAGTCGTCGTCACAGCAGCCCGAAAGCTATGACCATATTTCCAATCCCACTCGATAGTAGTAATGACCACTGAACCTTTACGATCATTCCTCCACAACCCCAATCAGTCAGGAAGATTAACCAAGTAGGCCGTCGAGTTAAGTGAGTATGATATCGAATATCGCATTAGAGCATGCGCGAAATCACAAGTTCTAGCCGATTTCCTTATCGAGCTCCCCACAAACGAAAGCGAAACCACGGAAAATGCTGGAAGTTGGACCCTCAAAGTCGATGGTTCCTCCACAAAGCAAGGGGCCGGGATCGGGATACATTTGGTATCACCACATGGAGAAGTGATTGAACAATCCTTCCGCCTGGATTTCACCGCCTCAAACAATGAAGCCGAGTACGAGGCACTAATCGCAGGATTACGCCTGGCAAAAGCTGTGGGAGCAAAATCCATATCCGCCTTTTGTGACTCACAGCTCGTTGCGAATCAAATCAGCGGAGAATTCGAAACAAGAGACGATCGTATGGAGGCATACACACAATTAGTAAAAGAAATGACAAATCAATTTGAAAAGTTCGAATTAACCCGAATCCCTAGAGGAGAGAATACCACAGCCGACGCCCTCGCCGCCTTAGCTTCAACGTCAGATCCTGCAATAAGCCGAATCATACCGGTCGAAGCAATAAAAAAATCTTCCATCACTACCAAAAGCACGAGCATAATGGTAATAGTAGAAGAGGGGGATTGGAGAAGGGATATAATCAGATATATCTCCGAAGGCCACACCCCGACAGATAAACAATTGCACCGAAAGCTAATTAGGCAAAGCGCAAGATTCTCCATAATAGACGGAGTGCTTTTCAAAAGAAGTTTCTCTGGAATATACTTACGATGTATAGGAAAAGAAGAATCTAAACGCATCCTTTCCGTAATACACGAAGGGGAATATGGGAACCACGCGGCCGGAAGAGCCCTAGTGGTTAAAATAAAAAAATCAAGGGTATTTTTGGCCAACCATGGTCGCAGACTGTGAGCAACACTCACAGAAATGTGACCAATGCCAAAAGCACGCCCCGAATATCAAGCAACCAGCCGAGAAACTATCCTCCATATCCGCCCCATACCCCTTCCTGAAATGGTCCATGGATATCGTAGGCCTCCTAGCCAAAGCACCAGGAGGGCTGAAATTCCTCCTTCTCACAACAGATTATTTTTCCAAATGGGTTGAAGCCGAAGCATTCGTCTCAATAAGGGATGTGGACGTAAAAAATTTTATTTGGAAAAATATAATTTGTCGACATGGAGCGCCACATGAGATAATCACTGACAACGGCGCACAATTCATATCAAAAGAGTTCTGACGCTTCTGCGCAGCAGAAGGGATCACTTTACGATTCTCGACACCCCGATACCCACAAGAGAACGGACACGATGAGGCTACCAACAAAACAATCGTTAGCAACCTGAAAAAGAAACTTCTAGCCAAAAAAGAGCGATGGGGGCGGCGAACTCCCTGGAGTGTTGTGGGCCTACCGCTCGAGTCCACGAAGGCCTACCGGGGAAACCCCATATTCTCCGGTCTACGGGGTCGAAGCAATATTGCCCATCGAACACGAGATTCAAACAATTCGCACCATGTACGCGAATGATCACGAAGAAACTAACAATAAAATGTTGTGCGATTCCTTCGACTTGACAGACGAAAGGAGAAACCAAGCACTGACGCGCATGAATTTATACCAACGATCAATCGCCCGATACTACAATAAAGGAGTCAACTTCCGAGATTTTAACACTAGAGATCTCGTGTTGAGAAAAGTATATCAGAACAGGGCCGAAGAAAACGCCGGTAAATTGGGAGCAAACTGGGAAGGACCATACCGAGTCTCATGAATCCCACGAATATGCGTCTACAAGCTTGAGACAATCGACGGTATCCCAGTACTCAGATATTGGAATATCATGAACCTAAAGAAATATTACTGTTAAAAGTAATGTCATAACAATCGAACTACGTAACGGCTTGATCCCAAACATGGGTACGTAGGCAGCCTTGAGACAAGGTCCAGCCCCCACCTCTATAAGCAATAGAAGCTTGGAACGAACAAGTTCGATTCAGATCAATTTGCCACGCACGGCGGATTCGACTTACACACGGAATGAACACGCCCAAGGCTTGGTTCATACGTTGTGTACGATAAACCACTATAAACCTAACTCAAGAGCGAAATAAGACTTAGAGTTTTGGTTAAAATATATATATATATATATATATATATATATATATATATATCATGTATAAGGCATAACCCGATGGCATGCAGTATACATAATCCCAACACGACTAGGGATTCGACTGACGATGGCCGACACATATCATGCAAATAAGCAATCAACGAATAAATGCCATAGTGAATCAGTGCGTTCGTCCAAACACACAAACTTTAAGGTATCGATGAAAGATAATCATGCATTGTCTATCAAGGCCGTTATTAGAATAAAATCAAGCGAAGTTTGAACTGAACATCAATAACATTCAACGAAATCACAAAATATGTTCGAAGCAAATAAAAAGAGAATTAACAATAATAACTGAAAGAAGTTCGACGAACTTGCCCAAATGTCGGGCCCAAAATAAGAACGCCCACGCAGGGGCCTAAAAACACAACATTTATTTCAAACTTAAAACTTGGAAAAGATTGAACGAGGCAAGGCGGATCTAGGCCGATTTGTTCTTAGAGAGCTCGGCCTCTTTTGAGTTCTCCCCGGCCTCATCGATCGATGCAAGCACGGCCTCCGAGTTGTCAAGCATCGAGCCGAACTGATTCGCGACCTCGGAAGTCTCGGGCGCAGGTGCATCGGGGGGCGAGCGATCGTCGTAAGGAGTGAATTCAAGATCTTCGGCCCCAGCAAGAGAAGGTAAGGGCACACTGTCGAGCTCAGCTTGAAGCTTCGCCAGCTCGTCCTTGGCCTCTTGCAGCTCGGCAGGAGCGTCAGCGATCTCCTTGTTGACGACCTCCTGAAAGATCGACGACGCTGCCTTAGCCTGATCAAGATTCCGCAGGATGGTCGTCCTCTTCCTCCCGGCCGTGATGAACTGGCGGTAGGCCACCAGCGCCCCCTTGTACTTCGCCCCAGCGGCCTTCCTGCCCGAGTGAATGTCGTCGTCCTTAGCCGAACGATAAGCTCGATACAAAGAGCGATTTCCCACCTTCTCCTTCGCCAGCTCGGCCTTCACCCGGACCAATTCGGATCCAAGGTTACGATGGGAGGCCTCAACCAGGTCGAGCTCCTTCTTCAGGTCGACCCGCGTCCTCTCAGAGTCTTGAAGGCGATCTTCAAGGTCCTTCACACGACGGGCGTATGTATCCGCCTCGGCAATGAGGTGATTCATTTGTCCGAGGGATCCTTGACATTTAGTGAGCTCGTCCTCAGAAGCCTTCAGCTTAGTCCGCAACTCTTGGTTCGCGAGGGAGAGATGGTCATACATCACCTCGTAGCCGAGGAAGCCCTTATTCAGCTCAGCCATGAACTGCAAAAGTGAGAGTTAGCCTTGAGAATAAAATGGAAGTCAAAGGAAGAAATCAAAACTTACCCGAGAACCCGCCGTACTGACGGAGCGATAATAGCTCGCCCCATACATCCTTGAGACCATCGGGAGCCGGTACTCGGGGAAGTTAAATTGGCGCATGAGACACGCCACCGCCGCCGGGTCTTCACAGACCGGCTTGTCGAGATTCCAGTTAAACGCCAGCTTGCAGGAGCCTGGCGGAGACCCCTGCGGCTGACTGGACCCCTTCACGGCCTTCCCACGATCATCAGCTCATCCCTCATTTGGGTCGTTCTGCTGAACGCCTTCTACCTCCTTCCTCTTGGCCTGAAAGGATTGAGTCAATGTGGACTTAATCGCGGCTGCCGAAGCCTTCGCGACCTCGGCGGACGTAGCTTTGATGACCCCGGCAGAAGGGGTCTCGGCGACTTTGGCGGCCTTGGTGGTCTTGGCGACCTCAGGCTCGCCGTCGAGCTCGATGAGTAGCGTGGCCAGGGGAACCACCATTGAGAGCTCCTGAAAGTTGGAAGTAGGAGCCGGCGCTGTCGAAGCAGACAGGTTGGCCTTCTCGGCCGATCCAGACGAGGTCCCGGCATCACTGGCCGCCCTAAGGGCCTTCTTCTTGGCCCGCCAGTCTACGTCCTTGTTATTCATCTCGGACGAGGAGGAGAGGTCGTCTGAAGAGTCGCCTAAGGAAAAATAAAATAAGTGATAAATAATAATAAATATTGCGAAACAAGGTAAAATTCGGAAATAAATACCGACCTGAAGGAGCACCGGGCCAAAGACCGGCTGCTACGAACCGAGCTTCGGAAAAAGATTTCCAGGAAACTTCACAGGCGCGTAGCTTCTGGACTTTGAGATCGAACGTGTCCGTCGGGAAAACGATGATCTTTTCTGCAAAAACAGAACAACAAAGCATTAGGTCGCTCCAGGCACGCGCTAGCCAGTTCGCAGATCGCTAGAAACCCCCCCCCCCCCACCCTAATTACCACAGTCCGTCTTCCACGGGACGGACAAGCAATTCTTCTCCACCTCGACCGTCTTTTCGCTGACTTCGAAATAGAAGTATTTCGAACCCCAGTTCTTGTCCTTGCCTGGGAGGTCGGTAACTATACCTTGACGAGGTCGGTTCGCCAAGTAGAAGCACACCGGATGGTGCTTTGAGTTACGCTTCGCGACCAACAGACGGCCGAGGTCATTAACGTCTAGAGAAACCCCAGCCTCTTTAGACAACAGCAATAACGCCATCACTTGGCGAACAAAGTTCGGACACATCTGGGCGAACTGAAGTCATAGACGGTCGCAAAACTCAATGAGCAGTCGGGGAATAGGAAAACGCAGTCCGCACTCTTCGAAAAATACCTGGTATGCACAAACATAACCAGGGATGATTCGATCGGCGGATTGGCTTCCTACCTTCACCCTGAGCCCATCGGGGAAGTTATATCGCTCTCCCATATCGGCGAGGTCGTGCTTCATCAACAACGACGACAACGACAACTCACTGTTGGGATCATCGCTCTTCTTGTCAGGAATCGACATTTCACTTTGCAGGTTGGTTTTTTTTTTTTAAAAATGGGCGAAGAACAGGAACCTGGGATAAAGATCGACCAAACTTGAAATCAACTAAACCTACAAAACCCAGTACCCGCTAAAATCAGAAGGAAAAGGAATCTCGAAGGCTTTCACAGTAAAAATGGCAAAAGCAAAGAAATTCAAGAAATACAGAAGAAGAAGAAGATGAAGAAGAAAAAGAAGGAAGAGAAAGTTGTGATTTTTACCTCTAGGATTTGAATGAATCGATATTAGTGAGAGAAATCGAAGGGTCACAGCTTTATTTAAAGCGTCAAATCAACGGTTGAGAATCCCGAGAAGATCGCTATAATAAAAAAAATCTTTTGAATTATCGAGGCACGGACGTAGCGACACGTGTCCTTGACGTCTGCTCAGAAGCAACCGAGAGAGATAGAAATACCCGAATATTTCGTCAAATTTCAACCAGATTCTAAATAAATCTCGGTTCAACAAAGTATATTCTATATTATCTTATAATATAGAGAAGATACTGGGGGATTGATTGTGGGAGTGAATATCTCTCCCTTCCACCAGGCGAATTGGACCGACTGGGCCTAAGACAAGTTCGGCCCAGAGGGAACAAGTAATCAGTAGTTCGGCCCAAAGCCCAGTTCGGCCTAATAAACCTAGGCGCAGGCGAGATCGGCCCATGACAATATTTCAAAGATTCCCAACTCGACCCAGGCCCATAGATGTTCCTAGATGGTCCCGCCAAGTAGTTTGAACGACGAATCACCTAAGAAACGGTCAAATCGCCTAATGGTGGGGATGTACGCGAGATTAAAGGATGGAAGACCGGTTCTGCTCATACACGTGTATCGATCTGAAGAAGCAGGGGAATCAGCGAGCTGGCTATAAAAGCTCGCTCCATTTTCATTTTTTAGGCCCGAATTTTTCTAGAGAGATTACGCCATATTCTTCTTTACTCATTTGGAGTTTTTTTTGCTTATTCTAAACAATTTCATGTTCCTGTAAAGTTTGCGTTCTTTAATCAATAAAAGGAATTTCGTTTCGTTCTTTCTATATTCTAATTCGTATCATCTATTAATTTCTTTCGGATTTCGATTCAATCTTCATAATCGGATTCTGAGACCCTTGACTTATATAAATAAATATACGAGACAATTCGAATAAATCAGGTATAGATTGTTGGGACGAGAAATCGGCTCAACAGTTTCCTTTAGAATAATAGTTTGTTAAAATTTTAAATAAAAAAATCCATATTTGTAGAAGTTTTTTAAAAATCAGTGCTATTGATGAACAAAAAATTAGGAAAATAGCCAACTTAAACGTTTAACATTGCTAAATAGACAACATTTGTTAAATCTCAAGTAAATAGCCGTAAGCAATGACGTGGCTTAATATATTGAGATGACTATTTATCTAAGATTTACGTCTGTAAATACATTAAAATGACTATTTACATAAGATTTACCAAACGTTGGCTATTTAGCAATGTCAAACGTTTAAGTTGACTATTTTCTTAATGGACCCATTAATGAAAGGGTACTCTAGTGAACTAACTAAATTGAAACATTAAAACTTCAATTCAGGCATCATTTAATAAGTTTAGTCAAATCGGATTTGCTGATGTGGCAAAATTTTTAACATGTAAAATTTCCGATTTTAACCTTACCTAGAAAAACACCTATTTTAATTCATTAATTGCCAAAAATTAAAAAAAAAAAAAAAGAATCCCAAAAATATGTAACTGTCTCCCTACAACTCAATTTAAATTTTTGAATAAAAACTTATATTAAAAAAAAAAACGATGAACGAAGAGAAAAGCCTAGAAAATGATCTAATTGAAAAAAAAACCCAGAAAAACATGTAGTCGAAGATGAACACGACTACTGATTAACAATAATTAATTATTATTAATAAATATTTAAAGCAATTAATGTTAATTAGAAAAAATTTAAAGATGATTTCGGCCCCTCTTCTCCTCGATCGATGTATGGTGTTTATGTTCCTCCCCTAGCCGACGAAGAGCTCTGCCATTCTCAGAGCTCATACTTGGTTGCGTGACGCTCGTCGGAAATGAAAAGATCTGAAACCCTCGAAGCCCAAATCTGAAAAGATTGTGGAGGGCCATGAAAAAAAAAACAAAATTTCACTCAATTTAGAATTCTTTTGAGTAAAATATGAGTTTTTGACATTTTGATGGGAAAAAAAACGTAAATTTGATTGAGAGAGATAGAGAGATACTCACGTAGAAAAAAAAAAGACAAGTATGCGTGTGTGAGAGAGAGAAGAGAAAGAGTAATTATTTGCTTTAAATAAAGAGTCAACGCAGTTAATATTCATTGACAATAATAATAATTTAAATATATATTTAAATATATTTCACAAATTATAAAAGAAAAAAAAATGATGATAAATATGCCAATTTACTTTGATGACTATTTTTTTATCGGTTTTTAAATTTTGACTAAATTGAAATTCTAACGTTTGATCTGGCGCGTGTTATTTCACATTTAAAAAAAAATTCGTTTGAAAACTATGCCAATACAAAGCTTATTACTAATCAAAATGAACGTGTTCATCAATACAATTCATGGTACATGCATATTCCCAACACGTCATCCACCAATCTCCCCAGCGACACAAACGAGGACCCTTCTTCCTAAACCGCCCTCCGACACTCCTCCCTCATCTCCCCGATCGCATCCTCACCGTCCATCACCCTCTGCACGGCCTCCTCCACCTCCTCCGCTGACACCACATCGTCAAGTTTCCCGAGCGAGATGATGTTAGTCCCCAGGCTTGGAATGTGGTATACGTCGGACAAGATGCTGTGGTCGCCGGAACATGACTGTGCCCCTATCTCGGCCATAATCACACGATCTGCCTACAAATATCTCAGTAATTAAAGAAAATAAAACCTCTTAAAGACTCGGTCACGGAGCAACGTTCACAAGCCAAACGTGCTCTATTAGCTCAAATAAATAAATACTAATACTAAGTCAATGACATCCACGTGTAACAAGATTAACCAACACTTCCATGGCATGAACAAACTGAGCATGTTCTTTGTCAAACATCTTTTTCTTCAAGTTATTTTCAATGAAGCACCAGTGTTAAAGAAATCTCAGAGAAATTTTTATTAATAATCCAAGTGATGCAAGGGAATCAATTCTCAACAATCCCTTGCCTTATATATATATATATATATATATATATATATATATATATATATATATATATATATATATATATATATCCGTATGTTATGAATGATATGGGATACTCATACAAGTTATCATACTCCTACGAGTTACCTTTTACATTTGTATATAACTTTTATTTTGTCATCTTCATTGAAAATTCTGATTAGTCGCAAAGACAAGATGTCGCACACAATGTGTTGACAATGTGTCCGACAACTTGCTTGAACACAGATATAGATAAACAACAAAGCAAAGCAGAGAACAAGGAACGCACGATATGGTTACCCAGTTCGGTGAAACACACCTACATCTGGGGGCACGCTGCTAGTGGAAATGATTTTCACTATCTTGTAGTCAATAGTACACACAAGGTTTATATCTGATTACAATCAACAAATCAATAAAACCTAGAGACTATTACTACCAGTGATCACCTAGACATGGACTCCCCCTGAATTTGAGCTCCGTCTCAATTCCACCCTTCGAGCAACCTCCTGGCTCGGATGACCTTTAGTCTTCAGCAGTACGTGAACCTTCAATCACGAGAACACAAAACCCAACTCTCACAGACACTCAATCTTTGTGGAATAGTGTTTGAGAGAATACACCACTTATAACCAAAACACACAGCCTCCCAGTCCGCCGGTCTTGCACGTCTAAGAGCTCTGAGTGTTTGATCAAAAGTGTCAAGGCTGCTAAGGGGGAGCGCATGGCTTTTATAGCAGCTGTACAAACCTGGAAGGTATCTCGGGTTTCCTTACCCGGCCTCAAGCGAATATCACAAAGTAAAGACTCCATCAAGGTGAAAATCGTGCAATGAAGATAGCATCGAGAGAAATCTTGCAATGAAGTCACCAGCGAGGCAGATATCTTGTAATGAAGACAGCAGCAAGGCAATAACTCAGCAATAAGCCACCAGCGAAGCAATCTGAGCAAAACTGGAAACTTGCCTGAAAAAGAGTCTTCATACAAGAAGAAAGATGTCAAACCAGAAGTGAAAACATAACAACCGACATCTTTCCATACAACTTGCACTAAAAAATAAAGCCAACAAAACAACGTATCAACAATCTCCCCCTTTGGCTATATTTTAGGCAAACACTTCCAGGACCAGTTCTCATACAAGCGTCATGACCAGAGAGAGAGTCAAAATAAATGACCTCATGACGCCTCTCCCCCTGATTGCCTCAAAAAGATACCAAAGGCAAGGATCGACCAACACAGAGGGAGGAACAACAGCCTGTAAAAGGAATGAGAACTAGAAAAACAGCATATCATTCAGCAGAAAAAGTACGAGAAAGCTGTCTTACAAACCATCCAGAAAAACATCAGTTTGAAGCACACAGAGAAAGAAGCGAGAAACCAAAACGATGTCTAAAAAGATGTTAGATGTTACAGACCAGAACAAAAAAACATCAAGCAGAGGGATCAGAGACATTGTTGGCATGAGAACCCTGAGAACCGCTACTGACAACATCTTCTGTCTCTTGATCATCAGGACACGCGGAGGGACTTGGTTGAGAAGTGGAAGCACCATCCGTGGTAGAGGGGAGAGTCATGATAGAGATAAGACGCTCACACGCAGTCTTTCTTCGAGAGGAGATAGCAATGACTTCCTTAAGTGCAGCAACTTCTTCCATCAAACCCTTGAGAATATCGCTCTTGGCACTTTCTGACAGGGGAGCCACTTTGATGGTACCACCAAGCGAGACAGATGTTGCGATAGAAGGCATGACAAGATCCCTGGCATGTTTCCCTTCAAACAACTTAGGACTGAAAGAGAGTTCACTGGGAGTTTTACCTGCAACGTCGTCAGCCCTGAGCAGATCCCTCTTCTGAGCTACCAACATGCCTGACAGGAGAGAAGGGAAGCCAATAGGAAGCTTCACTGCATAGGACTTAGCATGCTTTGCCAGGTGGCTGAAAACAAACTCCCCAAAGTCGAAGGACGCCCGAGTACCAATCTGATAAATGAGGCATGCCAGGTCGGAGTTGATGCTTGATCCGTGAGAGGAAGGGGCCCAATTCGCAATCTCAATTCTGTACAGAACAGAATACTTCGCCGAGAGATCCGAGGAAGGCAGAGAACCCTTGGTGGGCCAAGTCTTCTTCTCATCGTTAGTGAGCTCTTCGGCAACCCATCCAAGGATGGAAGCCGATCAGCAGTGACAATTTTTCCTCTTCCCAGAAACTCGTTGATGGTAGTAGGCGAAATATCAAAGCAATGTCCACGAACAAAGACCTTCCCAAACTCAGGGTGATGAGGCTGGTCAATCTCAGAGGACAAATTTACAATGCACTCTTTCACCAGTCTAAGATAATAAGGCCCGACCCCAGAGACAGTTTTCCCAAGTTGAGCATCGGACAGAAGTTCCATGATCACATCAATCTTTAGTGCCTCTTTAGACAGTTCCTTTTCTGGAAAAATAGTCCTGTGATAGATATACCTCCATTTTCTGACACGATCTTCCTCATGGAAGGAGACATTATCCAGAGGAGCGGCGGGGACATCCTTGGGAAGCTTTTGGCCTCCGACAGATTTCCTGGAGACGGGAGGCACGGCCTCAGGACGGCCAACATCCTCTTCCTCTTCCAAATCCTTCAGGACGTCTGGGATTGTCTCTTCAACAGACTTTCCCTTCAGCTTCTTCTTGTTCAAGCCCATCTTCACGGGTTTCTTCATCTTCTTTTTAGCAGAGATGGTAGTGGGAACAGCTTCTTCCACCAACTTTCTTTTCTTGTTTCTCTTCTCAGACAGAAGAGTGGCAAGGCACATGTCGTCATCTTTATGAACTTTCTCTTTCAGAGAAGCAAGGATATCCTCTCCAACATCCTGGACAAGGTCAGTCGTTCTTTCTTGCCCCTGAGAAGATGTAGGCACATCTTTCGCAACATCTTTACTCAAGCCCAACATGCCTCCAATGGCATCTTCAGGAGTAGGCTCTTGAGAATGGGGCAGCGAATCCCTATCCCTAGGATTGACAATAGGAGAGACAGAGGCAACAGGATTACCTAGCACAACTTTGTGAGGGCTTTTGATGGGGGAACCCCCGGTGATGGTTTCTTCTTCTGGAGCGAAGTCGTCTCTTCTTTCTTCCTCAGACGAACTGCTGGAACTTACTTCTCCTGTGATGTCAGTGATGGAAAGAGCAGCTTTCTTGAGGATTGCGCTTCTGGCGGCTGAGAGAGATGGATTCTCAGGAGGAGCCGATGACCCAGCGATCGCACGTCCGGTCTGACCATCGGCGCGAACACTGGACCTCGAACCCTAACTCCGTGCATGTTGCTTTCAGCGCCAGGCTTTCTTGTCGCGACATTTTTCTTCTTCATTGTGGCTTTCACCTTTTCAGAGGGGGTGGTGGTACTGATCCCACTTCTTGTGCCAACCATTTTGAGAAGAATTTTAAGGAAACTGCCACACAGGTAACTGTCAAGGAGGGTAAGCGAGCAAATATGAGAAACAAATCTTAAGAACACCGAAGAAAAACGGGAAATTTCAAAGTTCAAACAAGAAATAACTTCCCCTTCTTTCTCGAGAATGTAACCATCTGCATGAATGAGAGCATGGCAGGGAGTAAAACGGCGTCGTGACTTAAGGTGGGCCTTGATCGTTCTTAGGCCCAGAGAGACAATAATTGGCATTTTAACCCGGCAAACCAGTCGAATGGGCCAACCAGATACATGGGCCCATGAGAGAAAATTCACAACAACAATCGGTGAAGGATTAGCACAGAAGTTAAGACCAAAAATTCCTCCGATAAACAGTAATTGCTATTTATCAATAACGCATAAACCAAGAGAGGATCTGAGATTTTCAAACCGGTTAGCATCCAAAGCCTTGGTGAAAATGTCTGCAAGCTGTTTCTCGGTGTGAATATATTCGAGTTTGATCTTCTTTTCTTCCACAAGATCTCGAATGAAATGATGTCTGATCTCTATATGCTTGGTCTTACTGTGTTGAACAAGGTTCTTGGAGATGTTGATTGCGCTAATGTTGTCACAGAACAATGTCATGACATCTTGTCCAACATTATATTCAGTTAACATCTGCTTCATCCAGAGAAGCTGAGTGCAACTACTTCCAGCGGCGATGTATGCAGCTTCTGCTGTGGACAAGGAAACACAGTTCTGCTTCTTGCTGAACCAGGAGATGAGATTGTTTCCAAGATAGAAACATCCACCAGAAGTACTCTTTCTATCAACCGTGCTACCTGCCTAGTCAGCATCACAGAATCCCACAAGCGTAGAGGAGGTATCATAGGTATACAATAAACCAAAATCAGCAGTTCCTGAGATGTACCTTATGATTCGCTTAGCTTGAGCCAGATGGCTAGCTTTGGGATTGGCTTGATATCGCGCATACACTCCTACCGAGTAGGCTATGTCTGGTCGGCTGGCAGTGAGGTAAAGGAGGCTGCCAATAATACTCCTGTAGAGACTTTGATCAACAGATTCTCCATGCTCGTCCTTAGTTAGTTTGATATGAGTAGCGGCAGGGGTCCGCTTGTGAGAAGATTTTTCCAAGCCAAACTTCTTCACCAAGTTTTTGGCATACTTACTTTGGGAGATGAAGATACCATCACTCATTTGTTTGATCTGAAAGCCCAGAAAGTAGTTTAACTCACCGACCATACTTATTTCAAATTCAGACTGCATTTGTCGAACAAAAAGATCCACCATCTTGTTTGACATTCCTCCAAAGACGATATCGTTAACATAGATCTGAGCTATCATGAGATTGCCATTCTCCTTTTTCACGAACAAGGTCTTGTCAACTCCACCTCAGGTATAACTATTCTGCACAAGGAACTGGGTCAGTCTCTCATACCATGCACGAGGAGCCTGCTTAAGGCCGTATAGAGCTTTTCTGAGTTTGTAGACATGCTGTGGTGAGCTAGGATCTGTAAACCCTTTTGGTTGAGCTACATAGACTTCCTCATTCGGATACCCATTGAGGAAATCACTCTTAACATCCATTTGGTAGAGCTTGAATTGCAGGTGACAGGAGATTCCAAGCAAGAGTCTGATGGCTTCAAGTCTCGCTACAGGGGCAAATGTTTCATCAAAGTCTACGCCTTCCACCTGTGAATAGCCATGCGCCACAAGTCTAGCTTTGTTTCGAGTTATATTACCATGTTCGTCTGTTTTATTCTTAAAAATCCACTTAGTTCCAATGACATTCACATTGTCAGGTTTAGGAACTAGATCCCAGACTTCATTTCTTTCAAACTGAACAAGTTCTTCTTGCATAGCATTAACCCAGTATTCATCATCAATAGCCTCATTAACATTCTTAGGTTCAATCTTAGAGACAAAGCAGAGATTACCAATCATATCCCGATAGTTAACAGGAGGTTTTGGGCGAGTCTTTATTCCTTCACTGATTTCGCCAATCACCTCATGAGCAGGATGATTTTTCTGGATTCTTCGGGAAGGAACTCTTGTTCAGTCTCATGAGGAGATCCTTCATCTGGAACAATGTCGCTTACTTTGTCATCACCATCCGTCCTGACATCAGTAGGGATGTCATCCAAAGAGTTTTCAGCATCTGTCCTGACATCTGTGTTACTACGAAAAACTTCATCCTCATCATTAGTACTGTTAGAAACATCATGATCATCGTTTACCACCACATTTATGGATTCCATCATAGTCTTAGTGCGTTTGTTAAAGACACGATAGGCACGACTATTTCTAGAATATCCAAGAAATATACCTTCATCACTTTTCGGGTCAAATTTACGCCGAGGATCTCTGTCAGCAAGTATATAACAAACAGAACCAAAGACATGAAAGTATTTCACATTCGGCTTTCTCCCCCTCCATATTTCATAATGAGTGCTGGAAGTACCTGGACGAATAATAACTCTATTGTGAATATGGCAGACAGTATTGAGAGCTTCAACCCAGAAATGTGGTGGAATATCTTTGGCCAACATCATCACTCTAGCCATCTCTTGGAGGGTTCGATTTTTCCTTTCAACAATTCCATTTTGTTGTGGTGTGATTGGGGCAGAGAACTCATGGGTTATCCCTTCTGTAGTACAAAACTTAGTAAAGCTCTTGTTCTCAAATTCCCTTCCATGATCACTCCGGATTCTGATCACTTTGCCTATGCTCTCTCCTTTTTCTCTTTGTACCCTCTTACACAGAGCTTCAAAAACAGCAAAAGTGTCAGATTTCTCACGAATAAAATCAACCCAAGTGTACCTGGAGTAGTCATCCACACACACGAACACGTATCTCTTTCCTCCAAGACTCTCGGCCTGCATCGGTCCCATCAGGTCCATGTGAAGAAGTTCCAGAACACGAGATGTGGTAAGATGTTGCACCATCTTGTGAGACTTCTTGACCTGTTTCCCGATCTGGCACTCACCACAAATTTTTCCGTCTACAATCTTCAGGTTTGGGACACCGATGATGGCTTTCTCAGAGACAATTTTCTGCATGCTTCTGAGATTCAGGTGACCAAGCTTTTGGTGCCACAGTTTGGTTTCGTCAACTTTGGTCAAGAGGCAATTGCTGTTTGGTACGGGAGACCCCTCATATAGCAGCTGTCACGAGATCTGTTTCCTCGCATAAGTTCATCCTGTTCCTCATTAATCACCACACACTTATCACGAGTAAAATTGACATGCAAATTTAGATCACAAAGCTGACTAATACTGATAAGGTTAGCAGTAAGTCCTTCTACCAACAAAGCCTCAGTCAAGCAAGACATACCAGGATAGTTTAATTGACCTTTACCCACAATTTTGGCTTTTACTCCATCTCCAAAGGTAACATGACAGTTAGAATAAGGTTTCACGTTGGTCAGGAACGTGTGATCACCAGTCATGTGGCGAGAGCAAACACTGTCGAAATACCAGTCATTCCCGGTGGATGCACTCAGAGATGTGTAGGCAATATTGGCACGATATGAGACATTTTTCACTCTCCATTCCAGCCGAGTACTAGGTTGTTGACGAGATGGAACATTCCTGTGAATGGACCTTTGCTGACAGACATTTCTCCCATACAACCGATAGCAAAAAGGACGGATATGGCCCTTCCTACCACAATAATGGCATACCCAACGAGGTCTGTTGACAGGAGAGCTGGTTGATCCAGAGAGATGATGCCGAGAGAGATCATGAAAATTGTTGTTACCAGATGGTTGAGGCATGTTTCGTGACATCAGGCTAGTCTGCTTTTGGGGAACGAACGTAGTCTGGGATGATGAAGCTCCATGGGTATATCCAAGCCCCTTCATGTTCTTCGCAGGTTGCCAATGGTGAGGATTTTATCAAGGTTGTCAGTCCCAGAATTCAGCATTCTGACAGTTTTGGTCATGTGATCGAGTTCGCCATTCAGCCGACTGTCTTCCTTCTTCAGATCCACAATCGTCTCTAGGAGCCTTGCCTTATCTTCTGTCAGGGAAAGAATAAGAGCACTATGTTTGTCTAGAATATGGGATTCCTCAACCCATTTGGTGTGCAATGTATTGTATGCTTCATTCATAGCATCGTCAGATAGTTCTTCATCGAGAACATATTTCTGAGAGCATTCACCAAATTCATTAGTAGACTCATGAGTATGTACAGAGGCAGTAAAGGCTACGAAGTTACTTATCTGATCTGAGTCGCTATCTTCATCTTCTTCATCTGAAAGAGTAGCGTTGTATCCCTTTTTCTGTTTCTTGAGGAAGTTGGGACACTCCTTTTGAATATGTCCAAAACCTTCACATTCGTGGCACTGAATGCCTTTGCCTTTCCCAGATCGTTCACCACTTTTACTATTCCTGTGAGGATTAGTATTCTTCTGGAGTCGTTGTTGGAAATTGTCCTTGACATCTTGCGGGACATTTTTCCCATTCATCTGGTTGAGTCTTTTCATGACCCTGCCATAGTTTTTTACAAGCATAGCTATAGTATCGTCAATATCGTTGTCAGAGTCTGAATATACCTGTTCCCTTTGTTCATGAACAGAGCTTTTGAGGGCTATCCCTCTGTGTTTCTTTTCCACCTTAGGAAGGGAGAGCTCAAAAGTCATGAGGGATCCCATTAGCTCGTCGAACTTCAACGTCTTTAGGTCATGAACTTCCTCAATGGCCGTGATTTTCATCTTGAACCTAGAGCTCAAGGTTCTCAGGGTTTTTCGAACAAGATCTTCATCTGTCATTGGTTTCCCGAGAGAATATGATTCATTGGCGAGATCACGAATGCGAACGATGAACTCAGCAACTGATTCATCCTCGAGCATCGTGAGGGCTTCAAAGTTGGTTGTGAGATATTGGAGCTTCTGTTCACGGACCTTTGTAGTTCCCTCATAGGCAACAGCGAGGATTTCCCAGGTCTCTTTGGCAGTAGTGCATGTATTTATCAACCTGAAAACATCTTTATCGACTCCGTTAAATATAGCATTAAGGGCACGGGAGTTACCAAGGGCCGCCTCATCTTCAGTGGGGGTCCAGTCCTTTTCGGGTTTCGTGCCAGTACGGGCTCCTTTGTCATCAGTCGTCATAGTAGCTTCCAACCCGTGTATCACAACTTTCCATGTTCGGCTATCCAAGGACTTCAAGAAGGCGGTCATGCGTGCCTACCAATATCCATAGTTGGTTCCGTCGAGTTATGGTGGGCGATTGACAGATCCTCCCTCTCGGGAACTATCCATAATAGGCAATCAGAAAAAAAATCCAGGAAACCACCTAAAGATCAAGGTGCCCGCTCTGATACCAATTGAAAATTCTGATTAGTCGCAAAGACAAGATGTCGCACACAATGTGTTGACAATGTGTCCGACAACTTGCTTGAACACAAATATGGATAAACAACAAAGCAAAACAGAGAACAAGGAACACACGATATGGTTACCCAGTTCGGTGAAACACACCTACATCTGGGGGCACGCTGCCAGTGGAAAGGATTTTCACTATCTTGTAGTCAATTGTACACACAAGGTTTATATCTGATTACAATCAACAAATCAATAAAACCTAGAGACTATTACTACCAGTGATCACCTAGACATGGACTCCCCTTGAATTTGAGCTCCGTCTCAATTCCACCCTTCGAGCAACCTCCTGGCTCGGATGACCTTTAGTCTTCAGCAGTACGTGAACCTTCAATCACGAGAACACAAAACCCAACTCTCACAGACACTCAATCTTTGTGGAATAGTGTTTGAGAGAATACACCACTTATAACCAAAACACACAGCCTCCCAGTCCGCCGGTCTTGCACGTCTAAGAGCTCTGAGTGTTTGATCAAAAGTGTCAAGGCTGCTAAGGGGGAGCGCATGGCTTTTATAGCAACTGTACAAACCTGAAAGGTATCTCGGGTTTCCTTACCCGGCCTCAAGCGAATATCACAAAGTAAAGACTCCATCAAGGTGAAAATCGTGCAATGAAGATAGCATCGAGAGAAATCTTGCAATGAAGTCACCAGCGATGCAGATATCTTGTAATGAAGACAGCAGCAAGGCAATAACTCAGCAATAAGTCACTAGCGAAGCAATCTGAGCAAAACTGGAAACTTGCCTGAAAAAGAGTCTTCATACAGGAAGAAAGATGTCAAACCAGAAGTGAAAACATAACAACCGACATCTTTCCATACAACTTGCACTAAAAAATAAAGCCAACAAAACAACGTATCAACATTCATCACCATATATAACATTGCGTATAAAATGCATACTTCTTACTTTGTAAAATCTATCCCCGATAGAAGAAATTCACTCTTATTTCGTCTCATCTTTCTTTAGCTATTTATACACTCAAGCTATCACATCCACCTTTGTCTCCCATTATATATTACTTATAATAGTTTGTTTAATAATCTATAAGTTGTATTTTATAACACGTTATCAGCACGATCACTCTATTCCCCAGCAGTTCAGAGCGTAGGTATAATTCTACAACACTAAATTATTATGACTGTTATTTTTGTATCTAAATTATTAGGGAAAATATCAATAGTATCCCTTCAGTTTAATCAAAATGCGCGATTTATACCCTCAGTTTTTAGAAATATCAAACATATCATTTTAGTTTAATATAAATGACATATGTCTCCCCTAAAAATATGTTATATTTCAAATATCACCATTTCGTTTATTTTTTTACAAAAATAATTTATATTCTCCAAAATACCCTTAATGAAATAATTTTTTATTTTTTATATTATATATAAAAAATTTAAATTAAAAACTTTCTTCATAAAAAGTTAAGGATTTTTATTTATAAGAGAAGTTTTAATTTTTTTAATAAAATAGTAAATAAATATTTATTCTATTAGGGGTATTTTAGAGAATTCAAATTAGTTTTTGTAAAAAAAATAAAAGAAAATGATGGTATTTGAAATATAACATCTTTTTAGGGGAGATATATGTCATTTATATTAAACTGAAAGGATATGTCTGATATTTCTAAAAACTGGAGGTATAAATCGCTCATTTCGATTAAACTGAAGGGATACAATTGATATTTTCTCAAATTATTATGAGTGTTATTTTTGTATATCATCATATTTGCACATACAGGAGGCTCTGCCACCTTATGCCAATGTGATGTCATCTACAATATTTATACTAACATCATTAGTGTATAACTTCAGATTACTATATACAGGAAGACTCTGCCACCTTATAGTAAAATGATGTGAAAGACACTTAATAACTATTTATTTATAATTGTCAAATTATTATATGAAGGTAGGCTTTGCCACCCTATAATAAAATGACATTAACTATATTCTAATTACTTATTTATATCTTGATCATGCATTCAACTACATCTTTTTAATTTATTAAAATATTTATAGCAATAACAGTTATAAACGACTATATTAATATTAATCTTTTACAACAAAATAAAAATAACCAACGGCTATAAACGGCTAATTTTTACCCTATATATACAAACTTCACCATCAAATTTCTACCATCTAAAAATTCGTCATCTTATCTACCTCATATATTTCTTACTCTAAATTTTATCTTTAATCTAATACACGAAATGTCTCACCTCATATTAGTGTTTGTTGCCTTACTTGTTGCCCTCTCGAGATACTTAACAAGGAGAACAACTCCTCGAGAATGGATAAGGCAAGATCATTGATCTTTCTTCGTCGACATCTCGATGAAAACTTGAAAAATGAATATCTCACTATAAGAGATTCAGGTGAACTATGGAGGAATCTCAAAGAAAGATATGATCACCAGAAAGATGTAATGCTTCCCATATTTCGTGATGAATGGGCCGATTTACGGTTCCAAGACTAAAAGTCAGCGAATATAATTCGGCAATGTTCGTAATAGTAACCCATTTAAGATATTGTGGGATTCAAATTACAGATACTGGTATGCTGGAGAAGACATACACCACTTTCTATGCATCTAATATGACCCTGCAACAACAATATCGAGTGCGGGGGTTTACTAAGTATTCTAAATTAATTGCTTCCCTACTTATTGCAGAAAAGAATAATGAGTTATTGATAAAGAATATCAGTCCCGTCCAACTGGCTCAAAAGCGTTTCCCGAAAACGCTGTCGACCCCGATGAACCCGAATATGAGAACTATTTTCAGGATCGTGAGCAAGGCCAAGGTCGTGGAAGATGTCATGGTCGTTCTCGTGGTCGTGGTCATGGTCGAGGTGGTTATTTCAATAACCTATCCAATAAGACCACCAATAACCACAAGAAGCACCGAGAGAGAAAGAATCTTGAAAATCCCACAAAAAGGGAAAAGACGCTGATTCTTCAAAGAATCATGAAGCTCTTGTTATAGGTGTGGCATTGTTACGGTTTTCTCGCACATGTAAGTGCACGTGGTCGCAAAAGTAGTAATTCGCAAGAGCGAGTCGATCCCACGAGGACTAAGCTAAATTAAAGATTCAAATTTCACTAGCACGAAGAGAACTTAGGAAAATATTTTTGAATGGGAACAAAATTTATAGACAAGTAAGTAAATAATTAAACGAGAAGAAAAAAGTTGTACGAATAGAAAGAAATAAGGACTAGGGTTTCACGAGCTCATGGTTGGAATTGATCTAGGGTTAAGAAAAGATTTTAACACTTCGAGCAAGCGGCGAAAAATAAAAAATTTTCTTTTAAACAAGTAAAACTAGTTTACTAACCTAGACAAAGAGCAAGCACATGTTATTATTAAAACTATCTAAAAGCGATTACACATTTACTAACCTTTATGAAGCTTGATCGTTGAGAAGCTTGTGGAGGTTGAATCGCTCATCTCCCCACGCAGCTCGTCTGTCTTCGTTCTTCGGGAACTCGAGTAACCATGAAAGTTTCTATCACATAAATCACTCGATGTAAGAAGGAATAAGTGTGTGGGCATTTTTTAAACACAACGACTCAAGAACAAGTTTTAGAGTCGAAGAGCTAAAATAAACGCTAGGTCAAATGTAGACCTAGGTGTCAAAACAAAAACGAAAAGAGTTAGAGAGAGAGAAGTGGGCGACCAAATCTAGAGAGAGAAGCTCTCAATCTCTAAAACTTTAGGATGAGAAACAATGAGAATGAGGGCTCTATTTATAGGAGAATGACTACCTTCAAAAAGGTAGTTTCCTCTTCTATAGAATATCACATATTCATAAGCAAATATTTGTCCTCCCTTCCTTATGTCACACGGCCAACTAGCTTCTAGAAGGCCTTGGATTTGTTTCCTTTTGCTTTCTCTCTTGCCTTGGCCGCCCATCTAGTTTCCTTCTAGAGGAAATTTGTTTCCTCTTTTTCTTTTGGCAAGTATCTTGATACATCAATGTCCAAAATAATCTCTCTTTCTCTTTGACTTGGATGTGTAAGGCTTCTAGAAGGGGTTTCTAGATTTTTCTTTATTTGTTCATGACAACATAAGAAAAACCCATTAAGAATTTTCAAGTAAAATTCCATGAAATGAAATTAACCCTCAACGCCCATATAACTTGTTATGGCCGAGTGGTTTAATTGCTTGTCATCATATGACAATGTCAAAAAATCTTATTTATTGACTTTCATTTCAACATATGTCCAAAAAGACAAAAATACCTTTTAGACAATTTTCGTAAAACTTGTCTAGTTCTTGTTTTGACTTAGCTTCTAGTTTAACTATTCCTACTCGATATGACTTGTGACAGTGACCACATGGATCCAAATGAACAAAGCTTGACCTAACATATTTGGACTCAAAAGTTCACAAACATTTTCCAAGTTTAGCTTAATGTCAACTGATTCCACTAAAGAGTTGACACTGAGAATCTCTCGGTTCAAATGAATTTATTTTCTACTCAAGAATTCAACTTAATTGTGATGAGTGGATCCACTGAATATTATCTATGTTTACCCTTCATGAATATCACCAGCTAGTCGGGATTTACAAAATTACCATTTTACCCTTCTAGCTGTTATTTTCTCAACTCATTTGTCGTTTGTGAATAAGTTAGAAACAATGTATTGACGAGGAGCTAACAAGTCACATTGATTCATCCAAAAGAGTCACGACTCAATTTGGACACTGGCCAGTTCATTTATTCACATTCCAAGGAACAAAACATGAGGTTATATACATTGCATTTCAACAATCTTGTACATGAATTATATATCTATGAGATCTTCACAAAGTTACTCATGAAATCTTCATAACTTAGTACTTCACCAATAGGTCCTGTTCAAAATCACATAGTGAATCCGAACTATGACTTTCTCAAATGAGAATACGTAAGCTATGAAATGACATGTCTCATTTCAGGATTGAGGTAAGCATGATGCAATTCATGCGTAGTGACTTCGAGACATAAGAGGTTAAATGGTTTGTTTTTATTCTTTCTCTAGAAGTGCACTAGTCAATTCAGCACCTTCAAAAGATACCTAGAAGAACTATAGAGTCTTCAACTCTCTATGCCCCATAACCAGACATCATAGATTCTCCTAACAATCGTACTGAGATCAATAGTCATTTAATCCTTAGATTGGTACCATATTGTTTTAAGCAAACCATGAAGAGTTTGTTCATGCAAATCTACATTTGTCTCTTCATATGTTGTTAGGTTTGTTTAAGGACTAAAGACTATAGATTATCATAAAGCTTTAAACAGACAAGGAAGAATGAATGAACGTTTCAACTTTTATTAATGATTCAGCAGTTACAAGCAAGAGTCTTCGTGAGACTTTATTACATCAAATGTACGTGAGTAAAGACTACTACTCTTCTTGTGGGCACCATTGACAACACTCATTCTACGGCTTGGATTCATGGAAATTAGCACAATCGTTATCATTCACTCTTTGCTAATCACACTCACGTTAATCGTATCACTAAATCTCTCTCAAGCATCTAGCAACCTAAACCTATGCTAGAGTTTTATCTCTTGATCTTTACTCCTAAAAAGCAAGGCAAGCAATGAACACAAAAGGATACACACGATTCTATAACAACCTATCTATATCTAGCATAGGAATGTATTATAGTAATTCAAATATAGAATACTAACAACCTAATCTTTTCAAGCATCACATTGAAATATGAGTCATGCATAAGGTAGCTACTCTTATACAAGCATTAAATATAGACTTGAATTTAACAAAGCGACAAGAACAATAACAATTCTACACTATTATACACTACGGAATCCATGACCGTTTCATAACCTTGCTACCATAGCTCTTAAATGTTTAGTTCATGGTGATAAGAAGAATAGAGATAGACGAATAAGATGAACACCTCAAAAACAAATAAACAAAAGACATGACTTTAATTAATAAAAACTGGAGTTCAAGAGATTAAAGGAAGAAGAATGAAACTCTGAAATAATGATGAATGAAATTGTTGAAGACGACGCTTCAATCTCTGTCTCTTCAAAAAGCTATCTGGTAGCCAAACAACCTAAGAAAAATACGAATGAAGCAAAAGATGTCTTTTTAGGTTACATAGATAGGATTTATATGTTTCTAGCCGAATTTCGGAGTCATCTGGGCCACTTAGTGAGATCCAATGACCCAGATTTAATAAAAAAAACGCGTGATCACCATCTCAAATAGGCACCATCGCGCCGCCATGGTCAGGTATCGGGGTCCATCGCGCCGCTCTGAGTAACCGTCGCGCCACGGTCAAGTATCGGGGTCCATCACTAAGATTAGATGAATCGATCGAAAAAGAGAAATGACTATTTCGTCTTTTTGATCGGATTCGTTAAGCTTCAACTACTGAGTCCATAGTCCCCGATTCGGCTTCGTTAAAGACGAATAGGAACTTTCTAATAATAATTTTTTTATTATTATAATCTCACACGTTGTAATATGATTAGCAACATACATTCGGAAATTTGTTTATTTGTCGAATTAAATATTTATAGTGGAATTAATTATCAGTTGTTGGATCAAGTAAATAATTAATTGAATTTTGAGTTAGGCCTTATGGACATTGCAAAATTCGAAATTCCTTGTCCCATGGAGAAGCAATTAATTCGTCCATACCCATAGTGGGTATATTGGGAAAACGCCCAAAAACGAAATCCTTTGCTCATGGGTACATAAAATTCGAAATACCCAAAGTGGGTATATTGGGAAAGCGCCCAATTTTTCTCTTTGATGATTTAAATAAAGAGAGAATAATATTTAAAAGGAAATAAGATATTTACTTTTATTCTCTCTCTATTTAAATTCATAATATCTAGGAGATAATATTAGATTTGATATTATCTCACTATTTAAAAGGGAATAAGATATTGTCTTCTTAAATAGATTCTTTATTTAAAAGAAGATATTATGGAATAATATATCCTGGATTATGATCTGAGGGTTAAGAGAGAAAGTAGGAATTTAAATAAAGATCTAACGGTTGATCTTTGATTGGAGACTAGGGTTTCCAAAACCTATCCATTCTACCACTATAAATAGGGTGGCTAGGGTTGAATAAAAATCATCCCAAAAATAGAGGAAAAATTCGTCCAACTTACC
Source organism: Urtica dioica subsp. dioica (assembly GCF_054948205.1). NCBI lineage: Eukaryota > Viridiplantae > Streptophyta > Magnoliopsida > Rosales > Urticaceae > Urtica > Urtica dioica. Next base: position 12,091,517 of record NC_142756.1, read on the forward strand.
TTAGTGGTGGACGTAAATTTCTCTATCTCATTTCCCCTCGGAACTCCGTGATTCCAATCCCATAAACACGGTGCGACCTGAATTCATTATTCGAGGTCGTAGTGGGATAAAGATTGTGCCCACTCATATTTTCTATTTGCCTTGGAGATTACGTTTCAGAAGACTGCGGTGTCATCAAAGACGGCTTGAAGCTGATTCCGAAGTTTCAGAAACAACACGAATGAGTAGTCTTATAAAGACTCAAGACAGATTTGTCAAAGCTTCAAGATTCAGTTTGTGAGCCCAACGAGTAAGTGTCTCTAAAACTTAATCTGAAATTTTATCGGTTGCTTGCTCGCTCTCATACTTTAATAGTACACACAAGTAAATTTAGATTCTTGTTTAATAACCACCTTAATTAGTTTTCGAGTATCGTAATTATTTTTCGAATGGTTATTAGGGTGAATTAATCACAGTCTTTTATGTAAGGATCAAGATGCAATAATTTTGGTACAGACCAAGTAAGTTCCTTTTTTTAGTTGTTTTTGTTCTCCCCCTAATGCTGGAAAGTTTTCCTCATCAAAGTGATAATCAGCAAAACGTGTTGTGAAAACATTATCAGTTTGAGGTTCAAGATATCTCACAATGGAGGAACTTTCGAAACCTAAATAAATTCCAATTCTCCTCTGTCGCCCCATCTTTGTTCTTTGGGGTGGTGCAATGGGCACATAGATAACGCAACCAAAAATTCTTAGGTGAGATATATTAGGTTCTTGACGAAATGTAATTTGTAGCGGGGAGAACTTATGATATGCACTTGGTCTTATGCGAATTAATGCTGCAGCATGTAATACTGCATGACCCCATACTGAAGTAGGGAGATTTGTTCTCATTATTAATGGTCTGGCAATAAGCTGGAGGCACTTGATCAATGATTCAGCTAGACCATATTGTGTATGTACATGGGCAATGGAATGTTCAACAACAATCCCAACTGACATACAATAATAATCAAAACTCTGAGACGTGAATTCACCAGGATTGTCAAGTCTGATTTTCTTGATTGTATGATCAAGAAATTGAGCTCGCAATTTTATTATTTGAGCAAGTAATCTAGACATACGTGTGGATAAAGAACATACGTGTGGCCATTTGCTCGAGGCATCTATCAATACCATGAATTATCGAAATGGTCCACATGACGGGTGAATAGGCCCACATATATCACCTTGAATATGCTCAAGGAACATAGGGGATTCATCTTTAACTTTTACCGGTGAGGTTTTTATGATTAGTTTTCCAAGAGAATAAGCTTTGCATGGGAAAATATCTCCTTGAGGGAAATTTTTGTCCTTCAATGGATGCCCATGTGTATTTTCGATAACTCTTCGCATCATTCTTGAACCAGGGTGGCCCAGTCGATCATGCCACGTAGTTAGTATTGAAGGATTGTCAACTACCAGATTCGATTCGATTGTATTTATATGAGTGTAATGCAATCCAGTTGGAAGCATTGGTAGTTTTTCCAATATATATTTCTTTCCAGCTTTAACTGCTGTAATATATAAATATTTCATGGTACCTTCAGTAAAAGACTGAGTTTCGAATTCATGAGAATATATGTCTTTTGAACTCAAAAGATTCTGTTTGGATCTTGGTGAAAATAAAGCATTGTTTATTGTAATCTTTGTGCCATTTGGAAGAGTGAAGTGTGCCATGCCAATTCCCTCGATTAGATCTATAGGATCTGATATTGCATTCACAACGGTTCTTGTAGGTTTTATCTTTGAGAAAAGCTTTTTATCCTTCAAGATAGTATTAATGAGAAGTTCAAAGAATTGTACATTTGCAAGGTATAGCAAATCAACTTCCTGATGCATTTGTAGACACAAAAAGAGTGACTATAAATCACACATTCCAGCTGAAAATGCTCATGCGCAAATTGAAATCCTCAAAGGAAAATTTGAAAGTAGAGTCACTCATGAAGTTACAACACGTTTGAAGCGTGGAAAAGGGAAATCCTCGGAAAAAAAGGATCAGAGAAAAGGGATGACCCTAAAATGGAGGAAAGTATTCCTGAAGAAATAAACAACGATGGAAATCTAAAAATCTCAATTAACTATGCCAAAACCGGTATAAGATGGAACTAAAATGAAGACATCAATGATGCATCTTCTTATAATCTAGCATGTGATGTTATGGACGAAAATGAAGATCATGATCCACGGTCTGTTACTGAATGTAAAAATAGACACGATTGGGTTGAATGGAAAAAAAAAGGCAATTCAAGCTGAATTAGACTCACTTAACAAATGTGAGGTTTTTGGACCTATTGTACTTACACCTGAAGATGTAAGGCATGTTAGATACAACTGGGTATTTGTACGAAATAGAAACAAGAAAATGAGATTGCCAGATACAAGGCTCGCCTTGTTGCACAAAGTTTTTCTCAAAGGCATGGAATTGATTTTGAGGAAACTTATTCTCCCGTTATGGATGGAATTACGTTCAGATACTTGATCAGTCTAGCGGTTCTTGAGAAACTATATATGCACCTCATGGATGTTGTTACAACATATTTATATGGATCGCTTGATAAGGATTCAAAATGCCTCGAGCATCAAGTTCAAAACCAAGAGAGCGATATTCAATCAGATTAAAAAGATCATTATATGGATTGAAGCAATCCGGACGTATGTGGTACAATCGCTTAAGTGAATATCTACTATAAAAGGGATATGTCAATAACCCTCTTTGTCCTTGCATCTTCATCAAGAAAACAACATCCGGATGTGTAATTATTGCTGTCTACATTGCCGATTTGAATATTATTGGGACAAATGAAGAGATTCTTGAAGTAATATCTTACTTAAAGAAAGAGTTTGAAATGAAAGACCTTGGGAAAACAAAATATTGTCCTGGTTTGCAAATTGAGCACATACAAAGTGGCATATTTGTGCATCAATCAAATTATACAAAGAAGATAATAAAGCGATTCAATATGGATAAATAATATCGATTAAGTACCCCAATGGTCATTAGATCCCCTGATGAGGAAAAAATCCCATTTCGTCCATGTGAAGAATTTGAACAGATTCTCGGTCTAGAAGTACCATATTTCAGTGCAATTGGAGCTCTTATGCACCTTGCTAATTGTACTCGACCTGACATAACTTTTTCTGTTAATTTATTAGCAAGATTTTGCTCACCTCTTACAAAAAAGACACTGGAACGGTATCAAGCATGTGTTTTGTTACCTCCAAGGAACAATTGTTTTAGGATTGCTTTTCTCTAGCAATACGAAACCAGTTACAGGTTATTTATCAGATCCACATAAAGGGAGATCTCAAACTGGATATGTGTTCACGTGTGGAGGGACTGCAATTTCTTGGCGTTCCAAAAAACAAACACTTGTTGCGACATCATCAAATCACGCTTAGATCATTGCATTACATGAAGCAAGTTGCGAGTGTGTGTGGCTGAGATCCCTGACACAACATATCATAGCCATAAGTGATCTTCCATCAATCGACGATCCAATCATGCTTTATGAAGACAATGCCGCTTGTGTCACTCAAATGAAAGAATTATTTGTCAAAAGCGATAGAACAAAGCATGTACCTCCAAAGTTCTATTCTTTTACTCAGGAGTTAAAAAAGAAAAATGTTCTCAATATCCAGTATGTTCGTTCATGCGATAACTCATCAGATCTCCTTACAAAGGCTTTCCCCACTTCAGTGTTCAGAAAACATGTCCATGACATTGGGATGCGTAAACTACAAAACTTATGAAGATGTCATACATGTCAGCATGAGGGGGAGCGTTACGTGGCTGTACTCCTTTTTCCCTTACCAAGCATAAACACGTCAGCATGATGAGCATCCCAATGGGGAGTGTTATGAATGATATGAGATACTTATACAAGTTATCATACTCCTACAAGTTACCCTCTACACTTGTAATAACTTTTACGACTTGTCATCTTCACCATATGTAACACTGCCTATAAAAGACATACTTCTCACTTTGTAAAATCTATCCCCGATAGAAGAAATTCACTCTTGTTTCCAGGATTTAACTTTACGAAAATCAAAAGTTATTGATGGAGAGACTACTTCAAAACCCGTGATAATTAAAGAAAATTATATAAAATAGTTATTTAAAACTAATTAATTAGTAAAATAATCAAAGTTTCAAGTATTTAGCATAGTTAAAATATGTTGTCAAAATTTTTGACATTGTGATTAAAACTTCAATTGGTTTATATAAACAATTTATTGCTTTTAAAATATTTAATTGTAAGGTCAAAATATTTGTTGGAACTTGGTACTAGCTAGTGTATTTTAGCTATTTCACTAATTTGAAATAGATCTTAACTATTTTATAAATTTATTAATTTTCATTGGCTATTTAACTAAAACACATATTATAAAATATGAAATACTTCACATTTTATTTAACTAACTCATTATAAAATTGACTGATGACAAATTTGTAACTTTCTACTTATGAACCTACATTTATAAATGATGCCTAATTAAGTGCTTATGAGGAAACGAAACAGAAGGTATAGGATCTTAATTTATAGTTAGTTACTATATATAAGTTCATATACATTTGAATTTCAATGTCTTTAAAGACTATACTTGCTACATTTCTTTTCTTCTAAAAACGTTTCGAAAATATATTTCCTAACTCGTACTAACAAAATCAATATTTTTTTGTTTTTTTTTTCTGCTACTTAATTGCTAGACGAGCTAGGGATGGATGCATTTATTATGAAACCTATAGTGATGTCAATTTATCAAAATTAAAGTATACAGCACGTAGACAAATACGTGCCAGCAGCTGTATTTCATGTACATATCTGACAATTATTGCATACCACATGCATTATTTTGATTCACAGGCCAGTGATATTATTCTTCATTATTACATGATAGGAAAGCTAACTACATCTTCTTATCGTTAGCAGTAGGCAAAATAAGAACGATATAGACCACTTTTACATTTTCTCTAAGGAATAAAAGTTAAATTCAAGAGTTTGAGGACTATTTGTCCAATTGCTTCATCAAATTTTACCACCTCTTAGATTTTAGGAAAGGTAAAATTACACACACACACACACACACACACATATATATATATATATACATATATATATATATATCACGTGTTTAAGTGAAATGTCGAATTCCATCTGTGATTTTTTTAAATATCGAGTTTGTATCATCTGTTATATTTAAATAACGAAATTATAATTTAAAACAAATAAATGAAAAAAGACATATTTACCTCTTAAGTATGGCATCTACGAGAATACACCCCACGTATTTTAAAATCGATCAATTTACCCCTCAATATTAGCTTTTATAATGATTTCAGGCCTTCCGTGTATTTTGAACCCCAAACATCAGTTATCTTAGCAATTTTTTCTCACGTGATAGCTTAAATACATAAATTTACAAAATAACCTTGTCTTTCATTATATACCATTTTTTATTCATTGCTATGCTTTCAAAATACCATTGTCTTTCATTATACACCATTTTCTCCACATGACCTAAGCTCTGCCTAATCCTAATGAAAAGAATAAATTGGCAAAACAATGAAGATTGAAGGCCTATATGCTCAGAGACTACACTTTAGCCAATTCCTCTTGCAAGACCCACTGTCGACCCCTCTGCTCAAAGCCCCTTTACCTCGAGAGTGGTCGACATCGCCACGGCACCCTAACTCAACGCCACCACTAGGATAAATAACGAGAGCAAATTTTGGCGTAAAAAATGGATCGGAGAATCGATTCGGAGGTGAGGTGATTATGAGGTGAGGGAACTTAGGCCGTGCGGGGTCTCCCTTGAGCTTTAATGCGGCTCTTTCGTAGGCCATGGTGGCTTCCATGACGGCTACTTCCTTCGAAGCATGTGTTTCGTTACCTCCAAGGAACAATTGATTTAGCATTGTTTTTCTCTAACAATACGAAACCAGTTACAGGTTATTTATCAGGTCCACATAAAGGGAGATCTCAAACTGGATATGTGTTCACGTGTGGAGGGACTGCAATTTCTTGGCGTTCCCAGAATCAAACACTTTTTGCGACATCATCAAATCACGCCGAGATCATTGCATTGCATGAAGCAAGTCGCGAGTGCGTGTGGCTGAGATCCCTGACGCAACATATCAGAGCCACAAGTGGTCTTCCATCAATCGATGATCCAATCACGCTTTATGAAGACAATGCCGCTTGTGTCGCTCAAATGAAAGAAGGATTTGTAAAAAGTGACAGAACAAAGCATATCTCTCCAAAGTTCTTTTCTTTTACTCAGGAGTTAGAAAAGAAAAATGTTCTCAGTATCCAGTATGTTTGTTCATGCAATAACTCATCAGATCTCCTTACAAAGGCTTTCCCCACTTCAGTGTTCAGAAAACATGTCCATGACATTGGGATGCGTAAACTACAAAACTTATGAAGATGTCATACATGTCAGCATGAGGGGGAGCTTTACGTGACTGTACTCTTTTCCCTTACCAAGGTTTTTATCCCACTGAGTTTTTCCTAGTAAGACTACGAGGCAGCATAAACACGTTAGCATGATGAGCATCTCAAGGAGGAGCGTTATGAATTATATGGGATACTCATACAAGTTATCATACTCCTACAAATTACCCTCTACACTTGTAAATAACTTTCACCACTTGTCATCTTCACCATATATAACATTGCATATAAAATGCATACTTCCCACTTTGTAAAATCTATCCCAGTAGAAGAAATTCACTCTTGTTTCCTCTCATCTTTCTTTAGCTATTTATACACTCAAGCTATCACATCCACATTTGTCTCCCATTATATATTACTTATAATAGTTTGTTTAATAATCTATAAGTTGTATTTTATAACAGATTCCAAATACAAGTAAACATATAAGGGCTGTACAGAATTATAATATAAAGGCTAAATAGATTGTGCTTTTAAATGGGAAATTTGCGTCAATGTCACAAATTCGTCGGATTTTTGCATTTGTGTCACAAAGTTGTCAAAATTGCATTTGTGTCACGTATTTACATTCGTGTCAGATGTGCAAATTTCAAATTACTATCTCTCATCATTTAATCTTTTTATTAATTATCCAAATACTTCTGAATTTTTACAATACCTCATTAAAAATCACTTCATCTTCCTCTAAAACTTTCTAAATTTTTTGCACGTGACTTATTTGCAATTGGATTGCCAATTTGTGACATAAGATGCAAATACCACCTTTTAAATGAGCCGAGTTAATTCGTAACTCTAAGCCCATCACTTTTAATATACCACTTGAAACGTTATAATTTTATTTCAGCCAACATTTTAATATTTTTAAAAACTAGCCTTCGGGCTGATGTGGCAAATGAAATTAACTATTTTGTATCTAGTTTACCCTTATTAATAAAGTTTTTATATTTTTTCAAATAAAAAAAAATCAATTTCCTAATTAGTATGATATTAGTAATCCGATGAAAATTTGCTTTTACTTCATTCCCAACGTCTCTTTCATTCTCCAAAAATCAGTAGTGATTTTTTACTGGAAACGTGTCAACATAAACAACCTCGCGACTAAGTCACAAGCATCTAATGATTTCATCCAAATTCCATTGTTTCAGGCTCCAAAACAGCGTTTTTCCGTTTCGGCAGTTTTTATTATTTTCTTTTTATTTCCAGATTTTTGTAACATAAATTAGAGAATGTATATACTTTCCAGATCTTCACTGTCTTGCAGTAATATTTTGAAATCTTCGGGTGTGGTGGAAATCTGGTTCAGAGGATAGGTTGGGTACTGGACGATGACACACAGGTGGCCCTAAAGCGGATGAAGGACGTCCATCAATGAGAAGACATCGGCATTGCTCATCCATCAATACCAATGCATTTTTTTCCCTTTTTTTTTCAACATTCGTTAATCTAACGCTTTTTTCATGGTTTTCCATGTTTTACTTATGAATCTTGTAGAGTTTGTGATACGGAATTACTCGGAGTTTCCTTTATGGAATCATGGGATCGCAAAAGCCAGAAATAGACCAAATTCTATCAACGTCAAAACCGGAAGATTCATCATGACTTTATGTTTAAGCTCTTAATGAGCATTAGTTGGCTTTTTTTTTATTTCTTTAACGTATTTGTAATTGTCTGGTGCATTAATTTACATTTATTTTTATTGCCTTGTACATTATTTCCCTTCCAAAAACACTATATGAGTTATCTCCATCGATGTAATTTGGCAGCTTCTTGTTAATGGAAAATTAATAAGCATTGCTTGCACCAAATTAATCGCGCTATATCTCTTTCCTATACTATCTCTACATCAGTTTGTTACTGTAAAAAGTTCATCAATGTGAACCGTTAATTATTGTTAATACATGGAAAATTTTGTCCCAATTCTCACTCGAAACTCGAATCCACAAACTTCACTTCTATCCGCAAATGAAGTAAAAAAAAAAATTAATTGAAGTTGAGATTATCGAAAACGTCGCTGATGAAACGATCCAACGAAGAGAAAGAAGAGCCACCGGAGACCAAGGCGTTTCTACACTTGACGCTCATCTCTTTGACCCTCTTCCGTACCTCGCTCTCTTCATCCATCACCTTCCCAATCGCCGCCTCTATCACATCGGCGCCGATAAGTGCCACGTCACCACTATTGTCATCATCCTCTTCGAAGCCGAGCTTGTAATCCATCTTGACTTCCACGGCCAGCCCGAGCTCCACCACCATCTGGAAGGCGTTCAGCTGCTGCTCCGCGTAAAGCGGCCACGTGGCGATCGGAACTCCGTTCCACAGGCTCTCCAGCACCGAGTTCCACCCACAGTGCGACACGAACCCACCCACCGCCACGTGGCCCAGCACAGCCGCCTGCGGGGCCCACCCGACAACTCTTCCCCTCCCGGCGGTCCGCTCCAGAAACCCCTCCGGGAGGCTCTTTTCAGGATCGGAGCCGAATTGCCTGAGCGACCACAGAAACCGAATCCCCGCTGACTCAACGGCAGTCGCAATCTCCCTCAACTGATCCACGCGGAAGCTCCGACCCATGCTTCCGAAGCACAGGAAGAGCACCGAAGCCGGAGGCTGGCGGTCCAGCCACGCCATGATGAGCCCCGCGTCGTCCGAGAAGGCCACGGGGCCTGTTTCTCCGCTGATCTCCGGCACGTGCAATACGGGCCCCACAGCGTACACCGGGGGGTACGAGCCGGAGATCAAGGCTTGGAGAGCGTGGGGCTCGATCTCCGCCGAGGTGTTGACCACGACGCCTCTGGACGCCCTTATCCTCTTGGCGCCGTCCAGGAACACGGGCGCAGCGGCGGTGGAGAGGACTGGAGGGAGGACACGGCCCGGGACGGGCTGTCTGAAACCAGGCAAGGGATGATCGGCGTCCAAGTCCATGGTGCTCCGGCTTTGAATCTTGGCGTTGAGATTGAGGCCCAGGGACGCTGCGCTGCCGGGCCAGAACGTGTACGCCGGGACGGCGAGCCCGTCCGCCAGCGACATGCACGCCATGTCCAACACCACCGCCGCGAGTTGGGGCCGGGACAGGACCTCGCTTCTGACGCGGGACGCGTGGCCCAAGATGAACCGGTCCGACGCGATGAAGGGGTTGCTTTCTGCGCCCATGTCAGTCTCGTCGGCGCCCAAGGAGATGTCGAGGAAGTTGATTCGGTCCGAGGCAAAAGAGGCGAGGACTGACTCGGCGTAGGATGCGAGGTTTGGGTCTCTGGGAGGCTTTATAAGGAGGACTGTGATGCAAAGCCTGTTGCTGCGAGTGACGAGGAGCTTCGCCAACTCCATTGCCGCATTTAGATGACCTCTTAAAGCGAAGGGGATCAGAATCAGCTCTGCTTTCATTTTTTTGCTTCTAACCCCTGTATACCAAGATGACATTAAAGCAGTTGAATTTTCTTGAATTATATGTATACTAGGGAAACGTGCAAGGATATATTGGCGAGGAGATTTGCCATTAACAGCGAGCTCGTATGTTGCCTCGTTTTAGGGTTATATCAATGAAAGCTTTTTTTAAAATTTTAAATTTACAAAAAAGATAATTTATTTAAGTGACGTGTCGTATCAAGATTGGTTAAAAACAAAAAGAATAGTCTATATGAATAGTAGGTAACTATTCTGGCTTATATAGATATAGTGGTAATGTTAGAATGTTTAATTTGAATCAGTTTTGTTTGTCCTTTTTATAATTGTTGTGGATCTGATTTCTCTTATTTATAAATTATAATAACTAGATAATGTTATGAGTCACTTTTTTTTGCTCAATAATTATGAGTCACTCTGGTACTATATATGAACCTGGCTTGGCGGGAGGTACCGCGACTCCCGCTCCCGCCAAGCCCGGACTCCCGTTACCGGGACTAACGGGAGTCCCGTCCCGTTAATGAACGGGACGGTAACGGGAGTCCCGCGTAACGGGATTCGGACCCCGTTAGACGTAAAAAAAAAAGAAAAAATATTTAAAAAAAATTTGAATGAAGTTAAATAATTAAATAAAATGATGTAATTGAAAAGATTTTAAATTAAGTGGGTAGAAATGAAGATTTAAATGAAGTTAAATAATTATATACAAGGACTTAATTGAAAAGATTTTGAAGTAAATGGGTAGAAAAAATAATAAAGAAGAATGTGAAATTAAAAATGGGCCTCCTAAAAAACCTCACCGACCCCTAAAAAGGTGCGACAGCGAGGAAAAAGAGCACCCATTTCCTCGTTAATTATTTGAAAATTTATCCCGGACAAGGGCCGGGATATCCCTTAGTTATACAAGTTAGTCTAACCATTTATGTTTACATTTGTGAAATCAACTTCAAAATCGTCAAGAATATCGAAGCACATGAATGTTTCTTGTGCTCGATTTCTATGTTGAATCCAATCCTTACCACACGTCAATGCTTCGACCATCTCCGGTTTCAAGCTACATCTTCTATCGTCGATGATGCGGCCCGCGCTACTAAAAGCCGCCTCAGATGACACGGTTGAAACAGGGATGGTGAGGATGTCTTGTGCCATAGATGACAAGACTGGGAACCTCCTCGCATTCTGTCTCCACCAAACCAAGAGGTCGATGGCTTCGTCATCCGACCTGACCCAATCGTTCCGATCGTACTCTTGGATCTCCGGATGGGACCGTGCGTCGGTTGCGCTCGACCTCGTCTGACTTGTCCCAGCTTCTTGTTGTTGAGGCGATGGGCTGTAAGCGGGCGCGTTGACGAAGACATTCGTGTATTGGTGTCTTCTCGGATACTGCGTCTGTGATTGAGATGGTTGTGCTCGATATTGCGGTAGGAGTTTCGCCTCGTATACCTTGAAAAGAACAAAAAAAAGCTTGCACGATCCTCGCGAGATCAAGTGCAACGTAATCTTGGTCCACGAAATGGTTTCTAATGTACTTCAGAAAAATTTTTAAACCACCAATTTTACATCGGACGTCTAGAATGGCTCTAAAACCGTATAATAATGGAACCTTTCCAGCCCCCCAATATTTTAGAAACTTGGCTGTCATTGCTTGAATAGAATCTTGAAAATTGTTTCGTTTTTATATTTATCAAGATGCACAGCAATTGCGGTCATAGTATGAAGACCGAGAAAAGAAGTAGGAGTGTAAACAGCAGAGAGATAACAAGTTTCTTTGTAAAAAAATTCGAGAAAAGAAACAAATGATTCAGTCATCCTAATATCATATTCGGATATAGCGTTTTCGCCATGTTCGCTGTTAATGTAAGAAACAATAACATTGACGTGATGCTCGGATAAGAAGTTGGTCAACATAAGAAAGGTAGAATTCTACCTAATTTTGTTATCTAGGTGAAAGATGTGTTCTTGGAGACCGTTTACTCTAAGGCGTCTGATCTTAAGCTCATCTGCTATAGAGGTTGAACTATTTATCCAACTAATGTAATTCCTAATCTTGTTGATCGAAGGGTCATAACTAGCGGCTCCGGCTTGAACAATAAGGTTTATGATGTGGGTAGCACAACGTTGATGCAAAAGGGTATCGTCAACGTTAAGTTTCTCCTTTAGCTCCCTAATCATGGCGTTGTTGCTTGTGGCATTATCTAAGGTTACAGATATAATCCTATTGGTCAAACCCCACTCACCTATAACACTAACTATGATGTCTAAGATGTTTTCACCAGTGTGAGAACCTTCTATCATCCTAAAGGCTATGATACGTTTGTTTAGGTTCCAATCGTCGTCTATATTGTGCACTACAACGCTCATGAAATCCATCTTAGATTGACCAGTCCAGATATCCGAGGTTAAGGCTATGCTATACCTGTTGTCAATGGTGCCCACAAGAAGAGTAGTAGTGTCTATTTATGTACATTTGATGTCATATAGTCTTACGAAGACTCTTGCTTGTAATTGCTTATTCATTAATAAAAAGTTGAAACATTCATTCAATCTTCCTTGTCTGAAGCTTTATGATAAAACCAAAGTCTTTTAGTCCATAAACAAACTAAACAACTTACGAAGAGACAAATGTAGATTTGCATGAACAAACTCTTCGTAGTTTGCTTAAAACGATATATTCGCAATCTTAGGGTCAAAGGACTATTGACCTCAGTATGATTGTTAGAAGAATCTATGATGTCTGGTTATGAGGCATTGAGAGTTGGGGACTCTATAGTTCTTCTAGGTATCTTCCGAAGGTACTGAATTGACCAGTGCACTTCTAGAGACAATATAAGAACAAACCATTTAACCTCTTATGTCTCGAAGTCACTATGTATGAATTGCATCATGCTTACCTTAATCCTGAAATGAGACATGCCATTTCACACCTTAGTATTCTCATTTGAGAAAGTCAAAGTTCGGACTCACTATGTGATTCCGAACAAGGCCTATTGGTGAAGTACTAAGTTGTGAGTCTGTCATGAGTAACTTTGTGAAGTTCTCATAGATATGGAATTCATGTACAAGATTGCTGAAATGCAATGTATGTCACCTCATGCTTTGTTCCTTGGAGTGTGAATAAATGAACTGGCCAGTGTCCAAATTGAGTCCTGACTCTTTTGGATGAAACAATGTGACTTGTTAGCTCCTCGTCAATACATTGTTTCTAACTTATTCACAAGCGACAAAGGAGTTGAGGAAATAACAGCTAGAAGGGTAAAATGGTAATTTAGTAAATCCCGACTAGCTGATGACATTCATGAAGGGTAAACATAGATAATATTCAGTGGATCCGCTCATCGTAATTAAGTCGAATTCTTGAGTAGAAAATAAATTCATTTGAACCGAGAGATTTTCAGTGTCAACTCTTTAGTGGAGTCAGTTGGCATTAAGCTAAACTTGGAAAAGGTTTGTGAACTTTTGAGTCCAAGTGTTTAGCTCAAGCTTTGTTCATTTGGGTCCATGAGGTCACTGTCACGAATCACATCGATAGGAATAGTTAAACTGGAAGCTAAGTCAAAACAAGAACGAAAATTGTCAAAAGGGTATTTTTGTCTTTTGAGACATAGGATGAAATGAATGTCAATAAATTTTTTGACATGGTCATTTGATGACAAGTAACACTCGGCCATAATATGATTAATTGGGCCTTGTTGATTAATTTCATTTCATAAGAATTTTATTGAAAATTCTTAATGGGCCTTTTTCATGTTGTCATGAACAAAATGGAAAAGCTTCTAGAAGCCCCTTCTAGAAGGTGATAGGCGCCCATAATACCCATAGGAAGAGAGAATATTTTGTGCATAAATGTATCAAGATACTTGCCAAAAGAAAAAGAGGAAACAAATTTCCCCCTAAGAGGAAACATGGTGGGCGCCCAAATATGGTCAAGAGAGAAGCAAACAAAAGAGGAAACAAATCCAAGGACTTACTTGTTTTGTCTTGGACGTGCACCTCTTTGAAGGAAAAGGGAAATTGGCTCATGAATATGTGATATTCTATAGAAGAGGAAACTACCTTATTGAAGGTGAGACCTCTCCTATAAATAGGAGCCTCATTCCACACTTTTCATTCATCCAAAGTTTTAGAGATTGAGAGCTTCTCTCTCTAGACTTGGCCGCCCCTTCCTCTCTCTCTCTTTAGTTTATATTTTCGATTTTTCTTGTCTTGGCACCTAGGTCCTCACTCGACCTAGTGTTTAGCTCTGCGACTTCGAGACTCGTTCTTAAGTCGTAGTGTTTAAAAGTGCCCACTCACTGATTCCTTCTTTTCGAGTGATTTAGTGATAGAAACTTTCGTGGTTGCTCGAGGTGCCGAGGAAAGAAAGAGAGACGTGCTGCGAGGGGAGACGAGCGTTGCAAACTTTCCACAAGCTTCTTCAAAGTTCAAGCTTCAAGAAAGGTTAGTAAACTTCTAGCTCATATTGGTTTTTAATTACATGTACTTGCACTTGTCTAGGTTAGTAAAAACTGTTTTACTTGTAAAAGAAAATTTTTAAAATTCCGCCGCTTACCGAAACGTTAATTATTTTCTCAAACCCTAGATCGATTCCAACAATACCTACCAGATGATATTGTGTCTTTCATTTGTTCCTTTTCTCCTAAAAACCATTTTAGGATATCGGATCTCAAAGCTTTCCTAGACATTATTGGAACGTTTGGAATTATAGAACTAATGAATCTAACGAAGCCTTGAGATTCGATATGACTAAAAGATTGATCGGTGGAAACAAAATATTCTACTAACTCATGTTTAAAGCTTACAGGATCGATGTGACTTACCTGGCTTGACGAGGCTCCAGATTGAGTCCCATGGCAGTGCCTGTGATGACTCCACAATAGCGACGTCCCGACTCTTGTGTTGTGAGCGCTGAAGATTTTGCCACAACTGTGACATTTTCCGGCTTTTTCGCCGTTCGCAATCACCTCTTCAAAGAAGGTCCACACAACGGACCTAGCACGACGTCGTGGTGGTTGTTGTTGTTGAGGTGGTTGTTTTTGTTGTTGAGCACCTTCATGTTGTTGTTGATGTTGTTGTTGTTCTTGTCGTGCTCATCGTTGTCATCGTTGTTGGGTCTCCTCTTGTTGTTCACGTTGTCGAGGTCGTGGAACTTGACTTCGAGGTTGAGGTGGTGGTGGTGGTGGTAGGTCTTCTTCTTCTTCGTCCTCATCTTCTTCATTTGGATTTTGGGTTACATCGTCATCTTCTTCTTCATTTGGATTTTGGGATTCACGATAATGTTGCTCGAATACTTGAAATTCTTGAAAAGCCACTTCGGATGGCGGAATTTGAGCTTGATAAGCTTGCTCGGGATCCATTTGAGGGTAATATGGCATTTGGGTGTTTGGAATTTCGGTGAATTCCGAATGGTTGAAAGTAGGAGCAACATAATTTGGATCGAAAGAGTATTGGGTGGTTGTGTCGGGGGCGTTTTGGGACAAGTGCAACTAATTTTCTTCAAAACGGTGCATTCATTCACCTCGGGAAGCTCTTCCCCTTCGACCTCCTCGGTTGTGGGATGAGGATGCCATGAAAAATTGAAAGCGTTAGAGAGAATTTGAGATTAAAATCGAGAGAGTTTGAGAGAATTTGAGATTGAGATTGAGAGAATTTGAGAGAGTTTTAGAGAGTTTGAAGGAAAGGTGTCAAGAAAATGAATGAAATGGGGGGGTATTTATAGATTTTAGAAAAAAAAAGATAAAAAGAAGCCGAAATGTATAACGGCTATAAAAAAACGGTAAAAAATTCAACGGATCTTTTTTTTGGGCCGTTGGATCTTTGATTCAACGGCCGAGATTTAAAAAAAAAACCGGGACTAACGGGATCACCGGATCCCGTTAGCCAACCTAACGGGACGAGAGTTCCGTCTGTCACCAGTAGCGGGAGTCCCGCTCCCGTTACTGTGCGTAACGGTAGCAGGGATTCCGTCCCGTCCCGCTACCGTTAGGTCAGGATTAACTATATGTAAGATAGTTGCAGTGTTCTCGTGTTATGTGAAAACTACGTGAACGGTGAAAAACAAAAATACAAATTACACGCTTTCAGTGGTATGGCCCCCACACGTAATACGTATTTGATAGTCTGTTTTATACTGACAGTAAATTTTTCATGTGGCACTCAGCCAGGAGGGACGAAACATTTCCCAATCTAGCCCACCACTCTTTTAAGATAAGTATAGATAGAAAGATAGAAATAGAAGTTGAGATTAATCAAAGACATAAAAGAGCTCGGTATAGGTAAAGATGTCAATTTGATCCGAACCTGAAATACAAAACGGTTACGATACGAGGTAAAATGGACTTGAATCTCAATAAATGAGTTAGTTTTCAATTGAATCAAACATGTTAACACGATTAAATAATGAGTCAAAACGATACGATTACACTAACACGATTAAAGTTCGATTAACACGATTATTAAATGGTTGACACGAAATACGATTACGACCCGCATGAATATGATCCAATTAATACGATTACGAGTAATAACATGATTACAACTCAGCTAAATACGATTAATATTATATATGTAAAATTATTTATTTATAACTATAAATATAAAATTGATATTAGAAAATAAAATGAAATAAAATAACGTATATTAATATCAATATCGATTCACGTATGATAACATATAGTCAATACTACACCACAAGATATTATAGGAGCAGGAACTACATATGTAGTCGCTATTTCATAAGGAAGTAGTCGCTGTTGCGAATCAGCGACTACAGAGGCGACTACATCTGTGGTCGGAGATTCCTTGTTGCGCTTTCATGCAATGACTACAATTGTAGTCGTTGTTGGTATATATATATTTTTTTTAATAATATCGATTTTTAACCACATATCTTGATAATATATAAATGATAGCTTGAGAAATATTGTAAAAAAAAAGTTACTACATCAGATATAAAAAATAACTGATATTCGTGATCATTCACACTTAAAAATATGAACAAGTAACCCAAATATAATGAAAGCTAAAAATCTCCTACATAGTCAATGGTGTTTTGTTAAGTGTGAAACAAAAAGTTCGTAGATTATAGAACTAAAATGAAAGCTAACCACATTAGAAACTAACCCTAATCGTCGTCTTCCTCGTCATTGTCTCCTAATGGGTGTTAAGGTGAGATAGTCGACTCGATATCTGTTCTTTAAAAACGAAAATTTGGATCAATTGACTTCAAGTATGCCCCTATCTTCTCTACGTTTGATGCCACCTTTCGAAGACCATCGATCATGAAATATGAATTCTCATGTGTCGGCATAGATGCTCCATCACCACGTGTATAAAGGAGAACCTTTGCTGGCAACTTTGGTCCAGTTCCCTTGGTGTACGAGCGGCCAGATTGCAATATTTGACTCGTGATTTCTTCATCTGTAGTGTGATCGTTCGGATCAACATCGCGTTGTTGTCGGACCTTGTCCATGTGTTTCTGAGGTGAATTCAACACCTTAATTATTTTTCCTTAAAAAATACTAAATAAAGTATCATCAATGCACATTCAAAAACCAAAGTGTAGCTATCATCTCTAAGGAGGAGTTAAAAGCGTATATCAACGTTTGATTAAAGCCTTGCTCAACATTCTCAACCGCTAAATTTAGAATCATAGAAACATACAAACAATTTTGCTTAGAATTCTATGAATGCGTTGGAAACTTCACCTTATCTTCCAGGCTGTGTAATATATTGTGAAACATGTATTACATATCAATACTTGTCCATCATGAAAATAATTGCATTAGGCATATATTCTCCACTCCCGCTACATTACTCTTTGATTTTTTTTTTTGTTTGCCTTTTGCATTGAAAGAGTCCAACACAAATTAACTGACTTGGTCTCAGTAAGAACTTCAGGGGTTTTTTTTTTTGTGCCTGATAAATAACACCTAACAACAACAGAGAGTAGAATATATCAACTATAAAAATGGCGAAATTCCAAGTTGCATTGAAATCCCAACTAACTACCGGAAAAACATATAATAGATAAAGTGTAACACAAAAAGAAAGAAAAAAAACCAAGTCAACTTCAGAATAAAGATTAGATGATGAGTTACGTCTTTATTATTTCCTTTATCTCGTCCTACTCTAGAACATTAATTTATTATAGGATCTGATCTTTGATTGATTCACTTCCTAACTAATTAATAATAAAACAGTATCTAGGAACTTACATAAGCAGTTTGGGCGGCTATAAAAGTCCACTTCAATTCTTTAAAATGCGAATTTCTCCACGTATCGATTAGACTTGACCATTCACCTATCTTCATATTACGCTGTAACATGTGTTCAAAATCAAAGAGCACAATGATATGAATTTCCAACTACAGTTTAAGTATATTATAATTTCAATCAATCCCCAAATAAAAAAAACCCTAAATCTTATATATATATATATATATATATATATATATATATATATATATATATATATATATATATATATATATATATATAAATCCCTTAATCAGCAAGATACGTGGAAAAAGATGAAAATCTCTTGACTTCCGACGACGGTCAAAGATGAAGTGAAAACCAACTATCACAAATCTAGCCCAAAAAAATCAAGGTGAATTCCAATTATGATGTTCTGTGACTCAAATTTATAAGAAAATTCCAATTCTAAATTCAAAAACCTAAACTTGAATCCATAGATATAACTAGTTATGGAGACATAATCCCTATCAGCCGGAAACAAAAACATCTGACTGGGAAGAAGGAGTCTGGTCGTCAGCGGGGAAGGAACCAAAAGCTAAAAGCGAAATCCTCGTCGTCGTAGTTTGGCAATCACCAAAGAGAAATCCAAAGTGCTCTGAGAGAGAAATCTTTGTCCGCGTGAGAGATGCAGATGATGGTCCCGTCACCAGAGTTAAGGTGAGGGCCTTCGAATGATCGAGAGGAGAATTCACTAAGGCAGAGCGGAGAGGCCGCAGAGATGCGCTCGTCAAAAATTTGTTATCTTAATGTTGTCGTCAATTGAATCTGCAGGTCAAGAAAACGCGGGGAATGAATTGTTTATATGTTTACTGGGCTAAAACGTGGGTGCATTTAAAATTAAGCTATATTTGGACGAGGTGGGGCTTAGTGGGTCGAAATTCTACAGCAACTACAAATGTAGTCACCACAGTTTAAATGTAGTCGCCGCTGCTTAAAAATAACCGGCGAATACATTTGTAGTCGCTGTTGGGATTCCGTCAGAAGTGATATTTCTTGTAGTGCTATATCAATTGACTTCAAGAAAGCAATAATAATCTATCGAATCAGTTGTTTTCAATTATTAATTTAAGTAGTATGTCTAGTGGTGTTCTCATAATTCACAATATACAATCAAGATAACAATAGTCTCATAATAATGTATCGTATTCAATTTTATTTGATTTTAATTCAATTCATATCGAACAATCACAATTTACAATTCACAATCACAATAACAATGACTTCTATTATTATTTCATGTAACTATACATTTTTAGTTTAATATTGAGATCATATCCCCTCCATAACATTCCCTCTATTATTCTCCATGAAATTTCAATATAATATTTTGTTTTACTTTTACCCTCCATCACTTTGCTTCATTTCCCTTTGATATTTGACATAATTTTTGTACGAAGGCTATTTTATTTTTATTTTTTTAAGACTTTTTTATGACTACTATGTTTTTGATAATTTAACCGCAATTAATTGAGTCCGAATGTTTAAACACGATTAAATAAACTATTTAACATGACTATTAAATGGTTTAATTTGAACGGTCATGGATATGTAAAAAAACAAACGGTCGGATGTGGGTATAAACTTTAAACACAATTAATAAATGTTGAGATTTGGTTCTAAGAGTTTTTTTTAATACAAACACGATTAGCGCGACACAGTTATGATACGAACACGAAATTGCCATCCCTAGTGTATAGGCATGGCTCATGAGTAATATGTTTACTAAAAAAAAATGGTTTATGAGTAAGGAGTCTTCTTACGAAGTATATTTGAAAAAAAAATCATTGAAGAATTATTAATAACTTAAATTAAAGTAAATATTGTGAACAAAACACTTAAAAGGAATCTTGTCACTAATAAATTAATAAATAGTTAGCTAATCAAGCCATAAAAACTAGAGGACTTGCTAATTAGAAAAACTTTTGTAAATTTTAGGTAAATAATCAATTTGGTGACGTGGCATCTTGTGGGTGATTTCGGCTTTACAATATTGCCCTTTTTGTTTTTTGCGTTTTCGTTGATGAAATATAGGCATTTTTTATTTGAGTTTTGAACAACCATTAAAATTAATGCCTATTAATTAGCGTATACTCTCTCTCTCTCCCCCTCTCTCTCTCTCGCGCGCGCGCGCACACACACACACACACACACACACACACACACACACACACACACACATAGATTTGCATTTTTTCTTGCTTGCAGATTTCTGCCTAACACCAAAGAAGAGAAGGTAGGGGCACCCGGTGAAGGACCGACAGATCTCTGGGAACGAGATCCCAGCCTCGATGATGAGGAAGTCGAGCTTTCGGTCGATCGCTAGGAACTGCGGGTGCATGGGTGCATATCGAGGATGCGATTGCAATTTACTCGGCACATACCCATCAGGAGAGGCACACCTCCACTGAGAGGACGGAAAATATCGAGTCCGGCCGTAAGTCTGGATTCAGGTCAGGGCCTTTCAAGTAGGTCTCCAGGTTAACGATCTTTTGGCGAAACTCCAATATTGTTTGATTTTGAGGGACTTTCTGTGGGACCGGCTTCGCGACGGAGGTGGAAAAAACGGCTCCGCGAATGGTTTTTGTAAGGTTTTTATTTGTTCATTAGTACTCTCAAATTTTGTTTTGTCTTTGCCTTTTAGGCCCGATAGATTGATGTATTTCAATACGGCGTGGAGCGAATCACGACGCGAACGCCCATTGTCGTGGAACCTAGTTATCCCCGACGAAGAGTGAGACCAGAACATGTTTTCTGAGCCAGATTCATGATAATATTTGTAAATAGTTGTAAACAAGTGTAAATAATAGTAAATAATTAACTAACTTAGCCACCAAAATTAGAGGATTTTCTAAATAGCCAATCTTTTGTAAATTTATGGTAAATAGCTGATTCGATGACGTAACATCTTGTAGATTTGTTACATTTTAGAAGATTTACATGGTACTTTCGTCAATTTGGTATTGTAAATAATTTTTAATAAGTAGGAAAGCATAGATACGATTATAAGTTACATCTTCCAAATGATAATATATATAGGCCCTATATAGTATTGTTTTCACATTGTATTTATATGCAGTTATATATAATCGCCGTTAAGTGTGAATACAATCATCATAAGAATAATTTCACCCCCTTATTTTCCTCGAATCGATGTTTGAGATTTAGTTCAAGACCTTGTATTTCAATAACGAATAATTACATGGAAGTAAGATAATTTGAATATATAATTTCAAATTGCTAAATGAGTAATGGTTAACCTAAATGAATAATATTTGGACGGCTGTATTTTTATAATATTCTTTTAATCTAAAGTATTAATATATATGAGCGTGAGACATTCAATTCTGACATAATTATAAATGTAGAAACTTTATTCTTCAACTTGCGGATTATCTTAGCAACTAATGGCTAATGATCCAAGCAATCAGACGAGGAAACAATTAATTTGCATAACGGGCAATCACAAACTAGAAAAACAACAAGAACACTTTGGTTTATCCTGGAGAAACGACAAAAGTCGTGTCTAAAGCTCCAAAAGTCGCGTCTATTTACTTAATAGACGCGACATCAGACGCGACAATGGTCGTGTCTGTATATTCGTGTCTGTTGGTAAACAGACGCGAGAAGTCGCGTCTAATGTTAGACACGACTTTTAGACGCGAAAAGTCGCGTCTGTATCTCCATTTTCTGTTACAACAAATAATTCCCGCCTTTTGGCGGGATAGATATAGACGCGACTTATCGCGTCTAAAAATAATTATGAAAATTCTACAGACACGATAAGTCGCGTCTGTATCTCCCTTTTCTGTTGCAACAAATAATTCCCGCCTTTTGGCGGGAGAGGTATAGACGCGATAAGTCGCGTCTGAAAATATTTATGAAAATCCTACAGACACGAGAAGTCGCGTCTAAAAACTTTCCAGCTGGAAACTGCGAAATGTTTTAGACGCGAGTAATCGCGTCAAAATCTTTGTTTTTTTATTTGTGTAAATCATTTTTTAATTAATTTAAATGATTAAAAAATGCTTATAAATTAATAAATATGATATCTTAAAAGTCGTAAATATCTCATATATAAACGTCATACATATGTCATACGATATTCACATAACAAAATAAAACAAAATATCAGTCTATGAGATGCACATCTACGTCTCGGATCCTCCCGGTCGCCCTCCTCTAGGTCCCGTTCCTTTCCGTGCTCCTGATCCTTTGCCCTTCGAGCTCCCTGTTGTTGTTGCTTTCCCTTTACCCTTCTGAGCGGGACGTGTTGTAGATGGTGGATCAGGAATAGTTTGAGTCGGACGTGTCACTGATGGTGGCTCAAGAATCGTCTGAGAAGATGTCTGCGGTGAATGCATCCTTGCCTGCGTAGGAGTCTGCTGTGAGGCAGCGCTACTCCCTGGCTGAGTCGACGGACAGAACTGTGATACCATCTGAGCTACGTCGGGAGGTAAGGCTGGAATCCGCATACCAGGAATGCTTGCAGCTTGAAGGTTTTGAAGGAGCTCTCCTAAGAAACTCGACATCGATATCAATACTCCTGGCGGTCCTTGTGAAGCAGAAGAAGAAGCTTGACTATCGTCGATTCGTTGCCCATTGATAGCCAATCCTCTCGGGACAACCGAGCCAATCCCCGGAAGATGATCAGACCTGACCCCGAGAACCTCCTGCATGGCATATCTCTCCTACGCCTCCAAGTCTTTTGGTAATCCTTGGTCAGTGGCCTGCCTCCTTTGCTCGTCGACGAGCTCTTGCATTCGACTCTGTACGCGTTAAGAATATAAATTTAAATTTATTAAATAAATGTTATTAAGTAAACAAGTTATTTTAAAACTTACATATGCCATTTCGCTCTCCGCCGAGGTCCACGCACCCTTCTTGGTATAGACCTTCTGATAGTTTCCAAGCAAGGTGTCCGGATTGCCGTCCTCATTTTTCTGAAAATTTACAAGGAAATAAATCAAATATTGAAATTATTTTAAAGTCAAGCAAAGCAACTTACGTTCTTATGGAGAAGGGCATTGAAAGACACCGTCCATTGCAAGCTGACACTTTTCTTCTTTGCTCGATTCGCAGAGTTTCGAGCACTCTTTGCCTGCATAAACACAAACATATATATTTAGTAAAAACAATAAAGCGTTACAAACATATAGACGTCAGAAAACAAACCTTGTACTCTGGTGTCTCAAAAAGATCCAACACCTTTATCCAAGCTTGGGCGTTCACATTTGAAGGAGGGTTGTGCAATGCGTACTCTCGATCTGACCCACATTTTTTCTTAAAGTGAATTCCGCATTTTGTCTTCACATTCCGTAGGCGTTTCTTCGCTTCACCAATGATAGCCTGATCGATTCTTTCTCGTCCATCGCCTGCTCGTCCAATGACTCTTGTCTCAGGATCTATGCGTCTGATGTCATACTGCTCGTGCATCAACTCCAAAAGTCTTTTTTGTTGCGCTGGCGTTACCTCCTTCCAAGAAATTGTATACGGAGGAATGATGTCGCGAACCAAACCGCCTAAGAAGTTTGTGAACATCATGTAATCGGATTCATCATCCTTTTCCGGCTGTAGAAAAGCGTCGTAGTTCGGGTAATAGTGCACCAACTCTTTTGGCTTGCCCATCTTGGCTTTCTCAGAGGTCACGCCGGTCGTGATTCTGCGCTTCTTGGCCGGTGGCATCCTGTCATCATGGCCACTATCATCGCGGCGATGGGATTTATCCTCTCCACCGCTACCTCCCGCTCCCATAGCCATCGACATATCTATACATTTAAAAGCAAAACAAAATGTTAAAAATAAAAAATTTCAATAATTTAATTTTGAAATATAAATCCAAGAAAACATAATTACTCATTCATCGTCAGCATATACATAATCTATGTCATCCAAGTCTAAATCATCATCTACTTCATCAGGACGATCAACATTGCGATCAACGAAAACATCTTGGTCAAGTTCTTCGTCATCTATAAAATCATCGTCCTCTACAATGATGTCTTCTTCAATTATAACATCATCGATCACAACCTCTGGCAAAGCTGTGTCACGACATATAGAAAGTTGCTCTAAATCCATTGGTTGAACAACTAATTGAGACGTAGATCGATCTTCAATATCGGGAACATCCCACACATGACGATGATGACTTTCCTCTACGATTTCCCATTGCGGGTCATTGTGCAAGTCTTTAAGATAAAAAAAACTTGTCGGGCTTGAGTCGCTAATATGAATGGCTCGTCAAGATACCATTTTTTTGCCACATAAACACTTGTAGTTCCAAAAATCTCGTCCTTATGTATTCGTTTCTTAGGATCATTGTCTCCAAACCATTGACATTTGAACAGTATGACACGACAACTATTAGTATACTTCATCACGATGACATCTTCCATTTTGCCATAAAAATCATGATCGTCAACTGATGGTACTCTGACGCCGCTGTTTTGAGTAGTCCGGCTGTCATCGCGAAGACAAGTCACAAACTTAATCCCATTGACCTCACAATTTGGATATATTTGAGCTATAGAATGTGGTCTCATAGCTAATGCGTACAACTCATCCGATACGTGAGAGCCCATGTCTCTAAGTTCAAAAATCTGACACCCAAAACAACAAATTAATTACGAAAAGTTATTGATCGAATGAGGTAATATTATACAAGAACAAATACCCTTTTCTGAAACCAGTCTTTGAATTCTTTTCGATGCGCCTCAGGTCGACCTTCTGCTTCCATCAGTTGTTCGTGTTCACTAATAATTCCACCAAATGTTAAATGTGCTACAAAAGACAGTTATACTATGTGAAAATATTACTTACATCATATACTGATCCACTTCAAGACAGTTGTTCAAAATGTACCACTCTATTTGCTCGCTACTCTTCTCATCTAATCGCTTCGCAGTCATCTTTCCATAAGGGCGACACGTATACGACTAAAAAATTGTAAGCTCGCGTTCTGCTTCCAAATCCGTTCGGCCAAGACGAGCATTGACATCTATTAGATACCTTGAACAAAATGTCAAAGCTTCTTCTACAACATACGCTTCGGCAATAGAGCCCTCGGGCTTCGCTCTATTTCTCACAAAATGCTTTAGCGTTCCAAGATATCTCTCAAATGGATACATCCACCTCATATGCACAGGTCCTCCATTCAAAGCTTCTTCAGGTAGATGTATTGTCAAGTGCACCATGATACTAAAAAACGCAGGAGGGAATATGCGTTCCAACTTACACAAGATCACTATGATGTCATCTTGCGCTTTCGCAATAGCAGAAACTTGCAACGTTCTGTCGCTCATGAGTTTAAAAAAGTTGCAAAGTTCAGCAATAGTCTCTCGCACAGGCTTCGGCAAAAACGAACGAATACTAAGGGCCAACAATCGTTGCATGATGACGTGACAATCGTGAGATTTTAAACCTGTCAATTTCCCGTCTGGGGTAACATTTTTTGCCAAGTTTGAAGCATATCCGTCGGGGAACTTGACAGACTTAATGAAACTTGTAAAAAAATTTCTCTCGTCTTCCGTTAGCGTGAATGACGCTGGTGGCTTGACCCAACGATCACCTACTTTCTTCAAGTGCAAATCACTCTTTATCTTCAAGTCCTTCAAATCCATTCTCGATTTAACAGTGTCTTTATTTTTCCCATCTATACTGAGCAGAGTTCCCAAAATATTCTCACAAACGTTCTTCTCGATGTGCATCACGTCTAGGTTGTGCTTCAATTGCAATTCTGACCAATATGGCAACTCGTAGAAAATACTTTTTTTACTCCAATTCAACTGGTTCGGCGAGCGTTTGCGCTTCTTTCCTCCAAAATCAGGGTGCTTGCCCGGTATTGTCCGAGGAACGTATAACAACTGCTCGAGTATGTTACTTGCGCTTAACTTCTTCGGCGGCTTCCCCTTCTCGTTGCGGATTTGGTAGTGTTCGCTCTTTCTCATCGAGTGATTCGATGGTAGGTATCGACGATGGTCATAATAGACAATCTTGCTTCTAACACGGAGTGCTGGCGTGTCTTTATTGCACGTGGGGCAAGCTAAATACCCTTGTCCACTCCATCCCGATAAACTACTTCGTGCTGGGAAATCGTTAATTGTCCAAAGCACTACGGCGCGCATTGTGAATACCATACTGGTAGCCCCATCTCGTAATCTGACACCTTGCCACAAGTCGTTTAGCTCTTCAACAAGCGGTTGAAGGAAAACGTCCATGTCTTTTCCCGGTGACTTGCGACCTGGAATGAGCATCGTCAACATCATGTACTCCGATTTCATACACAACCAAGGCGGCAAGTTGTATGCAATCAAGACCACAGGCCACATACTGTATGATAAGCTTTTTTCCCCAAACGGATTGAACCCATCAGCAGCAAGCCCAAGACGAACGTTTCTCGGCTCCGCTGCAAAATCAGGATACTTGTTATCAAACTCTTTCCACGCCAAACCATCAGCAGGATGCCTAAGTACACCTGGCTCCTCGATACGTTCTTTTTCATGCCAAATCATTTCTTCAGCTGTATGTCGACATGCGTACAATCGCTTCAGTCGATCCTTTAAAGGAAAATACCGTAATATCTTATGCGGAATCTTCTTTCCTGTCCCTTTGACCTTCCACCTACTTTCTTTGCAAACGGGACAATAGTCGGCCTTTTCCTCCCCTTTCCAAAATAAGGCACAATCATTGACGCAAACGTCGATCATCTCGTACCCCATGCCAAAACGTTTCAACTTCGCCTTCGCCTCGTAGCGCTTTTCTGGAATTCGATTTCCGGTCGGATGAGACTTCCGCAATAACTGAAGAAGCTGAGTGAACGACTTGTTTGTCCACTGGTTCGTGACTTTGATGTGCATCAACGACACCAAAAATGAAAGAGACGAAAATTCTTTGCACCCAGGGTACATCTCTGCTTCAAGCTCGGCGAACAGGTCCTCCAATTGCTCTTGTTCTCGTTCTTCTCTCGGGGTCGGATCATACTCTGGGTCGTATTCATCATGATCCAAGATGTCATGCAAAGCGTCATTCACCCCTCCATCTTCACTTTCATCAATGCTCTCGTCGTCTTCTATGACCTCTGGAATTATTGGTTCCCCGTGATGAAACCACCGTTTGTAGTTCGGTGAAAACCCTCGGATGTACAAGTCGGTTTCAACATCATCGATGGTCTGATACTTCACGTTGTTGCAAGTTTTGCATGGACACTTGACTTTTCCATTTACCACTTGCTGGCGTGCAAGTCGAATAAACTCTGCTACACCATTTCGAAACTCCAAACTCACACGATTATTCTCAGAAATCCATTCACGATTTGGATTCGACATTTCACTGATTAAAAATTCAAAGATAAACCTCATATCTAAATATGCGTATATATCAAATCCTTGCTTAAATAAAAAAAATAAGAAAATAAAAATAAATGGAAGTATATGAGTATTGTCATTCAGACAAAAATTATTTGAGAGCATATATATACTAAGAAATAGTTAGTTTTTAAATACTCTTAACTAACTAAATAATAGTCAACTACAAGGGATGTATCCGGGATGTATCCAAAATTTTGACTTCCTAGTTGGCTCATAATTTTGATTTTACGAAAATGTTTATTACTGATGCGTACAGACATATATTATAAACAAACGGAAATAATAAGCTGTTACATTGCATCATTCGAGCTTGCTAATTGTAGTGTGTTGTGAATATATATATATATTTTTTTGGAATTATAGTGTTTTGTGAATATTTCTTACCTATCTGGTCTAAATATGTTGGGTAAAAATATCAATCATGATATATTAATTAAAAAAAAAAACTTGATTCAATCTTAACAAGGAACACTTGAAAAAATTATCACAAAGAAACATGTCATTATTTAAAGTGAAAAAACATCTATAATTTTTTTTCTACATAACTCGCACATATTCTTATAAATTGCAATAATGTTTCAGATAAGCACGGCCACAGAACTATGTTTGTATCCTAACCTGGCGAATTTTCGGGCGAGTTCCGAGAAATTAAGGATCGATTGGTAGATTTCTCGAGCGGTGGAACGGACGCGGTGGACTTCTACGAACCAGGTCTTCGACTTCGGTTTCTCGGTTCTTCGCAAACACGTACGCCACTGAATGTTTGCCTGCACTGATAATCAAATCAAACTCTATGTAATCTGGACAATATTCTCTCAGTCATAGCTGCAACACATATGTATTTTTTCAGAGCTTCAAAAGACCATCAACACACAAGTAATCAGGACAATATTCTCTCATTCATAGCTGCAACACATATGTATTTTTTCAGAGCTTCAAAAGACCATCAACACACAATAAGATATATAATCTAATAAACCGATTGAGGATCTATAACATGCACTCTTCACAACTAAAACCAACTGCAAAATTAAATCATATAATCCACCTATTTTGGGGCAGTGGGTACTAACGACTACAAAGTGTTCTTTCTATCTTTGAGGTGTATAGAAATCTTATTGAATTTTTAAAGCAAAGCATCCGCACTATATAATTTTACGACGTCCAAGAGGGCGTTATACTGATGTTCTAAGGCACTATGTTTTATAGTATTTATGTATATATAATAGATACTATGGATTTTAACATAAATTATACTAAAATTAAAATGAATGTGAGGAAAATAAGAACTTACCAACGGTCGCATCCGGCATAGTAGCACAACAAGATATCAAACGAGAGAGAGATAGAGAGAGAGAGAACAAACGAAGCATACAAGTAAAAAGAAGAGATTAATTAAGTTCACTTTGTTTGATGTATAAAACAAGTAAATCCTGAAGAAGAATCCTAAATTAAAAAGCTTTTGGTATACTTTAAACCCAAGAAACAGATCAACCTGTTTCAAATAAACAAGAAAAAGACAAGAACATATAGAACTCAAGAGATTTATACATCATATCATATAGCGCGACGTTTCTTATGCACACCACTTTTCAAGTTCAGTAACCTTAATAAAAGAAAGCAGAACAGCAAAGGAAAACACAACAAACAACCTTAACAAGACAGTGACATATATAATATATGCGTACAGACATATATTAATACTTCCAGTCCCACTGTTCTCGTGGGATTGGTAGGGTTTCTACGTTTTGTTTAGTCAAACATGCAAAACCATCCTTCCACTTAAGCTCATATAAGCATTAGGAGCATATATCCACCTTAAAATTATTTTAATATTTACCTTTTCGTACACAAAATTTTAATACCTAGATAAAATCGATTTTCTTATAATCTGATATGCCCCATCAAAGACGTTTACCTATTTTTATTTTTATTTTAGCCAATAAAATATCTGAGTACTTTGTTGCTTGCTTAAGAAGATATATTTGATTATTTTCTCAGCATCTTATAATTAAGGGGTGCTAATTGCTAAATTGCACACGTATTAGCTATGGACAAGTTTGGATAAGAATAAAGATATTCTTGTACCTGATTGTGAGACCCTCCTCAGTGTATTATGCAAGCCTTAAGTGCCGATTCCCCCTGCTCTGAATGAGCTAATAAAAGCTATTCTTTCCCTAAACAAAGAATGAAGATATCATTTTTATTATCTTACGCTACATATTGTTTATAAATGATATATTAATATAGGATCCACAAAATATTTTTTATGTTTTTATGCCCAAAAAAAAATTACAAATTTCTGGGCAGCGGAACGACTGGCAGATTTCTCGAGCGGCGGAATGATTGGTGGACCCTTTGGCGAACCTGAGAATTATGGGAATCGCGCACTCGGTTCACGTCTGAGTTTGTTTTCCCTGTTTCCAATGGGCTGTGTTCCCATGGTAAGACCCATAAATGTTACAACTTACAAGAAGGAAAGAAAACAGGGAATATACTGAAATACAACACAAGCAAAGATTGGTCTGCCAAATATCAAACCTTTAACCAACCCACAAGATTATCTGAAATTGTACCCAAAATTGAAGTAAGACACAAATTAACAACAAAACTCAAATGGAGCATCATCTCACCATAATCTGAGAGCCAAAATTAAAATCGACGATAGACAATATTTGTGACTTAGCATGTAATCTTCGAAATTTTCAAGTGAATGTCTAACATTTTTTTTAAGCCATAGCAGCCATTTTGAGTATGAAATACGAATAAGAAATAAGATTTTCAAAAAAAAAAAAAGACAGAAAAAATTGCAGACCCAAAAGAAAGAAAAAAAGACCATTTGAAATCATGATATCATATCAGAGAGACCACCACGACCAAATCTCCAATTCACACTCTGTCTCTAAAATACCACAGATAAGACTGACCCATTAGCTTTATCCAAAAAAAAAAAATTCACCCATTACCCATTGCAAATTAAGTAAAGGAAATTCTACAAATTATGTAAACGAAATTCCCCAATTCAACACAGATAGAAGGAGAGATCACCTCGAGGAGCGCAGAGCGGCGGCCGAAATCGCGCGGGGCAGAGATAATTTGGATTTTTGGGAATCGCTGGACTTGAGAGAGTGACAGTGAAGGAATCCAGAGTCTCAATCCAAAACTCACGGGAAAACAGAGATTTCAGCAACCAAAATTCATCAAGAAAGGGGTTTCAAACCCTAGAAAATCATGAAGGAATTTCAGAGACCAATTTAGGAAATTGAACGCAATTCTTACCTCTTAAAGCTTCACCGATGTCCACTCTTTCTTCTCCGGTGACTTTCCTCGGTCCACCGTCCTCGTCTGGCTCGCGGCGAATTTCTTGTTCTCAGCTGGAGCGCGCGCAAGCTTGAGACGGGTCTTGGGGGTTTATGGCCGCGCGCGGGGGGAAGAAGAAGATGGTAGGAGAAAAAGATTATGAGTCGGTGATGTTGTTGTGGTCTGTGGTTGTGTGTGGTAGAGAGAAGGGTCGAGAGAACCAAGGAGGGATAGAGACGGCCGTCAATTTCTGGGAAACTGGCTCGCGCGCGGATCGATCGGAAGGAGTTGATCGAGGGAGTGGAAATCGTGGGAGAGAAGTCTGGTTAATTTAAAACTGGGTATCGAAATCTTTTTATATATTTCTTCTTTACCCTACAGACGCGACTTCTCGCGTCTCTATCTTTAGCGACGAATAAATATAGACGCAAAATTTTCTCAATATTTCAACCGAAGTTCAGTATTCGGTTGAGTTATCCTACAGACGCGACATGTCGCGTCTATTTCCTTTGCGACAAAAAATATAGAGACAAAAATTCCAAAAATTATTTCACCCGATTTTTACAAATTAAATCGTCTCCATTTATTTATTTTTTGTTTACCTACAGACGCGACTTCTCGCGTCTTTTACTCAGATTTTGAGCCTGCCGCGACATCTCGCGTCTGTAACCAAAATGAAATTAATAAAAAGCGGGATAAACATCGCGCTAAAATTTTTAGTGAAATTAGTTATCAGACGCGACAAATCGCGTCTGTAGTACCAAAAGTAGCGTCTATTTAGACGCGATAAGTCGCGTCTGAAACGTGTCGTGTCTAAAGCTTCACTTTGTACTAGTGCTACATCTACTGGCTTCATTAATCGGCGAGAACTCACAACGTTGAGCTTCAGAAGTTGCAACCCTCAAGTCATTCACAAAGCACGTACAAAGATTCTCTCAAAGACGTTGACCTTATATTGATGTTCAACGATTTCCACTCAATCTTTTCTCTTGGGTTAATCTTTTGTGAATTGTCTTACCTCTGCAACTCAGACTTGTGAGTATTTATACTCAGCGTTACCCCTCACATCTCAACTATACGACACATGCTTCATAACTCAGCCTGACTGTTCTTTTATAATAAACAAAAGAGAAAAAACTAACTAAAGCTGCCATAGCCTTTGAATTGCTTCGTGTTCACGCAAGCTCTATATCTCAAGTTTAATGTCAATATTTACAATAAAGAAGGAATAAATTTAAATATCACATGTAATTAGTGTTGTTACGCTATGTGTGTTGGCTTTATTTTTTAGTGCAAGTTGTAAGGAAAGATGTCGGTCTTCATGCTCCAGCTTCTGGTAAAACATCCTTCCTCCTATGCGCAGGCTGTAATTCTGGCAAATTTCCGATTTTACCAGATTGCCCGGCTAGTGACTTTATTTTGCAATAGTCTTGCGATTATGGGTAAGGAAACCCTAGATACACTTCCAGGATTGTACAACTGCTATAAAAGCCCTGTGCTACCCCCTTAGCAGCATCGACACTTTTATCAAAAATACATTGGACTCCTAGACGTACAAGACTGACGGACTGGGAGACTTTGTGTATTGATAAGAGCGGTGTTGTTCATCAAATACTATTCGAGAAGATTGAGTGTTTAAGTGATTTGGGTCCTGTGTTTACGTGATTGAAGACTCACGTGTGATTGAAGACTGAAGACGTCAGAGCATAGACGTTTGCTCGAAGAGTGGAATTGAGGAGATCTCAAATTCAGGGGGAGTCCCTGGTCTAAGTATTCACTTGTGGTAATAGTTTCTAAGGCTTTGATTTTGCGTTGTAATCATATAAGACGTTGCTTGTACTATTGACTACTATATAGTGAAATCCTTTTTCTAGAATCAGATTCGTGGAGGGGTAAATCCGAGACCCTTGGCTTATAGATTAGAAGCAAGAACCTTGGTATAAGGAAGACGCCAAAAACAGCGGTGGAAGCTCGTTTGATAAATCACATTGAATGCCATAGAGAATTTCGATATGTGCGAAACGGTTCATGAAGAGCCCAAATGAGACACACTTTTATATTATCACTCCATCATTGTATATGTTATTCCATTGATCTGAAATAGTATTTATAGACATGAAACAACCCTTCATATGCAAGGCATAAAAAGATTCTCATTCAAGACTTTAACACACACACACACACACACACGCACGCACGCACGCACGCACGCACGCAACTCGTCCTTCTATTTCTGAGTAATAATTAGGAAACTCCAAAGCATGTAAACAATCACATTTATTGACCATTTACCATCCTCAATGCATATAAACGTCCATGGCCTTTTTTTTAGTGTCCTAGACCCTTCATTATAGTACCTAAGCTGCGTTGAATCTATTAGTACCATTTTTAGGCCCCAACAACTTTACTTGTTAAATAAGTCCATTTAGAGCATTTTAAAAAAAAAAAACTGTTTGGTCATAGGCCTTATGAGAGGCCCAATTGACAAGTTTAGTAGATCCATTGAAATATGCCATTGAGTCTTCACAAGCCCACTTGCATCATTGTTGCAGTATTCATCAATTAAAGCATGATTCTCATCTGAAAGCAAAACTAATTTGGCATAATACTTTTCTCATTAGAAAACTAGGTATAAATAGTGCTAGGGTTACAAACTTGCCATAAATGTCATAAATAGGATTGGCAGGCTAAATATAAATAATAAAATATAGTATAACTAATTGATTCAGCAAATAAACTAATTACTACTAATTTATTATATATATATATATATTTATAAATATATACAACATTCTCTCCACTTCTTGAAAAAGATTTGGATCCATGAAATGTCTTAATTTCTTCACTCCTCAGATCACTACAAACTCCATCGCACCAGCTTTGTCGACGTGTAGTGGGTAAGTAATTCGTGTAATCATCAATCCAAGTTCCTTTTGTGTCTTCCTTGCCGAATGCTTAACTTCATAGAGTTCGCGCAAGCAAGGTGTTGTGGGTCGATCTAGTATACGGCGGCAGCGTATAAAGCACTTGCTCATGTCGCAACGAGGAAGCTCTACATCCAGTCACTTCTTCAAGAGCTTCAAGTTAGTCTTCCACAACCTCCGATTGTCTAGTGCGATAACCTAGAAGCCGCTGCAATTGCTAAAACATCTTAAATATTAGTTATTGTTTAGCTGAATTAGTTTAAGTGGCCTAGTTTAAGCGACCTCTTTTTTTTTTATTATATATAATTATTTGTTTTGAGTTCTAGATCTTTGTTTCCCATTAGTTTCTGTAGCTTAGCCAGTTAGTTCTAATCTTTTCTCCGATTTCTACTCCGTTCCTCGCACATCATCACATGGATTGCCTTCCTTACGCTTTCTTTGAAAAAAAAAGCCAACCAAACCCTCGTCCCTCTCCAACTCTATCCCTACCCTAAGGTTGTTTCTGATCATTCTAGCCAAGAAAAAAATTATCGACGTGGTAGAGAATCATAACTAGCTAGCACGTGTTCACAACTACCTCGGTGAGTGGACCCGCACCACAATGAGTGATAAAGCAGTTGACATAAGGGTGAACGAGAATTCTGTTGTTGCTTGATCTACTTTCCTTCCACCGTGCCTCTCTCTCTCTCTCTCTCTCTCTCTCTCTCCCACTATCTCCGAAAAACCTTCAGGGAGAGCCTCTTCCACAGAACCCACCCCTTTCTGGCGGTGTCATCGCCACCAAAAAAGACTGTTGAGAGAGCTCTAGGCCCATCACAAGCTCTCGAAAACTAGGCTACGCTCATCATGTGCTCGCTTCCAAGGCAACAACACATAACATAGCCGCGTTCGAACCTGCTCATAAACCCGCCCCATCTGGGGTCAAGTCTTGCTCTAGCGGAAGGCTTAGGTAGGATCGGTGTCATGAGCCATATTTTTTTATCAAGTTTATTTTGTAAGAAGTCGACGAACGGGTCGTCGAACTCAGTTACGCCTTTCGTGGCATATAGGGGTCGCTCTTTGCCATGATGACACGTAGCCGATCGGGAGAGATTGATGTTGTTCCCAAATGCTTGAGACTTCGTTTGGAAGAAGTAGGGAAGCTCGTGGAGGTGAAGCTTTATGGAAGGGTCAAGGAACCCCGTTCGTGGTTACAAAAGCCACTGCTCTGATGGCATGGTTGGTGTGCGGCCGGTCATATAAGCCAAAAGCACTTGACTAATGACACTAAAGTACACAGTCTTGAAGCCCATCGAGCGCGACAGTTTGGGAAACCAATAAGAGAAATTGAAGAACATGATGAGACCATACAAAAGGATCTTGACGTCACGCTCAGTGTCATCCATGGCAGTTGCGATGAGGGAGAAGAGATGGCAATTGAACCTCCTTTCAACGACAAGCTGACTATCTGAAGCTCTTAACAAACGTCACAAGTACCCAACGATTCCTCCGCGACCTTCTCAGGCTCCAAAAGTTGCAGTTGTCCAAAGATGGTGGTAGCTCATCCTCATCTAAAATGTTCTCGTCGCAGAAGATTCCGAGTGAGAAGAGCTCGATAGCGGAGATCTTGGCGCCGAAGAGAGAAAGAGAAAGAGTTAAAAAAAATTATTCTTTTTGTTTTGTTTGTATTTTTCTTTTATTCATTTAATTTTTTTTCAAATATCCTAAGGCAAAAGTCTAAATATGTTCAGGGGAAATTATTTTATTTATTAAAAAAATGAAATGAAAAACCAAGTTATATAGTTAAAGATGAGGATAAAATAATAATTTCTCTTTTTAAAGCTATCTCGTGATGAACACGTGAATATTTGATAAGTGCGATTCATCTACACTTATCAATATCCTTAAATACAAGAACAAATTCTCGTTCTTAGCTTATTTGATAGTTTATGGTAGTTTTTAATCTTTTTTCATGTACAAGAGATCAAGAGAGGGCTATGATGCAATAACGAGCGGAATCGGAGCTTAAATGCTCAAGAAACGGCCTCCGGAAGTCAAAGTAAAAAATGGAGAAAAGTCAATTAAAGACTCATGCATCACATGACTTAGAGCGCATCGTGCCCAAAGAGAACTACAGCATGCGACGCGTGAGATTATAAACACGTCACGTGAATGTCGCCCAAGTTCTCTGATCTTAGCGCAATGAAAAGGGCCAATTCCACGCGGCGCAATTGAGCAGAGCGCAACGAGCCCAAAACTGCACGCGACGCGCACGGTAGATGAAGGCAAATTTTTTAAAGAGCTCATCCAATAGCTAATTTTAGCCATTGGATCCCATCCAAGGGCCTGGATCAATGAAGGCTCCGAAAGTATGGCTTTGGATATGAGAGAACTCTTGGAGTGAAGAAGAAGAAGAAGAGAAAGAAGAAGAAGAAGGATGTGACAACTCTCCTCATCTTCATCATCAACCTCTTTATTATCCTTTTTTCCCCTCTACTCTTTCTTTGTTTCCATCTTTGTAGAACTCTTTTACTTGTTCTCTAAGTTTCTTATTGTTCTTAGTGTTCTTGAGTAATCGATCTTGGATTTGAGTTTAGATCATTGTTGAATTATGTTTTGATCATGTTTTTATGTTCATTTGAGTATTGTTGGAATTGAATCTTAATTTTGGATATTGAATAGAGTATATTTTGATTTTTCCTTTGAATACCATGTCTCTTTACTTCCTAGTTTCTTGCTTTTGCTTATTGTCATTTTGCTTTGCATAATTTCAATCATGAGTAGCTTCGAATAGGAAACAACAATCATACAACCAGCTTTTCACAAGGCTATGTCTTTGAAGTCTAGAATAATGTACGGGAATTCGGACTGTAAATACTCTCGCTTCATTCTTCAGAGGGACATGATGTAGTTGGTGAGTTGATGATGATTGGTTCATAGCCTTAGGAATATAGTTTTTTTCATGAGAGAAAGAAGAAATCTATGAGAATGTGAGTGTCCGTCATATATAGTTAGAATAGCTAACTAACAAGTGAATCTCTGGGTAAGTTTTGAGACCGATAAATAGGGAATAAATATGCGAGCTCTACCCTTCCTGTCACAAGTCTACCTAGATCTATAGAAAGATTATGGGATCAGTCTAGTCATTTGAGTCCCGAGTGCATTGCGGTTGTTTGTTTTAATAGGATCAAGCCGTGAGGTGTAAGTTTGTCAAACAACTAGGTCCCTAAAGACTCGAGAGAGATAATTAGTGGATACTTCTGTGGTGTGAAGCTAGTTTTCCCATTCTAACTCGATCTATATGTGAGCCCAATAACCAATCACATCATTGAACTAACAAAATCATGTTCTTTGCTTTGATCATATTTGTTTAAAACGTTCTTTAGCTCTCTTGTTTGATAAGAATTATTCTCACAATGCAATTCAAACCCCCATCTTTTATTCCTTTATTTTTATCAAAAAGAAAGGAAATTAGTTGATTCTAGACATCGAGTCATCTAGTCCTTGTGAGATCGATAACTCGTTCCCTAAGTATGTATATTACTTGACGACACTCGTACACTTGCTGCGATGTGTGTGTAGAGATAAATCTCCACATCAATGTTTAACAGATTTTTTAACGAAAAAGTTGACAGAGAGACTAAAAATGTAAAAAATTTAAATTAAAAGGCAAAAATATAATTTTTCAATTTCTTCTACTGAAGTGATACAACTGCAAATATAGCATTTATTCTTGCAAATTACATTATTGGAGCTTTATTTTTTTTTAAATGTTTTTTTTAATATGTATTCTTGATTGGACTTTTTTCTGAAAACAAAGGGAAAATAACACATTTATACCCTGTGTTTTAGTGAAATGTCGAGTTTAACCCTCGGTTTTCAAAAGTGTCGAGTTCATACCCTCTGTTTAACTAAAATGACGAAATTATACCCTGAAATAGACAACAGTGTCACAAATATTCTTTTTATTGACTTTTCATTGACGTTGACTTTAATATTTATAATATAAACACCAATTATCTTTATCCATTCGCGCCATATATGTAATTTATTTAAAAACTAAAAAATAAACAACAGTCTCTTAATCGTGAAGAACACAGAAAGAGGCAAAGGGGTAAATATCGATAATTGATAGTCATCAAAATCGCATATTCGAACAGAGAATCCAAGATTTAGAGTTACAATTCGAACACGGAATGAAGTCATTTCTTAGGCGGTATGAGTTTTATTATTTAATTTCAATTTAAGGCTATTTTTATTTCAAAATTGAGAATTTGGAAATTAGGGTACTGATTTAGATTTGATTCGGTTTTTCTTATATAAGAGTTAATATCAATGAAAGAGAGATTTGTGACGCTGTTATTCATTTCAGGGTATAATTTCGTCATTTTAGTTAAATAGAGGGTATGAACTCGACATTTTTGAAAACTGAGGGTTAAACTCGACATTTCACTAAAACACAGAGTATAAATGTGTTATTTTCCCACAATAATGCAGATGCGCAAAACGCCAAAACCACACTGACGACAACAAAACCAGCAATAACTAAAGTGAAAGGACGGATCCGATAGATAAAAAAAAAAGATAAAAAAAAGAAACCCACACGACGACACTATTATGTTCGTAAACACAAATCCAAGATAATGGCTTTCAACGATTTTTTTTATTTTATTTTTACCGAAATGGCTTTCAACGATTGATTATTGTAAAAGCAATAGCGAAGACAGCCTTTCCGTAGCCGTCCTCGTCCTCAAGCTCCGTTCCCAGACCGACTTCTCCGCCTACATCGACGCCCTCGTCTACGCGCCACCCTCGTCGCGCGTCATGTTCATCGACCTCTCCAAACTCGACGGCTACGACTCCACCCTCGAGGCCGACCCCGGCGCCTTCAAGGTCCCCTTCGTCGACACCCAAGTCCCGCTCGTCAGCCACGTGGTCCGATCCTGGCCGATCCGGGTCGCCGGAATTGTCGTCGACATGTTCTCGACCGCCATGACCGACGAGCTCGCCGTACCGGCCTACGTGTTCTACCCTTCCCCAGCATCGTTCCTTGCTCTCTCGCTCCATTTTCAGGCGAGCAACACCGACCCCGCAGAGCTCGTGAGAGACCCGGCGGCGGAGCTGGACCTACCGGGGTTCGTCAAGCCGGTTCCGGTGAGCTCATTGCCGGCAATCCATGTATTGTTGCTGTGCATAGCGGCAAGTTCCTCTGACATGGCGGCTCTCCATTCACTATCTTTGACAGCTATGTGATAATATTGGGGTGCTGACTGAACTGAAACAGAAAGGACAAAATTTCTGAAAGCAAGAGACAAGTTATCATAACTAAGAACATGATCAAGGGTATGTTTCGAAGAATGAGTATCACCTGATTGAATAAGGTTGCAGTGATACTCCTTCAAATAATGAGGTGGGACATGACTCCTAGAAGACCTTCTCGGAGCTGGCAAGGGAGAGGTTGCCTCAACTTCAACAAGGTCAGGAATGACTGTCTCATTTGTAGTAGGTGAGCTGGTCTCAATCTCATGACCACACGGCACAGCAGTAGTTGGTTCAGGATTATGATGATCAGTGAGTGCATGATGTGCAGGGATAGTGTTTGGAATAGGGATTGGGATTGGAGTATCTTCAAAAGGATCTAGCGTAATGGTCTTGCAATGTGGATCATGAAAGGGAAAGTATTGTTCATGAAAAACCACATCACGAGATAGAAAGACCTCTTGATTATCCAAATCCAAAAGCCTGTAACCCTTAACACCCTGTGGATACCCAATAAACACACATTTCCTTGCACAAGAGTCAAATTTGGTTCTATGTGCTCGTAGAGTCGAAGCAAAACATAGACAACCAAACACTCTCATATGAGCATAATCAACATCTTTATCATAAAGAAGCTCAAAATGGCATTTGTTAGATATAACAGGGGCAGGTAAACGATTAATAATATATGTTGCTGTTAAAATACACTCACTCCAATACTGAATAGGAAGTTTGGATTGAAAAAGGAGTGCTCGAGCAACATTCAACAGGTGTTGATGTTTCCTTTCTATAACAGAGTTCTGTTGTGGAGTTTCTACACAAGAGAACTGATGTATGATCCCATGTTTTGCAAAATATTCTGCAAAGACTAACTCATGTGCATTGTCAGATCGAAAATTCTTAATATTAACAGCAAAGTGATTGGAAATGTAAGCACAAAAGCGAGGGATAATAGAGTGAACATCTGACTTGTGCTTCATTAAAAAAATCCAACAAAAACGAGTATGGTCATCGACAAGAGTTAAAAAGAAACGATGTCCTAATCTGGAAGGCACTTTATAAGGGCCCCAGATATCACAATGTATCAAGTCAAAACGAGAACTAGACATATTGTTTGCAGAAATAAAAGGTAAACGGTGTTGTTTTGCCATAGGACATATACAACAAGGTACTTTATCTGAAACATGTGTAGTATAGGCTAACCGATGTTTGAGGACATCTAATCTTTTATGGGAGAGGTGACCAAGTCGTTGATGCCATATCTGTGCTGAAACATTATTCCGGTGTATTGCTGAGTTAATGAGATGATTCTTGAACAAAACATAGAGATCATTGGTCGATCTACCCGATCCAATCATCTTCATATGCTTCATGTCCTGTATATAAAAATAATCATTCGCAAAAGAGACACAGAAATCAGAATTCTTGGTCAAAGCATGCACAGATATAAGGTTGAATTTAAAACAAGGCACATAGAGGACATTATGCAGAACAAGATCACTACTTATTCTAACAGTTCCTATATGGCTAACATCAATAATAGTGTGATTTGGCAAAGTTACTCTCGAATTGTGTAGAACTCTTAAATCTGAAAATAAACTTCTTTGTGCACATATATGTTTTGAGGCACCAGAGTCTAAGATCCAAGAGTTATGCACTAAATTCGATGAATCAGTAAAATTGATCAAACCATAAGAACCTCCTTGGAATGATGTCATGTTGACTTCATTGGAGTGACCAGGGTTGTTCTGAGTTGATGATGCAAGCTGTCTGGATAGATGGTTGATCAATTGGTGGATCTGATCCACAGAGAGGCTTGAGGAAGCTGTCTGATTATCACCACCACATCCAGTGCTTGTTCCTTCGACTGTGTTGACTTGAGACTTCGTCTTGAACTTGTATCCAGGGGGATAACCA
This sequence comes from Urtica dioica subsp. dioica, assembly GCF_054948205.1. Taxonomy (NCBI): domain Eukaryota; kingdom Viridiplantae; phylum Streptophyta; class Magnoliopsida; order Rosales; family Urticaceae; genus Urtica; species Urtica dioica. The sequence continues at coordinate 12,132,391 of NC_142756.1, forward strand.
TGTATCTTGTAGCATTTGTCAATGGTGTGCCCTAGCATCTTGCAGTGTGTGCAAAGAGGTTTCTCCTTGCCTTTAGATTTCTTCTGATCATCACGAGCCGTCATGGCTAAGGAATTGGATTGCTCTCCTGAGGAAATTGAGTCAAGGCCAATCGATCTTTGCGTTTCTTCTTGAGTCAGCATCGCGTACACCTTGCTTATTGGAGGAATTGGCTCCATCAGGAGGACTTGTCCACGAGCATGAGTGTTGTTCTCATTGAGTCCCATAAGGAACTGCATGACGTACTCTGACTCGGCAAATTGCTGGAGCTTTGCCTTTCCTCCACATGTGCAAGAACAAGTACATTCTGGTTTGAATTCGCATAGATCTTGGTAGACAGACTTGAGCTTCGTGAAGAACACACCAATCGATTGATTTTCTTGCGCCAGATTGATGAACTCGCGCCTCTGCTGGAAGATCCTTGGACCGTTGCTTTGCTGGAAGTGATCCTTCAAATCGTTCCAGATATCCATGGCAGTACCATCAAGAAGAAGACTAGAGGCG